>NC_087278.1:20851001-21518501 GCF_015220805.1 Pogoniulus pusillus
CTCAGGATTGTTGTTGTCTCTGCAGACCTTTATCTAGCAGTATTTTGTCACAGAGACCAACCCCACCTAGCTACAGCCTCCCTTCAGGTAGCTGCAGGTAGCAATGAGCTCTGCCCTGAGCCTCCTCTTCTGCAGGCTGCACACCCCCAGCTCCCTCAGCCTCTCCTCACAGGGCTGTGCTCCAGGCCCCTCACCAACTTGGTCGCCCTCCTGTGGACACCTTCCAGTACTGCAACTTCTCTCTTGAATTGAGGAGCCCAGAACTGGACACAGCACTCAAGGTGTGGCCTGAGCAGTGCTGAGTCCAGGGGCAGAATAACCTCCCTTGTCCTGCTGGCCACACTGCTCCTGATCCTGCCCAGGATGCCATTGGCTCTCCTGCCCACCTGGCCTCACTGCTGGCTCATCTTCAGCTACTCTCTACCAGCACCCTCAGGTCCCTTTCTTCCTGGCTGCTCTCAGCCACTCTGTCCCCAGCCTGTAGTGCTGCTTGGGGCTATTGTGGACAAAGTATAGAACCCTGCACTTGGCCTTGTTCAATCTCATCCCATTGGCCTCTGCCCACCCATGCAACCTCTCCAGCTCCCTCTGCAGGGCTCTCCCACCCTCCATCAGCTCCACAGCTGTTCTAGCTTGGTGTGGAGTGAAGGAATGGCAGTGGGTCATCTGCCCTATCTGTGTTGGTGTGTTTGCCTGTGGAACTTCCAGGAGCAGATGAAAACCTCCTGGTGCATGTTTGATGTTGTTCAGTGGCAGTGCCTTACGTGGGCATCGCTTCTGCTCCTCTGGGTCTGGCCAAGGCCTCGCTCTTCGGTAATCCAGGCCTGCTGTGAGTGCTTGCAAGAAGGGAATTGCAAACTGGGCCTCTCTGAATAAACAAAACCCCAAGCTGAATATACCTGGGGGTTGATTCTTCCAGGGTATCACACAGTATCACAGTATCATCAGGACTGGAAGAGACCTCACAGATCATCAAGTCCAACCCTTTACCACAGAGCTTAAGGCTAGACCATGGCACCAAGTGCCACGTCCAATCCTGCCTTGAACAGCTCCAGGGGCGGCGACTCCACCACCTCCCCGGGCAGCCCATTCCAGTGTCCAATGACTCTCTCAGTGAAGAACTTTCTCCTCACCTCCAGCCTAAATTTCCATGGTTCCATTGCTCCGAAAACCAGGAGAGAGGCCACCTTGATTACTGGGAAGAGGATGAAAAGAATCCCTTTCATGTTGCTGGTTGTGGCAAGTTGGTTTTGCTGTGTCCCTTCCACTCCTGCAGCGGTAGAGCGCGGTGCGAATCGCATCCAGCTGTGCACACAGGCGAGCAGCTGGGCAGTGCTGACCACTGGGCGAGGTCCCCGCTGGGTGGTGTGGTGTTTGGGGCTTTTTTAAGAGCAAAAAATAGCCTGGCTTGTTTATACAGCTTGTGGTTTGCACAACCTTCACTTCGAGAACATCCTTTTAGTTTAAGGATGTTAAGGGGATTTAAGGATGAGGGGAACTGGAGCAAGCTGCTGAAAGAGAATCAGAATCAGCCAGGTTGGAAGAGACCTCCAAGCTCATCGAGGCCAACCTAGCCCCCAGCCCTGGCCAATCAACCAGACCATGGTACTAAGTGCTTCATCAAGGCTTGGCTTCAACACCTCCAGGGATGGTGACTCCAACACCTCCCTGGGCAGCAAAGAGAGAATACTGAGATACTGTCCTATATTGCCTCTAGGACTGCAGTTGTGTTTCAGTGTCACTTTCTCACCACACAGTGTGCAGGCTTTAAAGTGCTCCATGGCAGCTCCTGCCTTGTTTGTGCTGTTGAAGCAGCCAGGATTTTGCTAGGGATTTAGTCTTCTGTCTCAGCTTCACCAGGGTGTCCCCAAATCCTCCTCCCACCAAGCCATCTGAGTTCAGCTCTACATCTTGTCAGACTTCCTTTGCTGTAAGAAATGTGACCCAGCACCATGAGGACCTCTCCTCTCAGCCCTGACAATAAGAGCTAAATTAACTTGACTGAAGAGGACTGGTTTAAGACCAGTGGCTGGGAGACATGGAGATAGTGGCTTCTATACTGAGCAGGCACTCTTTGTCTTGCAGAAAGTCCTTGTGGATTTTTAGGCCTTTGCAAACCCTTTCAGACCTGTGCAGTGTGCATTGATGACAAAGCTCTGAGATCCTCCTCTCCCTTGGGCTACTCCTACCTGATCTCAACACTAGAACAGGTTGTCCAGAGAGGTAGTTGAGGCCCCATCCCTGGAGATACTCAAGGTGAGGCTGGACAGGGCTCTAGGAAGCCTGATGTGCTAGTTTGAGACTAGCTGGAATATTTTGGTGAGAAGAATTAGGTGATAGGCAGCAAAAAGGAAGCAGTGGTGATGTCTGCTTCACTCACAGGCTTGCTGAGATGGATAAAAACAAGAACACAAACATAGACAAGACAGTCACTGTGTGTCTCTGGGTGCCTGTGCTCTTCTCCCTGGCCTGCTTTCTGTGTAACTAACCCTTCTGCTTTCTAACCCCACTGGCTGGTCCTCCAACCTCACCTTGCACATAATGCAAAGTCTGGGATAAGGTAGAGGGGTGGAAAGGAGGTGGAAGGGTGGTTGGGAGCCCCTCCTGGGGACTCAAATTTCTGGGAGGGCTGTTGTGTTTCTGTATTACCTTTCTCTTGTCTATTTCTGTCTATAGCTGTAGATATTGTAACTATCTGCTGGTATCTTGTGCTAAGCTGTGAATGTAAAGCTTCAGTCCTTAACCCAGCAAGCTGAGTCTAGTCCGGGTGATATCATAAGGGGAGGGGGAGAGGCAGGGAACACCCAAACCATCACACCTGATGTAGTTGAGGATGTCCTTGCTGACTGCATGACTGGATGACCTTTGGAGGTCCCTTCCAGCCCAGCCCATTCTGTGATTCTTTGACATTATCAGTAAGGGTTCCCCCAGGCCCCTGTAGCAGGCCAGGAGTCAGCAGGGTCGTTTGATGTCTGTGATGCCCAGCCCTTGCTGGGGCTCTGTGAGTCTGCTGTGATGTTTCAGTTGGTACTCTCCTGATGCTTGAGGTGGGGAAGTCCTGGGTGTGATAACTCATACGTTTCCTCATGTGGCAATTGTTCTTTTCTCTCCTCATTGGTTTCTTAGCTTTACCCTGTGGTGAGGGTTGAGTCATGAAATCAACTGATTTTTCATCTCAAGGGCTGAGCTGGTATGGAACAGGTTGTGGCAGTTCTTGATGGCCATGAGGGAGGATGAGCTGTCCATAGGCTTCAGGTGAAAGGTGATGGTGCTTCAAGATCTGAGGTGAAGACCTGTCAGTGGAGGTGACCCCTAGAGGATGCTGAACTGGGTGGGAGCTGTCCCTCATGCTGGACCCATCACATCTTCACCCAAGCAGAAGGATGAAGTGGCTGAGCAGAGCAACGTTTTGGCTTGCCCACCATCCTGCTTAGATGAGAGCCTGGCCTGCAGTCAGCCCTGGGGCTTGATGTGGCAGCACCACAGCTTGCTCCTTGCCTCAGCAGTGGGCAGCTCACTTAACAACCAGGGAAGAGGAGATGAAAGGGAGTGGAGGGCACAGCTATCATTTATTAATACTGCTGGGTTGTGTTTCTCTCCAGTGCTGTAAGACTAGTGCAGGACTTGCAGGCAGCTGGTGAAAGAGAAGATGGAGCTCACCAGGAAACATGAGAGAACTTGAAGGAGGTCTTTGAAGAGGCTCAGTGGGAAAACTTTTGGAGGCTGGAGGAGCCTGAGAGAGCCAGGGAATAACAGGAGGGAAAAAGTGAAATCATCAAATCATAGAATGGTTTAGGTTGGAAGGGACATCAAGGAGACTGTAGCCTGGTGGGGGTTGGTCTCTTCTGCCAGGCAAGCAGCAACAGAACAAGGGGACACAGACTCAAGTTGTGCCAGGGGAGGTCTAGGCTGGATGTTAGGAGGAAGTTGTTGTCAGAGAGTGATTGGCATTGGAATGGGCTGCCCAGGGAGGTTGTGGAGTTGCCGTCCCTGGAGGTGTTGAAGCAAAGCCTGGCTGAGGCACTTAGTGCCATGGTCTGGTTGACTGGCTAGGGCTGGGTGCTAGGTTGGACTGGATGATCCTATCCTGGATCCACTCCAAATCTGGTTGTTTTGGGCTCTGAGCAACCTGCTCTAGTTGCAGATGTCTCTGCTGACTGCAGGAGGTTGGACTAAGCCAACCTTTAAATGTCCCTTCTACCCAAACCCATTCTATGCTGTAGGTTGTGCAAGTGTCACTTCTTGTGTCAACTGAAGGAGCAAAGGCATGAGAGAGCCTGGTTAGGCTTTTCTGAAATGGTGCTGCCTTCATGCACTGTGTCAGGGCTTCCTCCTGACTAAATTGTCACTGAGACCCTGGGCAGAGAAGCCAAAAAAACAGATGAGCCTGGCAGAGGTGAGCAATTTTGTCTTTGCCAATATCCCTGTTCCAGCTAAGCTCACAGGCTATATCCTTGTTACAGCTAATCTCACGGACCACAGGCACATTGCATCACTTTGGCATCAGTTCTCCAGGCAGAGGAGGAGTGTGTCTAGCAGTGGAAGTTAAGTATGTTCTGAAATAGAACAGAAAAGCCCTAATATCCTGCAGCAAACAGGATTTATGATTCTCTGACAGCAGTGTGTATCATATAAACTGCCCTGTAGTGTTTGAAGGCACCAGAGCTGAGGTGTGCTGTGGACCCTGTGGCTTTGTGAGTTCCTTGGGGGGCAGTGGCACACAGGGGACAGACAAGTCCTTTGGCAAAATGCAGCAGAGAGAGAGGCCAATTGCTTTTCCTTACCAGAGCACTGCAGCAATGGGTGGTTTGATGTGTGTGTTTAAGTTGTGTAAGGCACTGCACTCAAACCAGCATGGAACTGTGCCCGGTCCTGGGCTCCCCCAGTTCAAGAGGGACTTCGAACTGCTTAAGATGGGCAAAGCCACAAAGATGCTGAAGGGAATGGAACATCTTTCTTAAGAGGAGAGCCTGAGGGAGCTGGGGCTGTGCAGCTTGGAGAAGAGGAGCCTGAGAGGTGACCTCATCAATGGTTATCAATATGTGCAGGTGAGTGTCAGGAGGCTGCAGCCAGGCTCTGCTGGGTGATGCCCAGTGCCAGGACAAGGGGCACTGGGTGGAAGCTGAGGCATAGGAAGTTTCATTTAACCATGAGGAGAATTTTTTTCCCTGGGAGAGTGACAGAGCACTGGAACAGGCTGCCCAGGGGGGTTGTGGAGTCTCCCTCTCTGGAGATATTCAGAACCCACGTGGATGTGTTCCTGTGTGATCTGGTATAGGTGACCCTGCTCTGGCAGGAGGGATGGGCTGGATGAGCTTTGGAGGTCCCTTCCAGCCCCTGACATCAATTCTGTGATGCTGTGATTCTGTGAAAGAGAGCAAAGCTGAACAGCATCAGCGCAGCTCAGTAGGAATCACAGGAGGAGCCTGTGGAAAAGGTCAGGAAAGCTCAGCAAAGAGGCTGAGGGCAGTTGGAAACCTCACATCAGCAGGCTAATGACTAATGTCAGATGGCATTTTCATTGATATTTATTCTGGAGCCAGTGCAGGAATTACTGTGTGAGCTTCCTGTGCTGAGAGACACAAAAGGTGGATTAGGCAGTGGTTAGGGTCTCATTTGTCCTTAAGCTCATTAGGCGCTTGTGAAATGAGTGCTGGGCAGCAGAAACCTCTCTTCCTTGACTTGTGGAAATTTCCAAAGTGTTGGAAAGCAAACAGTCATTTTGTAATCAGTCCTTGCAGGCCACCTTAAACATGCAGCAGGGTGATTTTAATGCTCTGGTAGAAAGCTGTAGCACAGTTAAATATTCCACTGAAACAGGATAGCTCTGTAAGGCAGCTGGCCCAGCTCCAAGGTGACTAACCCAGCCCTGTCCTTCTGGGTGAAGGATCACCTCCTGGAACCCTTCAGGAGTGCCTGCTGGTGGAGAATGGGGGCCCTGCAGCAGCGTTTGGCTGGGCTGTGACATATTTTGCTGCTTCTCAGCTTGGGGACGGTTCCAGGTTTCCTCTTTTTGGACAAAGAGTGATTTCTGGTTCCCGTCTCAGGGATTTCATTGTCATGCTTGTAGCACGGGCTGATTGGAGACCCAAGGCAGGACACTGATGTGTGATTTAGTCAAGAAAGAGGAGAAACAGTATTTCAAAAGTTGGTTGCATAATAGTTCCATAAAGAGAGTCTGCAGAACTGATTCTTCCCCATAGCAACCCATGTTACATAAATAAAGCCAGCTCAGAAGCAAGTGTCAGTGCTTTGCAGCCCTTCCCATTGCAGGGTGTACATTTGCTTGGAGCCAGGAGGCCCACTGGGAGGACTGGCTGCTTGTTTTGTCCACAGGAGTTTTGAGCCTGTGTTGGGGAGGAGCTTGAGTGTGTGCATGCACCCTTAGAGCTCTGAGGCTTGGTATGGGTTTTAGGACATAGGTATAGAGTCATAGAATCAGCCAGGTTGGAAGAGACCTCCAAGCTCAGCTAGTCCAACCTAGCACCCAGCCCTGGCCAGTCAACCAGACCATGGCACTAAGTGCCTCATCCAGGCTTGGCTGCA
Organism: Pogoniulus pusillus; assembly: GCF_015220805.1. Taxonomy (NCBI): domain Eukaryota; kingdom Metazoa; phylum Chordata; class Aves; order Piciformes; family Lybiidae; genus Pogoniulus; species Pogoniulus pusillus. The sequence goes on from NC_087278.1 coordinate 20,857,548, forward strand.
ACACCTCCAGGGATGGTGACTCCACCACCTCCCTGGGCAGCCCATTCCAATGCCAATCACTCTCTCTGCCAACAACTTCCTCCTCACATCCAGCCTAGACCTCCCCTGCCACAACTTCACACTGTGTCCCCTTGTTCTGTTGCTGCTTGCCTGGCAGAAGAGACCAACCCCACCTGGCTACAGCCTTTGCTCAGGTAGTTGTAGAGAGCAATGAGCTCTGCCCTGAGCCTCCTCTTCTGCAGGCTGCACACCCCCAGCTCCCTCAGCCTCTCCTCACAGGGCTGTGCTCCAGGCCCCTCCCCAGCTTTGTCGCCCTCCTGTGGACACCTTCCAGTACTGCAACTTCTCTCTTGAATTGAGGAGCCCAGAACTGGACACAGCACTCAAAGTGTGGTCTGACCAGTGCTGAGCACAGGGGCAGAATAACCTCTCTTGTCCTGCTGGCCACACTGCTCCTGATCCAGCCCAGGATGCCACTGTCTCTCTTAGCCACCTGGCCTCACTGCTGGCTCGTCTTCAGCTACTCTCTACCAGCACCCTCAGGTCCCTTTCTTCCTGGCTGCTCTCCAGCCACTCTGTTCCCAGCCTGTAGTGCTGCTTGGGGTTGTTGTGGGCATTCTGTGCCATAACAAACCCTTAGTCCATCTTGCACACCTGTCTGCCCTCCCTAGCCATCCGTATTTTGGTGACAGCTTGGAGGAAATCGGTGATACAATTTGGACCTTTGTGGCTGTGCTGTGTTGAGAGTTGCAGGCACAGCTCCTGTCTGAAGAGATGAAGGCTGGCATTTGGGTCTAGGTGTCAAATGAAGCTTTGGTTGTAGATTTGGTGCTGTCAGCATCTGATGAGAAATTTCCTACTCTTGTGCAGAATATCCTGACATTCCAGTTGCCTCTTTTTTCCCATTTTAATTGGCATTTGATGCTCTGTGTCCCTGGAGCAGCAGCTTTAGTCTTGGGTTTTGGATCAGAATCGTGGGGCTGAGCTTGTACACAGGATCTACATCCAAGTTCCTGCAATTCTTGAAGTGGTTCTCTAGCCTTATACCAAACCCATGAACATTAATAGAAGGATTGAACCTGGCTCAAAGTTCACTCATCAAACTGTTTTAGTCTGACCTCCCTAGAAAGCAATGCCAAAGCAGTGCCTCAGCCACTCATCTTGGTTATCTGAAAGACTTGTTCTGTTTCCTTGGGTTTGGTACTCCTCACTGTGCCTGCTTTTGTTTCCTGCCCAACACAGCTGTCAGATGACTGTTGTGTTGTGCCACCTTTAAAAGCCTCTCTGACTTCAGGGCTTTGTTTGCTGTCAGAGCAGGATGTCCCACGCAGACTGCTGGGAAGTGCAATTGTTCTACTGACCTGAAGAACATAAGAAAATGAAAATGATTGAAATAAATCATAAGACATTTCTGGAGGGGTCTCTAGGAGTGTTGCTTCCTTGCCTCAAGGTCACATCAACCCTACCTGAGATGTTTCTGGCAGCCTGATCTTGATCTTAAGTCTTCTCTTCCTGTTGTCTTGGCCCTAGACTGCCTCCAGTCACCACTGAATGTGATAGCTTAAGGTCACAATCTTGTTCATAAAGGCATTTTAGTGGGAGTGGATTACTGCCTTGGAGGTGAATTCAAGGGAAGAAACTGGCTGCAGGAGTTTTGAGCAGCTAGAAATGGCAAGGAGAGTGATAGTTAAAGTGTCAGGGTGTTTGGGGATTTTCTACAGGCCAGACTTGCACAGGACTTGAAGTCAAGCTGCAAGCAGACAGTTTGGTAGTTCTGTGTCTGCGTGGAAGTGGAAAGCTCTTAACTCTTTAGGAAAATCTCCATCCCAGGCAAAAGAACTAATGTGTCAGCAATAAAGCAGTAACAAATGCTGACTTGAAGGTCTGTTGCACAGTTAACCAAAGAATCACAGAAGTATTGGGGCTGGAACAGTGCTCTGAGATGAACATCAAGTCCAGCCTATGCTCCAACACCACCACACCGACCAGACCACAGCACTACATCCAACCTTGCCTTAAACATCTCCAGGCATGACAACTCCACCACCTCCCTGGGCAGTGCATTCCAGTCTCTAATTCCCCTTTCCATCAGGAAGTGCTTCCTAACACCCAACCTAAATCTCCCCTGCTGCAGCTTCAGGCCATGCCCTCTCGTCTTGGCACAAGCTGCCTGGGAGCAGAGCCTGACCCCCACCTGACTACAACTTCCCTTCAAGTAGTTAAGTGATAAGGATAATGTTCAGCTTCATGGCCTGGGAAGCTCTTGTATTAAAAAAAAAAAACTCCTTTGGCAAGCATTTGAGCAGTCTGCATGCTGCAGGGCTTGCAGCAGTGGAGAAGGCTGCACAGAGCAAAGCTTGCTGATGTGAAAGTGAGTGCCAGGAGGCTGGAGCCAGGCTCTGCTGAGTGATGCCTGGTGACAGGACAGGGGCAATTGGTGGAAGCTGAGGCATAGGAAGCTTCATTTAAACATGAAGGCGTGTCAAACTCACGGTCCCCTCTTCCTTACAACATGGTGCAGGCATGTCAGACTCTCAGTCCCCTCTTCCTTACAGCATGGTGCAGGCATGTCAGACTCTGAATCCCCTCTTCATTACAGCATGGTGCAGGCATGTCAGACTCTGAATCCCCTCTTCATTACAGCATGGTGCAGGCATGTCAGACTCTCAGTCCCCTCTTCCTTACAGCATGGTGCAGGCATGTCAGACTCTCAGTCCCCTCTTCCTTACAGCGTGGTGTAGGTGACAAGGAGATGGCTGCTATCAGGCTGCAGCCTCCCAACCATGCTGCCTGGGGTGCACACCACAGCATCACAGCTTCTCCTCACGATCTCACTGCCCAGAAGCATATGGTAGCTGCACCACAACCTCACTGCTCATGCTCAGTGTTACAGGGTGAAGGCACTGCCAGGTGCACTGCCTGTGTGTGGGGTGCAGTCAGATGAGAACAAGTGCACTGCCTGTGTGTTGGGGTGCAGTCAGATGAGAACAAGTGCACTGCCTGTGTGTTGGGGTGCAGTCAGATGAGAACAAGTGCACTGCCTGTGTGTTGGGGTGCAGTCAGATGAGAACAAGTGCACTGCCTGTGTGTTGGGGTGCAGTCAGATGAGAACAAGTGCACTGCCTGTGTGTTGGGGTGCAGTCAGATGAGAACAAGTGCACTGCCTGCGTGTTGGGGTGCAGTTTTTCATGGAGAGAGTGATCGGGGACTGGAATGAGCTGTGCAGGGAGGTGGTGGAGTCACTCACCCTGGGTGTGTTTAAGGGTCATTTGGATGTGGTGCTTAGGGCTATGGTTTAAGGTGAGTCTTGTAGAGTAGGGTTCTAAGATGGGTGTAGTGATCCTGAGGGGCTTTGCCAGCCTGCATGTTTCTGTGATAACTGCTGGATGAGATCTCCCCATCTCCACTTGCCGCTGAGAAGAGGCAATCATGGCCCTGGGCTCTGCCTAGACCCAAAGCAAGAAGCATCCTCATCTTATTTCCTCTTGTTGTGGCTTTTCTGTCACTTAACAGTTGGCCAACAGACTGCCTTTTGTGGGGCTTTCTGCTCTACAATACAGCATCTGTCTCAGCCTCCTCTTCAGCCTCTTTTCCTTTCCTTTGTGTCCACTTGCCTCTATTTCCAGCAGCAAGTTCAAGTCCTGAGGTCTTTTCATCTCAAACCAGCAGGGCAGCCCCGGTGGGCATTTGTGTCCTTAGCCTGGAATGGGTTGCCCAGGGAATGGGTTGCCTGGAATGGATTGCCCTGGTTGAGGTGTTCCTCATGTTCCTGCCAGCCTGCCTGACAGGAACATAAAGAAAAAGGGCCTATTTTTTCTGAGGAAGAGCCACTTCAGTGGTGCTGGGCAGTAGCTGAGCCCTGTGAGGCACTAAAGCAGAAAGGAAGGTGGATCTCAGCTTGTAGGAAATAGCTTGGCCAAGGGTCTGGTTGTAGGCACAGGGAAGATGTCCTGGCAGTTGGGGTGAGGTGAAGCAATGCAGTTTGGATGCACTCTGTGCAAATCCTCTGTCATTTCCATCAAGACTGTGGGTGCACACTCTTGTAAGAAGTCCTTCTGCAGCTTTCCTGTAGGATCCTTTTGGGCACTGGAAGGCAGCTCAAAGGTGTCCCTGGAGTCTTCTCCAGGCTGAACAATCCCAGCTCCCTCAGCCTATCCTCACAGCAGAGGTGTTCCAGCCCCTGGATCATCTTTGTGGCTCTCTGTACTTGTTCCAGCAGATCTATGTCCCTCTCACAGTGGAGACACCAGAAAGGATAAAGCTATGTTTCTTTTTGCAGCTCCCTCTCTCCTCCTGGCAAGAAAGGCATAGGCAAAAACAGGTCCCTCTCCAAGGCTGCCACTTGGAAATTCCCAAGGAAAAGCTTGCTTTTGAGAAGGAATTGGAGCACCAGGAACTTTCTTTGAGGGAGCTTTTAGCCTGTTATTTTCTGATAGTCATTTCTCACCACGATGGGGAATTAGACTGCCAAAGTACAGATTATCCAGCAAGGAAATCACTTCCTGCAGGTTAATTCCTGGCTGGTTTCTCTCTCCTGTATCTGGCTGATATGCTAGATAAATATGTTAGGTAAATATGTGTTAGATAAGTTGTGCCAGGGAGATATTGGCTGGATGTTAGGAGGAAGTTGTTGGCAGAGGGAGTGATTGGCATTGGAATGGGCTGCTCAGGGAGGTGGTGGAGTCACCGAGCCTGAAGGTGTTGAAGCAAAGCCTGGCTGAGGCACTTAGTGCCATGGTCTGGTTGATTGGTCAGGGCTGGGGCATAGGTTGGACTGGATGAGCTTGGAGGTCTCTTCCAATCTGCTTGATTCTGTGATTGTATTTGTGCATCAGGGAGGACTGCCCCACTTTCTTCTCCTTCCCAAGGCTCAGAGAAATGTCAGCCACTGGCACTTGTGTGTAGCTTTGCTTTGCTGCAAGACAGGCTCCATGCTAGCTGTGGGCAGGATCTGGAGTGCAGATAAGGCCAGGAGCCCCTTCAATGGCAGTGGCTGGCTGTGGTGGCCAGCATCCTCTGCCCAGGAGCTCTTGCAGTGGCATGGCTGGCTGTGATGGCCAGCATCCTCTGCCCAGGAGCTCTTGCAGTGGCATGGCTGGCTGTGGTGGCCAGCATCCTCTGCCCAGGAGCTCCTGTAAGTGGCAGTGGCTCGCTGTGGTAGCCAGCATCCTCTGTACCAAGCTGCTGCCAGCTTGGTTAGTTGCTGACTCAGTGCCAAAATGTGAGCAAATCTGAAAGCCACATAGTGTGAGACACTTCAGTGCTGCTGGGAGGTGTGAGCTCTGCTCACCAGCACTGACTCTGCTGGTGATAAGGACTGCAGTTACAGCTACAAGCTTGGGCTGCATCTTGATATCTTTTTGCTCCCCAGCACTGCCTCCTTAGTGATAAGGACTGCAGTTACAGACAGCTACAAGCTTGGGCTGCATCTTGCTCATCTTTATCCTAAGCTCAGGAAGCCAACAGGGTTGTAGAAGGAAAGAAACCAATACTGATCCCGGATCAAGCAGAATGGGAGGGGAGGAGGTGTCAAATGAAGCTGCTTTGAACCTGGAAGCTGGCTTCACTTTGTGATGCCATTAACTGCATCACTGCTGTGTTTTAGGCATTGCAGCTGAATGTCCCATCAGGTGCATTCTTTGCCTTCATTTCCTTTCAGAAAACTGAAAGCTTTTACTGTGCAAATACGTACATGTTCAGAATATTCTGTTGCTGGTTAAACCAATTAATGCTCTGCTTATTGTGGTACTAATTTTCCTTTGGGACTGCTGGTTAAAAAACAATGATGTTCTTGTCCTGGGTTACCACAGCTCGCTCACAAGCCCCCCTCCCACCACACAGACAGGAGGGAAAGTAACACAAGAGGAGAACCCTGTGCTGAGCTAAAGAGTTTTACTGGAAGTTACACAAATGCTCAACCACCTCAGCCTGTTTGCAGGAAAGCTCAGCAAAAGGCAGCAGCAGAAGCCAGAGGCAAAATTTCCCCCCGCAGAGGAAAAGCCCAACACCCCAAACCCAGCAAGCAGAAGCAGCAGGAGGAACAGGAAACCTCTCGTGCTGCAATCTGAACTTCAAGCCCCAGGATACTCTGCTCCAGCCAGCACTTTGGTTTGGAAACTGGCACAAAGGCAGCAGGCTCTTGAATACTGGCAGCAGGTTCAACTCAGCCTGTGACAGCTCTTCAGTTTGACCAATGGGGGACTCTGAGGGACCCACAGAGAGGTTCCCAGTCCTGTGGTGACTAATGCAAGCTCTGATGTGTATTTTAGAACTGTGATCAATCTTTAACATAATAAATTAGTAAGGAAGGAAAAGCTTTTAAGGGAGACAAAGGCAATTTATTCTCTTTGTGTCGATCTGCCAGCTCTGAGTAAAGCAAACAACTCCTGGTCTCTGCTGGACCACGCCAAAGTGTTAGAAGGCTCTCAGCCCTGTCAAGGAGCAGTTTATTCTGGTGAGTGCTGCAGCTTGTACACTGACATCTCTTTGTTTCCTCCATGCAGGATACAAAAGCTGGAGGGAGCTGGCTAAGGCTCTGGCAGACAGCAGTGTCCCAGGCCGGGCCCCAAACCTGCAGTTTTACTCTCCACAGAAGCTGGGACAGCAGGTGAGGAGACATGAGATGTTTTCTGGAGGTTTAGAAGGGCAGACCTTCCCTTCTGATGCCGGCCCCAAGAGACAGCTATCTCTTCACACAGCAGAGAGAGCAAGCCACAGAGCGAGAGCTGGGCTGACTCACAGCAGTGTGAATGTGCAGTGACTCCACTGGAGTCAACGACCTTGCTTTAGATGCACTAAGTGGCAATAGTGGGCTGAAACTGTCTGGGTATGTGGCACAGGAAGGGAGCACTAAACAAGATAAAAGCAGAAATGAAAGAATGGGAGTCAGTTTGTAGCTCTCTGGTGAAGCACATCTCAGTACTGTTGCCTGAAGGAAGCATTGGTAGAGTCCATTGCTGGGGCCTTTTTGAAACAAGGCTGGGGAGAAAAAAGGAGAATGAGCCAAGTTCTAACTCTGTGCTAGCAAACAGTTACAAAGTGCTGGTGTCCCTTGTCCTCAGTAGCTGACAATAGAATGCCCAGCCAGGGAGCATTTTCACGTTTCCATGCCCATAATAGCTCACTTAGAATCAGAGAATCAGCCAGGCTGGAAGAGACCTCCCAGATCGTCCAGTCCAACCTAGCACCCAGCCCTGGCCAATCAACCAGACCATGGCACTAAGTGCCTCATCCAGGCTTGGCTTCAACACCTCTGGGGACAGTGACTCCACCACCTCCCTGGGCAGCCCATTCCAATGCCAGTCACTCTCTCTGCCAATAACTTCCTCCTAACATCCAGCCCAGACCTCCCCTGCCACAACTTGAGACTGTGTCCCCTTCTTCTGTTGCTGCTTGCCTGGCAGAAGAGACCAACCCCACCTGGCTACAGCCTCCCTTCAGGTAGTTGTAGACAGCAATGAGCTCTGCCCTGAGCCTCCTCTTCTGCAGGCTGCACACCCCCAGCTCCCTCAGCCTCTCCTCACAGGGCTGTGCTCCAGGCCCCTCACCAGCTTTGGCGCCCTCCTGTGGACACCTTCCAGTACTTCAACTCCTCTCTTGAATTGAGAAGCCCAGAACTGGACACAGCACTCAAGGTGTGGCCTGAGCAGTGCTGAGCACAGGGGCAGAATAACCTCTCTTGTCCTGCTGGCCACACTGGTCCTGAGCCAGCCTAGGATGCCATTGGCTCTCCTGCCCACCTGGGCACACTGCTGGCTCCTGTTCAGCTACTCTCTACCAATATCCCCATGTCCCTTTCTGCCTGGCTGCTCTGAGGCACTCAGTCCCCAGCCTGTAGTGCTGCTTGGGGTTGTTGTGGCCAAAGTGTAGAACCCTGCACTTGGCCTTGTCCAATCTCATCCCGTTGGCCTCTGCCCACCCATGCAGCCTGGCCAGGTCCCTCTGCAGGGCTCTCCTGCCCTCCAACAGCTCCACAGCTGCTCCTAACTTCTCCTTTGGAAAAGGAGCTTGAGAACTTGCATTTCTCTCACATGTTCTTGTGTCCAGGTGTGAGCCCTCTTGTGTAGGTGTTGGTGCTGGGCGATGTATGAGGCTACTTTGACTTTCCTCTGCATGTATTTCAGAGCCAGGAGCTGCAAAGAGGTGAGAGGAATCAATCAAGTTACGCCGCTGTGGACAACCCTGTCCCATGGGTGCCTGAGGTGAGTGCCTTTCTCCATTGCTTTGTGTCAGGGAGCTGTAGAAGCCTGTGCAGGAAGAATAGAAGGCAGGGATCTCTGCCTGGAAATTCACTTGCTTCACCAGGAGTCCAGTCCCTATCACACCTTACTGCCTTAATGACACTCAGAGCTGAGCAATCACCTGGCAAGATAGGAGCCTCCAGATCCCTGACCTGTGCCAGCCATCAAGGCTCCCAGCACCAACCCACAGTTCCCTGGGAGCAGCCAACTTCCTACCTTCCTGGAAGGTGAAGTTTGTGCAGGGCTAGGACTGCACAGGGCCAAGGATTCCAGGGCCATTGCAGGGCCGTGGCACACAGAAGGGTCACGCTCTGCTTCCGCACTGGCATTTGCTTGCTGCCCACCCCCTGCGTGTCATACACAGAGAGTTCTCCACTTCAGTGGCACTTCTGGTGAACAGAGACCTTCTCCAGTGACCCTTGAAGACTGGGGTAAACGTTTGTTTTGGTTCCCTCGTGCTTCTTACTCTTTCCTCCCCTGTTCCCTTATCTTACCATTCCTCTTCAGATAAGGGAGCAATGCAGCCTGCTGATAAGGAGAGGGACACCAGCCAGGGGGCATTTAGCTGTTGGAGTCAGCTCACTAAATTCCTCAAGGTGATTAGAGACCTGCACAAGTTAGAAGGGCCTCTGTGACTCTCCGGGAAGGGAATAGGCTGCTGCCCCTGCACTCAGGGCAGGAGGGAAAGTCACTGCCTCTAGCCATAGCACTGAGCAGCTTAGGACCCTGCACCACAGGCTAAAGCTTTCCTGGAAGCAGCCAGCACCAGTCACCCTCCAGTGCCCAGCCCCAGCCCAGGCCATCGATCTGTTCTGCTCCATCAGCTCCACTCCCAGCTGAGCCTGAGGTTTTCTGCAGCTGCAGGGCCTGGCAGGCAGTGTACAGGCAGGCTACTGCCAGGCACAGGGGTGACACAGAACACTTAGTGCTCCTTTCTCCGGTGACACTGGGCAATGCAGGCTTTCTATGGCATCCTCCAGTTTCTCTGAGGCTTTGCTCAGTGCCTCTGATTTCCTCCCTGACAGTTTCTCACAAGCATATTAGTCTTGAAACCTGCCATCCATGGTGTGCAAGGAGCCTTTGGTGGGTCAGGAGTGCAGCTAGTGGGAAGCGTGCTGTGGCTTGAGCAAAGGGGAGCGTTCAGCACAAGGCTGCTCTTGTGGTGGGGACTTCATGCCCCTGAGTGCTGCAGCACTGGGCAGAGCACCCACCAGCCTGCAAACCTCACACTCCTGGGTGGTGCTACCAAGGAGAGAGTGAGTGGAGAGTTCTGCTGGACGAAGTAGGACTCAAGGTGTGCAGTGTTACACGGCCCCATGCCTGCTAAGGTGCTGCATGCTTCATCCTGTGCTGCTGCCCACTGGGGAGGAGAGCTCTGCCAGGCAGCAGGGCTGCTGCCCCAGGCTGGCTGTGTTGAGAGTCAGTGACTGCCCAAGTTCCTGGCTATGCCCTGTGTCAGGTGGTGAGCAGCAGATGCACCTGGGGAGGAATAATAAACTGCACCAGTGCAGGTTGGGAGGTGACTGCTGGAGAGCAGCCCTGTGGACAGGGACCTGGGAGTGCTGGAGGATAACATCCATGGCACAGCAATGTGCCCTTGGGGCCAGGAGGGCCAATGGCATCCTGGGGTGTATTAAGAAGAGTGTGTCCAGCAGATCGAGGGAGTTTCTCCTCCCCCTCTGCTCTGCCCTGGTAAGACCTCATGTTGACTGGCTCCCCAGTTTAAGAGGGACAGGGATCTGCTGGAGAGGGTCCAGCAGAGGGATATGAGGATGATGAGGAGACAGGAGCACTGCCTGATGAGGAGAAGCTGAGGGACCTGGGGCTGTTTAGTCTGGAGAAGAGAAGACTGAGATGGGATTGAATAAATGCTTATCACTATCTGAGCGCTGGGGGCCAGGCTCTGCTCACTGCTCCTTGGGATAGGACAAGGAGCAATGGATGGAAGCTGCAGCTCAGGAGGTTCCAGCTCAACACAAGAGGGAACTTCTTGACTCTAAGGGTCCCAGAGCACTGGCACAGGCTGCCCAGAGAGGTTGTGGAGTCTCCTTCTCTGGAGCCTTTCAAGGCCTGTCTGGATGTGTTCCTGTGTGACCTGAGCTAGATTGTATGGTCCTGCTCTGGCAGGGGGGTTGGACTGGATGATCTCCTTGGGTCCTTTCCAACCCCTAATATCCTGTGAGCCTGTGCACCTATCCCTATCCAGTCAACTAGACCATGGCACTAAGTGTCTCATCCAGTCTTTTCTTGAACACCTCCAGGGACAGCCTGTTCTCTTTCTCTCTGCAAGGCAGAGCCACCCTGCCTGCAAAGGGAGCTAATGGTTCACCAGCACCAGCTGCAGGACATGGAGAAGGATACACAGACACATCTCTGTACAGAGCTGTTTGCTGTCCTCTCAGCCACTGGCTGGAATTTCTCCTAGGGATTAAGTTTGTTGTAACTCTGCCTAAATTAATTGCCCTGAGTCTATGATCCTATTGTGTCCTCCCTGCAGTATCTCTTAAGAACTGAACTGTAGCCTGATTCCTGGGGAGGGGGGTGGCACGTTACCTCCCACAGACTGGGGAGCTGGGCTTGGTGTCAGTAGAGAGGTGTATGCTTGACAAACATCAATAATTAACAGGGTTGCAGAAGGTGACAGCGTGGCCAAAAGAGAGCAGGTTTCAGTTGTTCAGGAGGTGAAATCAGCAGTTTCAGTCTTCAGCCTTGGACAATGTGGTGAGAAAGTGGGCAATAAAATTATGCCCTGCATAGGAAAAGGAGGGTTCAGCCTCACTCCTGTGTTCCTCAAGGTGCCCATGCACATCATTCCCTACCCACACTGTGCCTTCTAGGCGCCAGGGAAAAGTCTGCCAGCTCCCAGCATCACCCCCTGCCATGTCAGGCTGGAGAGGTGTGGTTAATAATTTTGTTAATTAATTCAGGAGGGTTCTTGGCTGTCACCAGGGCAAACCTGTGCTGTGGGACCTGTGCTTTGGTACTGCTGCAGGTGTGCAGGGGAGGGTTTTCAGGAATGCACCTGGTTAGCCTGGTTGTTCTCTTCTACCTCTGCAGCAGCCTCTCTTCAGCTCTGAGAGGAGCAAGGTCTTGGCAGCACGGGGAGCACTTAAAACTTGTATCCCCAGTCATGTCTGTGCATCCTCAGGACTTCCTTCTCTCTAGAAGGAGGTGTGAGCAATGTCCAGGAGCACAGCTCCTTACTGGCAGCACCTGTGTTGGTGCAGAGATGCTGCATGAAACCATTGTGATGTGACATCCTTCTGCTACCAGTCCTGCCCTTAAAGGAAGCATCTTCTCCTTAAAGGACTAAAATGCAAAGTTATTGCTGCTTGTTCTGTCCCTGCCTCCCTCCCTTCCTTCCCATCAGGTGTCAGGCTTGATGGGACAGGGGGAGCTTTGCTGCCAACTTGTCTTGATGGATTCCCACAAGTGCCCAGCACGGCAGAGCTTGCAGCTAAGCCCAACTGCTGGCTGCTGAATGTCACCCAGTCAGGGAAGCTGGGCCAGGCAGGAGGAGGGGCTGCAGCCGCTCTGCAGACACAGAAGAGCCTTACAAACTGAGCAGTTTCCAGCTGGCAGCACAATGTCTCCTTTCTTCCCGGGCTCAGGCCCTCTCTGTGCCCTGTTTGTCATCCCTGGTGATGCATTCCCTGGGCTGCACGCAGCTACACAGCTGATTTGCCTCTGTGGTGCCAGAGCTGCCAGGGGGTTAATTAGGAAAGATCTCTCTGCTTCATTCTGCTCTAGTTACAGTGCAGCAGGTCCTGTCTGCTGCTACAATCCTCCCAGTGCAGCAGGTCCTGTCTCTGCTGCTACAATCCTTCCAGCTTTGCTCCTTGCTGCTGCCACTGCTTCACCTCTCTTCCCTAGGGCTCCTTTCTCAGCGGGAGCTGCTGGGTGTGTGGTGCCACTTTGCTGGGTGGTTTTGACATGGTAAGGTTTGGGCTAGAGAGGTCTGCTCTCTGCATGCCTGATCCTCCTTTATGGTCTCTTTTGCTAGGAGGGGCTGATAGTCTGAAATGCCTGGCAGAGGTTTTTAAGGCAAGGAGGGGAAGTTAGCTTGTTGCCTACTCAGTCCTAAATTTCCAGCCCTTTGAGAAACAGGAGCAGGTAGTTCTAATCTGGGAAGTCAGTATAGAATCATAGAATCAGTCAGGGTTGGAAGGGACCACAAGGAGCAGCCAGTTCCAACCCCCCTGCCATGGGCAGGGACACCCTACCCTAGAGCAGGCTGCCCACAGCCCCATCCAGCCTGGCCTTAAACACCTCCAGCCATGGAGCCTCAACCACCTCCCTGGGCAACCCATTCCAGGCTCTCACCACTCTCATGCTCAACAAGTTCCTCCTCATGTCCAGCCTGAACCTCCCCACCTCCAGCTTTGCTCCATTCCCCCCAGTCCTGTCACTCCCTGATATCCTGAAAAGTCCCTCCCCAGCTTTTTTATAGCCCCCCTTCAGATCCTGGAAGGCCACAAGAAGGTCACCTGGGAGCCTCCTCTTCTCCAGCCTGCACAGCCCCAACTCTTTCAGCCTGTGCTCACAGCAGAGCTGCTGCAGCCCTCTGAGCATCCTCGTGGCCATTCTTTGGCCACACTCCAGCATCTTCACATCCCTCTTGTCCCAGGGGCTCCAGAACTGGCTGCAGTACTCCCGGTGGGGTCTCAGCAGAGCAGAGTAGAGGGGGAGAATCACCTCCCTCACCCTGCTGGCCTCACTTCAGCAGCTGTGTTTCAGAAAGGCCACTGATGTTTCTCAGGAGCTGTGGGCAGGAATTGGGCATGGTGCTGCTATTTATCTAATGCCACAATCTGCAAAAGCCCTGAGCAGCAGATTTTTACTGTGTGTTGCAGAGGAGACCCAAGTAGTAAACAGAGGAAATTCTCAGCTGCCTGCAGTGGAGAGCCATGAGCTGAGCTGGAGGGATGGAGGTGATAGGGTTTCAAAACAGCTGCTTCACTGGTGACTTATGGGGGCCTAAAATTAAAGGCTGCCTCAGATTTCAGTCCCAGGGCACTGCTTTGGGCAGCCAGCACGGTCAGTAAAGTTCTTCTCTTCTCTTTCAGAGGAAGCAGTGATTTAGTTGTGGCAATTTAACGAGGCAGGGATTATGAAATAGTTAGTTAATTTCATTTCCAAAAAGCCCTGCCCACAACTATATACAAATGAGTTAAATTTGGGTCCTAATTTGGCTGGGGAAAAGTCTTCCCAAGCATGCTTATGGGCAATTCATTCATTTAGGAGAAGCAGAACACTGGAAAAGGTTTGGTCACAAAATGGTTTTGCCTCACTTACAGGCAGGCAGCCTGGAGCCCTAGGGTAAGTCTGTGCTACTCACTGCAGAGCAGTAGACATGTCAAGATAGTCCCTGGCTCCTTTGTGGCAGTGTTGGAACTGCTCAGCTGTTGAGAGGCTTCTAGATCTTGCCAGGGTGCTGGGAAAGAGGCAGAGGATCTCTGACCTGATCCTGGTTCCTCTTGGCACAGAGGTTTGCAGAGGTGCAGGCAGCATCTCTTGCAGAGGTTCAGAGAGCTGCCCAGGGAGGTGGTGGAGGCACCGTCCTTGGAGGTCTTCAAGAAAAGCCTGGATGAGGCACTTAGTGCCATGGTCTGGTTGATTGGCCAGGGCTGGGTGCTAGGTTGGACTGGATGAGCTTGGAGGTCTCTTCCAACCTGGTTGATTCTAAGATTCTATGGTGGTGGCACTTCTTGCCATGTCGTGAGGCACTTAAATGCCTTCTCCTGGGAAACTTGAGGCATTTAAGTTTCCAAGTAGTTCAAGCCCAAAGCATCAGGGCTAAGCTGGTCTGAAGCATGAGGCAGAGCAGAACACATTGTCCAAGAGCAGTGAGGCAGAGGCAGCAAGGCAGAAGCAGCACACAGTGGGGCAGAGCAGTGAGCAGAAGCAGCACACAGGGAGGCAAAGGCACAGCAGTGAAGCAGAGGCAGCAAGGCAGAAGCAGGACACAGTGAGGCAGAGGCAGCAAGGCAGAGCAGCACAACTGCTTGCAACTTAGCTCCATTTCGATTCCTTGCCCAAGTGCAAAGGCTCCTTTGGCCACAGAGATTCACCAATCAGGTGGCATTTGCCAGACTGACCTATTAGGTGACCCCAGGGCTTGCTCACCCTTATTTGGGCAAGACACCAGCAAGTACCTAAACACCTGTGGGTACCTGTTTATCACTCTGGAAAGGGACATAATGGCCCAAGCCTTTGTTTTCCTCCTGCCCTTGCTTCCCCCATGAGCAGAAGGGTGGAGCAAGCCAGGACGTCTAATAGGCCTATTGGCCTTCCAGGACAGGCAGAAACTGAACTAGGCTGCTGTAGCTCACTAGATAACCCTGTTTTCTTTAGTAAAGACTCAGAAACTGTGCAAGAAATGCTCATTATTTACCAGTTAATTGTTTCTAATAGCTGTGGGTGCAGGAAAGCAGAACAACCTTATTAGCTACTGCTATGATCTCCTTCTCTCAGGGCTTTGCAAAGACTTTGGAGACAGGGCTAGAAATCTCATAACAGCATTGATGGAGCACCTGGTACCGTGGTGTCCACCTTATGTTTAGTAGCCTGCCCTCTCCTTAAAGTCATAGAATGGTTTAGGTTGGGAGGGACCTCAAAGCTATTCAGTTCCAATCCCCCATCATAGGTAGGGACACCTCCTCCTAGAGCAGGTCACTCAAGGCCTCATCCAACCTAGTCCTGAACACCTCCAGGGAGGTTGTGGAGCACAGAATCACAGAATCTTTGATCACATTGGGTGATTCTGTGCTCACAACCTCCCTGGGCAACCTGTGCCAGTGTCTCACCACCCTCACTGCAAAGAACTTCTTCCTAACATCCAGTTTCATCTCCCCTCTGCCAGTTTAAATCCACTCCTCCTCATCCTGTTATTACAAGACCTTGTCAATAGTCCCTCCCCAGCCTTCCTCCCTGACACTGTCAAACTCTGCCTTGAAGTACTTACTGTGTTAGAATGGGACTGGTGGAATGTTCCTCTGCCAGTATTTGAGCAAGGCTAACCACTGCTCCTGAGCCAGCCCAGGATGCCATGGGCTCTCCTGCCCACCTGGGCACACTGTTGCCTCATCTTCAGCTACTCTCTACCAGCACCCCCAGGTCCCTTTCTTCCTGGCTGCTCTCAGCCACTCTGTCCCCAGCCTGTAGTGCTGCTTGGGGTCGTTGTGGCCAAAGTGCAGAACCCTGCACTTGGCCTTGTTCAGACTCATCCCATTGGCTTCTGCCCACCCATCCAGCCTGTCCAGGTCCCTCTGCAGGGCTCTCCTACCTTCCAACAGCTCCACACCTGCTCCTAGCTTGGTTTCTTCTGCAAACTTACTGATGCTGGACTCAATCTGCTGGTCCAGATCATCTGTAAAGATATTGAACAGGACTGGGCCCAGCACTGATCCTTGGGGAA
Source organism: Pogoniulus pusillus (assembly GCF_015220805.1). Lineage (NCBI taxonomy): Eukaryota > Metazoa > Chordata > Aves > Piciformes > Lybiidae > Pogoniulus > Pogoniulus pusillus. Next base: position 20,873,205 of record NC_087278.1, read on the forward strand.
CACCACCAGTGACAGCTGCCAACTGGATGTGGCACCATTCACCACCACTCTCTGGGCCCAGCCCTCCAGCCAGTTTTTGACCCATATCAGAGTGAATCTGTCCAAGCCACGAGCTGCCAGCTTATGGCCAGCTGTGCTAAAGCCTGCCCTGCTCCGTTGCCTTCCTGAGCCTGGGCAGCATTCCCTGGCTGTGTCTTAGCAAGAGCAGCCTGCAGCACCATACTCTCCACAGCGTGGGAGTGTTGTGCTGCGTTTGTTAGAGACCTGAGCCTGCTGTCTGCAGGGAGCCAGCCGTCTCCTAAGAAGAAAAGTAGGCATCACTCCCGGGTAGTAAGCAGGCTGCCATGAGACTCAGCTGCTGTGGGAACCCAGCCTGTGCCCTTCATGTTCCACAAGAACAAGAGGACGCAGCCTCAAGCTGTGCCAGGACAGGTTTAGGCTGGGCATTAGGAAGAAATCCTTCACAGAAAGAGTGACTGGAATTGGAATGGGCTGCCTGGGGAGGTGGTGGAGTCACCATCCCTAGAGGTGTTTAAAAGGAGGCTGGATGAGGCACTTAGTGGTTTAATTAATGAGAAGGGTTAGGTGCTAGGTTGGACTTGATGATCCTAGAGGTCTCTTCCAACCTGGCTGATTCTGTGAAGAAACAGCAATTGTATTTATTTGATTTGGCTGAGAGAAGTACTTTAAGACCCTGGCTGAACCTGGGTTTGGCCACAGGGCTTGGGGACTGCCACCTCCCTGGGCAGCCCATTCCAATGCCAATCACTCTCTCTGCCAACAACTTTCTCCTAACATTCAGCCTAGACCTGTCCTGCCACAACTTGAGACTGTGTCCCCTTGTTTTGTTGCTGCTTGCCTGGGAGGAGAGACCAACCCCACCTGGCTACAGCCTCCCTTCAGGGAGTTGTAGCTAGCAATGAGCTCTGCCCTGAGCCTCCTCTTCTGCAGGCTGCACACCCCCAGCTCCCTCAGCCTCTCCTCACAGGGCTCTGCTCTAGGCCCCTCACCAGCTTTGTCGCCCTCCTGTGGACACCTTCCAGCACTGCAACTTCTCTCTTGAATTGAGGAGCCCAGAACTAGACACAGTACTCAAGATGTGGCCTGAGTAGTGCTGAGTATGGAGGCAGAATAACCTCCCTTGTCCCATCTGCATCCATCTCCCCAAGCCCTCTGTATAGTTCCTCTCTGGTTTTCTGTAGCAGCAGAGTGAGGAATCAGATCCACTTTGTCTCAGTGTTTTTCCTCTTGACTACTGGGCAGAATCCAGGCTGAAGGATGTCAGCACAGGAGGAAAGAAGAGGATATAGTATCACACACAGGCTCACAGGATGTCAGCAGCTGGAAAGGAGCCAAAGAGATCATCCAGTCCAACCCCCCTGCCAGGGCAGGACCACACAGTCTAGCTCAGGTCACACAGGAACACATCCAGACAGGGATGGAAAGGCTCCAGAGAAGGAGACTCCACAACCTCTCTGGGCAGCCTGTGCCAGTGCTCTGGGACCCTTAGAGTCAAGAAGTTCCCTCTTGTGTTGAGCTGGAACCTCCTGTGCTGCAGCTTCTATCCATTGCTCCTTGTCCTATCCCAGGGAGCAGTGAGCAGAGTCTGTCCCCCCACTTCTGACCCCCAGCCCTCAGATATTGATAAACATTTATCAAATCCCCTCTCAGTCTTCTCCTCTCCAGACTAAACATTCCCAGGTCCCTCAGCCTCGCCTCATCAGGCAGTGCCCTCCAGTCCCCTAATCATCCTCGTAGCCCTCTACTGGCCCCTCTCCAGCAGATCTCTGTCCTTCTTCAACTGGGGAGCCCAAAACTGAATGCAGTGCTCTACTAGGGGACCAGACAAGGCTGCAGGCATCAATGAAGCCCTGGCAGCATGGACAGCAGTGAGGCAGGACTGCTGACAGACACTCGAGCAGTGTTTGGCAGTGTGCTCTGCCTGGCACACCCAGAGGTGGTTTTCACGTGGGTGACTAATGCCCACCCCTTGCAAGGAGCATGACTGCCTCAGCCAGTGCCAGGCCAAGCCTGCTTTGCAGCTTTCCTTCAAGCCATGGCTTATTCCAAACTGAAATGTCAACCCTCTGTCCTGAAAAACTAACTGTGTGGAAAAGTTTCTCTGCCAGGAGTGCATGGTGCGTGCAGGAGGCTGCTCCAGCCCTGCTAGAGGCTCCCCCACAGAAACCAGGAATTTGCTGCCATCTGTAGACATTTGGGTGCTGGTCAGGCCCTTTGCCCAGCCCTGCTCACACAGCCCTTATATAGGCAAGGCAGCCACAGCAAAACCTCCCTGCTCCCGGGGCAACCTATTCCTTTCTTCAGCATTTCCCCATCTAAGGTAGCTTCTGCAGTCTCCAGTTTGTTTATTCTCCGCTGTTGGATGTCATTCCTGCATGGAGAGCTTCAGTGTGCAGCTCCAGGGGTTGAAAGCAGAGAGCTCAGGCTTTGCTGGGCTGCAGCCAGCTCCTTTCTTCCGAGTGGCTCTGGTGAAAAGAAAACTCTATCCCTTGAAATCCCACAGACAACAGAGTTAAAACAAGCCAGCAGACTTCACCTAGCAAAGCTGTGCTCCAGGTCCCCATCGGGTACGGCCCTGGCAGTGCCAGCTGTGTAGTGGGGACAGCCACCCATACCCACTGCACACTCTCCCAAGCTAGTCAGGAAGGGACCCCCCACTTCAAGCAGCACTTTTGTTTCTTTGGGCAGGTGGAGGCCACATGCTCCACTGACTTGCCTGTGCTGCTGCTCCCCACCCTGCTGAGCCTCCACCTCCCTATCTCCATCGGCCCCTGTGAGCTTGACCTCACAGGTGTCCATCAAGAGGGAGATCTGCCACCTCTCCCTCTCTCCTAGGGTGTCCCCTCTTTCTCAGGTCAGGAGGATAGCCTTAAAATGGAGAGGGAGCCAAAAATACCTTCTTGAAGGAAATAAGAGCCTGTGCTGTGCTTGCTGCATTGTGGAGGACTGCTGCCACGCTACAGCATTGCCCACACCGGGGCCTCAGATCACACCCTCTGGTTTGACACCCCCTTGATGGAAGCAAAATGGAGGTAGCATCAACCACTTAGCTGAGATGTCCTGGGCACTACTGCAGTTCCCTGATGCCATTCACACTGTCACCTGGTCCAGTCCTAAATCCTCAGCAGATTAGAAACAGGAGGCTAGAGCTGTGTCTCCTACAGACTAGTGGCATCTTCCTTTGCTCTCACAAGTGCTCCAGTGCTGGGGGCTATTACTGAGGTTGGCAGGACAGGGGAGGGATGCAGGGGAGGGATACATCAATTCATGGTGACCCACTTCTGCCCCCAGTTCCAGGGTCTGGCCAACCTGCACGTGTTTGAGGACTGGTGTGGCAGCTCCATTGAGCAGCTCAGGAAGAACCTCCACTTTCCCCTCTTCCCCCATGTGAGTAAGATATCAACACTCTGTCCCACACTTCCCAGCCCTGCTTCCTAGCTCAGGAAGAACCTCTACTTTCCCCTCTTCCCCCCATGTGAGTAAGATATCAACACTGTCCCACACTTCCCAGCCTTGCTTCCTAGCTGGCTCACTCCTGCTCCCTTTGCATCCTGTCCCCATCCCGCTCCATCATCTGACCTGTCCTGCTCCTGGGGGAGCTGGAAGCCATCACATGGGCTCGACACTGGCAGCTTTTCTGCTCTGTGTGGGAGGCTCATTTTGTCCATGCTGATCTCCCAGGCCTTGGACACAGAATGAAGGAGCCCTCTATTTGGTGCTGTCCCTCCAGAAGGCTAGAGAATAGCACCTCACCGCCACCATCTTGCCCGCATTGCCCTTGCAGTGGCATCTGCACCAGTTGTTCCCTACCCAGCCTGCCCTTTCTCCCCCTTTCCATCACACACTGCTCCCCATCGTGCTTCTCTCTGCCCTGTCTCCCCTTGGCTCCTCTCACACCTAACGATGTGATTTGTGTTTCCCCTCCCCCCCGGCAGACACGAACCACGCTGAAGAAGCTGGCGGTGTCCCCAAAGTGGACCAACTACGGCCTCCGCATCTTTGGCTACCTGCATCCTTTCACCGACGGTGAGGGCTCTGAGCCTGCTCTGCTCTGCTGCTCACCACTACTGCCCTCACCCTGCCCAGCCCAGTGCCACCTCCCCCACGTTAGCTGTGCGTGGCCAGCCCTGCTCTCGGCGTGGGTGAAGCACGTCTGCCTCCCCTGTAGGGCTGGAGCAAGGCGATGGGACAGAGCAGCTGGGAAGCACTAGATAAAAACCAGTGCTGCCTTGGATGGTGTGTACGTGGGGTGCAGCCCTGAGCTTTCCTCCCTCCCTGGCATGCACAGGGCTGTACATGACATCAGTGATGTTTGTGAATGCCACCTACCAGCCACTGACATCTGTGTCGGCCAGCTGCAGGCTTCTGCCTGGGGCAGCCTGCTGCCAGTCACCCACGTTGCCTGCTCCTCTGGCCCTCGGCTGCCATCCTCGTAACCCCAGCCGCAACAGTGAGGCTCAGGCACTTGTGTCTCCTTTCATGGCTCCATGTCACATTCCCCCATCCAAACACAGCTTCTCTCACAAAAATTTGCTCTGGGAACAAAAGAGGAGGCAGAGACTTTGCCTGGACTTGTTGGCCACGAGGATGAGCAGAGGGCTGGAACAGCTCTCTTGTGAGGAGAGACTGAGGGAATTGGGACTGTTCAGTCTGGAGAGGAGAAGGCTCCCAGGTGACCTTATTGTGGCCTTTCAGTATGTTAAGGGGGCCTACAAGAAAGCTGGGGAGGGACTTTTTAGGCTCTCAGGTAGTGATAGGGTTGGGGGGAATGTAACAAAGCCAGAAATGGATAGATTCAGAATGGATGTTAGGAAGAAGTTCTTCAGCATGAGAGTGGTGAGAAGCTGGAAGAGGTTGCCCAGGGAGGTGGCAGAAGCCTTATCCCTGGAGGTGTTTAAGGCCAGGCTGGATGAGGCTCTAGACAGCCTGATCTAGTGTGAGGTGTCCCTGCCCATGGCAGGGGGGTTGGAACTGGATGATCCTTGAGGTCCCTTCCAACCCTGACTGATCCTGTGATTCTATGATTCAAGTCAGTGTCGGATGAAGCCAGTACAGGGGATAGTGAACCAATTACATGTGTGAGGTTTTGTTTGCAATCACAGTAGAATTGGAGAGCTCAGAGAGGTTCAAAGGGGTGGGGGTGGTATACCAGAAGAGAAGGTATAGGCTTACCAGGACTGAAGGTGAAGACAGTATTTCAGAGGAGCAGAATCCATTCTGTGCACCAGCCCTTACCCCAGAGCCCTGCTTACTCCTTCCATCTTTCAACAGGGGAGTTTCAGTTTGCCATTGCTGCAGATGACAATGCTGAGTTCTGGCTGAGTCCAGATGAAAGGATCTTGGGTCTCCAGCTGCTGGCCAGCGTAGGCAAGGTACAGTGCATGCTGCGTGGCTGCTTGTGTCAAGGCTTTAACGTTTGGGTGAGGATGGAGACCTTCCTGTCTGACATTCTTGTTTGCACTACCCAAGTTTATTTTCCTGCCTGCCTGCAGACACCAGCACAGGTGCCAGATGGGTATGAGGTGGCATCCCTTCAGCCAGTGCTGGTGGGAGCCTCATGTTTATGATCAAAGAATTTAAGCCTGTCTCAGGTCATGGAGTTCACCAACAGCTTAGCAAAAGTAGCTCAGTTTTCCCTTTTCATCACTCCTAGGGCAGTAACCAGGGAAGAAACTCATCTTAAGCAGAGCATTTTCTGTCTCTCCACAGACAGGGAAGGAGTGGACCGCGCCAGGGGAGTTTGGGAAATTCCACAGCCAGCAGTCAAGGATGGTGAGGTGAGTAAGCAGAGCCCCTTGCTCCCCACCTCCTCTGCACATGGCCAGGAAATCACAGGGAGAGGGAGAAGGAAGCCAGGTTTGTTCTGAAGAGCTCAGGAAATCGGAGATCTAGGTTAGAGCCACAGCAGAAGTAACACATCCACACCTGTGTGGCTGCTTCACTGCTTTGCTGCAAAAATGCAACACTGAGTATTTTTCCCTTCCCTGGGGGAAGCTGCCACCAGCAGATTCAGGCTCCTCCATGAACTTATCATGCCTTGGGACTCGCTGTGTTTCGTAGAGGCTAAAACCTAGCAGACAAAGCTGAAAGGCAGTAAGAGCAGAATTAAAGTGAGAAGGGTCTGCAGCCCCACAGGTGCTGGAGCACAGCTGCCTGTCTCCCTGGCAGCATCTGGAGAGTTCAGTAGTCCTAACTCGGCTCACCCTGAGAATTAGGTTGTTCCATGGGTGTGGTTGCTCTCCACTCAGTGTCTGCTGGCAAGTTAAGAGACGTTACTTCATTCCCTTGGTGACAGACATGTTGTCCTTCACAGGTTGTCAGCTGCAGGCAGGTACTATTTTGAGGTGCTGCACAAGCAGGATGACAGAGGAACAGACCATGTGGAAGTAGCAGTGAGTCTGTGCAAATGGCCATGCCATATATGTCCCCTCAGAGCTCAGAATGATGTTTGCAATGATTTCCCTCCTCCCCCAGTCCCCAGCTCCTCCTTGCATGAGAATGATCTAGTCCCTTCCCTTAGATCTATGTGAGATAGCCCTGGCCACATGTTAGGACCCTTTCCACTGCTTGCCTGAGGCAATTCTGCCCTCTCCAATCTCTGTTGTGGCTCTTTGTCCTTTCTTGGCTTTGGCTGTGTCCTGGGGAATCTCAGCTCATTCCCAGTGTTTTACTGCTAGGTAAACTCAATCATAGTATGGGGAAAGAGGAAGCTGTGAGCCCATCTAGTGAAAAAAATCAACCTTCCTGTGCTTATTCCTTTTGTCCAAGCTCTTCATTTTAAGCACTTTGTTTTAATGTGTCTCTCTCTTCTAGTGGAGACTGAATGATCCAGAAGCAAAGTTCAAAGTCATTGACTCCCAATACCTCTCCCTTTTTGCTAGTAAGTATTTGCACCACAGCCTTCCCCAAGCACCTGCCCACTCTCCCAAAATGCTTCTCTGGTGTTTCCCCACTTGGAAGTGATACAGGATGCAGGTTGCCTGCAGAGAGCCAGGGATGGTGTGAGGCCCATAAGATGGGATCTGTGTGTTTGGGAGAGTTGATGACAGCTCCTTGCAACCAGGGAGAAGAGGCTGCTGTAGCACTTCCAGGAGATTTCACTCTGGGTGTTGGATACAGTGCTGGGTGTCCACTCTGGGTGGCAGTATTTGGGGATGCTGCATTCTTCTGCGTCAGCCTCGAGTCACAGGCTCACAGGATATTAGGGGGTGCAAGTGATCCAAAGAGATCATTGAGTCCAAACCCCCTGCCAGAGCAGGACCACACAATCTGGCACAGATCACATTTCTCTTGAATTGAGGAGCCCAGAACTGGACACAGTACTCAAGCTGTGGCCTGAGCAGTGCTGAGTACGGGGGCAGAATAACCTCCCTTGTCCCATCTGCATCCATCTCCCCAAGCCCTCTGTATAGTTCCTCTCTGGTTTTCTGTAGCAGCAGAGTGAGGAATCAGATCCACTTTGTCTCAGTGTTTTTCCTCTTGACTACTGGGCAGAATCCAGGCTGAAGGATGTCAGCACAGGAGGAAAGAAGAGGATATAGTATCACACACAGGCTCACAGGATGTCAGCAGTTGGAAAGGAGCCAAAGAGATCATCCAGTCAAACCCCCCTGCCAGAGCAGGACCATACAGTCTAGCTCAGGTCACACAGGAACACATCCAGACAGGGATGGAAAGGCTCCAGAGAAGGAGACTCCACAACCTCTCTGGGCAGCCTGTGCCAGTGCTCTGGGACCCTTAGAGTCAAGAAGTTCCCTCTTGTGTTGAGCTGGAACCTCCTGTGCTGCAGCTTCCACCCATTGCTCCTTGTCCTATCCCAGGGAGCAGTGAGCAGAGTCTGTCCCCCCACTTCTGACCCCCAGCCCTCAGATATTGATAAACATTTATCAAATCCCCTCTCAGTCTTCTCTTTTCCAGACTAAACATTCCCAGGTCTCTCAGCCTCGCCTCATCAGGCAGTGCCCTCCAGTCTCCTAATCATCCTCTTAGCCCTCTGCTGGCCCCTCTCCAGCAGATCTCTGTCCTTCTTCAACTGGGGAGCCCAAAACTGAACACATATTCAAGGTGAGGGCACACCGGGGCAGAGTCTCTCAGGTCGCAGCTGGCTTGCAGCAAGTCATTAGCTTCCTCTTTTGTAAATCCTTCTTAGCACATCAAGTGCTTATCAACCCTTATCAGTTAAGGAGCTCCTTACTCCTGTTTACCTCTATCTAGCTTTATCAGCATCACTTTGCTCTGCCAGCATTCTCCCTTTCCCTGCCTACCATTGCCTTTCAACATCTTTGGGCTTCTTTCCATGACAACAATTTTTGCCCATGGAAGACTCCCCAATGTAAATCTGTTTGCTGTGTCTTGGATCACAACCTGCTGCTGTATGTTTTGAAACCTGCCAGGTCTAAGCTTTGCCAGAGCTTCTGTCTCACTCTCCCTCCTTTTCTCACATCCTAGAAGATCCCTTTGTGATTGGGTGCACTGCTGAAGTCTCATCTTTATGTGGCACCTTCTGCCCATGAATGTTCACATCAGCCTTTGGTTGTATCACATCATCCTATTCCTTCTGGGTTCCCATGTTCACTTCCCAGGAGTTGCTAGCACTAACCCCAGTGCCTTTGGCAGTAATGTTGCCTTTCCCTCCTGGCTATTTGTTCAGTTCTCCTCATCCCAGTATAAGATCCCTGGAGACATGAAGCCTTCTGGCAGCAGCACCGAGCTGGCCTATGCTCCTGGCTTACTGAGAGTCTCCATTCACCTTCTGGAGCGTTGTCCTCCTCAGCCACTGAACGCCTTGCCCTAAGCTCCTGCTGCTTTTCCAGAACAAGAGAGAGCTCCACTCAAGTTTCTCCTCCCTTTCATCTTTTAAATGTAATGCTGATAATTCAGATGTGACCTCACTGCTGCCTGCAGCTACCTGAAGGGAGGCTGTAGCCAGGTGGGGTTGGACTCTTCTGCCAGGCAAGCAGCAGCAGAAGAAGGGGACACAGTCTCAAGTTGTGTCAGGGGAGGTACAGGCTGGATATCCCTCCCCCTCAGGAGAAGCTGAGGGAGCTGGGGTTGTTTAGCCTGCAGAAGAGGAGGCTCAGGGCAGACCTCATTGCTGTCTACAACTACCTTAAGGGAGGTTGTAGTCAGGTGGGGTTGGGCTCTTCTGCCAGGCAAGCAGCAGCAGAAGAAGGGGACACAGCCTCAAGTTGTGCCAGGGGAGGTCTAGGCTGGATGTTAGGAGGAAGTTCTTCACAGAGAGAGTGATTGGCATTGGAATGGGCTGCCCAGGGAGGTTGTGGAGTCACTGTCCCTGGAGGAGTTCAAGCAAAGCCTGGATGTGGCACTTGGTGCCATGGTCTGGTTGACTGGCTAGGGCTGGGTGCTAGGTTGGACTGGCTGAGCTTGGAAGTCTCTTCCAACATGAAACCACATTCATCTGTTTGCTTTCAGTGGTGGCCATGTTCCTAGCCCAGAGCTTCTGTATGTACAACTTTCTGAGTCAAAGCCTTTCCTTCCTGCAGTGTCTCTGCAGCGAAGTTCCTGTTCTGCACTGTTAGGCAGGGCTATGCCAGGGACAGTGTTGATGCCATGGATGCAGTGCCGTTTAGAAAGGGCTGACACTGAGAAGGGCTGTTCTGGGGACAAGGTTCAGATCAGTTGTCCCCTCCCTGCTGTGCTCTCTCTGTGATTTGTAGACGAGACACTTTTGAAGATGGATGAGGTCAAGCACATCCCGCAGACACTGGCCAGCCACGCCAGGCGGCCTGCTGACAGCGCGGGCGGCGCCGCACACCCAGCTGACATGTTGAAGCCTGACCCCCGGGACAGCCTTTATCAAGGTGAGACTTGCAGAGCAGTGGAGGAGGTAGCTGTGGCCTGTCACAGCACATGCAGAAGCACAGCCAAGACAGATTGTCTTTCTACACCACACTTAGCAAAGGCAGTGCACACAGTACCAGTCACTGTAGGAGGCAAAGCACAGGCTGATCTCCTTTCCCCTCCTTGGCATCCAGCTCACACCACCTCCCCCCGGGGTGAGACTTCAGTGCAAGTGCTGCAGAGCAGCGTGGAGAGATGAGCTGCACAGGACAGTTTGCCTTATGTATCTGTTAGTGGTGCACATGGATAAATAGACACCAGGCACAGAAGTAGCTAAGCTGGTGCATCAGTTCCAGCAGGGCTCCTCCAGCAGCTCTAAACTTCTTGTTTCTTCTTGGCAGTGCCTCTGCTCAGCAAGTCTCGTGTGCGCAGAGTCCTGCCAGACTGCTCCTACAAGCCCAGCTACGTGGTCAGTGGATTCCCTCTGCAGCGCTACCAGGGGCTCCAGTTTGTAAGTTCTATTCCCTCAGTAGATGCTTGCCCAGGGACCTGCAGGGAGGATGCAGGGACACCTCATTAATCATGGGCCTCACCACTGATGTGGAGCTCCTGGGCAGGTCTGCTCCTCAGGTCTGCCCAGCTGTCTCCTGGTTAGCTCTCGCCCCATCGCAGGTGTCAAACACATGGTTACAGGGAGGGACGGGTGGGTGCCAAGAGACGCAACAAGCCTCACCTGTGCACACATCCCAGCATGATTCCTTCTCTGCCATTCCCCAACTCGCTACAAGGTGCCTCAGAGAGGCAAATACTAAGCAGTCCTTGCTCCCTCTCCAAAGGGCTGGTCGCTCTGCAGCTGTGTCTGGGTCATCTTAGAATCATAGAATCAGTCGGGGTTGGAAGGGACCACAAGGATCAGCCAGTTCCAACCCCTTGCCATGGACAGGGACACCCTACCCTAGATCAGCCTGGCCACAGCCCCATCCAGCCTGGCCTTAAACACCTCCAGCCATGGAGCCTCAACCACCTCCCTGGGCAACCCATTCCAGCCTCTCCACACTCTCATGGTGAAGAACTTCCTCCTCATGTCCAGCCTGAACCTCCCCACCTCCAGCTTTGCTCCATTCCCCCCAGCCCTGTCACTCCCTGATATCCTGAAAAGTCCCTCCCCAGCTTCTTTGTAGCCCTTTTCAGATCCTGGAAGGCCACAAGAAGGTCACCTTGGAGCCTTCTCTTCTCCAGCCTGCACAGCCCCAACTCTTTCAGTCTGTGCTCACAGCAGAGCTGCTGCAGCCCTCTGAGCATCCTCCTGGTCCTTCTCTGGACACACTCCAGCACCTCCACATCCCTCTTGTAATGGGGGCTCCAGAACTGGGTGCAGTACTCCAGGTGGGGTCTCAGCAGAGCAGAGTAGAGGGGGAGAATCACCTCCCTGTCCCTGCTGGCCACACTTCTGCTGCTGCAGCCCAGGATCTGCTTGGCTTTCTGGGCTGCAAGTGCACACTGCTCCTGTTGAGTTTCTCGTCCACCAGCACCCCCAAGTCCCTCTCCTCAGCGCTGCTCTCCAGCCACTCACTGCCCAGCCTGGATGTGTATTTGGCATTGCCTCAGCCCAGCTGCAGGACCTCACACTTGGGCTTGTGACTGAGACCTGGCATTTATCAGGGGTTTTACTTCATTTTCCTCCCTCCTTCTCAGGTTCATTTATCCTTTGTTTACCCGAATGATTACAGCCGCCTGAGCCACATGGAGAAAGACAACAAATGCTTTTATCAGGAGAACCCTTACTACTTGGAAAGGTAGGATGCTGCAAATGCAGGCTTGGTTAAGCAGGGAGGGAGGGAGGAGACAGTTTGATGGTGGGAATTGGGGTGGAATTTCATAATCACTTCTGTAGGGCTCCTAATCCTTAAAGATTCCCCAAGCCCTGCAAAACACAGAAGCATTTAGAGTTCCTTTCATGACTTCTGTTTCCTTTAAGTGGAAATATGTTTAAGTCTCAGGGGGACTCTTCCACTGCTTTTCTTGCTCTGTTAACCTGGAAGCTGGGTCAGAGCATGTTTGCTTCTTCCCACTACATCAGGCAATGCATTTCCAGCAAGCTTTGCCTGCCAGCAGCTGGAGCCTCCTTATGGCTGTGCAAACCAAAGCCTGCTCACCACCGGGCATCTTTTGGGTGGAATAAATGATTGCCATTCATCTTCACTGGGGTCTTGCTCCCAGCAGTGGACCGCTGAGAGCACCACCGCTCACATGCCCCACCCTGCCACAGGCAGACCTTGTGCAAGAACTCCCCTCCCTTCAGAAGGACCTTTTGCAGGATAAGGAGAGTTGCTTTCCAGTGACATAACCTCTGGTGGCCTTCCTGCACTCAAGATCTACTTAATCCCTTCTCTTTTGAGGGCTGGAACAACAGACCACGTTGTGGGTTTGGGTGGGACCTCCTGGGACTGTGGTTCACAGTGCAGGATGGAGAAGGTGGCTGCCATGGGCTGGAAGGTGCAACCCAGGCTTATTGCTTTGACAATTCACTGGTATTGTGACAGGATTTGGGAACTGGGGGGCTTAGCATCAAGCATACACAGAGGGAAGCAGTCATGGTAGTCACTCCCAAAAGCCTGAAGCACAGACTGGGATTGTTTAGCCTGGAGAAGAGGAGGCTCAGGGGTGACCGTATTGCTGTCTACAACTACCTGAGGGGAGGTTGTGGCCAGGAGGAGGTTGCTCTCTTCTCTCAGGTGGCCAGCACCAGAACGAGTGGACACAGCCTCAAGCTACGCCAGGGGAAATTTAGGCTGGAGGTGAGGAGAAAGTTCTTCCCTGAGAGAGTCATTGGACACTGGAATGGGCTGCCTGGGGAGGTGGTGGAGTCGACGTCCCTGGAGCTGTTCCAGGCAGGATTGGACGTGGCACTTGGTGCCATGGTCTAGCCTTGAGCTCTGTAGTAAAGGGTTGGACTTGATGATCTGTGAGGTCTCTTCCAATCCTAATAATACTGTGATATTTATGAGGATGGCACACAGCCAGTGGTGGCAGGAGAGAATAGAGAGGGACCTAGTGTCAGTTACCTGCCTGAGGCACTTTGTGGCTGGATGACTTCCATTTGTGAGCACTACATCAAAAGGGAGCTTTAGGGAGCAGTTTGAGGGAGACTAAAGAAGTGTTTTGGGATACTTATGCTGGGATGTCCTTCTGCACTTATGAGAAGGTGTCCAAAAGGAAAGCTGACATCTTTGCCAGTGCAGAGTAAGATCTGCTTGACCAAAACTTTGCCAGGTAGTCTGTGGCTTGCTGGAAGAGAAGGATCTAGAAACGCTGAGTAGGTGTAGTCAAAGTAATGGATCATCACTTCCAAAGCAGTGGCCAGAATTCATTTGGAGACAGCAAAGTGGCTTTCATCAGACTTGTGTTTCACCTTCCCTCTGTAGATTTGGATTCTACAAGTACATGAAAATGGATCGCCCAGAGAAGGGCCTGGACTCAGGAGAAAGAACGGAGCAGCCAGGTAGGGGTCCTAGTGTCAGAGCCCGGAGGATCCTTCTGTCTGTCACTTTCTTGTGTGGTCTTTCAGCATCGGCTGAAAGAAGCTGTTGATTTCCTGTGCCATGGAAGTCTCAGACCTTCCCTGCCTGATTGTTGTGGCCAGGAGGAGATTTTTGCTGCTGCTTTCAGTTTCCTCCAGGGCAGGTCAGAGGGTCACTAAACAGTGGGAGGTAGTGGAGAACATTGCAGCTCCATTTCAGGCCCGCAGCTTAGCTCAGGTGCAGTTGGAGATGTAACAAAAGGTAGAAGCAGCAGAGCCAAAGGTGTGCAGCATGGCAGCCTGTGCTGGCACCTGCCCTGCAGAGCCGTGGCCAGGCCAACTGCTGAAAGCAGAGCCAGACACCTCCACAGCCTTTGGCAGTGCCAGCTAAGAAGTGCTGAGGAGGCTGGTGACTAGCAAAGCACAGCTCTGTCCCTCTGAGCAGGAGACAGACACTGAGATGAGGCAGAAAGTAGCTGCCCCCCGCCGGGTGGGTGCCAGGGTCAGGCAGCAGGAGGGTGCCAGAGGCATGACTGTACTTACTTCTGCAGGCTCCCGGGAGGAGAACCTGGCTGATCTGCAGTACGTGGAGCAGGACACGGAGAGTCCCAGCGCCCCCCAGCACCCCGGCACAGGCGGGGCAGCGGCGGCAGGCAGGGCTGCCAGCAGCGTGGTGGGCAGCGACAGCTTGCGGGAGGACCACTCCCTCCGGGAGCGGCGGCGGCTCCTCTCCGTGCTGGGGCATGGCCCGGGAGAGGGGCTGCACACCAGGAGGATGAAGAGGACTGGCATCAGATCAGCTGCCCTGGCTTCTGCCAACCAAAGCCTCAGCCAGGCTGCTCTGGAGGGGAACCCAATAACAAAGAGGTCTCGTTTAAAAGCTGGTGTCAAAGACAACTCCAGAAGCCCACCACAGCACACCAGGCCCTTCCAGGAGAGAATGCCTCTCAAAAAGGCAAACTCTCCTTCTAGGGCCAGCGACCCCAGGGACTCAGGGGTCATGGTTCCCAGCAGGGTGAGACCTCCAGGAGACCTCAGCACTGCTAAGGGTGTGCTGCAGCTAGCAGGCACCTTGCCAGTGGAGAAAGGAGGCCCAGTCTCTGGCACAGGCAGCAGAGGTGCTGCGAGCAATGCCAGCCCCAGCCAGAAGCCTGGGCTGTCGCAGTGGCTGAACCAAGTGCAGGCCCACATTGCTGAGCAGAAGGCAGGCAATGGTGAGCAGGTGGGTGAGGCAGAGGCACAGGTGGTAGCTCCTGCGAAGGGCAGGGCTGGGCCTGTGACAGCAGAGGAGGAAGAGGCAGATGGAGAGCCAGAGGAGGAAGATGAGGAGGATTCTGATTACGTGCCAGTGTTCGACCAGGCGGTGAACTGGGGGCAGACCTTCAGCACGAGCCACCTGGACTTCCACATGCTGCGCACGGATTGGATTGACCTCAAGTGCAACACGTCGGGGAACCTGCTGCTAAGAGAAAGGGAGGCCCTGGAAGTCACACGTGTCTTCATGAAGAAGCTCAGCCAGAGGAATAAAGGGTAAGACCCCGTGTCAGAACCAAGGGGCAGTGTCCCAGAGCCGGCATGCCACGCGGCACGAGGGAGCGCTCATCCCGTGGGATAAACTAGATGTGGGAAATAAGACTTGGGGCGAGGACTCTCTGGAAAAGCCTGGGCTTTAAATAGCTCTTTTGGCTGAGAAATGGGAATTGGTGGGCAACAGGCCATGCCTGAGGGTTGAATATTGCCCTCCAAAGCTGGCAGCAGTAAATTTGTAAGAATCTTTGATCGCATTCTCTGATTCTGTGCTTCACAACCTCCCTGGGCAACCTGTGCCAGTGTCTCACCTCCCTCACTGCAAAGAACTTCTTCCTAACATCCACTTTCAGTCTCCCCTCTGCCAGTTTAAACCCATTCCTCCTTATCCTGTCATTACAAGACCTTGTCAGTAGTCCCTCCCCAGCCCTCCTGTAGGCCTCCTTCAGATACTGGAAAAGCACTCCAAAGTCTCCTCCAAGCCTTCTCTTCTCCAGGCTGCAGAGCCCCAACTCTTGTAGCCTGTCCTCATAGCAGAGCTGCTGCAGCCCTCTCAGCATCTTTGTGGCCCTCCTCTGGACTGGCTCCAACAGTTCCATGTCCTTGTTGTACTGGGGCCTCCAGAACTGTGCATGGTACTCCAGGTGGGGTGATCTGTCACTTCATCCTGTTTTGGCCATTCCAAAACCAGAGCTCACCTCAGTTTTCACTGTAGGATTGCTCAGTCCTACCCTGCGTTGCTGGCTGACAAGCTGCCATCAGCCAGCCTCACTAGCCCAGACAGACTCTTTGTGCCAGGATCATTGTGGGAGGTGTTGAGTACACTCCGTATTAGCAGCCCTATAATCATTCACACATGCTTGTGGTTTTCTGTGTCACCTTTGTTTGGTTCCCCTTGCCAACTATTTTCTGCTGGCCAGAATCTCACGTGTTAGTGGATTTAGGAAACAGGTGCTAGCCCTTCCCGTGGGACTTGGGCAGTGATGCAGCAAAGCAGAAGGAAGCTGGGGCCAAAAAGGCTTGGTGCTAGCCAGAAGTGAAGAGCGTAGCAGAGCTGAAGAGGCTGGAGGTGGGAGTGGGGCCGTGGCCACCTGAGCTGTGTCTCCTGCAGGCGGTTCCAGCTGCAGCGCATCGTGAACGTGGAGAAGCGCCAGGACCGCATGCGAGGCAGCCGCTACCTGCTGGAGCTGGAGCTGCTGGAGCAGGGGGAGCGACTCGTCCGCCTCTCCGAGTACGTCTTTGCACGGGGCTGGCAGGGCGTTGCTGGTGATGAGGAGGAGGAGAGGAAGATGAGGAACCTGGCATGGGGTCGCCGGCGGCACCTGATGGCTGTGGCGAACGAACCTGAGCTGTGCTGGCCTCAGGGCTTCTCGTGGAACCACCGTGCTGTGGTGCACATTGTGGTGCCAGGTGAGAAGGACCTACTGGGTCAGGACATGAAGGGATGGCACAGTGGGCAGTTTCCACGAGGGCAGTCCTGAGAAGTGGTTCTGGTGCAGCCTCGAGTATTTCATTTGGGCCTTTTCCAATTTATGTCCTCTATGACTTAAGCCTCCTCAGAAACATAGAATCATGGAATGGTTTAGCTTGGAAGGGACCTCAAGGATCAGCCAGTTCCAACCCCCTGCCATAGGCAGGGACACCTCCCACTGGAACAGGTCACTCAAGGCCTCATCCAGCCTGGCCTTGAACACCTCCAGGGAGGTTGTGGAGCACAGAATCACAGAACATGATCTTTGATCACATTGGGTGCTTCTGTGCTTCACAACCTCCCTGGGCAACCTGTGCCAGTGTCTCACCACCCTCACTGCAAAGAGCTTCCTCCTAACATCCACTTTCAGTCTCCCCTCTGCCAGTTTAAACCCATTCCTTGTCCTGTCATTCCTTGTCAGTAGTCCCTCCCCAGCCCTCCTGAAGGCCCCCTTCAGATCCTGGAAGGCCACTCCAAGGTCTCTTCAAAGCCTTCTCTTCTCCAGGCTGCAAGGCCCCAACTCTTGTAGCCTGTCCTCATAGCAGAGCTGCTGCAGCCCTCTCAGCATCTTTGTGGCCTTCCTCTGGGCTTGCTCCAACAGTTCCATGTCCTTCCTGTGCTGGGGGCTCCAGAACTGCACACAGGACTCCACGTGGAGTCTGAGGAGAATAAAGGGGCAGAATCCCTTTCCTTGCCCTGCTGGCCACTCTGCTCTTGATGCAGCTCAAAATATGTCAGGGCCCAAACTCCCACAGGTTGTAAGGAAAAAGTAAACCCATCACCCACACTGATTCCTGGGTTCTTGGGCCCAAGAGTTCAGCCTGGGCCTGTTTCAGCATTCCTGCAAGGGTAGTGGGGTTTGAGAAGAGGCAAGAAGCCTTACCAGGTGAGAAACCACACTATCTTTTAGACTAGTTCTGCTTTGATCCTCTCCCTCTTGCAATCCAACCAGTGAAAAACCAGGCACGCTGGGTCCTGCAGTTCATCTCTGACATGGAAGAGCTGTTCCGAGTCACCAAGGATCGCTACTTCAACGTCATCATCACAGACTACAGCAGCGATGACATGGATGTAGAGAAGGCTCTGAAAAGGTCTGCACTGCACAGGTGAGACCACTTCCTGCCCATAAAAACTGCCCACGTCCTTGTGCCTGCAAACAGCCTCTCTGTACTGACCAACCACAGGCTGCTGCAGCTGGAAATCCAGAGATAAAGGTCCTGCAGGCCTGCCACATCTACTCGAGCATTGCTGTTGTAGGGCAGGCTGTGTGCAGCCGGCACGGAACAGTGCTGCCTGCCTGCAGCTCTTGCCTTCTGGCTTTTGTTCAAGTTCCTGGGAGGGGAGGGGAAGCAAGAGTCGCAGTGATGGGGAGGGGGAAGGACACAGCAAACAAAGCTGTGAGAAGTGGCACAGAGAGCGTGGAGGCCTGTGGCGTCTGCAGTTGATGGGGGTAACTCTGGCTTTCTGTGCTCTGAGCTGAGCTGGCTTTGCCTGACCGTTTCCTTTACGTGCCAGTGGTTCCCAGTAACAGGTCCTAGGATAGAGCTGGGCTAGAGCTGAAAAGGCTTCTGCTAGAGTGCTCCCTATCCTTGCTGCACAAGGGAGGAGATGCCCTCAGGCACGCTGTGACTTGGGGCAGTGCTGAACGCGCACAGCAAAGGCTTTCCTCCTCCTGGAGAGGATGCAGCTCCACAGCCTGACGCCTGCAGTGCGCTGCTGCTGGCAGCGCTTCCCGTGCTCACCAGCGTGCACATGCTCAACTTCTCTTTCCCATCTGACCCCCAGCTATCAGTACTTGAAGCTGACAGGGAATTTCGAGCGTTCTGCCGGCCTGCAGGCGGGGATAGACCTTGTGACGGTAAGCCTGGGGGCCCATGGGGTGGGCGTGGGTGCTTGTAGTATGTGTCTGATGCTGTCTCTGCCTTCCATACCGAACGTGCTGCTTTATAGGGAAAGGAACAGCCTAGCAGACTAGACTAAGTTGTAGATGTTTCCCGTCCCTGCAGAGTAAGGGCCTCACCCTTTATTCTGAGGAGCTTGTGTTCAGTTCTTGGTCCACCTCTGGGGAGGGAAATCAGCAGCAGCAGCTTTGTGATGCTGGCTCTGCCAGGTCGTGGTCACAATGCTTCACACCCATCACTCAACACCTCTCCGTGGCTGTTTTGCTAGCCCCTGGCTCCTGTTTCTGAGGTAGCCACGAACAGCTCTTTAAATCTCTTCCATATCTCTGTCTTACTTAAAGCTGACCTTTTCTTTGCCCGGCTGGTGTGGTCGGTTCTAGGACCCGCACAGCATCATCTTCCTGTGCGACCTCCACATCCACTTCCCAGCTGGAGTCATCGATGCCATCCGGAAGCACTGCGTGGAAGGCAAGATGGCCTTCGCCCCCATGGTCATGCGGCTGCACTGCGGCATGTCCCCACAGCGGCCTGATGGTAAGAGGAGCGGGTGCTCTCTGGCTCAGTGCTTGGGGTGAGAAGGAGGGTGCCTGCCTGTTGGAAAACGTTGGGTGGAGCGCTATGGGAAGATGACTCTTTGTTCACCAAGATGGTGAGATGGTCAAATCCACTTCATTTCCGTGATACAGTGACTTATATGCATTCTAGCAAGAGGCGTGCTCAGCTTAAGATTGGTTACAGGTGATAATTGAAAGGTTACATGTAATGCGTGCATAGGTTAACTTATCACAACATTCTAGGGGTCAGCCTCCTAGACCACCCACTCCAGCCCCTTTGGTTATCTAGTCTCTGCCCACTGCAGCTGTGTGTGGGGTGCTCAGCTGTTCACATCTCGATTTCCTGGGCTTAGCTGGGAACCAAGGACGTTCTCAGTGCAGGTTGCACATGTTTATGAGTTTATGTCCTCGACTGGTGAGAAATTCTTCCACACCTGCCGCCTCGAGGTTTGTTCCTCTGGTGCTGTCAAGATCTGGAGCTTAAGGCACTTCCAGGACCACTGGGTGAGAGTGTATTAGATATAGGCTGGGGTTTAACAGTGTCAGGTGCCTCAAATTTGAGCTCCAAGAGCCAGCCTTTTATAGGACAGTTCTGCTGGTCATCTCCTAGGGCTCTCTGTGGATATCAGGACCTTGGAAAACCTCTACTCCTTTCTGTCCATTTCTCCTATTTCCTAGGGGGCACAGCCTGTCCTGAGGAGAGCTAGTAGCCTGGGGTTGAGGGTAACCAGCCCAAGTCAGGGGGAGGAAAGTGGCACAGATCATCTGAGCACAGGTTTTCCTTTAGTGAGAGGTGGCCATCCTGAGGCACCCAGGCACAGGGATAACCCTCTGAAACTGTGACAGTTCAGGTACATTAGGCACTGTGCTGGCAGCCAGGGGCTCTGGCTTGGTGTTGACTGTGGTGTCAGCATTGTGCTAAGAGCAGCTGGAATCTCACTGCAGCAGCCCTGCTGGGCTCCTCAGCAGTTCAAAGCACTACCACACCTGTGCCTCTTGTGTGCTGTCCTCAGGCTACTGGGAGGTGAATGGGTTTGGTCTCCTGGGCATATACAAGTCTGACCTGGACAAGATCGGAGGCATGAATACGAAAGAGTTTCGGGACCGCTGGGGAGGAGAGGACTGGGAGCTGCTGGACAGGTAGGACACTTTTGTCATCATTCATGTGCTCAGGAGGGGAGACTCAGTAGATCCTGGAGGACTAATGACCACAGGGGAGTGGGGATCTGAGGAGGCTGAGGTGACTGATGCCACCATAAGCTTGGTCAGTGAGGGAGAGTCTTTGAGCATGTTCTGACCTTAGCAGGCAGGTGGACCCACATTTGCACCTGCAGCCACTGGTGGAAAAAGAGAGCAGCTGTTTCCTGGTGCCTTACAGACACCCTGCTGGCTGGCCACTGGCAGATCAGGCACTGGTGATTGCCCAGACTTTGTCCTCTTGGAGCAGTGCAGTGCACAGTGAGTCCAGTTTGGGTCCCATACTACATGTAGCAGTAGCCCAGAAGAGTAACTGTTAGGGAGGTGGTGGTCATGAAGTACAGTTAGAATTCCTCAGAAGTTTAAGACAAGAGATCCTAGGCCTCTGGGTTTGTAGTTCCAGGTTTTGGGGCCTGGCCTGTCTGCAGACCATACTGGCATCTGCTATGTTGCCAGATGCCTTTCCTCCTGGCCTGGCATGTGCAGGCTACTCTCAGGTGTGGATAAGCACTCAGCAAGCATCACTGGATGCATGCTCATGGACATGAGGTACCCTTGAGCTGGACTCTGCAGTTTGATCGCGGCTTCTTGACAGCAACACAGCTTACAAGAGATTTCCTTGGGCTGAGCCTTTCAGTGCTTCTGTGATCAAGATTTGCCTGAGTCTACCCTTCTGCTTTCTGCCAGGATCCTGCAAGCTGGGCTGGAAGTGGAGCGCCTCTCCCTGAGGAACTTCTTCCACTGGTTCCACTCGAAGCGGGGCATGTGGAACCGGCGCCAGCTGAAGACACTGTGACCCGCAGCCCCCCGCAGCTGCTCGGCAGCACCATCCACTCTCATCTCCCTGTGCGCCTTATCGAGGCACACAGCTGAGCACACAAACGCTTCCTCTGCCTCCATAGCCCTCTGATGGGGGAGCACAGCCGAGGAAGGGGTGACCAGGCTAGAGGAGTGGGAGCTTCTCTTGTGAGCTGTTGTGTCCAAGATGTAGGATCAGTGTCTTGCTGGGAAGATGTGCAAGGCAGACGCCAGCAGGCGAAGGGCTGGTGTTTTCCTGCCATGCAGCCCCGGGGGATGGCACAGTGGGAGAGGTGCCAGACTTCCCATCGAGTCTCGCATGGTGCAAACCAAACACACACAAGTCCCAGCTAAGCCCAGAATAATTTATGTAGAGCAGCACAGCTTCTCTACAAGTACTTGAATGAAAAAAAAACAACAACTCAGCAAAAACAAACCCCTAACCCTGCCCATTACCCCCTCCCCCCCTTCCCTGTTTCTCCAGTATCCCTGCTTCTGGACAGGGGACCAAAGGAAGTTCTCTCAGCTGTATGGTGTCCGTGTGCTGCAGTCTCCGTGGAGGAGCTGGCAGGCACTTCAGGCTGCTGGTGCTTAGATGTTTCTCTGTGCTCTTCACTGTGTCGTGATGAGAGTCTGTGCTCTCGGGCAGCAAGTGATGGGCCAGGGAGGGATGCCAGGCTGCCTGCTGGGTGGGAGACACCCTGCAGCTGGGGCACTGCCACCTCAATTACCGATGCACTGCCTGGGCATAGTGGATGGTTATACGGAGAAGCTAGGACAGCATCTCAGGAGGAACTTTGCAGCCTTATCTGACAGACAGTGTGTTTGTCCTATGGAAATCAGGGAAACCCTAGCAGGGAAGAAGTGGCAATATTTTCTTAGTTGAAATCTTGTGATCTTGTCAGAAAAAGAGGCGGCAGAGGATTCTGCTCTCTAAATCCTGTACATGTATGCAGCACCTAAAGGTTAATTCAATAAGTTATGGCCTCACACTAATGTCTTGTCACAGTTTGAGTTTCATGTGAAGAGCAGGCTTCTTGATTGAGGAACTAGAACAGCTGTTGATGCTTCACCTCTGGAACAGCCCTCTGAGCTCTGGGCTGGTAGGGAGGAGGTGGCCCTCGGGCCTTGGCACATGCATTAGGTGCGAAGAACAGGAGAGAGCATGGGCAGGTCTGTGTGAGCATTGAAATGGCCCCCGTCCATAGCTGGCCTGGTGTTACAGGGGATTGGTATCCACTTTACAGGAGCACAGAAAGCCAGGAATGGCAGCACACTCGCTGCTCTGCACTGCAGCTTCAGATCCCCCATGCCATCCTGAAAAGGCCTCAAGCCTGAGGGGAGAGCATGACAGGATGGTGCTGGTGGTGCCCAGCTCTGCTGGGAGCTGGGAGAAGTAACAGAGGTGTGCAGGATACAGGCAGTGCTGGCTTGGTTCTAGAGCCGTTTGCCTTTCACGCCGATGGAGTGGCTGCCGGTTCAGAAGGGACATTCACTCGTTAGCGGTCCTGTGACGCTTGACAAGTCCATCAGGCTCCACTGTTGCAGCGCAAAGCTGAACGTTCAGGTGGAGGCACTGGAGACAGAGATCTGGTCAGATCATCTGCGTGCCTCAGCCTGGGGTTTGTGAGTGACAGCGTTAGGAGTGGATGATCAGATTTCAGAGCGTTGCGGTGTGCGGCACTGGGGAGAGGCACTCAGGCAGCTGTGTGTGCAGGCAGAGCCCTTCTCAGGGTGCACACTGATGACCTCAGAGGAGGCAGCCACAGCCTTCTGGCCAAGCCAGAGCAGGCTTTTACTGAGGGCGAGCGTTGGTGTCTCAGCAGAGACTTCAGAACTGAGACGCGAGGGCGGGGGTGAGAGCTGAGAGGCTGACAGCAGGCTGCACTGTTGTGTTGTTTCGCTTTCTCATGTGTCGGAGGTGTTTAGGAGGCCGGAGCCCAGTGACTGCCCCTGCAGCCAGCCCTGCTCCTGCCCGGAGCGGGCAGCGCCAGGCCCGCCCCGGCGTGTCGGGACCTGTGCTGCCTGCAGACGCAGGCACAGCCCTGCCAGGCTGCAGCGGAGCTGCTCTGGGGCGCTGGGGCTGTGCCTCCGCAGCCTGCCCGGGCTGGCTGCCTCACGCAATCCCTGTGGAATGGGGAGAGGCTGGTGGGGAGGCTGAGCGCCGGGACGCAGGAAGGCGTTAGCAGGACGCAGCCGTTTGGCCTCGCCCGGCAGGGAGCGGCACCAAGCCCTGCCGTGCCGTGGGGAGCTGGTGGGTGCGGCGGTGCAAGGCGGGGAGGGTTGGGTTGTACCACCTGCGGCCACTGCCAGCTTAGGTGTGACCCGCAGCACCTTGAGCTGCCAGCCGGCATTCATCTGCAGACCCCGGCAAGAGCTGGGTGTAACTCACAGGGCTGGAATGGTACAGGCAGTCCCTCTGCCTCACCAGCGAGAGGAGCTGGCAGAGAGTGCGTTCGGAAGGAGGCTGGCAGCAGAATCTGAGCACTTCACCCCCGTGCTTCAGCCAAGCCTGTGCTCCTCCCTTCAAGCCTTGTGACCCAGGCTGGTGACAGGCAGAGCTCTTACCTCAAGAGGACTCCTGGGTGGAAATGTAAAGGAGTTAGTGGGTTTCAGTCCAGATTCCTGACGGCTGCCATCCCCACTGCCAAAGCTGCCATTGCAAATGTCCTTCCCCTCCTAAAGCGGTGGGGATCCTTAGTTGGTGTTAGGCACTGGTGATAGTTTGGACTGGATGATCTTAGAGGTCTCTTCCAACCTGGTTGATTCTATGATTCTATGACATTGCAGTAATTAGCAGTTAACATGATCAATGCTCGTTGGCAGCCTCCCTGGAGGAGCTCGGAGAGAGCACATGGAGACAAAAGCTGTCTTCCAGCCCACATGCTCAGAGCCCACTACCAATTGTAGGGAGATGAGTGGCTGCAAAGCTGAGGAGTGGAGAAGCTGGGAGCATGGCAGGGGCAGGTGGTGCCACAGCCGTGCAGCGCAAAGGCATGGCCAGACAGGGCAGCAGTGAGGCCACCGCAGATGCTGATCAGCTGCTGCCGGCAGCCTTGCACAGGGTGCACTGCCTCTGTGCGCAGGGATGCTTTCTGGGACCAGTAGAGCTCCCAGCAGCAAGAGGGAATGTGTCTTCACCATGGCCAGAAGGCTGACTCCTCCTGACAGCTGATCTCATTTTTGTCACCAAGATATCTTTAGGAGCTGTGCCTGAGCTCGCAGTGAAGTTTGCCCCAGGTCTCTGCCTTCTTGTGCGTCCTGGCTGTATCCCGACACTGGGGCAGGAGGAAGTCAGTTGTGTGGAATTTCCTGTGCATCGGGCAGGCAGACAGGAGAAGACTGCTGCCTGGGGCCAGCTGGGGAGATGCTGCAGGGGACACCTTCCTCTGAGGCAGGCTGTGACCAGGCTGGGGACTCTGGGCCCCCAGAGACAGGTTGGACAGCAGTGGGGGGGCTGTCCATAAACGCCAACTCCATCTTCAGGACTCAGAATTGTGGGGCTGAGACTTGTTTGAGAGGTCAGCAAAGGGAATAAAGAAGGGCTGGGTTTATTCCGATCCAACATGACTTGCTCTGTCATCGTCTTCAACCTTTGCCCAGGATGAACATCTCAGCTCTTCTCGTTGCCTATGAACAGCTGGAGCTGATTGCTTTTTAGCTACCAATGCCTTCTGTTAAAAACCTGAATTGTACCTTTGAATGATCTGCCTTAAGAGTGGCTCTGTGCCTTCAAGATGACTCCTGGGCCACCGCTGTTAGAGCTGGGGGATAACCTGATTCCTCCCCCCATGTTTTACAAATACATTGTCTTCCTACAAGAGCTTGGTTCTGTCTGTTACTCACAGCTCCATCACCCTGCAGCAGGAATTAGCAACCAGGTGTTGCTCCTCTAGCTCCACGTAACCAAAGGTGTAGACGTTACTAGAGAGCCAGGTCACTGTGTCCAAGCAAACAAGAGCTCTGCAGCAGGAGGGGGTGGGAGGAACAACAAGCAAGAATAGCCAGGAGCAAAACCTCTCTCGGTCCCCTCTAGAGCTACAGAAAGTGGGATGCAACAAAACCATTCTGGGGTGTATTAAAAGGGGTGTGGATAGTAGGTTGAGAGGTTCAGTTCTGGGCCCCCAGTTCAAGAGGGACTTAGGACTGCTTGAGAGAGTGCAGCACAGAGCCACAAAGATGCTGAAGGGAATGGAACAGCTCTGTTAGGAGGAGAGCCTGAGGGAGCTGGGGCTGTGCTGCTTGGAGAAGAGGAGCCTGAGAGGTGACTTTGTCAATGGTTATCAATATGTGCAGGGTGAGTGGCAGGAAGCTGGATCCAGGCTCTGCTGGGTGATGCCCAGTGCCAGGACAAGGGGCACTGGGTGGAAGCTGAGGCATAGGAAGCTTCATTTAAACATAAGGAGGATTTTTTTCCCTGTGAGGGTGACAGAGCACTGGAACAGGCTGCCCAGGGGGGTTGTGGAGTCTCCTTCTCTGGAGATATTCAGAACCCACCTGCATGTGTTCCTGTGTGATCTGGCATAGGAGACCCTGCTCTGGCAGGAGGGATGGGCTGGATGAGCTTTGGGGGTCTCTTCCAGCCCCTGTCATTCTGTGGTTCTATGAAAACCATTTTTCTCCTGTCTTCCTGGGTTTATCATGTGAAACAAGGTAGAAACACAGGAGCAGAGACACATCCCAGCAAAGCACAAGTGCAGTGTGCTCACAGAGAAGGAGATCTCACAAGGAGGAGGTAGGCTCAGTGCTAGCACAAGCCAAGACCTGAGCTCAGCTCTTGGCCCAGTCTACATGAAGGGGAGCTCAGCTCTTTCACAGCGACTCCTTATTTTGATTCAAATTTGGCCCTTGTTTTAAATTCAACTGAGTATAAAAAGCTTGGCAGGAGTGGGAGTCAGATATGGAGAGGGCCAAGCAGCCAAGGAAGCAGCCAAGGCTCCTGATGAGTCTGACTCCATTATCATGAGAAACTATTGTTAAAGATGATGAGGAACAGCATTCCAATCCGATGCTGGTTGTCTGCTCACCTGGGCTGGATGATGAGGAGCCCTCCCTGCCACCTGATGTGGCATCTCTCCCAGACAATGACGCTGGAGTTAAGATCTGGTAATGAAATTCCCCTCATAACTTCTTTCCCAGTTGAACCTTTCCCCCCCCCCCCCGCCTTCTCTTTACATTAAGTCATCAATGCTGCCTGCTTTGCCTCCTGCTCTGTGAAGCAGGTGAGTCACAGGATTTGGGATCTGCACAAAAGGATACAGTTTTTAACCTTTTTATGAACCCAGCTGGTCAGTAGTGGCTTAAAGCTCTTAGCTGCTGGGTTTGCACTGGCTAGGACTGTCTTTGCTGCCTCCCCAGTGAAGCCTTTTTCTAGAGGAATACAGGATAATGGAGGCTTCCTAGAAGCATTTACCCCTGTTTACTGTTGGCCTCAGCAGAAACCAAGGACTGAGATGAGCAACAAGCTCGGTGTCACTCCAGACATGCCATTCCCTGGACAAGGTGGAGGATGAGTCACTACCTCATCAGACAGCTCCCATGCTGTGGTCTGCTTTGCTGATTTCAATTCTGGTAAGTGTGCACTTAAATTCAGGCAGTGTGAGCTTGTAGAAGGCAAATCACATCCTGGGCTGCACCCAAAGCAGCGTGGCCAGCAGATCCAGAGAGGTGATTCTACCACTTTGCTCTGCTCTGCTGAGATCTCACCCCCAGTACTGTGTTCTCAACACAAGAAGGACATGGAGCTGATGGACTGAGCCCATAGCAGCGCCACCAAGATGATCAGAGGGCTGGAGCACCTTTCCTACAAAGACAGGCTGAGGGAGCTGGGGGTGTTCAGCCTGGAGAGAAGACTCTAGGGAGGTCTAATACAGCCAGCCAGTGCCTGAAGGGCGCTACAAGAAGGAGGCAGAGAGACTGCAAAGTTCTGCAGGGACAGGACAAGGGCAATGGCTGCAAACTAGAGCAGAGCAGATTTAGACTGGATGCTAGGAACAGGTCCTGCACCATGAGGGTAGTGCAACACTGGAACAGGTTGCCTGAGGAGGTGGTTGGGCCTCATCCCGGAAGATATTGAAGCTTAGACTGGACAGGGCTGTGGGCAACCTGATGTAGTTGAGGATGTCCCTGCTGAGTGCAGAGGCGGTTGGACTGGATGAGCTCCTCAATTCAAGAGAGATGTTGAAGTGCTGGTAGGTGTCCAGAGAAGGGCAGCAAGGCTGGGGAGGGGCCTGGAGCACAGCTCTGAGGAGAGGCTGAGGGAGCTGGGGGTGTGCAGCCTGCAGCAGAGGAGGCTCAGGGCAGACCTCATTGCTCTCTACAACTACCTGAAGGGAGGCTGTAGCCAGGTGGGGTTGGCCTCTTCTGCCAGGCAAGCAGCAACAGAACAAGGGGACAGAATCTCAAGTTGTGCCAGGGAAGGTCTAGGCTGGATGTTGTTAGGAAGTTGTTGGCAGAGAGAGTGATTGGCATTGGAATGGGCTGCCCAGGGAGGTGGTGGAGTCACCATCCCTGGAGGCGTTGAAGCCAAGCCTGGCTGGGGCACTTATTGCCATGGTCTGGTTGCTTGGCCAGGGCTGGGTGCTAGGTTGGAGTGGCTGAGCTTGGAGGTCTCTTCCAGCCTGCTTGATTGTATGATGTAGAGTTCTTGGAGACTTTTCTTAGGAGTGGCAAGAGTGAGCAAAACAAAAATTCCATCTTGATTGGGCTGTCCAATTAAAAAAAAATCATTTAGCACTCAGAAAAGCATTTAATTAGTGAAACAGGCTTACACCAGGCTCTGAAATTCCCCTTTTTTTGGTCCTTTAAAAGCATTACCACAACATTGCAAGATTTAGAAGTGAAAACTTTTTACTCCAACAAACCAATCTGGAAAATCATGAATCCATTTTGAGGGTACTCTTCTAGTCCAAAAGATTCCCAGCCCTTTCAGTATAAAAATGATACATTTTAAACCATTGCCCTTAATGATGAGACCCTAACTGATTCTGGTGATGTTTTTAGGGAAGCAACGCACACACACTGTACCCCTGTCGCTGCTCACAGTGGCAATGAGCCTGGAGGTGCTGTGTGTGTATAATGGTGCTGAGCCTGGAGGTGCTGTGTGTGTATAATGGTGCTGAGCTTGGAGGTGCTGTGTGTGTATAATGGTGCTGAGCCTGGAGGTGCTGTGTGTGTATAATGGTGCTGAGCCTGGGGGTGCTGTGTGTGTATAATGGTGCTGAGCCTGGGGGTGCTGTGTGTGTATAATGGTGCTGAGCCTGGAGGTGCTCTGTGAGTATAATGGTGCTGAGCCTGGAGGTGCTCTGTGAGTATAAGGGTATTGAGCCTGGAGATGCTGTGTGTGTATATGATGCTGAGCCTGGAGGTGCTCTGTGAGTATAATGGTGCTGAGCCTGGGGGTGCTCTGTGAGTATAAGGGTATTGAGCCTGGAGATGCTGTGTGTGTATATGATGCTGAGCCTGGAGGTGCTCTGTGAGTATAATGGTGCTGAGCCTGGAGGTGCTCTGTGAGTATAAGGGTATTGAGCCTGGAGATGCTGTGTGTGTATATGATGCTGAGCCTGGAGGTGCTCTGTGAGTATAATGGTGCTGAGCCTGGGGGTGCTCTGTGAGTATAAGGGTATTGAGCCTGGAGATGCTGTGTGTGTATATGATGCTGAGCCTGGAGGTGCTCTGTGAGTATAATGGTGCTGAGCCTGGAGGTGCTCTGTGAGTATAATGGTGCTGAGCCTGGGGGTGCTCTGTGTGTATAATGGTTCTGAACCTGGGGGTGCTGTGTGTACAATGGTGCTGAGCCTGGAGGTGCTCTGTGAGTATAATGGTTCTGAACCTGGGGGTGCTGTGTGTACAATGGTGCTGAGCCTGGAGGTGCTGTGTGTGTACATTGGTGCTGGATTTTCTCCTACAGCTTGTTAGGTTACTCTGACATCATTCCTGATAGGTTCGTGCTGCCGACATCAGACCATTGTTAACCTTGCATTGCTGGAACGATCTACTTGTTTTCTTAGCTGGGTCCTATTTAGCTTCCAGCAGCTAGGAAAAGCTTTGGGCTGGCTGCATCCAGATGGACACACACACACTTTTCTATCCTGCCATGAGAACTACTTTTGGTTTCAGGCTGAGAAATCCATGGCAGCAGCATTTGGGAGGTAAACAGTTAGGCAGCTTGGCTTTAAGTGCAGCATTTTAGACAACAAAGCTGGATTTTCTCATGGAAAGCATCCAGACTTCTCTATAACATGAACTGTGGGGCGTGAGGAGCAGGCAGCTGAAAGAAGAGATGAGCTTTGCAGAGCTGTGCCTTGAAGCTCCTGCAGCCCTCTTTAGCAAAGTTTTCTCTAGCTTTGCAAGTCAAAGCTTCCACCCCTTCGGGGCTGCAGAAGCATTAGGGTAAGTGCTGATACACCATCACACACACACACACACGTTGGAAAGGTTAACTCAGCTCTGTCGATGGGCTCCTGCCGAGGTCGGTGAACATGTAGAGGAGGAGAGTTATTCCTGCCAGCCGTGTTGCTCAGGTCCTGCAGGGGTGACAAAAACGCCAGTGAGGTCGCAGCAGTCTCCTCGGTGTCAGCTCCCTGGGCACCACAGCCGCAGCTCTGAGTGCTGCTCTCCCCTCTAGACCCCGAGGCAGCCTCCCGCACCTATCAAGCTTCCTTGCAGGCTGTTGCCCCACTACGTTGCATTTAAACTATGCTCACATATTGCAGTCATGTAAGCAAGGGATGTGAGCTTTGCTTCTTAACCTGAGGCACTTTTTGACCTAAGAACACATCGTTCCCTACCTGACCTGACGTGGCAACCCAAGCCCATTTTGCTAGATCCTTATTCATCAGACGTTTGAAAATGAGAGGTTGTTAAAACAGCTCCCACTAAACCTCCCTGGCTGTTATGAAGAGCTCTTTCATCACCTGGCCAGAACTACCTTTCCTTCTGCTGAGAGAATGCTGCTGTCCCTGGATACCTCCCAGAACACACCCAATTATCATTCCTAAATCAAGATCTCATCCACAGCTGCTATCTGCATCTAGGGTGAAGTCTGCAGCCTTGTGCAAACCACTTGCTGCTGATAAAGCCTAGCAGTTGGGATGTTTGGTGTCCTTGCTTTAAAACTCAAGTCAGGAGAAATCTTATTCCTTCCCCTCCTCATCCTCCTTTGAGGGAATTCATTCAGTGGCCCCAGAAGCTTGTGGGACAGCAACATGCCCCTGGCTCTGCTCATGTGTGCAGCTCTGCTCGTGTGTGCAGCACTGCTCGTGTGTGCAGCTCTGCTCATGTGTGGAGCTTTGCCTTCTCTACAACCTGGCACTGATGTTTTCTGAGACTGAATCCCTTCCAGGGCTGGCAGAGATGAGAACTGAGCCCTTTCTTACCTGACTCCATTGCCCCATGACTTAATAAGGTCGAAAATTCCTAGGGTAAAGGCCAGTCTTCTGCACCCCAAAGGCTGTGATGAAGATGTTGAGGATGACTGTGATGAAGATGAGAGCTGTGGCAGCATTGTTGAGTATATTCAGGTGGGGCTGCTTTGCAACATCATTCAGGTTCAAACGAGCTGTGCAATAAAAAGGAAGGGAGAGTTGTAGCTTGGCTTCAAGATCCCCAACCCCTGGGAGCCTTGCTCTGCCTTTGGGCACTGCAGCCACAGGCCTGGTGGAATAGTGCCAGGACATTTACAGGGGCCACAGCTCATCCTAGGGTGACACAGGAGGACAAACAGTCACATTACTGCTTTATGTAGCCAGGCATGTGCCGTATGCCCCCCACACTGCACAGCCATAATGCATGGCCAGGGAAGGCTGGGTGACATGGGGAACAAGGTCAGCAATGCTGCACTGGGGTTGGGAGCAGGGCACTTCCTTCCAGTAGGCACCCAGCCCCACTGGGTATGTGCTGACTCAGCTGTTAACGCCCTCCTTACCTCCAGACCAAAAGGTGTCTGAGCATACAAATGGAATCAGATGGATATTGATCAGTTCAGACTGGGCTGTGTGGCCAGTAAGCCATACAAATGGCAGCCTTGTGGATCCCTGTCCTCAACTGGAGGCCCCTGTCCACCTATTTACAGCTGGCTCCAGATACTGGGGCCACCACTAGCAAAGACAGTGATATGTGGGGTAGGGGAAAGAGCACATCACAGGATTTCCTGTAGCCTCTGACCCCTTGTCTCACGTGAAAAACCATCTAGTATATGCAGGAAAAGGCAGCTCTCAGTCAAAATCCAGCTAGGATAGGCAGGAAAAGACAGCTCTCAGTCAAAACCCATCTAGGATAGGCAGGAAAAGACAGCTCTCAGTCAAAAATCTACCTAGGATATGCAGGAAAAGGCAGCTCTCAGTCAAAAAACACCTAGGACATGCAGGAAAAGGCAGCTTTCAGTTAAAATCTACCTAGGATATGCAGGAAAAGGCAGCTCTGAGTCAAAAAACACCTAGGACATGCAGGGAAAGGCAGATCTCAGTCAAAAACCACCTAGGACATGCAGGGAAAGGCAGCTCAGTCAAAATCCACCTAGAATTTGCAGGAAAAGGCAGCTCTCAGTCAAAATCCACCTAGGACATGCAGGGAAAGTCACTTTTGGGGAGACTTTTAATATCAGGCATGTGTTGGAGGCTGAAATACAGCAACTGTTGTATCAGATGGAGCAAGCCTGTCTGATGTGTGGTGTTAATGTCCTGTCTGTACAGCACTTGCAGCCCAGGGAGGTTAAATGTGAGAATGATGTAGAGAAAGCCTCTGCCTAACTTGTTCTGTTAGGCCCTAGCCTAAGACAAAAGGCACAGCTGAAAGGCAGTAACTGCAGCAGCTGCAGGGAGGGACACGTGGCAGGGTGGGCAGCCCTCTTCCTGCCCACAGGAATTCGTTCAGCAGTGGGCCAGTGAAGGAAGAACAGTGCTCAGAGCTAACACCCAGCCAGCACTTTGAAAAGCAGTGGCACAGCCCTCTCCACCACCCACCTCAAGCTGTCTTCCAACAGCCCTGCTTATTACCCCCATGCCAGCCCAGCCACGGGCTGCCCTGCCCCTGCAGTACCCAGCGAGGCTGCAGGCACATCAGTGTGCATCTTACCAGTGATGATGAGGATAATCCCAATCACCACCTGGAAGAAGAGGGAGATGCTGATGAGCACGATGAGGGTGGTGTAGTACTGGAAGGAAGTGCCCTGCTCCAGCACTGCCTTGAGCTGCGTGACGTTGGCCATGAAGAGCGCCACGTCCAGCATGCTCTCGGCCACGCTCTTCTTGGTGGCGTAGTGGTTGATGTTCATCGGCCCGGTGATCCGCAGGCGAGGACTCACGCCCTGCAGGGGCAGCAGAGACACGGCATCACACAGGATGCTAGGGGCTGGAAGGCACAGCTGGAGAGCTTCCAGTCCAACCCCCTGCCAGAGCAGGACCAGAGAATCCAGCGCAGGTGGCAAAGGAACACATCCAGACAGGGCTGGAAAGGCTCCAGAGAAGGAGACTCCACAACCTCTTTGGGCAGCCTGTGCCAGGGCTCTGGGACTCTTACAGGCAAGAAGTTCTTCCTCATGTTGAGGTGGAACTTCCTGTGCTGTAGTTTGCATCCCTTGCCCCTTGTCCTATGCCAGGGCACAAGTGAGCAGAGGCTGTCCCTGTCCTTTCCTTCCTGACCCCCAGCCCTCAGCTATTGGTAGACATTGCTCAGATCCCCTCTCAGCCTTCTCCTCTCCAGACAGAGCAGCCCCAGGGCTCTCCTCATCACATTGCTCCAGTCACTTCAGCATCTCTGTAGCCCTCCTTTGGACTCTCTCCAGCAGATCCCTGTCCCTCCTCAATGGGGGACCCCAGAATTGGATGCAATATTCCAGATGGGGCCTCACTAGGGCAGAGTAGAGGGGCAGGAGAACCTCCCTCCATCTGCTGGACACACTCTTCTCAATGCCCCCAGGACCCCATTGGCCTTCCTGGTCCCCAGGGTACATTGCTGTGCCATGCAGAACTTGCTGCCCACCAGCACCCCCAGTTCCCTCTCCACAGGGCTGCCCTCCAGCAGGTCACCTCCCAGCCTGTCCTGGTGCAGGTTATTGTTCCTTGCCAGCTGCAGGACTCCAGCAGCTGAGCAGTGCTGAGCTGCCAGGCACAGCCATGCCACACAGGCCACTGCCCACCCCCCCTCCCCGCACAGGGCTGCTCTAGAAAGCCTGGGAAAGAGGCAAAGGTGCATGTTTGAAACGTGCTGAGAGTTTCCTCCCTCTCTGGCCTCGTGGTGTTAGAAGGCTCAAGATCCTTGTGGTGATGAAGAGCTTGGCAAGGTCAGGCACGTCCTGGCTATTTTTGTTTGTCCAGAGATACAATAATGTCCATTATCCAGAGCCAAGGATTTTGCAAGGAATATTGGATTGTCTTCCTTCAGGGCACAGACAGGCCTCAGTCTCAAAGGGGATTAGAGAATGATCTTCTGTTTGGGTTAGATGTTCAAAGGACTGTTTGTGGCAGGGCTTTTTATCTCCTTGGAACACTTTTTGCTGGCTTCTGACTGCGACAAGATGCTGGAGCAGGAAGGAAAAGCCACATTTAGTGGGGCACTACAGAATCATGGAAACAACCAGGCTGGAAGAGACCTCCAAGCTCAGCCACTCCAACCTAGCACCCAGCCCTGGTCAATCAACCAGACCATGGCACTAAGTGCCTCATCCAGGCTTTGCTTCAACACCTCCAGGCATGGTAACTCCACCACCTCCCTGGGCAGCCCATTCCAATGCCAATCACTCTCTCTGCCAACAACTTCCTCCTAACATCCAGCCTAGACCTCCCCTTGCACAACTTGAGACAGCAATGAGCTCTGCCCTGAGCCTCCTCTTCTGCAGGCTGTACACCCCCAGCTCCCTCAGCCTCTCCTCACAGGGCTGTGCTCCAGGCCCCTCACCAGCTTTGGCGCCCTCCTGTGGACACCTTCCAGCACCTCAACTTCTCTCTTGAATTGAGGAGCCCAGAGCTGGACACAGTACTAACAAACCAGGTGTTTCTTAGGGCTCACCAACAGGGGTGTGCAGCCTGCAGCAGAGGAGGCTCAGGGCAGACCTCACTGCTGTCTACAACTACCTGAAGGGAGGATGTAGCTAGGTGGGGTTGGTCTCTTTTGCCAGGCAAGCAGCAACAGAAGAAGGGGACACAGTCTCAAGCTATGCCAGGGGAGGTCTAGGCTGGATGTTAGGAGGAAGTAGTTGGCAGAGAGAGTGATTGGCATTGGAATGGGCTGCCCAGGGAGGTGGAGGAGTTGCTGTCCCTGGAGGTGTCCAGGCAAAGCCTGGCTGGGGCACTTAGTGCCATGGTCTGGTTGATTGGGGCACGCACAGCCAGCTGCATGCAGGGGGGCACACACAATAGCAGCACCAGGGAAAACCCAGGCTGTGCTGCCACAGATTTTGCCAGCTGGCAGCTTCAGTAGTCCTTTGTAAACAGCAGTTAATGAAGGTTGAAAGCACACAGAGTCATCTTGCAAGGTACAAGGGGAGCACAGTTCCTTTTGTACGTGCAGAAAGCAGAGATTAAAGGCCTGCTCTCAATCAATACCTCTGGCTTTAAGTGTACAGTTATTAGCTGCTCTGTTTTTGCAGGACACCTCTTTGCTTGCAATTCCTTACCCCTTCAGCTGGGATGAAGCAAGCCACTTACTATTTCTAGCCTATGTGCCATCCCTAGGCACTGACAGCAGGGCTGATGGTACCAGGAACAGCAGCGATTGGCAGGAGTCTGCCCACCAGCTCCCTCCCAAAGCCCTGCGTGTCAGCTTGCAGGCAGAGCAGGGGCTCTGGGCACGGGCACACTTGTGCCAGAGGAGGGACACACAGCAAATGCTTTGGGCAGTACCAGCTCTATGGCCAACTCTGCAAGGCAAAGGCTGTTTTTCTCCAGCTGGCACAGCAGTCAGCATCTTGGCTGCATTCCATGAATGAAAGGAACAGTAAATCTTGTCATGGATGCTTCAGGGGGAAAGGGAAACTGAGTGTGCAAGGCCAGTCCCCCCCACTTTGGCCTCTGTAGAGACTGCTGGCTACTCCAGTTGTGCTTGGGGTTTTATCCTTTGAATATAATCATCTCTTCTACTCACTGGGGGTGCTGCTCAGAGCCAAATGGCTGTGTTGCCTTCAATCTGTGTTGGATAAATCCCAGAAAACAAATCAGGAATGTTTTCTGGATACCTCAGTCCCTCCCCATGTCCAAAACTGACCTGGCTCAGGAGCAGTGTGTCCAGCAGGACAAGGGAGGTTATTCTGCCCCAGGACTCAGCACTGCTCAGGCCACACCGTGAGTGCTGTGTCCAGTTCAGGGCTCCTCAATTCAAGAGAGAAGTTGCAGTACTGGAAGGTGTCCACAGGAGGGCGCCAAAGCTGGTGAGGGGCCTGGAGCACAGCCCTGTGAGGAGAGGCTGAGGGAGCTGGGGGTGTGCAGCCTGCAGAAGAGGAGGCTCAGGGCAGAGCTCATTGCTGCCTGCAGCTACCTGCAGGGAGGCTGTAGCCAGGTGGGGTTGGGCTCTTCTGCCAGGCAAGCAGCAACAGAAGAAGGGGATAGAATCTCAAGTTGTGCCAGGGCAGGTCTAGGCTGGATGTTAGGAGGAAGTTATTGGCAGAGAGAGTGATTGGCATTGGAATGGGCTGCCCAGGGAGGTGGTGGAGTCGCTGTGGCTGGAGGTGTTGAAGCAAAGCCTGGATGAGGCACTTAGTGCCATGGTCTGGTTGATTGGCTATGGCTGGGTGCTAGGTTGGAGTGGCTGAGCTTGGAGGTCTCTTCCAACCTGGTTGGTTCTGTGATAGAGATCTTTTTTTTTGGGTGTTCCTACACTTCTGTGACAGGTCAGTGATCACTGTAACAGAGGACTCTACTGGCACCAAGTGTTTGGATGAAAGCTCTCCAACCAAAAAGTAACTTCCATGGCCCAAGAGCCACTGCCTCTTCATAAGGAGACTCCTAAGCAAATGGCAGGCACAAATCCTGTGTGCTTGCTAAACACTATCCACACTCTTCTAGTCTCACCAAACTCCCACTCTCTCTTTTCTTTATCCACCTTCTGAGGCTCATGTCATAGCTGCAAGCAGATTTGGTGAGCTCTCTTGGGGTGAGATGTCACCACGCTACAGCACTTACTTGAGCTAAGCAATGCTGAAGCAGGACACTGCTATTACTGAAGGGATGAAAGTGTGGTTAGGTGAGCCTGCCAGCAGAGCCTCTTGCTTTGCCCAGCTGGCCTCATGTTCTTAGCTACAGCCTTACAAAATGAGGCCACACAAGAGCAGGAGGCTAACAGCAAGCCCTAAGAGCTGGAGGTGAGTAGGGAAGCCAGGCAGGGCCCTGGCAGTGGCTAGCAGAGGAGCAGAGTGCAGGAGCAAGGGGCAGTCGTGAGGCAGCAGAGCCCCAGGAGGGCTGGGCTGCCTCTCCTTGCCCTCCAGCTGACACGGCAGTTGGTTCCGTTTCTCAGACGGCTGCGGCACTCGCAGCCTGCAGGGACCTCCTTGTCACATCAAGCATGCATGCTCTGCTCTCTGCTTCTCCCTGTCCACACTTCTGCTTCTCTCTTATTAATCTGCCCCCATCTGCATTTTCCATTCAGCTCCTCCTCTCTCCTTCCACTCTCCTCCTCCTATTCTCTCCTTCTCCAGTCTCTTCTCATCCCCTGCCTTTCTCCTTGTTTTTCTCTCATCCTTTTCCCTGCTCTCAAAGTCTTCTCCTCCTGACTCTCTACCCCTTTGGCACTCTGTGTTGCTGTATGGCAAGCTTCCTGAACCTGTTTCCTCTCAGCTGCCTTTCAGGGCTCCCTGTGCTACAGGGCAGCATAAATTATGTATCACTCAGCTGTCTTACCAAACCTATATTAAACTCTCTTCTTTATGCTAGCAAATTGAAGAGATCCGGGAATCGGCTGGCAGGCTGCAGGGCTGAGCTGGAATAGAAGGGAACTGTTCTTTTCCAGGTAGCTGGGATGAGGACAAGGTGGGCAGGGCAGTGGCATTGGTGGAGGAACCTCCCTGCATAGCTCTGAAACAGTCAGTTGGCTTGAGGGTTGGAGAACTGCCTGGCACTGGCAAGTGCTATGTGCTGATGCACGATCTCTGATTGTTAAGCAATTAGGTGTGCTTGTGTGATGGGGGGGGCGGGGGGGACAACAGCTCTTTGAATGTATGGAGTTGGGAGTGCACTCAAAAGGATTAGTGGGAACAATCATTTCCAAAGCCAGGATATAGAAGCTGGAGCCTGTTCGAGCCGCTGGTGTTTAGCACCCAGAGCAGTTTTATCCCAGTGCTTTTGGTTTGGGGTAGGGGAGGGGGAGGGAGGGGAGGAGAGAGAGAAGACTGGAAACAGCTTTGCAAGAAAGCATTAAAAGTAGGTTAGCAGAGAAAATGAGTTATAAAAAATGGAAGAGCAGCCGGGAGGCACAACAGCAACCACTGCATTGTGCTTACAAAGCTAAACACGTTAAGATGAGTAAATCCCCAAGCTGGATGGCTGGTGGCCCAAAATCCTCAGCAGTGCTGGGCCTGATGGTAGGGCTGCTGCCAGATCCAGACAGCAAATGTGTTCATACAAATCATCTCAAAACAAAACGTTCCTAAAGCAAGGTCCTAAATTGGAACTTCTCCCAAGTTTGCATCTACTGCTGAGGGGTCAGGTTGATTTCTAAAACTGAGGGAACGTGGTAACAGCTGTATGGGACCAGACCAAAGGTCCAACTCTCTGACTCTCCTCTGGCTCTGGTTCATAGCAGATGTGCAGAGTAAAGGAATCAAGCAAAGAGGAAACCTTAGAATGGACAAGCCTGTGGAAATGGTCCCTTATGCTCTGTTCATGCAGGGACCTGGAACTCTGCATACAGAACCACAGAATCATAGAATCAATCAACCAGGTTGGAAGAGACCTCCAAGCTCAGCCAGTCCAACCTAGCACCCAGCCCTGGCCAGTCAACCAGACCATGGCACTAAGTGCCCCAGCCAGGCTTTTCTTGAGCACCTCCAGGGATGGTGACTCCACCACCTCCCTGAGCAGCCCATTCCAATGCAAATCACTCTCTCTGCCAACAACTTCCTCCTAACATCCAGCCTAGACCTGCCCTGGCACAACTTGAGACTGTGTCCCATTCTTCTGTTTCTGGTTGCCTGGCAGAAGAGACCAACCCCACCTGGCTACAGCCTCCCTTCAGGTAGTTGTAGGCAGCAATGAGCTCTGCCCTGAGCCTCCTCTTCTCCAGGCTCAACACCTTCAGCTTTTCCTCACAGGGCTGTGCTCCAGGCCCCTCACCAGCCTTGCTGCCCTTCTCTGCACATGTTCCTCGCAAATTGAGGAGCCCAGAACTGGACACAGCACTCAAGGTGTGGCCTGAGCAGTGCTGAGTCCAGGGGCAGAAGAACCTCCCTTGTCCTGCTGCCCACACTGCTCCTGACCCAGGCCAGGATGCCATTGGCTCTCCTGCCCACCTGGGCACACTGCTGCCTCATCTTCAGCTACTCTCTGCCAGCAACCCCAGGTCCCTTTCTTCCTGGCTGCACTCAGCCACTCTGTCCCCAGCCTGTAGCACTGCTTGAGGTTGTTGTGGCCAAAGTGTAGAACCCTGCACTTAGCCTTGTGCCTGTGCTCGGCTGCTTGGGAATGTCACCTTAGAAACAACATCAGTTAGGGCTGGAGAGATTTTCTGAAGCCATTAGGAGTGCTCAAACAAAGGCTGCTGCATTTTAACATGAGAAAATGCAAAGTGATGCGGGGCTATGGCTGCTCAGATTCAATTAGCGTTAACGCCCTTCCATTAAGCTCTGGCTTGCAGGGCTGCCTCTTGCCTGGCAGCCTGCTGTGCCAAGAAAGGCTGCTGCTGCCTTGCCAGGGCTGGGGTCACAGCTAACCTGGAGAGGATGTGAGGTGCCATGCTTGAAAGGAGCACGGCTGTGTTCTCAGGGCAGCACAGTGCCACTGAGCACACCCAGGGCACCTCTCTGAGCCCGGCCAGAGAGCTGCTGCCTTTTACTCGCTGTGCATTTAGGCTTGCTCTGCGTGGGTGAATCTGTTAGCACTGGCTTGTGCTTTGCTTACTGTCTGACTGAAACTACTGCTGCTGCTCTGACATCTAAAAGGGCAAGTCCCTTAGAGGGTTTCATGGCTGTTTTGGCACAAAAAGGGGACTGTGTCCCCTTGTTCTGTTGGTGGTTGCCTGGGAGAAAAGACCAACCCCTACTTG
This sequence comes from Pogoniulus pusillus, assembly GCF_015220805.1. Taxonomy (NCBI): domain Eukaryota; kingdom Metazoa; phylum Chordata; class Aves; order Piciformes; family Lybiidae; genus Pogoniulus; species Pogoniulus pusillus. The sequence goes on from NC_087278.1 coordinate 20,912,181, forward strand.
GCTACAGCCTCCCTTCATGTAGTTGTGGACAGCAATGGGGTCACCCCTGGGCATCCTCTTCTCTAGGCTAAAGAACCCAGCTCACTCAGCCTCTCTTCATAGGGTTTGTGTTCCAGGCCCCTCACCAGCTTTGTCATCCTTCTCTGGACACCTTCCAGCACCTCAACATCTCTCTTGAATTGAGGAGCCCAGAGCTGGACACAGCACTCAAGGTGTGGCCTGAGCAGTGCTGAGTACAGGGGCAGAATAACCTCCCTCATCCTACCCCAGAAAGCCATTGGCCCTTTTCTTCTTATCTCCATCCTTTTACCCCACCTTTCTCTTTTCCTCTCCATCTCCCTCCTTTCATCACTACCTCCCCTTTTCCATCATACCTGCCACTTTCTCACCCCACCCCCCATTTCCCCCTTTTATCCCCCAAACCCACACCTGGGTCCTGTTGAGTCTCCTCCCACCCCAGGTGTGGCCACTTTGCCCTCCCTGCCCACTCCCCTTTATAATCAGCCCCAGGAGGGGCAGCAGCCCAAGTTTGCCCATTTGGGCAGAGGGATCCTCCTCTCATCATCACTGGTGAGTCCCTGTGGTGCATCACCGGGTGAACGGTGGAGGGGATCTAAAGGCCGGGGGGCCTGTGTGGCCCCCCGGCTAGGTAGGGCTAGTCTAAGCTCAATACTTGCTCTGACATTGCTCATGGGTGCTGGTTGAGCTTGTTGATGTTTAGCTTCTGCTCACTTGTAGCACTGCAGCAATTACAGGAGCGAAGCTGGAAACGCCTCTGAGAGGCGCTGGAGCCGCAGGGAGCAAACGCCTGGAGAGGACAGGATGTGGACGTTCTCTCCATGCAAAACCTCTGCCTTTGCTTTGGAGATGTGTGTTTTAAGGGAGTGATGCTCCCAGCCACGGTGCACAGCTGGTTTTGCAGGCTATCTTCCCAGCACCTCAGCCAGGTGCAGAAACTGCCCTTTAGTCTAAGGGTGAATATTAGAGAGGTTCTGAAATGATTTTCGTTGGAGCCTTTTAGCCTCAGTGAGCTTGGTGAACAGCTGAGGCAGCTGCTAGCCAGCGGCAAAACCACTACAGTAATGTGGTCCATGGTACCAGTCTCTGTTCTAAGTCACCTCTACCTTTAATTTTTATCTCAGTTTGCATTCCAACCTTATCAAAGAATCACAGAATGGTCTGGGTCGGTAGGGACCTGCAAAGCTCACCCAGTCCAACCCCCTCTGTACTCAGCAGCGGCATCCTCAATTAGCTCAGAGCCCTCTCCAGCCTCACCTTGAATATCTCCAGGGATAGGGCCTCAACCACCTCCCTGGGCAACCTGTTCATATGTGGATGTAGAGTAGTTACAGACAGGAGAGCACAGCCACCAGCTGCTTGTCAGTGTGGAACCACAGACCTCAGCCCAGCCCCACGCATGCCACCTCGCACAAGTGAGAATCCTTGGGATGCTTCCCCCATAGAAAGTGCCCAGTGTTTCCCACAAGGCAATCAGGACTCTTCCTATGGGTCTGAGGCCATCCTGAGGGGCAGTTCATGCTGCTTTCCTCCAGCAACACAGCTCCTTCAGGTCTGGTCCCATCTTCTGCTTCTCCCTCTCATACTCAAGTAGTTAAATTTAACAAGGAACTCAGAGGAACTGTTCCCAGCTGTTGCCACTGAAGAATCATAGAAGGGTCTGGGTTGGAAGTGACCTCTGAAGGTCATCCAATCCAACCACTTCTGCACTCAACAGAGACATGCTCAACTAGAGCAGGATGCCCACAGCCCCATCCAGCCTCATCTTTAATATCTCCAGGGATGGGGCCTCAACCACCTGCCTGGGCAACCTCTTTCAGTGTTCACTACTCTCACGGTGCAGAACTTGTTCCAAACATCCAATCTAACTCCCTATTCCTTCCTGGCTCATCTGGTGTAGTGGCTTAAACTTTAGGGACAATAGAAGGAAAGACCTGTTACGAAATGAATCCCAAAAGGGACTTCTTTAGGAGCCATTTGTTTCTGAAAATCTGGGTTTGTCCATTGTGCCCAGAACCTTGTGATACGTGGAGCTTTTTCACACTGATGAATTTGCCGAGTTTATTTGCTGCAGGGCAACCCCACACTAGGTATTTTTGCCTCAGAAGAGACTCCTCTCCCACATTTAAGTGTAGGTAATGGCTTGTTTCATATGGGTTTGTGCCATAATACATGCATGTGTCCTATTTTCCCCAGCAGCAGCCAGACAATAACTAGCTTCTTCCCCACGGTGTTCATCATCACTGTAATACCCTTAGGTCCTCTCTCTGCAGCCCCATAACAACTGGCAGAGCTTATGGCTCAGCAATACTGTTATGTGTTTCCTTCTGGCTGTGAGCTGGGAGCCTGCTTTCTGCTGATGAGCACTAGGAATGAACAATGCAGCATTAAGCTGGCTCACTTGTTCTTCGAGGACCCGGGAATGAATACTAAGTAAGGATCTTCTTCCAGTCTGAATGCAAGGCACAGTGAGTCTTAGTCTTGTTTGCTCTTTCAGAATATAGGAAATGTATTTGGATGAGGGCATGGAGTCAGTCATCAGCAAGTTTGCAGATGACACCAAGCTGGGGGCAGATGTGGCTGGGTTGGAGGGCAGAAGGGCTCTGCAGTGGGACCTTGACTGCCTGGACAGATGGGCAGAGTCCAAGGGGATGGGGTTCAATACCTCCAAGTGCAGGGTGCTGCACTTTGGCCACAACAACCCCATGCAGAGATACAGGCTAGGGTCGGAGTGGCTGCAGAGCAGCCAGACAGAGAGGGATCTGGGGGTGCTGACTGATACCTGCCTGAACATGAGCCAGCAGTGTGCCTAGGTGGCCAAGAGAGCCAGTGGCATCCTGGCCTGCATCAGGAATGGTGTGGTCAGCAGGAGCAGGGAGGTCATTCTGCCCCTGTACTCTGCACTGGTTAGACCACACCTTGAGTACTGTGTTCAGTTCTAGGCCCCCCAGTTTAGGAGGGACATTGAGATGCTTGAGTGTGTCCAGAGAAGGGCGACGAGGCTGGGGAGAGGCCTTGAGCACAGCCCTGTGAGGAGAGGCTGAGGGAGCTGGGATTGGTTAGCCTGGAGAAGAGGAGGCTCAGGGGTGACCTTATTGCTGTCTACAGCTACCTGAGGGGTGGTTGTGGCCAGGAGGAGGTTGCTCTCTTCTCTCAGGTGGCCAGCACCAGAACAAGAGGACACAGCCTCAAGCTGTGCCAGGGGAAATTTAGGCTGGAGGTGAGGAGAAAGTTCTTCCCTGAGAGAGTCATTGGACACTGGAATGGGCTGCCCGGGGAGGTGGTGGAGTCGTCGTCCCTGGAGCTGTTCAAGGCAGGATTGGACGTGGCACTTGGTGCCATGGTCTGGCCTTGAGCTCTGTGGTAAAGGGTTGGACTTGATGATCTGTGAGGTCTCTTCCAACCCTGATAATACTGTGATACTGTGAAATGGGACTTTGTGGGTAAAAGCACTTCTTGGGGTTGGAGGTGTCTGAGCTTGCCTCTAAGCTGTTGTGTAATTCCTGTCTTGGATTCCATGTAAAATTGGGGATACAACCACTTTAAATCTTGTGTGTTAAGATCTTTCCAGCCCAAGAAAAGACCTTCCTTATTTTTACATCTTTCTTTCTTTGGTGTAGAGTAACTACTGCAATGGAACTTTGGTCTCAGTCATAGCTTCTTACCCTATCTCCATTAGAGATTAAAAATGTAGGAGGCTCCTCAAAGGTCAAGTGAACATATAATAGGGTCAACTGTCAGTGTGGACAGAGCATTTACACAGAATCACAGAATCAAGCAGGTTGGAAGAGAGCTCCAAGCTCATCCAGTCCAACCTAACACCCAGTCCTAGCCAAGCAACCAGACCATGGCACTAAGTGCCCCAGCCAGGCTTTGCTTCAACACCTCCAGGCACAACAACTCCACCACCTCCCTGGGCAGCCCATTCCAATGCCAATCACTCTCTCTGCCAACAACTTCCTCCTAACATCCAGCCTAGACCTGCCCTGGCACAACCTGAGACTGTGTCCCCTTGTTCTGTTGCTGCTTGCCTGGCAGAAGAGACCAACCCCACCTGGCTACAGCCTCTCTTCAGGTAGTTGTAGATAGCAATGAGCTCGGCCCTGAGCCTCCTCCTCTGCAGGCTGCACACCCCCAGCTCCCTCAGCCTCTCCTCACAGGGCTGTGCTCTCTGGAAGGTGTCCAGAGAAAGGCGACAAAGCTGGTGAGGGGCCTGGAGCACAGCCCTGTGAGGAGAGGCTGAGGGAGCTGGGGGTGTGCAGCCTGGAGGAAGTTGTTGGCAGAGAAAGTGATTGGCATTGGAATGGGCTGCCCAGGGAGGTGGTGGAGTCTCTGTCCCTGGAGGTGTTCAAGAAAAGCCTGAATGGGGCACTTAGTGCCATGGTCTGGTTGACTGGATAGGGCTGGGTGCTAGGTTGGACTGGATGATCTTGGAGGTCTCTTCCAACCTGGTTGCTTCTATGATGCTTTTGCTGTCTGATCCCAATGACCGACAGACACCTACCACATGTGGGTATCCTGTCACAACAGGCACAGGCAGCCTTGCTTAGGAGCATGCAGGCAGCTTGCAACAGGCACAACCCAGAATCTGGTCTGGTTTTCTGACAGTTGCAGCATTGCCTCCCTCCTCTATTCACACTGCAGCTTGCTGAGTCCTTATCCACTGCTGTAATCAAATAAATCCTCCTTTTGGTTCTTGCTCTCCAGTTTTTTTTCCTTCCTTCCTTCCTTCCTTCCTTCCTTCCTTCCTTCCTTCCTTCCTTCCTTCCTTCCTTCCTTCCTTCCTTCCTTCCTTCCTTCCTTCCTTCCTTCCTTCCTTCCTTCCTTCCTTCCTTCCTTCCTTCCTTCCTTCCTTCCTTCCTTCCTTCCTTCCTTCCTTCCTTCCTTCCCCCCTCCCTCCTTTAATCCTGGTGCAGACTTTTTCCAAGCCACACAAACCCAATGGGATCTCAAACAATGTCACACAGAGGGTCCAAGCTCTGTACTTCAGCTCCTGGCAGGGGCTCAGCTCTTGCAGGGAAGCTGGCATTCCTGGGCAAGGTGTTGACACCAGAGAGCACATGGGCTGAGTGCTGATTGGGTCACCAAGAGAGCCTTTCCTACATCTGGAACAAAGCTGAGCTCCAACTCACCACCCTTACACAACCCTAGGTGCAGGAAGAGAATATATAAGCAGCATATCTAGTGTCACATTGCTTTACATGGGTTTAAGAACTTGAGGCATCTGAGTTGAGAAATGTTGACTCTATTGTTCCTGCTAATCATTTAATTGAAAGCTGGGCCAAGGCCCTGCCTGAGGATGCACGGGAAAGCTCAGGGAAGAGGTTTAAAGTGATTATAGAGTGGAAGGTTTTCCTTGGTAATTAGAAATATTCTTTGGCTCTGTCTTGTCTTCCTGGAGAAATTTCAAGGGTGGGGTCCATCCTGCTGTTTGCTGTGTTGACAGAAGGATTGGTTGGATGAGGATGTTAGACCTTTTTCTTTCCATCCTTCAGTGCAGCTTGATGCTGCTGCAACACTTAGCCTTGCTAAATTGAGAAACTCAGGGAAGTGTGATGTAGAAGCAGGACAAGGGAGGTTATTCTGCCCCTGGACTCTGCACTGGTCAGGCCACACCTTGAGTGCTGTGTCCAGTTCTGGGCTTCTCAAGAGAGATGTTGAGGTACTGGAACCTTTCCAGAGAAGGGTGGCAAAGCTGGTGAGGGGCCTGGAGCACAGCCCTGTGAGGAGAGGCTGAGAGAGCTGGGGGTGTACAGCCTGCAGCAGAGGAGGCTCAGGGCAGAGCTCATTGCTGCCTGCAGCTGCCTGCAGGGAGGCTGTAGCCAGGTGGGGTTGGGCTCTTCTGCCAGGCAAGCAGCAACAGAAGAAGGGGACACAGTGTGAAGTTGTGCAAGGGGAGGTCTAGGCTGGATGTTAGGAGGAAGTTGTTGGCAGAGAGAGTGATTGGCATTGGAATGGGCTGCCCAGGGAGGTGGTGGTGTCACTGTCTCTGGAGGTGTTGAAGCCAATCCTGGCTGGGGCACTTAGTGCCATGGTCTGGTTGTTTGGCTAGGACTGGCTGCTAGGTTGGACTGGATGATCTTGGAGGTCTCTTCCAGCCTGGTTGACTCCATGAGTCTAAGTGGCATATAGAATATACACCAGATCTAGAGAATGTGTTGGTAATGTTACACTGAATCTGTGACTTGCTGCTGGGCAGAGATTGGAAGTGAAACAGCTGGTGGCCAGCAACATCTCCTGTTCCTGAGAAACAGTGCTGGAACTTCCCTACCCAGCTTCCCCTCTGCTCAGTGAAAGTTAACCGAAACACTCATCTTTGGCCATCTCAGCTTAAGCTCACGACCTTAAACTGAATTATACTCCAGCAGGGGTGGTCTGAAAGCCCCTCCATGAAGATCACTTTTACAAGGTCAGAGTGACTGAACTGAAATGCCAGGATGAGGATTTTTTTACAGTAGCAGGTAACAGACCTGTCACTCTTGGCCAGCTGGATGAAGCAGCTGATGTTAAACTGAGATCATGAGGTCACTGTCACCACTTAGGACCGAGGTGAGAAAATCAGCAGCTTGAGTTTCAGTCAGGGGGTGTTGGAGAGAGTGAGGTGAAGTTGTGTGTTTCAGGGGGTGTTAATTGCAATGAGGAGGAGGCACACAGCAGAAATGGAAAGGACCTCTGCTGCTATTGCTTTCTTTATGTGTGATTGTTTGGTTTGTATTAGTCTCTGAGGCTGAGGAGTGGACACAGTGGGGAAGGCTATCCCCCACTGCCCTCTGTCTTTAGGAGGGCATGGAGTTTTGCCTCCTTCTGATGGCTCCTCTAGCTCTGCTATCACATCTGCATTATCACATCTGCCTCCACCTTGCACAGAATCACAGAATTAACCAGGTTGGAGGAGACCTCTAGGATCATCGAGTCCAAGCTGTCACCTCAGACTTCTCATTAACTAAACCACGGCAATAAGTGCCCCTTCCAGCCTCCTTTGAAACACCTCCAGGGATGGTGACTCTACCTCCCCAGGCAGCCCACTCCAATGCCAATCACTCTCTCTGCCAACAACTTCCTCCTCACATCCAGCCTAAATCTCCCCTGGCACAATTTCACACTGTGTCCCCTTCTTCTGTTGCTGCTTGCCTGGCAGAAGAGACCAACCCCACCTGGCTACAGACTCCCTTCAGGTAGCTGCAGGCAGCAATGAGGTCTGCCCTGAGCCTCCTCTTCCGCAGGCTGCACACCCCCAGCTCCCTCAGCCTCTCCTCACAGGGCTGTGCTCCAGGCCCCTCACCAGCCTTGCTGCCCTTCTCTGGACACCTTCCAGCACCTTTGTGCCTTGTCGAGTTCGGCAGCTCAGCTTCGAGACCTCAGATGCCATGGAAGTGGCTACAATCTGGGCTGCGCTCTGAGAGGGAGGCTGGGGAGAGGACGGCAGGCGGCGCAGGCAGCGTGGGGAGGCAGCCAGCAGGCGGCGCTCAGGCGCAGACGCAAAGCGCCGCTCGGCCGCCGAGCTGCCCGCAGGGGGGTTGCGGTGCCGCTGCTTATCCTGTGCCTCTGCCCAGGCGCTGACAACTCTTCTCTCGGCCGACTCTGGATTTAGCTGTAACTCTCTAGCAGGCATACAGCCCTTTTCAGGCATAGCATCCTAGGTCGGGAGGCGATGCAGAAGTGCATTGTGCCATTCGGAAACGTCCCTGGCCAGCCGCAGGGCAGGGGCGGGTAAATATAAGGGCAAAGAGTTCAGAAGGGCAAAATTACAGAATCATGGAATTAACCAGGATGGGAAAGCTCCTCTAGGATCATCGAGTCAAACCTATCACCTAACTGTCCTAATCGACTAAACCCTGGCACCAAGTGCCTCATCCAGCCTCCTTATAAACACCTCCAGGGACAGTGACTCCACCACATCCCTGGGCAGCCCATTCCAATGCCAATCACTCTCTTTGTGAAAAACTTCTTCCTAATGTCCAGCCCTGTGTGTTCTTCCAAGATGCCTGATATAACACCTGATATAACACCAGGTGCCCAGGTGGCCAAGAAGGCCAGTGGCATCCTGGGCTGGCTCAGGAGCAGTGTCGGCAGCAGGACAAGGGAGGTTCTTCTGCCCCTGTGCTCAGCACTGCTCAGGCCACACCTTGAGTGCTGTGGCCAGTTCTGGGCTACTCAATTCAAGAGAGAAGTTGCAGTACTGGAAGGTGTCCACAGGAGGGCGCCAAAGCTGGTGAGGGGCCTGGAGCACAGCCCTGTGAGGAGAGGCTGAGGGAGCTGGGGGTGTGCAGCCTGCAGCAGAGGAGGCTCAGGGCAGAGCTCATTGCTGTCTACAACTGCCTGAAGGGAGGCTGTAGCCAGGTGGGGTTGGTCTCTTCTCCCAGGCACCCAGCAACAGAAAAAGGGGACACAGTGTGAAGTTGTGCCAGGGGAGGTCTAGGCTGGATGTGAGGAGGAAGTTGTTGGCAGAGAGAGTGATTGGCATTGGAATGGGCTGCCCAGGGAGGTGGTGGAGTCGCTGTCCATGGAGGTGCTCAAGAAAAGTCTGGCTGGGGCACTTAGTGCCATGGTCTGGTTGATTGGACAGGGCTGGGTGCTAGGTTGGACTGTCTGATCTTGGAGGTCTCTTCCCATCTGGTTGATTCTATGATTCTATGTAATGTTTGCTCTCATTAAATCTGATTAATTAAAGGCTGTGGTAGCCCTAGACTGTTCTCTTCGTTATTCAAGATCAACCATCTGACACACATTCTTCTAATGAAGTTTATCTTCAGTTAAAACTGCCTCTGCTGCTTTAACACTTCACACCTGAATGTCACCAGTAGCCTCATGAAGTATCATATCTCAAGTCTTACATTTGCCACTGGAAAGACACTGCAGTAGGGCTTGGAGAAGTATTACAGTTTAGATTCAGTTCCTCATCCAGCTCTTGCTGTGGCCGTTTTGTTTTGCGTAAAAGAAACACTAAAGGTCAAACTAGATAAGAGTTTTAGAAATGAAACTGATTTGGACCTAAATTTTGACCTTATTGTGGCTTTTCAGTATCTGAAGGGGACCTGCAGAAAAGCTGGGGAGGGACTTTTTAGACTATCAGGGAGTGACAGGACTAGAGGGAATGGAGCAAAGCTGGAGATGGGGAGAGTCAGACTGGAGGTGAGGAGGAAGTTGCTCAGCATGAGAGTGGTGAGAGGCTGGAATAGGTTGCACAGGGAGGTGGTTGAGGCCCCATGGCTGGAGGTGTTTAAGGCCAGGCTGGATGAGGCTGTGGCCAGCCTGATCTAGGGTAGGGTGTTTGTGCCCATGGCAGGGGAGTTGGAACGGGCTCATCCTTGTGGTCCCTTCCAACCCTGACTGATTGTGTGATTCTAAGATGACCCAGACACAGCTGCAGAGCAACCAGCCCTTTGGAGCGAGAGCAAGGATTGCTCACTGTTTGCCTCTCTGAGGCACCCTGTAGTGAGCTGGGAGAATGGCAGAGAAGGAAACGTGCTGACTGATTCTATGGTTAAATCCTGTGCTACCTCACTTACTGTGCACAGAAGGCAAGCAAGCAGGCTTCATTCTCCTGCTTCAGCTGTTGCAACAACGATTCAGAGCAGCTGTGCTCCGGAGGGGTCTGTCAAGAGAAGGAGCATCACTTTCTGCCCCAAAACACAAAGCTCACAGACTAAGTGTCCCAGAGAAGGGGGTTCGATTCTGCCACAAGTGCTGAGGGCTTTCCAGATGATTGAATAGAGCTGAGTTGGTAAGCATCCATGGGCTACCAAGAAAGCTCATGTGGCTGAAGCTGTGCTTGTGAGAAGGCTCTGCAAACAGCAGGCATGTGTGGGGAGGAAGAGCAAATTGCTGTTCCCTGCCTAGCTGGTGGAGCCAAAGTGTCCTGCGTGGGTTTGCCTCTTACCACAACAGCTGGGCACATCAGATCTTGTTGATCTCACCCATCCAGTCCAGCCTTCTGTCTCAGACCCGTGGCAGCAATAACTGATTTATATATCCTCCACTTCAAAATTAACAGTGGCCTCTCCTAACCATTCAGTGTTCTTCCTTTTAATGAGCCTACCAGGGCTGGAACTTCTTGTATAACCAGTGGGAGCTTCTCAGCCACACCACTTTGCTTAGACAGCTGTTACATGCAACAGGGCTGCAAAATGCTGCTCTCTGGAAATGGCACTGTCTGAGGCCTTCCTAGGAGGTGGATGGAAATAAGCTCTGCTGTGTCTGCAGTGGCACAGGAAGTGCTTTGCATCAGGGAAGCCAAAGCAACATTTAAGCAAATAGCTGTGGAATGGCTTTTTGTCTGCAGTTAGCTTCAACCAGGGACCTGTTTGACATGTGCCTGACTCCAGGGCCAGCAGCCTTTCTGTCACAAGCTGTGGGAGGAAAACAAAAGCTTCTGTTGACCTCCTGGGCAAAACAGGAGCAGGCACTGAGTGGGCAGTGCCAGTGGGTGGGTTTCTCTCCAAGGTCACTGGCTAACAGCTTCTATTGGCTTTGGTGGATTTGGCACACTGAGCCTTTCTGCAGGTCAGAGGGGGTTTGGGTACACCTGAGGCAAGCTTCTCCAGTGGAATTAAGAAAGATGATAGAATCAGTCAGGGTTGGAAGGGACCACAAGGATCATCTACTTCCAACTCACCTGCCATGGCAAGGGACACGCTACACTAGAGCAGGCTGGCCACAGCCTCATCCAGCCTGGCCTTAAACACCTCCAGCCATGGGGCATCAACCACCTCCCTGGGCAACCCATTCCAGCCTCTCACCACTCTCATGCTCAACAACTTCCTCCTCATGTCCAGCCTGAATCTCCCCACCTCCAGCTTTGCTCCATTCCCCCCAGTCCTGGCACTCCTTGAGAGCCCAAAAAGTCCCTCCCCAGTTTTCTTGTAGGTCCCCTTTCAAATACTGGAAGGCCACAATAAGGTCACCTGGGAGCCTCCTCCTCTCCAGACTGAACAGCCCCAAGTTGCACTTGATAAGGTGGTGGAAATAAATTAATAAAGCTGGAGCCAAATTCAACTGAAGCTGTGCTTGTTTTGACCACAAGAGTGCTTTTCTAATAGGTTTCCTGTGAATTAAGCTCATCAAGGAGTTTGCCTGTTAAGTATCCTTGCTGATAACAGAACTGTCCTCTGGGAGAAGAGTGTTACCTTGCTGCATTGGAGGGGAAAAACCCCACAAAACCGAGCTAAAACAAAAACCAGCAACACAAACCCAGAACCAAACAAAAGAAAACAAACCAAAACCAACAAAGGCAAAACCTCATGGGATTGCACAAATCTAGAAATATACCTTGGTCACTGGACACACCTCACAGTTAGACAATCACAGAATCACAGAATGGGCTGGGCTGGAAGGGACCTCCAAAAGTCATCCAGTCCAACCCCCTCTGCACTCAGCAGGGACATCCTCAACTACATCAGGTTGTCCAGAGCCCTGTCCAGCCTCATCTTCAGTATCTCCAGGGATGGGCTCCAACCACCTCCCCAAGAACAGTCACCGAGAAGTCCACATCCTGGCCCTGGGGAGTGAACAGGAGTGTCTGACACTTCCAAAGTCCATTATGAGCAGGTTTTCTTTGCAGTCTCTGTTTGACTTTACAGAGCTAAATTTGTTTAACACACAGGGGCTGTTTTTTACCTCTGCAGAGGGGGAGGATGATCTCTTCTACCAAGGCTGGTGGGTAAGGCTACAGGACAGCATCAGCTTCTGCCCAGCTGCCAGAAAGTTGCACAGAGAGGTGGAAAGTATCAATGATGTAGCTATAGAACCATAGCATGGTCTGGGTTATAAGGGACCTCCAAAGCTCATCCAGTCCAACCCACTCTGCATTCAGCATGGACATCCTCAACTACATCAGGTTGCTCACACCCCTGTCCAGCCTCACCTTCAATATCTCCAGAGATGGGGCCCAATCTCTCTGGGCAACCTGTTCCTCATGGTGCAGCACCTGTTCCTAGAATCCAAGTTAAATCTGCTCTGCTCTAGTTTGCAGCCACTGCCCTTGTCCTGTCCCTGCAGGCCTTTGCAAACAGTCTCTCTGCAGCCTTCTTGTAGCCCCCTTCAGGCACTGGCAGGCTGCTATTAGGTCTCCCTGGAGCCTTCTCTTCTCCAGGCTGAACACCCCCAGCTCCCTCAGCCTGTCCTCATAACAGAGCTAATCCAATCACCTGATCATTTTCATAGCCCTCCTCTGGGCCTGCTCCATTGGGGGAAGTTTAGTTAGTGATGTGTAAGGTGATAGCACCAACTACAGATGCTCAAATGGCCTGAAGTTAACACTGCAGGCAAGACCTCAGATGGACATCCAGCCCTGTGCCAGAGGTCACCTCACTCAGCTGCCTCATATCCTCATCTCAATGAGATGAAAAATTCAAGGCACAGCTAGAAAGGAATTCAGGAATGGTTGTTGTCTCTGGCTGTGCTGTCAGCTCCACTCCAGCTACTGATAAGGCTCTTGCACTTTTGAATTTGTGTTCTGCTATCACTGAGGCACTTGAGAGTTTGGCAGGTGATTCCTGCACACCGAGCCACAACCCAGCCTGGGTGAAGCTCTCGGCAGAGGTTGTCACTTTTGGTGTCCTGTACACGGGGAAAGAGGCAAGTGGCAACACAACCTGGGATCAGATTCTTCCCTAGCATAAATTTTCCTCACAGTGACCTACAAACTTTTGCCTGTGAAGCCGAGATTTTGCTGTCCAGTTTACATGCTGCCCAGGGAGGTGGTGGAGCCACTGTGGCTGGAGGTGTTCAGTCAAATCCTGGCTGGGGCACTTAGTGCCCTGGTCTGGTTGATTGGCCAGGGCTGGGTGCTAGGTTGGACTGGATGAGCTTGGAGGTCTCTTCCAGCCTGGTTGATTCTATGATTTTTCACTTATCTCTAGGTGGCTTATTTAGGCTATGGATTAACTGAGCAGAGCTTGGAGGCCTCTTCCAACCTGGTTGGTTCTATGATATTTCCTTTCTCTCTAGGTGGCTTATTTAGGCTCTGGATTAACTGAGCAATCCTTTAGCAACATCCTGCTCTCTGCTGCTTCCAGGCCAATTTGGTACAGCTGCATGTGAGGCTGCACAGACTTAGTGACTTGGCTCATTGCTAATTTAACAGTCTTCCCCAGCCTGCTGTCTGCTGTAATGCTGAGCTTTCCTTTCTTTACCCTCTTGGTGCTTGCTCTCAACAGCCTTGACACAGTAAGACCCTTCTACAGCAGAACATCAGTTACAATAGCTAACTAGAACATGATGAATTGAGTGTATCAGCAAACACTCCTCTCTAAATACACACCCTGCTTTGTTGTTTGCTTGGGGGGTTCTCTGTGGGTTGTTGGTCTTGGGTTTGGGGTGGGTTTGTTGGTTTGGTGTTTGTTTCAAGGGAAGCTTAGCCACAACAGAAATCCCTGCAGCCTCTCACTTTTGGAGTTATGCAGTACAGAAAATCCCAGCAGGTCCTCATGTTTTCTGTTATCCAGAACAGAAGTCACAGCAACTTTTCACTTTTGCAGTTATCCAGAACAGAAAATCCCAGCAGCCTCTCTGTATTCCAGTTATCCAGAACAGGCAATCACAGCAGCTTCTCTCTATTTTCCAGTTATGCAGAACAGAAAATCCCAGCAGCTCATGTTTTCCATTATCCAGAACAGAAAATCCCAGCAGCCTCTCTCTTTTCCAGTTATCCAGAACAGAAATCCCAGCAGCCTCTCACTTCCTCAGATACTTTTGATGGAAGAACCATGGAGTGACTCCACAGAATGAGAAAATGGCCCTCAAATACTGATTGCCTGGGAGTCCTTGGATTGACAAGACCAAGCCTAAAAAAGCCTTTGTGCAGTTCTTGGAACATCAGCACAGCTGGGGGTTTGGAGATGCCAGCCAAAGCTGTACTAGGGCATACTCTGTACAGCACTTTGCCCAGACACCAGAATGGTAGCCATGGGCCTCTCTGAAAGGAGAGGAAGTCACAGACTCATAGAATCAGTCAGGGTTGGAAGGGACCACAAGGCTGGAGCATGGCTTGTGGGGTGGCTCAGGGCTGTGGGCTCCTGTGCCCAGCTCAGCTGGGACTCTGTAGGCAGGTGTCTGTTGGTGCTGTTGTCTCGGTTTAAGGAGCAAGACAGAGCTCTTTCAGCCTTCCCAAAGAAGAGTCTCCACAGAGGATTGGATAGGATTGGAAAGTCTAAATGGAAATGGCTGTTCACAGCTACAGACTGCAGTGCAAAGCACATCAAATACACAAAATCCATAGTATAGCTTGGCCATGGCTCTCCCAAGAAGCTCCTTAGGTCAAAGCTTCACACCACCTTCCTCCAAACCAGGCCTTGACCAGGGCACTTGAGCATCCCTCCTAGGAAGAGAGACTGAGAGCCCTGGGGGTGTTTAGATTAGAGAAGACTGAGAGGAGATCTCATCAATGCGTATCAATATCTGAGAGGTGGGGGTCAAGTGGAGGGGACCAATTTTTTCTTGTTGGTCCCCAGCAATAAGACAAAGAGCAATGGATATAAACTGGAACAGAGAAGGTTCCACCTCAACATGAGGAGAAACCTCTTTAGAGTGAGGGTGACAGAGACCTGGAGCAGGCTGCCCAGAGAGGTTGTGGAGTCTCCTTCTCTGGAGACTTTCAAACCCCACCTGGATGCATTCCTGTGTGATCTCTAGATGTGGATCCTTGGATGATCCTGCCTTGGCAGGGAGGTTGGACTTGATGCTCTCTGGAGATCCCTTCCAACCTCTAAGGTCTGTGATTCTGTGATCATCTAGTTCCAACCTCCCCCTGCCATGGGCAGGGACACCTCACACTAGATCAGGCTGGCCACAGCCTCATCCAGCCCAGCCTTAAACACCTTTAGGGATGAGGCTTCCACCATCTCCCTGGGCAACTGGTTCCTGGGTCTCATCAATCTCATGCTGAAGAACTTCTTCCTAACATCCAGTCTGAACCTACTTATTTCCAGCTTTGCTTCTTTCCCCCCAGTCCTATCCCTACCTGACAGCCTAAAAAGTCCCTCCCCAGCTTTCTTGTAGACTCCATCAAGATACTGAAAGTCCATGTATCAAACTTCCTTTCTTCACTCAAGGTGACAGTCACAGAAGGGGCATTACTGTCCTCTTCCAAGCCTTGAGCTGAGCTGCTGTGGGACTTGTACATGAAGGCTCAAGGCTCCAGACACATCACTGGCATCAATGGAAGGTGCAATTGATTTTTGTGGTGAAGTAAAAAGATGCCTCCTGCACCCCTGCATGTAAAGAAAGATCTATTCACTTAATGAAGCAGGGTTCAGATGCACATAGTCCTGGAGCCACTTTCCCAAAGCCAGGTTGTGCTGCTGCTCTGGATGTTTACCTTCACAGCACCAACAAAAGTGGAGGTAAACAGGTAGACTGCTCTCTGAACAAACCAGTTTGGTTAGTCAGCCCTGGTGTTGACAAGAGATGGAAGGAAATCATTAAAAGTGACTGCATAGTAGGTATGATAATTAGCCATGTGGTTGGTACCAAACAATAGAGGCTTATGTAGAGCCCAGGGAATGTGGAGAGGTAATTCTACCTTTCTCAACAGGAGGCTACCAAGCTGCGCTTCCCTGCCTGGGAAGTAGGTCAAGAGGAAGTGCACTTTCAATTCATATTCATCTCATAATTATTTCACATACTGAAGAGCAGCACTTCTGTCAAGGGGAAGATGCCTCTGTGGCCAGCCTTATGGAAGAGCACTCCTGCACTGCAAGCAGCAGCAGGCATGTTTGAGGCGTTCGGCAGCTCTGCCCTCCGCGTCAGCTCTCACTGCGCCGCCGCTCTCAGCCCTGACCGTGCCAAGCTTCACAGTCACTCCAGACATCACCACCAGTGGATCCTGAGTGCTGGAGCCTAGCATGAAATCACACTGCTCTACATTTGTCAGCAAGGCTCAAATCAGTGCTGGTGCTTCTGGTACTAGGACAACTGTTTGCTTTCACTGGTGCTGCTGCAGAAGCAAGTGGTATCAGAAGCAAGTGAGTCTCCTCTGGAGACTTTCACGGCCTGTCTGGATGTGTTCCCCTGTGATCTGTGCTAGATTGTGTGGTCCTGCTCTGGCAGGGGGGTTGGACTGATGATCTCCTCGGGTCCCTTCCAACCCCTTATATCCTGTGATCCTGTGGTGCTGGCAGAAACATTTGCATCAGTACGTGTATACTAAAAAGGAGACCACTAAAAAGGAGACCACAGTGTCTCCTTTTTGACTCTTAAGAGAGGGAAAGAGAATACTTTAAGACATATTTCCTGATTTCCCTGGGTAAGAATAATTGAAGTTGGAAAAGACCTTTGGAGGTCATGCAGTCCAACTCTCTGCTCAAAGCTAGGTCAGTTGGGAAGACCTCTGAGGTTGCTCAGGATCATATCATGGAAGTGTGAAATGGATGAAATGCCCAAAACCGCTCTGAGCAACTTATTGTTTCATCACCCTCATAGAGAATCACAGAATGCTAGGGGCTGGAAGGGACCTCCAAAGCTAATCCAGTCCAACCCTCCAGCCAGAGCAGGATCACCTAGAGCAGATCACACAGGAACACATTTAAGTGGGGTTTGACTATCTCCAGAGAGGGAGACTCCACAACCCCCCTGGGCAGCCTGTTCCAGTGCTCTGTCACCCTTCATAGGGGAAAAAATCCTCCTCATGTTTCCATGAGGCTTCCTGTGCCTTTTTACTTTGATTTTATTTTTCTCCAAGGCTTCAAAGGTGCATTTTGAAGGTGGATGTCAAAGGTTAACTAAGGACGAATCTTTATGAGTGTAGGTAGAGAACAGGTGGTGTAAATCATCTACAGTGCCTGTTCTTTGTGTTTTGCTGTATCAGAAGGGAGCCTTTCCTGGAGAAAAGATCATAAAATACCTATGTTTAAAGCAAATTGTCCCAGTTTGGGGGGGTGGGGAAGAAAGGTAAAGGTAAAAGACTGAAGATGCCCACTCCAATTTAGCAAACCTTCTATATTGAAAACCAATCTGTGCAGGGTGTGGAATACCATTAAAGAGCACATCACTTTCAAGATGCAGTGTGTAATCTCCACATAGCTCACTTACTAATGTCTCTTAAAATCAAAGCCAATAAAACAAACAACCCAGAAATGACCTAACTTTCAAAAAAAAAGGCTTGCCCAGCAGCACAGGAAACCAAACTGCACATTCCAGATCTTTTCTGTGGTCAGATACTTAGTAGCTATCTTGGTTCTCCGCTCCAGTTAAACAGGTTCTTTAATACCAATCTCTCTTGGTTTCACTGTAACTGAGAAGTAGCTGCAGCAGTATTTCATCATCAGGTTTTTCAAGATAACTAAATTGACCCCCAGTGGATGCATGACAGAATCACAGCAAACATACAGCTGGAAGGGACCTCCAAGCTCGTCCAGTCCAACCCTCAACCCAGTTTAGGGCAAACACTAAACCATGTCCCTAAGCATCAGCTCCATAGGCTGCTGAAACACCTCCAGGGATGGGGACTCCACCACCTCCCTGGGCAGCCCATTCCAATGCCAATCACTCTCTCTGCCAACAACTTCCTCCTAACATCCAGCCTAGACCTCCCCTGGCACAACTTGAGACTGTGTTCCCCCCTTCTGATGCTGCTTGTCTGGTAGAAGAGACCAACCCCACCTGGCTACAGCCTCCCCTCAGGTAGTTGGAACCAGGTTGGAAAACACCTCCAGGATCATCATGTTCACAAAGAGTTACTTTGCAAAAGGATCAGGAAAACAACAGAAGTAAGTGGTTGGGAAGAGAGACCTGGACAGCAGGAGTGAGATTTGGACAGGGAAATGTGAATGAAAAGCAGAAGTTCTTCCAGGGAAGTTTATTAGATGAACCCCACAGTTTCATAACTGTGAATGAGGACATCTTTGGTTAGCAGCACCTCTTTAATAAGTGAAAAAGTAAAGACAGCTATTAAATATATGTCAAATAAACAGGGAAGAGAAGGGCAAAGGATGCAGCAGTTACGTAAATTAGAGACTGTGGAAACATAAAGAGAGGAGAAGAATTGAGAGGGAGCAAAGGAAAGCTTTACCTCACAGCTTAAGGACAGTAAAGCATTGTAAAGGATAATAGCAGTGAAGTAATTCCTAACTACAGGCTCATTTTGCTTGCTAGCAGGAGACAGTGAATGTCTCCAGGCTCAGGAAAGGCAGAAATATGCAACAGCTCTGCTGTGCTTAAAAAGCAGCAGGATGATGCAGTTTGGTGTCATGGGAGTGCAGAAGTGACTTCCAATATTTCTAAGTGACTATGAACAAGGATAAACAGCAAGCATAAAGAATTAAAACCCCAAGCCCAGCATGCTTAGATAGCACCAGGTAAGGAAGAGAGAGTTCTGTGAGCTGCAGAGCCTTCTCTTGCTAGCCAGTAGCACACCTCTCAGCAACAGGGAAACTTTTGAGTCCAGAGAGCTACTTCTCTTGCTAACCAGTAGCACATCTTTCAGTGACAGGGAAACCTTTGGGTCCAGAGAGTTAGTTCTCCTGCTAACCAGTAGCACATCTTTCAGTGACAGGGAAACTTTTGAGTCCAGAGGAGAGTTCCCTTTGAGAAAGGCAAAGCAAAATTTAATCAATGTTTATAAACACCTGAGGGCCAGGAGGGGGTGGGACAGGCTCTGCTCACTGCTCCCTGGGATAGGACAAAGAGCAATGGGTGAAAGCTGCAGCACAGGAGGTTCCACCTCAACACAAGGGGGAACTTCTTTATTGTAAGGGTCCCAGCATACTGGCACAGGCTGCCCAGAGAGGTTGTAGAGTCTCCTTCTCTGGAGCCTTTCAAGGCCTGTCTGGATGTGTTCCTGTGTGACCTGAGCTAGAGTGTATGGTCCTGCTCTGCACTCAGTGATCTCTTTAGGTCCCTTCCAACTCCTAACAGCCTGTGATCCTTTGTGTGTGTGTGTGATACTATATCTTCTTCTTTCCTCCTGTGCTGACATCCCTCAGCCTGGATTCCACCCATTAGTCAAGAGGAAAAACACTGAGACAAAATGCATCTAATTGGGTCCCTTCCAGCCCCTGACATCCTGTGAAGATAACCTGGCTAACCCTGGCCCACCTTGTTTGAGAGCAGAGGGTGAATGCTGAGAAAGCATGACTGGTAGAGAAGGAAAGGGAATGTGCCACACTGTGGGCAGCATAAAGTGGAGTTTGCATTAGTTGGTGTTTTTCATCCCAGGCCCTGCTGCTTGGCAGTACTGTGCTATGTGACACCTTGTCACACACTGCCCTTTATCAACCCCAGGGATGTGCTCTGCTGCCCACAATTAGTTGGTGCCGTCGATGGATTTGGCAGAGAGATGTTGAGTGCTAGAGCTGGAACCATCCACACTAAGATCAACTGGTTGAATGTTTTAGCCAATATAATTTACTCAGCCAAAGCTGGCTTAAAATGAGTGCTGCAAAAGTCTCTCATAAGCCTGGGGAATAGAGTTTGTGAGAGGTAGCCTGTGGTGAGGCTACAAATGGGCCAGGAGGCTACAAATATGGCTATGGGAGCTTACAAGACTCCTTTTAAGCAAAAGTCTCATTCTTTTTATTTCTGGAGACAGGGGTGGCAAGAGGAGATCATCTAACTTTGTGTGTCACAAAGCAAGGCCAGCCTTAGTTGAACAAGCAATGATTATAATCAGCACAGTCATATGCCAAGTAGTTCGCACTGGTTTGGCATGGAATGATGGATAAAGTTACCTGTCCCAGGTTTCCTATCTAGGCATCTCACCAGGTGAGGGGCCTGGAGCACAGCCCTGTGAGGAAAGGCTGAGGGAGCTGGGGGTGTGCAGCCTGCAGAAGAGGAGGCTCAGGGCAGAGCTCATTGCTGTCTACAGCTACCTGAAGGGAGGCTGTAGCCAGGTGGGGTTGGGCTCTTCTGCCAGGCAAGCAGCAACAGAACAAGGGGACACAGTCTCAGGTTGTGCCAGGGCAGGTCTAGGCTGGATGTTAGGAGGAAGTTGTTGGCAGAGAGAGTGATTGGCATTGGAATGGGCTGCCCAGGGAGGTGGTGGAGCAGGAGAAGTGTGGCCAGCAGGTGGAGGGATGTGATTCTTTCCCTCTACTCTGCTCTGCTGAGACCCCACCTGGAGTACTGCAGCCAGTTCTGGAGCCCCTGGGACAAGAGGCATGTGGAGATGCTGGAGCATCTGGAAGTGTTGAAGCAAAGCCTGAATGAGGCACTTAGTGCCATGGTCTGGTTGATTGGCTAGGGCTGGGTGCCAGGTTGGACTGGATGATCCTGGAGGTCTCTTCCAAGCTGGTTGAGTCTATGACTCTATGATTCTATCAATTACTGTGATGCAAGTGAAATGCAGCTTCTGAGCATTAAGAAGCCTACAACTGTGACTTGGAAACGTTTTTAAGGGCCCCAATGGAAGCAGAGCTGAGCCCGAGCTTGTTGTGCAGCATGGCAGTTCTACAGTGCTGACAGATTCATTAGCTTAATATCAGCATAACATGAGAAACACTCTGACAGCTGAGAAACCTGTGAAACCCAGACAGTGCACAAGAAAAGTGCCTTACAGCTTATGAGAACAGTAAAAAATGCCTTCTGAAGGGAAGATGAAAGAGATGCAGCTGTGCTTCTTGAGCAGATTTGATTCAGGCTTAGGCAAGCAGCAGAGAGAATTGCTCTCACCAAACCAACTTGGTATTGTTGCTGGAGGAGGCTGAATTGAGTTAGGTTTAAATTAGAAAGGAAGACAGGAAGATAACTTGCCAAGAGAGGAGGGAAATTCTCTAACCCTTTGAGCCTCCAATGCAGGATGCTGTAGTGAAACAGCAGTTACTGGATTCAGTACAGCAGCAAAGTGATACATCATCAGCTGTTTGCAGGAGGTAACACTGAATAATTCAGTGATCTCCAAGGACTCAGGAGTATTCCTTACTTCTCCTAAACCTTTGGAACGTATTGCTGCACACTGGTGACCTGAGGCAGCTTTGGTGCTGATACAGCAGTTATTCTATCAATCCAAAACACCCTGGGTAAAGTCAGCTCTTTAGTTAGTCGGACAACCTGCATAAAATCCCTGTTCAGATAGCTCTGTGGCATCAGGATATTGATCAGAGAATCATCAGAGAATCAACCAGGTTGGAGGAGACCTCCAAGCTCATCCAGTCCAACCTAGAATCCAGCCCCATCCAATCAACCAGACCAGGGCACTAAGTGCCTCAATTAGGCTTTGCTTCAACACCTCCAGGGACAGTGACTCCACCACCTGCCTGGGCAGCCCATTCCAATGCCAATCACTCTCTCTGACAACAACTTCCTCAGAACATCCAGCCTAGACCTGCTCTGGCACAACTTGAGACCGTGTCCCCTTGTTCTGTTGCTGCTTGCCTGGCAGAAGAGACCAACCCCACCTGGCTACAGCCTCCCTTCAGGTAGCTGTAGAAGCAATGAGCTCTGCACTGAGCCTCCTCTTCTGCAGGCTGCATACCCCCAGCTCCCTCAGCCTCTCCTCACAGGGCTGTGCTCCAGGCCCCTCACCAGCTTTGTTGCCCTTCTCTGGACACCTTCCAGTACCTCAACATCTCTTTTGAATAAGAGGACACAGGGCAGCTCCAACCTGTACTGGGGCCTGTTGTTGTTCCTCTCCATATGGAGGACCCTGCACTTGTCCTTACTGAATTTCACGAGGTTTGCCTTCACCCAGATCTGGTTGGATGGCAGCACAGCCTGAGGGGTGTCAGCCACCACCCCCTTCCCCAGTTTTGTATCATCAGGGAACTCGCTGAAGGTGCACTCAATGCCCTCATCCAGGTTGCTGGTAAAGATATGGAACAAAACTAGACCCAGTACTGATCCCTGGAGAACACCACTGGTCACAGGCCTGCATCTTGCCTCTATGACATCAATGACAACCCTCTGAACTCTGGTGTGGAGCCAGTTTTCAATCCATAACCCTCTGCTTCACTCTGACACCCAAAGCCATCTGAAGCAATGCATGAAGATGTCAAACTTTTTGAGAACAGATGAGAAAGGGTCTGGTTCTTGGTATATAATGGAAGAGTGTGAGCAGCAGCAGGCTTTGTCTGTAAAAATCCAACCCTTTCCATCATTTACCTATGATAGCCTCAATTACACACTCCAGTTACCCCCTCTGAATTTCTTGTGGTGTAGCTAAGATCATTCTGTTCAGCTGCATCTCAAGCAATGGTCCTGTATAATCAATAACTGCACAGTAGGTAGCTGACTGCTTCCAAATCTTCCTCCATTTGCCAAGATCAAGAAAGGGAACTCTTTTGTGCAGAAAACCTCGTTTCCTCCCGACACAGCCTCCTGAAAAGAGCCCACTCCCATGTTCTCCATTGGTGTGTTAGAAGCACAAAGTGTTTGTTCAGGATATCTTGCTACAGAGTTTGGAATTTGCTGTGTGTTTGCTTAGACCACACACTCGCTGGGTTTTACAGGAGTAGAGTTACAGAGTGCAGTGAGCACAGAGAGTGCTGTGATAGGCAGTGCTCTGACACTGAAGTCGCAGCTAGGGAACATCCAAAGCTGAGCCTGTGAGCCCCTGCAGCCCGAGGTGAGGAGCCAAACTATTCAGCAGAAAGCTGTAAGTGATCCAGATCTTGGGTGGCTCTGCTCCAGAGCGGAGTGCGTAATGCACTGGGATTGCTTGGTTACAATCAGTTTATGTTGTTCTGATGGGGAAGGATGGTGCTAACTGTTTAAAATCTGGCTGGGAAATAAATTCAAAGGGATAAAAACAAAAGTCTGTATTGAGAGAAAATGTTTTCACACCAGTCACAGAACACTAGGGGCTGGAAGGGACCTCTACAGAACTGCCTGTCCAACCCCTACCCCTGCCCAGGCAGGATCACTGAGCCACACAGGAACACACCCAGACAGGCCTTGAAATGCTCCAGAGAAGGAGACTCCACAACCTCTCTGAGGAGCCTGTGCCAGTGCTCTGGGACCCTTACACTAAAGAAGTTCCTCTTTGCGTTGAGGTGGAACCTCCTGTGCTGCAACTTCCATCCATTGCTCCTTGTCCTATCCCAGGGAGCAGTGAGCAGAGCCTGTCCCCCCTCTGAGGGCTGGCCAGGAGAGATTTATAAACATTTATCAAATCCCCTTTAAGTCTTCTCTTTTCCAGACTAAAAAGTCCTAAGTCTCTCAGCCTTGCCTCATCAGGCAGTGCCCTCCAGTCGTCTAATCATCCTTGTAGCCCTCCACTGGACCCTCTCCAGCAGATCCCTGTCCCTCTTCAACTGGGGAGCCCAAAACTGAACACAGTATTCAAGATGAGGTATCCCCAGGGCAGAGTAGAGGGGGAGGAGAACCCCCCTTGATGTGCTGGACACACTCCTCCTAATACACCCCAGGATCCCATTGGCCTTCTTGGCCACAAGGGCACATTGCTGTGCCCTGGGTAACTTGTTAGCCACCAGGACCCCCAGGTCCCTCTCCACAGGGCTGCTCTCCAGCAGATCACCTCCCAGCCTGTACTGGTAGAGTTTATCATTCCTGCTCTGCACTTGTCCTTGTTGAACTTCATCTGGTTCCTCTGCCCAGCTCTCCAGGCTGATGATGCTAGTGCCTATTGGCCAGTTTCATTTGCAAAAGGATGTATTTAACAGGGGGTGATTTAGGCTCCATACAGAAAGGCTCAGTTTCTTTCTGCACTGAGCCTTTCTGCACTGTGCCTCCAATGGGGAGCAGCACCCCATTCACAGCTGTTAACTGGGAATCACAGTGGCCATGTGTATGCAGCTTGCACTAGCTCAGCAGCAGCATCTCAGCTCTTCTCTCCTTCCCTGTGCCTGAAATATATTGCATTTGACCTCAGGATCATTATCATGAGTTTCTGAAGCCTCTTTGTACTGGAAACTTACTCAGAGACTAAAGCATCATGAGTACATAGAACAAGGGGACACAGTCTCAAGTTGTGCCAGGGGAGGTCTAGGCTGGATGTGAGGAGGAAGTTGTTGGCAGAGAGAGTGATTGGCATGGGAATGGGCTGCCCAGGGAGGTGGAGGAATTGCTGACCCTGGAGGTGTTCAAGCAAAGCCTGGATGAGGCTCTTAGTGCCATGGTCTGGTTGATTGGCTAAGGCTGGGTGCTAGGTTGGGCTGGATGATCTTGGAGGTCTCTTCCAACCTGGCTGATTCTATGATACATCTGCTGGAGTTAATGCTGAGGCTCCATAAGTATAGTTAGAATTTTCCTGTTTTCACATTCCTATTTTGCCAAGTTCTGATTGTTTAATTCTGTGTTGATAAATACTCTTCATGCAGCTACTTCCTGTCGACCCCAAAATCCAAAGAATCTCTGGGAATCTTCCCTAGTTTTAAAGAAATATTATTAATAAAAAAATTAATCTCCATATCAAAATTAATAATTCATAAGTGGTTGTTAATTTCCACAACACAGATGAATTCTAGGGAAACCAAACCAACTACTGGTCAATTGCATTGAGGTGTAGAATCTGGTGCAAATATAGTGGACACTGATTCCAGCAGGGATTTTAGTCAGTGCTCAGCTATTAAATGGTACTCTGGCAAAAACTCAAGTGCTTTAGTCTTTTATGTTTTGTGGTCAGATGATGTCAGCCTCTGTCGACCACTTGGGTCCACAGAATGAAGAATTCAGGGCTTGCTATCCAAAGTACCCTGTCCCTGGGAAGAGTCAGGCCACTGCAATGCTACTAAAATCCCTGCTGTGGGTCAGAGCTTTTCCAGCTACAGTTAGGGTAGGAGTTGGTTCCTGCTGCAAACAGACTGTAAGTGCTTTTTCAGTCTGCATTCAGTCCCTTGGAGCACATCTAGAAAGGCAGAGGAGAAGAGAGAAAGCACTTCTGACATCAGCTGTAGAACTGCCCATTGACTGAACAGGCAGCCCCCTTGGGACTGCCCAGTGTTTGCAGGCTGCTCTCAGGAGAGAACTGACTGAGAAACCACTGCATCGTGCAAAGGACATCTCCACGTAAGAGACATTATTGCAGCTGCCTGGGAAATGCACAGGAAGGACTTTCCTGGCAATTCTTTTCCTTTGGGAATTCAGGATCCCTCAGAGACACCATAATGAAATGTAACATTAGTATCCAGTACGAAAGGTTTTCCCTCCCTTCACCTGTTTTTTCCTCTCCACAGACCCCTCTGAAGCAATTTCTGCTATCCCAGGACACCCTACAAACATGCTTGAAGGTCTCCAAGTGATGCCACCCCAGCACAATTTCCCTCCCATCACCCCTACATACCACAATCATCTTTAGCAGCAGTTTTCAGTCACTGTGCTCTTATGTCTTGGCACTGAGGAGGCAGAAAGAGCAGAGCCTTCCCGGGTCAGTGTTTTGAAGGTCTCCCAGCTGCAATGATTTAACACTCTACCTTCAGAATCCCTTCATCAAGGCCAATGATTGCCTGTGGAACCCCTCATGATAGGGGCATGGTTGCCAGTGCCTCATTTACCTAATGGCTGCCCCCAGGCCTGCCCCTCCTGTGCACACTTCTGCCCCTGCCTCGGGGGTTATTCATCTCCTCTTACTCACATCTCCCCACCACGCTGTCATGTACTACTGAAAGCTTTGAGTGCTGTGATGGGTTAGAGAGGATCCCTCCCTCAGCAGAGGAAATTCACCACCACTCAGAATTTTGGAAAGTTGAAAAAGAAAATACAATTGCATTTTTTATAAGAGTATAAGGAGAATAAACTACTACTGAATGTAATAACCTTAAAGAAGATGGAGATGGGGATGGGGTCAAGCAGCAGTGAAGCAGCAAAGCAGCAGCCAAAACACCAGCAGGGGAATCAGAGAATCATAGAATCAATCAGGTTGGAAGAGACCTCCAAGCTCCTCCAGTCCAACCTAGCACCCAGCCCTGTCCAATCAACCAGACCATGGCACTAAGTGCCCCAGCCAGGCTTGGCTTCAACACCTCCAGGGATGGTGACTCCACCACCTCCGTGGGCAGCCCATTCCAATGCCAATCACTCTCTCTGACAACAACTTCCTCCTCACATCCAGCCCAGACCTCCCCTGGCACAACTTCACACTGTGTCCCCTTGTTCTGTTGCTGCTTGCCTGGCAGAAGAGACCAAGCCCACCTGGCTACAGCCTCCCCTCAGGTAGCTGTAGAAGCAATGAGCTCTGCCCTGAGCCTCCTCTTTTGCAGGCTGCACACCCCCAGCTCCCTCAGCCTCTCCTCACAGGGCTGTGCTCCAGGCCCCTCACCAGCTTCGTTGCCCTCCTGTGGACACCTTACAGCACCTCAACATCTCTCTTGAATTGAGGAGACCAGGACTGGACACAGCACTTAAGGTGTGGCCTGAGCAGTGCTGAGTGCAGGGGCAGAATAACCTTGTATAATAATAATCCAGGTTATCAAATGAAAGTTGGCATCAAGTTTCACCCTTCAAATCTGCTAGCAAATCCATTTTAGGCTTGCAGAAAACAGGGAAAGAAAAACATTTTGCAGAGGACTGAAGTCAAAGTTAATCTCATTGGTTTTGCTCATAGATGACCAGGAGAAAGGTTGTCTAAAGTCAAAATGAGCTGTCAAGCCTTAACCCCACCTGTTCAGAAATGCAATCAAACTCCTCTTGTAAGGAACTAGACTAACATCCAGATGTGGTGGACCAACCACATTGATTATCTTCTTCCTAACACAAGTGTAGATTTACTGGGACTGAGCAAGAAGTAGGACTCACTAAAATCTATTTTGGAAATCAAAAGTGAAGTGGGTTGATTTTTTCCTTATTGGTTTCTTTATAGGTCAAACCATTTTCTTGTCTCACTTCATGATAGGTAGAACATCTCATGATCTCTGGTGGGGTAGAACTTGCCTGAGCTGCAAAGCAGAGTACCTCTTGGGAAAGACCCAGAACAGGTTTCAGATGGATTCAGGGAAGCTTTCTAAGTTTCTCTGTGTGTCTGTGGAGTACTTCTTGCATTGTCTCATGTGCAAGCCACAGGAAGGAATGGATAATTTCAAGCTAAAGCCCCCTCAGTGACAGCAAATAAAGCCCAAAGGTGAATCTGCTTTGTACCCACACGAAAGCAGTCCCTTTTTCATAGAGGGGCTGATGGTGTGGAAGAGATCCACTGTCCTCCAGGTTATGGGCTGAGGTGTTGAATGTAGATCATTGCCTTTCCTCCCAGCCTCTCCGGGGTTAGCTGGAGATGCAAATGTTCTTGCTGCTTCACACCTCAGATGCTTAGAAATGCTTATCACACCGGGAGAAGTTTTACATCAGCAGTTTAAGAACCTAAAGGAAAAGCAGCTAACACCTGTGGTGTTCTTTATTAGCAAGCCACAGCCATTACATATAACTAACTCAGAGCCTGGAGTGTGAATTTTGTAGGATTTATAAAGTGATGATTAATCCCTAAATGAAGATTCCTCCCCTCTCTTTAAACTCAGGAATTGTTCTCCCTATCATCAGAGGAAAGAGCTTTGCTAAATTACCTTTGCCAAACCTTACTGGCAAATATGCTGGCTTGTTAAAGACAAAAGCTGTTGTGTTATTAATGCATCAAAATTAATGATGCCAGTATAACTGGTTAGCTTTGGCACAAGCACAGAGCTCGAGGGACCAGACATGGCACTGCCCTATTTGTTACCATGGCAGGAAATTATGAAAGAAGTGCAGATCTGGACTTGCATAACTCGAAAGCAGTTCTAAAGCAGACTGTAAATTTCCAGTTCAGAAGGAAAAGAAATATTCCTTTCTCAAAAGCTATCATTGAGGGCCCAGAAGGAATCTGAGCCACTTGCAGGGAGGGGGAAAGGTGCAGTTTAAAGAGCTATGAGCAATGTTGTACCCACTAATGGATTTTCACAGGCCTCTCTAGAAGATTCACTTGATGTGCACTTATTGTGGTACAAGGTGGGAAGAGGAATCTTGACACCAGTTTGGTGTTTTTATCTGGGAGTTCTCTGGCCACAGCTTTTGCAGTTGGGGCTGAATATGCAAACAAACTGGTGAGCAGCTTCTGTGAGACTGTGATAATCCATTCAGTCTGGGTAGGACACAACAACTCCTTGCTGCTTCACTTGAAACCAGAGCTTGGTCAAATGTGCAAGTTTGAGCCTAGCTGGGATATTTTGGTGAGAGGAATTAGATGCTAGGGCTGTGAAAAGGAACCAATGGTGATGGATGCTGCACTCAGAGGCTTGCTGAGATGTATGAAAACAAGAACACAAACACAGATAACAGAGTTGCTCTCTGGCTCCTGGCTGCCTCCCTTCTCTCCCTAACTTACTGTCTAACTAATCCCTCTGCTTCCCAACCCCCCTGCCTGATTCTCCAAACTCACCTTCAGCGTAAGGCAAAGTCTGGGATAAGGTAGAGGAGTGGAAAGGAGGTGGAAGGGTGGTTGGGAGCCCCTCCTGGGGACTCTGGTTTCTGGCAGGGCTGCTGTGTTTCTGTATTACCTTTCACTTGTCTATTTCTGTCTATAGCTGTATAGTTTGTAACTATCTGCTTGTACATTGTGCTAAGTGGCAAATATAAAGCTTCAATCTTTAATTTCCAGCTGGCTGAGTCTAGTCTGGGTGATTTTCTTAAGGGGGAGGGGGTGGGGGGGGGGGGGTGAGGGCAGGTAATAGCCAAACCATCACATCCTTTTTTTGGCTGCTAACTATGCAGTTAGCTTAGGAACTGCCTCTAAGTGCTGCTGTGAAGGTGTGCAGGGTTAACAAATGACGTGGGAGATACAGAGGCAGTATTTTTCTAGTTCACCAGAATAAAAAGCACCTATTTTAACAATCCTGTAGATGCAAGGCTGTAGAAGCCCTACCAGGGGCATCTTTGACATGTAAGAATCTCACCAAAATACTCAGCAAAGGTTTTGTGCCTCCTGGTGACAAAGAAAGTTTTTCAGAACGATGTGCAAAGCTGAGCTCAGTGCAGTAGCTGAAGCACATTTAAAGAGTGTGCCAAGCAGAGAGATCTTTGCATGTGCCAGCTGTAAGCAAGCTGTGATTTATGTGTGTAAATGCCTCTCAGCATACGTGCATGGCAGCTCAGCCCCCATTTAACAGCAACTTGAATTCTGAGCAGCACTTCACAGGGCTGTTCTTTCATATTAGAACAGGCTCTGCTGCTGGAAAGACACAGAATGGAACCTTACAAGAAGCTGAGGAGATAAAAGCTGTAGCTCAAGGACACTGAGGTGCTGGAGAGGGTGCAGAGAAGGGCAATAAGGCTGGGGAGAGGTCTGGCAAACATGGCCTGTGAGGAGTGGCTGAGGGAGCTGAGGGTGTTTAGTCTGGAGAAGAGGAGGCTGAGAGGGCACCTTATTGCCCTCTACAGCTACCTCAAAGGAGGCTGTAGTGAAGCTGGAGCTGGTCTCTCCTTCCAAATTACTAATGAGACCCTGGAATGGGTTGCCCAGGGAGGTGGTTGAGGCCCCATGCCTGGAGGTGTTTAAAGCCAGGCTGGATGGGGCTCTGGCCAGCCTGATCTAGTGTGAGGTGTCCCTGCCCATGGCAGGGGGGTTGGAACTAGATGATCCTTGTGGTCCCTTCCAACCCTGGCTGATTCTATGATTCTATGATAGGACAAGAGGAAATGGCCTCAGGTTGCACCAGGGGAGGTTTAGGTTGGATATTGGGAGGAAGTTCTTTACTGAGCAGGTGGTCAGGCACTGGAACAGGCTGCCCAGGGAGGTGGTGGAGTCGCCATCCCTGGAGGTGTTTAAGAAAAGAGTGGTTGTGGCACTTGAGGCTATGGTCTGGTGATGAAGGATGCTGGGATGAAGGTTGGACTGGATGATCCTGGTGGTCCTTTCCAACCACAGCAATTGGGGTTGTGCTGAGGGATTTGGTTTAGTCAAAGACTTGTCAGTGTGAAACTAATAATTAGACTTGATGGTCTTGAAGGTCTTTTCCAATCTAAGGAATTCTGTGATTCTGTGCATGGCAGATGAGCCCCAACTTGACAGCAACCTGAATTCTGAGCTGCATTTCATGGGGTGGTTCTTTCATACTAGAACAGGTTCTGCTGCTGGAAAGCTACAGAGTGGAACTTTACAAGAAGCTGAAGAGATAAAACCTGCAGCTCTGTAACAAATGAAAGTGAGCACTGAGTCATCTGCTAAGTTTTGAGGGCAGATGGTTGGCTAAGAAATTCCAAACCATTCTTTGAGCACCACAAAAGTCTCTAACCTCTGACCCTAACAAGGGGGTTGTTAAAACCCCAAACCTGGAAAGGAGGATGGTTCACTTTCTCAGTACTTAGCTTCCAAATACAGCTGCTAGGACTAATTGTAAGCTTCTAACCTGCACTCAGTGCCAGCAGTTAAGACATTCTGTGCAAAAAGCAAGTGCTGAAAGGAGCAAACACTGTGTGTGGAGTCAAAGACAACTCAGTGTGGATAGCAAAGAAACTTCTTTAAGGAATCTTTAGGGGCAAGAAAAACCGGACAGAGAAAATGGACTTGAATGGTGCAGTGACTCACAGTGCTTGGTGTGCTTCTGTATGTTTTAGCCCAGTGATAGATGCTGTTTTAAGCCACAGGGAAGACATGTGGGTTTATCTGGTAGTGAGTAAAGCGTTGCAAAGCTCTTAGTGGCTGTGCTGCCTTACCACCAGAGCACGTTCAATCCATAAAAGCTACTCCACTTGTGTGTCATCAGTTCTAATTGCCCCTCTTCGTTCTTTTGTGGGATTGCATGGTACAGCTCTGAGGGGCCCACAATTATTTTCTCTCTCTGCAGTTGTAGCTGAATGCGACTTGAGAATTATGCCAATTATTCTGCTAATCCCCTTCCTGACTTGATCAAATTAGCTCAGAAAGTAACTACAGTCATCTCTCTGCAAAAGTGAAACTACCAGCAAGAGAGGATACTCTGCATGACTCTGAGGGTTACACCTTGTAGCTATGGTGACCTGAAAGTCCAGAGCAAATGTTCCTGCTATGAGTCTTGTGCTCTCATGCACTCTTGCTTACTTAAGGCCCTGTTCTGAGCTAATTCAGCTCATTAAGACAAGCTACATTTAAACCAAACCAAAACAAAGCAGAACATTTTCTCCAGCTGCAAGGAACTGAATTGTTTGTGAGAAGGGTTTGGCAAATGCCAGCAGAAGGGCAAGGTGAGAAGTGCCTCTGGCAGCAGGAGATAAGGAGGGAGCAAAGGATCGCAGGCTGAAGTGGAGCAGGACATCCCCCCTGTGGGAGCGGCAGGTGATTAGATCATCCTGGTGTCCAATCCTTCTGGGTCTAGTCATTGCCTTAGACTGGGGGTGTCATGACAAAGCCTTCATTGCTGTTGTCATTACCCTTATGACACAGAGGAAACATGACTTGTTTCGCATAATTCCCTTCATGTCAACAGTGAGTAGCACAGACAACGACTTCTCAGCTGCTTCTAACTGTCTGATGGGAGTGCTGGGCTGGGAAATGATTGTGGTGTTGGCTCTGGAAACAGCTACAAAGAGCAAGATGAAATCCTCCTGTGAAATATACACTGAGGGAGCCAGAGGAAAAGGACTGCTTGTCTCAATGTGTGTCATGCTCCCAAGGTCAGTTAGCTAAGGTCAGTGCAGCAACATGTGATGGTGTGCTTCTGCCAGAGAGGTGAGAGGAATCCAACCACGGTGTAAAAGCTGTTCATGATGCAGCAGAAGCTGTACTTCCACTGGAGGCTTTGCTACTGTACCACCACCAACATCTTTAGAGTACAGTGTATGAAGCACAGGCCCAGAGTGATCTTGGGGGTTGTGAAAGGCAGCCAAAGTGTGGAATTGTTCCTCCAAAGGCAAGCTACTGCTTCAAAATGTGGCTCCAGAGCCAAAACATCAAGCAGCTTGTGAGTGACCTACAGCTCTCTCTCATTGCCAGGCAAAGGCATGGAACAGGTTGTCCTGAGTGCCATCACAAAGCACCTACAGGATGCCCAAAGGATCAGGCCCAGCCAGCATGGGTTTAGGAAAGGAATGTCCTGCCTGACCAACTTGATCTCCTTTTATGATCAGGTTACCTGCCTGGTGAGTGTGGGGCAGGCTGTGGATGTAGTCTGCCTGGACTTCAGCAAAGCCTTTGACACTGTCTGCCACAGCAAGCTCCTGGCAAAGCTGGCAGCTCATGGCTTGGCAAGACCTATGAGGAGAGGCTGAAGGAGCTGGGGGTGTGCAGCCTGCAGAAGAGAAGGCTCAGGGCAGACCTCACTGCTGTCTACAACTACCTGAAGGGAGGCTGTAGCCAGGTGGGGTTGGGCTCTTCTGCCAGGGAACCAGCAACAGAACAAGGGGACACAGTGTGAAGTTGTGGCCAGGGAGGTCTAGGCTGGATGTGAGGAGGAAGTTGTTAGTAGAGAGAGTGATTGGCACTGGAATGGGCTGCCCAGGGAGGTGGAGGATTTGCTGTCCCTGGAGGTGTTGAAGCAAAGCCTGGCTGGGGCACTTAGTGCCATGGTCTGGTTGATTGGCCAGGGCTGGGTGCTGGGTTGGAGTGGCTGAGCTTGGAGGTCTCTTCCAACCTGCTTGACTTTATGATTCTATGATCTCTACTCCCTAGCTTTTTATACACTTCCACTTTTTTAAAATTTCTGGTTCTTTAAGCTCTAAACAGGCCTCTGAAGACATCCAAGAGTGCCAAGCAGGAAAAGCAAGCAGAGTAGAAAGAGTTTCATGTTCAAGCCAATTAGCTGTGCATGAACTCACTTAGTACTTTGTGTATTTGCACAACATAATCTTTGGTTACCTGATTTGCCTACAGGTGCTCAAACTGTGTCCCTGGAATGTCAGCAGCTGATTTACTAAAATGCTAAAAAATAGGTTACTGTGTGGATGCCAGTTCACTAGGAAGCTTGCCTGTTAACTCTCCCTGGACCTTTAACTCTCTGTGCACAATGACCTATCTTCTGAATCAGTGGCAACAGCTACAGAGCATCAGTTTCCTTTTTCCCTCCTACAAGGAGCTTGTCCACCACTGCAGAAGCTCTTCTTGACCCTCAGCTGAAAGACACTTCATCTGTGTCAAAAATTGTTACTGCTGTCAGTCTGGTGCCTCCAGTGCCTTTTACTGGAACCTGATGTCCTGCCAAGAGTAGCACCCCAGGCATCTCTCAGCAACTGTTCCTGGGCACTCTGTAGATTGCTGCCACTTTCTCATGCACTGTCTATGGGAATTACATTCCCAGATTAGAACAAAATGGCATCCTGGCCTGGCTCAGGAGCAGTGTAGGCAGCAAGACAAGGGAGGTTATTCTGCCCCTGGACTCAGCACTGCTCAGGCCACACCTTGAGTGCTGTGTCCAGTTCTGGGCTCCTCAATTCAAGAGAGATGTTGAGGTGCAGGAAGGTGTCCACAGGAGGGCGCCAAAGCTGGTGAGGGGCCTGGAGCACAGCCCTGTGAGGAGAGGCTGAGGGAGCTGGGGGTGTGCAGCCTGCAGAAGAGGTCTGGTTGATTGGATGGGGCTGGGAGCTAGGTTGGCCTGGCTGAGCTTGGAGGTCTCCTCCAAGCTGGTTGATTCTGTGATTCTATGACCAGGTCACTCCTCTTCACTCTGTGAAAAGAGCTGCTGCCCAGTCCCTCTGCTAAAAGATCAGCCCAGTGCTTTCCTCTGGTGACTTCTTATTCAGGTTGGGAGTTTGTTTTCTCACCTGCCCTTTTGGAAAGCAGGTTCCAAACACTAAATAAGATTGATGGGAACGATCTTGTAGCATTAGACAAACACTTAGCATAGCTGAGAATTGCCAGTTAAAGGAGGACTGCTGGAAAATTAGACCCAGACATTCAGTCAGCAACTCTGAACCCTGCAGAGACAAAGAACCTTTAAGAGCTAACTTTATAATGAGAAGCTATAGTACAGAGTGGCAGAAATTAAAGGGAGGCCCAAATCCTCTTAATACCAATTGTGTTTTTCAGAGGTCTCCTGGGCAGACATTGCTGTGAGAGACCTTTGCAAATGGGTGTAGCAAATGAGGCCTTCCTAGGAGACCATACTGGGGAAGCAAATGCCTCTGGGCCAGAACAGAAGTGGGAGGAGATTAAAGCAGAACAACTATTTCCCTGACAATGGAGTGCCCAGATGCTGCAAGTACAGTCTGCCTCTGAAATGCATTCACATTCAACCACCAAATGTGGACGCTGCTGTGGTGGGAAACAAGGTTTTGCACAAACCAAAGTCCCTTATGATTCCTTTGGCATTGCACCTGGGGTTTACCCTGTAGTTTTGCTCTTCAGGATGGCCAAGTGGCAAAAGAAGTTGGAACCACTGATGCCTTGGATTTCAAGTGAGGTTCATTCAATATACGTTTCATAGTTGAGCTAGATTCTTACATGGGGGTAGCCAAAGGGCTGTGTCCAAATGAGGTCCTGAATGGTTGGTGAGGAATGGAGGAGTTAAGGAAAAAGAGGAAAAAAAACCCAAACCCAAAAACTAGGGACCATGTAGAGCAGAGTAGGCACAGGATTGTTTTGTGTTTGGAGCTGTGTTTGGGTGTGATGGAGCATGGCATTGTGGTTGGAATGATCATTAAGTGGCATGGGCTCAGAGAAGCTCCTGGCTTCACTTGTGCCTTGATGGAGGAGTTCATCCCTACAGGCACTTCTGACCACACTCTTCTGATTTCTGCCTCCCTCAGCAGAGCTTGCTGTAGTTGATGCAGCTCAGCTGGACTGCCAGTGTGTTACCTGTGAGGGTGGTTTTGTGCTACCTTTCTCTGCACTCACCACAGCATTATTTCCTGAAAAACCCCAAGTGTAAATGTCAGCCTAACCTTTGCTTTATGCTGTTCACCATATCCTGTTCAGGCAGCCTGTTTGATGCTAATGCTGACATGACCAGAGAAGATGAGTGACAGAAACTACTTTCTACCTATTATTACTATGATTATCATGACCAGGGACTCCTAATCCTTATTTATCCCTACCTGAGAGGAAGATAAATATTTAATTAAATCATTACAGGGTTCTTTTTCCTCAGTTCTTGAGCCTAGCATCAAATCATAGAATCACAGAATCAGTCAGGGCTGGAAGGGACCACAAAGATCAGCCAGTTCCAACCCCCCTGCCATGGGCACAAACACCCTACCCTAGATCAGGCTGCCCACAGCCTCATCCAGCCTGGCCTCCAGGCATGGGGCCTCAACCACCTCCCTGGGCAACCCATTCCAGCCTCTCACCACTCTCATGCTCAACAACTTCCTCCTCATATCCAGTCTGAATTTCCCCACCTTCATTTTTCCTCCATTTCTCCCAGTCCTGTCACTCCCTGACAGCCTAAAAAGTCCCTCCCCAGCTTTTTGTAGGCCCCCTTCAGATGCTGGAAGGCCACAAGAAGGTCACCTGGGAGCTTCCTCTTCTCCAGCCTGCACAGCCCCAACTCTTTCAGTCTGTGCTCACAGCAGAGCTGCTGCAGCCCTCTGAGCATCCTCGTGGCCCTTCTCTGGACACTCTCCATATAGTCTTGCTTTCCCTGGGCCTTTCAAATACATTTTGCCTTATTACCCATCTTCTGAAAAAAATACTGTCTCAAAGGACCCTGCTTCCATCTTCCACCTCAAAGTCCCTCCATGAGCTTCACCTATTGCATTTGAAGTCTTTCCTCTACTTCCCTGCTCTTCCTGCCTTAATTTTGTACATCCTCCTAACACCTCAAGCCTGCAGCAAATGAGTAGAGAATATGAAGTTCCTTCTGCTCACAGGTATCAACATGTTAGTGTTGATCGTGTATGTAACACAGGTGCCTTGGGCAAAAGGCAGACTGAATGCTGCTTGCTAACAGATGGAATATTCCCACAGTTTTGGGCTGACAGAACATTACCTATAACATGACCAAGAGGAGTCACAGAGTCCCACCTGCCCTTTACAATGAAAGCCTTCAAAGGACAAAGATCTTTTCATCCATAGATTGTAATCAGTAAATCACAGCCTTTCCTTAGCCTGGACAGCTTGCTGCTTCTAAGACAAACTTCCCACAAGTGTTGCTCTCATTTCTGCTGAATCAACCTTATAATTACACCCACTGAGCTGGTGATAAGGAATGAAGAAGCATTTTGTCATGTGCAGGGTGCAAATGCATGGTGTGTGTGGAAATGGCTTCTGTAGCTGAAGGAGTTACTCAGCTAGGGACTGTCACTTACTGCTCTGAGAGGCCAGCAATACTGCTAGCCACAGTGTCCTCTGTCTGAGGGATGGCCACGGGGAACAGTGCTCTTCCAGACTGCTCCAACCAGATCTGCAGCAGCAGGTACCCACAATGGACTTCAGAAGCAGCTTCATCAAGTCCAGGGTCAGGCATGGTTAACTGTAGGAGGTTCATTCTAAAGCTCAGTGCTACCTGCTCTTGCATAACTCCTTTGAAGTTTACTTGGCTGAACTTTACTTTTCATAGGTCATTT
The DNA here is from genome assembly GCF_015220805.1 of Pogoniulus pusillus. NCBI lineage: Eukaryota > Metazoa > Chordata > Aves > Piciformes > Lybiidae > Pogoniulus > Pogoniulus pusillus. Next base: position 20,948,463 of record NC_087278.1, read on the forward strand.
GATAATATGGAAAGTAGAAGTAAAAAGAAAAGCAAAAATGAAAAAAGAGGAATATAAAAATGATGTTAGGCAGACCAACAACAGACAGACCGGGCTCTGAGCTGAGAAATTTGTTCTCATCAGATAGGAAAAAACAGGGAGGGGAACAAAGGAAGGAAAAAACCTGCTTTTGGATCAGCGTGAAGAGGAATGTGCTGTTATCATCTGCAGCCACAGAGCAGGACATCTTTCCATTTTTCAGCTGTTCTTTGCTCTTGGCAGCTATGGGGACACCTTTCCCTGCATCTGGCCAAGCATCTGAGTCAGTCGCTCCCACAGGGGCAATTATGTCCCTGTCTGTAGCGTGACCGAGGCAAGAGGAAGCCTCACCCTGGCAGTCAGCACCTGAGCTCACCGCCACACTGTCTCACGGCCAAATCCTCAGCCCCTCTCCCCACCTGGGTATCTGCTGCTGCTCAGAAAAGGCAACGCTGTAAGACTGACCTAGTTCAGGAACTCAGGGTGATGCCTGGAGCCTTGGGGCTGAAGATAGCACACAGGGAGTTGGGAATGAATTCAGATTCAGCCACTCAGCCCGACAGGGCTAACCAAAAGCTAACCTAATTAGTAGCCACCAAAGCCTGTTGCCATCTGCTCTTGCATTGCCTATCTGAGCCCAGCGCTGAGTTGAATCTCTGGATGAAGATGCAGATCTCCAGGATGCTTGCAGCACTGTCCACATCAGAGCTAGCCCTGGTTATCTCTCCCTCTCTTTTTATTTTCTCGTGGTCTCAGCAGAATAATCAAGCATGAGATTAGCTCAGACATGAAACACACCTCTCACTATACCAGCACAGGCTAGGATGGAACGGGGAGCACCATCTTCTCTGCTTTCTGTGGACACAACCCTCCAGGGCTATCAGCTGTCTGTATCTGTTAGGCTTGCTGGCATGCAGGACTGTCATCCTGCAGACCACACCCTGCCCCAGCTCTCTTCTGAGCCTGCTCTCCTGTTTTGTTCTTTTTCTTTTTCTTTTTCTTTTTCTTTTTCTTTTTCTTTTTCTTTTTCTTTTTCTTTTTCTTTTTCTTTTTCTTTTTCTTTTTCTTTTTCTTTTTCTTTTTCTTTTTCTTTTTCTTTTTCTTTTTCTTTTTCTTTTTTTTCTTTTTCTTTTTTTTCCTTCTTTTTTCCCTTTTTCTTCCTCTTTCTTATTTTTCTTTTTCTTTTTCCTCTTCTTTTTCTTTTCCTTTTCCTTTTTTTTTGTTTTTCCTTTTTCTTCTTTTTATCTTTTAATATTTTTTCCTTTTTCTTCTTCTTCTTTTTTTTTCTTTTTCTTCTTCTCTTCTTCTCTTTTTCTTCTTTTTTCCCCTTTTTCTTCTTATTTTTTTCTTTTTCTTTCATTTTTTCTCTTTTTCTTTTTCTTCTTTTTCTTCCTTTTTTCTTTTTCTTCTTTTTTTTCTTTTTCGTCTTCTCTTTTCTTTTTTCCCTTTTTCTTCTTATTTTTTTCTTTCTCTTTCATTTTTTCTATTTTCTTTTTCTTCTTCTTCCTTTTTTCTTTCTCTTTTTCTTTTCCTTTTTTTCTATTTTTTCTTTTTCTTTCTTTTTCTATTTTTTCTTCTTATAGTATTTTCCCTTTTTCTTTTTCTCATTTTCTCTTTTCCTACTCCTTTTCCTTTTTCTTTTCCTTTCCTTTTCCTCTTCCTTTTCCCTTTCCTTTTCCTTTTCCTTTCCCCAGAGTGATGAAGATATTGCCTCCTCTGTTGGCTGCTTTCTTTTGCTAAGTCCATATCTCGTTTCCCCAGGATGCGTTGTTACACCTGAACCCCAGTGTGTGCTCCCTCAAGCTGAGCTGCAGGCTGGCCCCTCAGCCGAGGAGGAGGCAGAAGGGGCTGGTGCTGCGTGGGTGGACTTTGCCCATCCCTCTCCCCACCTGATCAGGCCAGCACTATTTCACAAAGGCTAAGTCTCCTCACAATAGTTTTCAACGGTTGAGCTGCTGAGCCAGCTGAACAGCAAACACCAGAGGGAAAACCACATTTCGTGAGCGCTTCAGATTCCTTCAGACTCTACGTGGAGTCATTAAAAGCAAAGTAAAAGCCCTTTGACACAGCTCCCTTGGGCAGGTTTTTTCACAGCCACATGCCAAACATGGGGGGCTGGCTGAGGAATGGTCCAGAATCAGCTCCCAAGAATCCAGTGCAAAGCTGATTCTGATGGAAGACAACAGCAGCAGGTTGCATTTGCTTGTTCCACAACCCTCTTCTGATAGTCAAGGTGTCACAGTGGGCAAAAGAGGGAAGAAAACACCTGGAGCCCTTGTGCAATGCAGGAATATATTCTATTGCATATCTACCTGTACCCCTTTTTCCTTATGCTTTATGTCTGAGTTAAAGAGGGACACAGATTGGGAATCTCAGTGTCTTCTGATCATCCCAGAAGAATCATAGAATCATCCAGCTTGGAAGAGACCTCCAAGAACATCCAGTCCACCCTATCAACCGGCCCTGTCCAAGGACTAGATCTTCAGATAACATGACCAGTCAAGAAATATCCAAGAATCAAAACAGTTATCCCACAGCAATGAAATGGATGAAGTCATAGAATCACAGAATCAACCAGGTTGGAAGAGACCTCCAAGCTCAGCCAGGCCAACCTAGCACCCAGTCCTATCCAGTCAACTAGACCATGGCACTAAGTGCCTCATCCAGGCTTTTCTTGAACACCTCCAGGGATGGTGACTCCACCACCTCCCTGGGCAGCCCATTCCAATGGCAAATCACTCTCTCTGACAAGAACTTCCTCCTAACATCCAGCCTAGGAGCTGCTATTGCTGTCCCCATGCAGACTTGTGAAGACAGGGTACTTAATTCTTCCTTAGACATATTCCCTTGCATATTCCCTGAGCAAGTTATATCACAATGATCTAAGTTAGACACTCAGTAATGCAGGTGTCCTGGCCCAGGCAGTCTTGATCAAGTGATTATTTGGAGTAGTAGCATCGAGGCAGCAATGACAATTGACAGTGGTGACAAAAATGAACCTCCCCTCTTCATTTCCAGTCAGCAAAATGTGTGTGGCCATGGCCTGAAACCACACAGGGACAGGCAGGAATGTTTCATCTTGAATCAGCTAAAAAGAGGTGGAAACCTGAAGCAGAGTTGTTGCATCAAGAACCTGCATGGTCATTCTGAGTCAGAATTTCTGTCTAATATCATTTAGCTCATTTGGCTTTGGGGTTTGCTTCCTACTCCTGCATGGCTGAGCATGGCTCCAGCTCCACCAAGAAAGAGCTGCACACACAGCTGAGTGCATCGAAACCTGTTTCCAATTGGTGTTGAAGCTACATTCAGCAGAGAAGAAAATGTTTTTGTTCTCTTATCAGCAGCTTCCAACTCCTGTTCTTTTTTACAGTGTATGAAGTAGCAGAGCAGTTTCTGGTGACTAAACAAAACAGCCTGTAAGAATTTCTTTAGAAGTAGTGGAGATTAAGAATTTAAGCAGGAGAAGCACAGATGAAACTGCAGACCCAATTGCTGCTGTGTGGCGATGCAGCCATCCAAACAGACCCTCAGTTTTCCTTCCTGCTTCTGTCACTTGCCATTTGTGTGTCCTTGGGTACATCAATGGTCATTTATCCTGCTTTGCCTTAATCTAGTATCAATAAAATGGGCACCAAAACACCTCTTACTCCATTGATGATCTGGACTGGGGGATTCAGTCCAGTATCAGTAAGCTTGCAGATGACACCAAGCTAGGAGCAGGTGTGGATCTACTGGAGGGTAGGAGAGCCCTGCAGAGGGACCTGGACAGGCTGGCTGGGTGGGCAGAGGCCAATGGGATGAGACTGAACAAGGCTAAGTTCAGGGCTCTACACTTTGGCCACAACAACCCCAAGCAGCACTACAGGCTGGGGACAGAGTGGCTGAAGAACAGACAGGCAGAAAGGGATCTGGGGGTGCTGGTAGAGAGTAGCTAAAGATGAGGCAGCAGTGTGCCCAGGTGGGCAGGAGAGCCAATGGCATCCTGGGCTGGATCAGGAACAGTGTGGCCAGCAGGACAAGGGAGGTTCTTCTGCCCCTGGACTCAGAACTGCTTAGGCCACACCTTGAGTGCTGTGTCCAGTTCTGGGCCTCTCAATTCAGGAGCGATGTTGAGGTGCTGTAAGGTGTCCAGAGAAGGGCAAGAAAGCTCAAAGCTGGTGAGGGGCCTGGAGCACAGCCCTGTGAGGAGAGGCTGAGAGAGCTGGGGGGGTGCAACCTGCAGAAGAGGAGGCTCAGGGCAGACCTCATTGCTCTCTACAACTACCTGAAGGGAGGCTGTAGCCAGGTGGGGTTGGGCTCTTCTGCCAGGCAAGCAGCAACAGGACAAGGGGACACAGCCTCAAGCTGTGCCAGGGGAGGTCTAGGCTGGATGTGAGGAGGAAGTTGTTGGCAGAGAGAGTGATTGGCATTGGAATGGGCTGCCCAGGGAGGTGGAGGAATTGCTGTCCCTGGAGGTGTTGAAGCAAAGCCTGGCTGGGGCACTTAGTGCCATGGTCTGGTTGACTGGCCAGGGCTGGGTGCTGGGTTGGACTGGCTGAGCTTGGGGGTCTCTTTCAACCTAGTTGATTCTATGATTCTGCATCATGCTTGGAGAACTAGGACCAGTAGAACTTGGCTCTCATACAAGCCCTGTGAGAGTACAAAGTATTGCTGTGCTGCTGCTTCCTTCAGGAACATTCCTTCAGTAAAATACAGGCTACAGAAGAATGCTTGGCTGCCTTTGGCTCCTCTTAGACTCTTAGGAGTAGGTATTTTTCCCTCAGAACTATGGTCATCGGTGAATTTGGGTCTTGCTTTTTGTTTTTAAGGCCCTACAATACCATTTGGAGTTGTGTGAGCGCAAAGAGGAAACTCCTGCAAATGTACATAAATATGCAAACATTCAAAACTTCAAAACAAGGATAAAATAAATAAAAGCCCAAGAAAAAGAGCTTCAACAACTCACCAAGCAGCACAATCAGCTCATCTTCTCCTTCTCATTTCTCTAACCCTGCTGACAGGATTCCCCCAGAATTTCCAGTGCTCGTTGAACCTTGACCCAAGCAACTTTCATGAGCAATTTCTTCCCCAGGGGTTATTTTGGATAGAAAGTTCTAAGATCCTGAGTGTGATGATTTTCAGAGCTGTAGTTATAGTGCTGCATATCTGATTCCTGTCATTTGATGAGGAATTATAACTTGCCTAGTGGAAAGGAGCGTGCTGGGGTGTATGGCAACTGATGATGTGAATCTGCAGTGTGGGTTCTTAGACCATTCTGGTGTCCAGTTCCAAAGTTTCTGTGACACTTTTACTGCATAGGAGCCCAGGGAGGTCTGGGAATCCCTTGTGCCTGCAAGGGCAGAGAGGTGACACCACTCATATGGCAGTTTCACCCTCCACCACTGCAAGCCCAGGGGCTGAATGCTGTGCAGTGTGCTCTGGCAGCATGGCCTCCTTCCTGGAGCTCATAGCAGTGGTGGGCAACTTCTTAAATCATCAGAGGAAATTATTCCAAGGTCACATCCTTGCCTTTTTCTTGCAGGGTTATCTCAGAATCACAGCATCATAGAATCAACCAGGTTGGAAGAGACCTCCAAGATCCGACCTATCACCCAACCCTGTCTAATCAGCTAGACAGAGTCTGCTCAGCAAGTTTGCTGACCATACCGAAGTGGGAAGCTTGGCTGATACACCTGGAGGCTGTGAGGCTATTCAGTGAGCCTTGGACAGACTGAGAGCTGGGCAAGAGGAACCTAATGAGGCTCAACAAGGAGAAGTCCTGCAGCTGGGAACAATAAACTGCACCAGTACAGGCTGGGAGGTGATCTGCTGGAGAGCAGCCCTGTGGAGAAGGACCTGAGAGTGCTGTTGGGCAGCAAGTCCTGCATGGGGCAGCAATGTGCCCTGAGGGCCAAGAAGGCAATGGGATCCTGGGGACTATTAAGAGGAGTGTGTCCAGCAGATGAAAGGAGATTCTCCTGCCTCTCTGCTCTGCCCTAGTGAGGCCCCATGTGGAATACTGCATCCCTTTCTGGGCTCTTCAGTTCAAGAGGGACAGGGATCTACTGGAGAGGGTCCAAGGGAGGGCTCCAAGGATGCTGAAGGGACTGGAGCACTGCCTGATGAGGAGAGGCTGAGGGACCTTAGACTTTTTGGTCTGGTGAAGAGAAGACTTAGAGGGAATCCAACAAATGTTTATAAATAGCTCAGGGCTGGGGGTCAGGAAGGAAGGGACAGAGACACCCTCTGTTCAGATGCACTGTGGGATACAACAAGGGGCAATGGATGGAAACTGCAACACAGGAAGTTCCAGATCAGCATGAGGAAGAACTTCTTGAGTCCCAGAGCACTGGCACAGGCTGCCCAGAGAGGTTGTAGAGTTTCCTTCTCTGGAGCCTTTCCAGCCCTGTCTGGATGTGTTTCTGTGTCACCTGCACTAGATTCCATGCTCCTGTTCCGGCAGGGACTTGATCATCCATGGAGGTCCCTTCCAGCCCCTAATATCCTGTGAGCCTGTGAAATCTACGTTTGGGAAGGGCATAAGTGAATGCTCAGCTGAAGTGGAAAGGCTCTCCATGTCCTGGCAGAGCAGGCAGGAGGAATGTGTAGTGAAGTGGAGAAATGCCACACCTGACTGTAGAACAAGAGACTGATCAGTGCTGGCTGGCTGAAGAAGCCTCCTCCCCAATACATTGTGAGCATTCTGGCTGTCATCTGGTGTGTGTGTTACAGCTTCTGGGAGCAGCACAGGTAGGGCTAGACACATTTGCAGGTCCCTGCAGCTAAGGCAGAAGAGCATAGGATCTTGCAGTCTCATCCCATTGGCCTCTGCCCACCCAGCCAGCCTGTCAGGGTTCCTCTGCAGGGCTCTCCTACCCTCCAACAGATCCACACCTGCCCCTAGCTTGGTGTCATCTGCACACTTACTGATGCTGGACTCAATCCCCTGGTCCAGATGATCAATAAAGCTATTGAACAGGACTGGGCCCAGCACTGATCCTTGGGGAGCACCACTAGTGACAGCTGCCAGTTTCTCTAATGCAATATACTGCCTGCAGTCTGGTCACCAGTTGTGTCAGGGCCTGCAGGGAACTGGAAAGCATAGTTATTTTTATCCTGTTACCGGTTTATGGGATTTGAAAGTATCTTTTTTAGCTTGCACAACTCAAAATATTGTTGCTGGACCTCTTGATCTCTTCTCAATGCTTGCTCCAATATTTGACCTTTTACCTTACTTAACCTTCTCACCTTACTTAACTTACAGGTGTAAGTTGCAGCAAAAGAGGTTTTACCTCAACACAAGGGGGAACTTCTTTACTGTAAGGGTCCCAGAGCATTGGCACAGGTTCCCCAGGGAGGTTGTGGAGATTCATTCTCTGGAGCCTTTCAAGGCCTGTCTGGATGTGTTCCTCTGTGATCTGTGTTAGATAGGATTGTCCTGCTCTGGCAGGGGGGTTGGACTCGATGATCTCTTTGGGTCCCTTCCAACCCCGAACATCCTGTGAGCCTGTGAACCTGCTCCAGGAGACAGAAAACTGCACAGGCTGATAACTTGCAGGTAAGGGAGTCTCCTAGTGCGGAGATTTTCAGTTTGCTGCGTGAGCTCCTGTCCTCATGCTTTAGGATAAGCAAAGAAGTTGAGGACTAATCAGTTCTCCTTAAAGCCTTCTTAAATCTTGTTTGCCTCTTCCATCTCTCTTTGATGCAATGCCAGAGGCTCACACTCTGTTACCTGGACATGTAGGTACCATGCAACAGCTTCAGACACAGGACCCTCTTCCCACAGCTAAAAATTCCTGTTTCTGTATTGTACCACAGTTAAGCTTCATGACTCTTCCTGTAACTCTATCCAGAGGCTCTCTGAGGAGGATTGATACATTACCACTTCGGAGTGTGCAGTGCATCTTCCCACGAGCTCTTTGAAAACCCACAGCTGGAAACTTCCAAGAAGACATCTGCTCTGCTTTCAGTGCTCAGAGCAGGGACTCAAAGGAAGCTTTTTACCTGCACTTTCCACCTAAAGACTTCTGGGTTTTTTTTTTCTCCACCACTGATCACTCCTCCTGTCCACTCACATCACTGCCAGGACCCTCAACTTGTCACAGCTAAGTGTCACAAATCCTGACTGAAGATTTCTCCAACTACGTCAGTTTGTTGCAAGTGACTTAGACCACTTAAAGGATCGCCACCAAAGCTTAGTGAAAGTGCTTTAAGTTGTAAAAGAGCAGCTTGACCAAGTTCAGTGGCAAGAATCACTCTATTACTGTACTGCACAACGACTCAAACAATGATTCAAAACTACTAAGGCACAAATCAGAGTTACCAAGACAAAATCAAAGTTACCAAGGCACAAATCAAAGCTACTGTACTACAAGGTTTTGTACAAGATTGGTTGCTTACCAAAGATCTGCCACTGGTAAAAGGTCTCTCTGTGTCGAGGAGCAACCTTGAGAGGTGTCCCAGCTCAGGGGGAGATCACTGCCATGCAACTATGCTCTTTAGCTGGTAGAGCTCAACAGAAGGCTCACTTAGGCTGTCATACTTATGGGATAAAGAGGTTGGCTTGTGTTGCATGCCATGGGAAAGGTAAGCATGAAACTCACTGTACCCACAGCTTGCTTTGTTTCTTGATATATGAGTCTTGGAAAAGCCACTGGCTATTCATCTGGTAATCACAGACATGGTGTTCCATGCTCACACGCATGGATGCTCCCTGTGTCACTCTGCTCCTTTGGCAGCAGTCAGAGAACAGAGTGAAACTTGCTCTGTTTATGGCCTAGGTTTTTACCTCCTTTGGAGTCTGAAGCAAATCACCACTGGTCTTGCTTAGGGGCTGAGTGTGTCTGTCACACTGTGTAGTTGTGTGTACAGCTCTTTCCCTCCTCTGCTAGCACTGTATGTTTCCTGGGCATCAGCATGCAAGAATCTGTGTGCATTAACCTATATTTTGTACTGGCTGTGATGGTTTGGGTGTTACCTGTGCCCCACACTTAAGAAAATCACCCTGACTAGGCTTAGAAGCTGGCAATTAATCAATGAAGCTATAGCTACAGCTTAGCACAATACACAAGCAGATATTTACAGTATCTACAGCTATGTACAGAAATAGACAAGTTAAAAAGTAATACAGAAAAACAACAGCCCTCCGAAAAACAGAGTCCCCAGGAGGGGCTCCCAACCACTCTTCCACCTCCTTTCCACTCCTCTACCTTATCCCAGACTTCGCCTTACATTCAAGGTGAGTTTGGAGGATCGACCAGGGGGGTTAGGAAGCAGGCAGATTAGTTACACAGACAGCAGGTTAGAGAGACAGAAGTGCATGCAGCCAGAGCCAGAGAGCAACTCTGTTATCTATGTTTGTGTTCTTGTTCTTATCCATCTCAGCAAGCCTCTGAGTGCAGCAGCCATCACCATTGTTTCCTTTTCACAGCCTAGCATCTCATTCTTCTCACCAAAATATCCCAGCTAGGCTCAAACTAGCACACTGGCTTCACAAAACTCCTGTCAAGTGTGGCTGCAAAGAAAATGCCAGTAATGTGGTTTTGCTTCTGGCAGGCTGTGCAGAGGTGGTTTGAAACACTGCACACCTCCTGCTCTAGGAACAGGGAGGTGTGTGCTTTCTCACTTCTCTCTCTCAAGGAAACTTTGACCTGTTGGGCTCCTTTATTTCAGTATTAAAAAGGTTCAAGATGATGAGGGTCATCACTTTTCACTCTTCACTTAACCTTCAGAGAGGTTGAAAGAGAAAAACCTAAACTCTTTCAGAAGTTTATGAGCATATTAATAAGTAAAACTCATTTACTCTTTATTTGATCTATGAAACCAGGGCTTCAAACCCCTGATAGACCTGAAACTTTCCATTGAGTGGAAGCTTTCATAAACAAAAAGTTAATTTTACTTTTTCTTTTTATTTAGAGTAATTTTCTTGTCCTCTGAGCTTTGCCCCCAAGTACCTGGCTGACTTATTTCTGCATTTTCCAGTTATTATCTCATTCTAGGAGAGCCTGACCCCTCTCTTCCTGAGGTCTAAATAGAGTGCATTTTCACCAGCTGTCACAGCTACCTGTGTGCCTTCCTCAATTCTCAGCTCTCTTATCTGAGCATAACTGCTCCTGAGTCTTCAAAAGCTGCTGTGCACCTCTCCTGTGCAATTGGAGACACATTCCACAGGCCTTCTTTAGAATCATAGGATTATAGAATCAGCCAGGTTGGAAGAGACCTCCAAGATCATCCAGTCCAACCTATCCAGTTAAAACTAACTGCATCCATTTCTGGATCCCCCATTACAAGAGGGATGTAGAGATGCTGGAGCGTGTCCAGAGAAGGGCCATGAGGATGCCCGGAGGGCTGCAGCAGCTCTGCTGTGAGCACAGACTGAAAGAGTTGGGGCTGTGCAGGCTGGAGAAGAGGAGGCTCCCAGGTGACCTTCCTGTGGCCTTCCAGGATCTGAAATGGGGCCTACAAAAAAGCTGGGGAGGGACTTTCTTGGCTGTCAGGGAGTGACAGGACTGGGGGGAATGGAGCAAAGCTGGAGATGGGGCGATTCAGGCTGGCCTTGAGGAGGAAGTTGTTGAGCATGAGAGTGGTGAGAGCCTGGAATGGGTTGCCCAGGGAGGTGGTTGTGGCCCCATCCCTGGGGGTGTTTAAGGCCAGGCTGGCTGAGGCTGTGGCCAGCCTGATCTAGGGTAGGGTGTCCATGCCCATGGCAGGGGGGTTGGAACTGGCTGATCTTTGTGGTCCTTTCCAACCTTGACTGATTCTATGATTCTGTGATTCAAATTATCCTGACTATTTCCAAGGGCACAAATCTTCCCATTTTAGTTTCTTTGGCATGGAAACAAAAATTGAGCCCCTTAAGAAGACTTGCCCACTTTCAAGTCTAAGGGTGACTAAGACCATTGCAGACAGGAAAATCAGCTCTGAAACTTGGACCCTGTTGCTGGACTACACAGGGCTGGAACCTATGCTCTAGCACAATGCTTTATATTCTTCCTTTCTCCAGATTTGGACCTGAGCTTCTGAAGTTCGATGGCTGTTTGTGACCTGGGCTTTTGATTCCATTTCATTTCATACAGTTTCTTTTTCCAAGCCCTTGTCCAGCTGCCCTTTCCTAGAGCACATGCTGAGTACAAGAAACACCCTGCTTAAAAAACACAAACACCCAGAAGAGGAACACAGAGAACTGGAAAAGCTTCACCACAAAGTTTTGCTTCTCTTTAAGCGACGCAGAGGAAACCCTGGCCTCTATGCCAGCGTTTGATGTATTCAGTTCTTCTCCCCTCCAGATTGGGAGCACTTTCTGCCAAATACAGAAAGGCTCTGTAAGATCACAGAATCACACAGAACCACAGAAACATCCAGGTTGGAAAAGCTCCTCAGGATCACTAACCTCTAACCCTACTCTGCAAGATTCACCTTAAACCATATCCCTAAGCACCACATCCAAACGACCCTTAAACACATCCAGGGCTGGTGATTCAACCACCTCCCTGCAAGATGAGGAATGGCTCAGACCTTTGCAGCTTGTGAAGTATGTGCTGCCTCCTCCTGAGGGCTGAAGGCTAACTTTTGCCCCTTCTGCTCCTCCTTCCACCAAAAGGTAGCTCTGTAGCAGTTGTAATCACCCCCACCCCACCCCACCTCAGGCAAGACCTCGAGGTGAGGCTTGTAAGGAGCTGAATCTTTATCAGCTTTTTGTCTCTTTCGGTGTCCCTCGGTCTAGAATTCTTTTGCTTGCCTGGAGAAACTTTCCCTCAACTAACTGAGCAATCAACCACAGCCAGAGCCAGAGGGCTGTGAAGGGAGTTGTGCTGTGGAGAGAAGCACTCCCTCTCGCTCCTGCTCTTATAGAATCATAGAATCAACCAGGCTGGAAGAGACCTCCAAGATCACCCAGTCCAACCTAGCACCCAGCCCTGCCCAACCAACCAGACCATGGCACTAAGTGCCTCATCCAGGCTTTGCTTCAACACCTCCAGGGACAGTGACTCCACCACCTCCCTGGGCAGCCCATTCCAATGCCAATCACTCTCTCTGCCAACAATTTCCTCCTAACATCCAGCCTAGACCTCCCCTGACACAGCTTTAGACTATGCCCCCTTGTTCTGCTGCTGGTTGCCTTGCAGAAGAGACTGACCCCCACATGGCTACAGCCTGCCCTCAGGTCTTGCTCCACAGGAGCAGCCTTTGCAGCTTGGAACTTCTCCCCTTTAGAAGGAACCTAAGGAATCTCAGCCCCCACACCCTGCCCCACCTTGGTGAGTAGAAATACATACATATACATCTATATATGTAGGTATGCATATCACAGCATCACAGTATCACAGTATCACCAAGGTTGGAAGAGACCTCATAGATCATCAAGTCCAACCCTTTACCACAGAGCTCAAGGCTAGACCATGGCACCAAGTGCCACGTCCAATCTTGCCTTGAACAGACCCAGGGACGGCGACTCCACCACTTCCCCGGGCAGGAGAGGGTAGCTAAGGGAGATTTTACTTTTAGGAGCAAGTTGTGTGCACCTTTTGGTTTCTCTCACACAACAGTTTAATAGTTTAATTAGTTGTGCAACAGCATTTTCCCAACTGACATCCAGATCTGTAATCTGACAGAAGGACAGAGCGGGTTTAAGTGCAATAAATCAGTGGCTGCCAGTCACCTGTTTGCTGTGTCTCCCTCACAACAAGCTCTTGCTGGCAATACCCTGCCCTTTCTTACCCTGACCCTTCTGGGAAAAGGCTCACAACCACTTCTGGCAGAAAGAGGCAGAGATCCTGCTGCTAGCTTTTCATCAACGCAGAACAGAGAGGAAAAGCAGCACTGAGTTTTCAAGAGCAGACGACTGCCAAAGCTGAGCAGCACACGACAGGAGCAGTGGATATTCTCCCAGGCTGAGGATCTTTCCTCCCACGTCTCCCTCCCATGGGTATTTCCCCAAGACGGACTCACTTGAAGATTGATGCTCTCCCCTTCCGAGGCCATGCTCCTGTCTCTGGGTCTCCTCGTCTGCAGACAGAGCCCGGAGCAGGGCACTCCGTGCTGCTGGAGACTCTCCCTTGGCTGGAGCAGGACAGGCAGCTGCTGGAACAGACCTGCTATTCATCTGCCAGCGGCTGGCCGCCCGTCTTGGCATCAGCTGGGGAGCAGGAGAGGGGGCGGCACACCAATTCTTCATTGTCCAGGCAGCCCATGGAACAAGCGTCCCTCTTAGCCTCTGTGTGACAGTTGTGTTCATTACATGTCTGTGCTACCTCTCCAAGTGCAGCTGAGCCTCATGAGCTCACTCGGGCTGGGACGTGGTGATGTAGCCAGTGTACCAAGAGGTTCCTGGCATGGGCTGTGCAGCCACAGCACCCAGCCTGACCTCTTCTCTCACCAGTGCACAGCAGAGGGTATGGGTGAAAAAACAATAGCTGAAGAGGTTAGATCCAGAAAGTTGTGCCTGCTAACTGCTGCTGCTGCCGCCGTGTCCTTAGAGCTCACATCCAATCTGCACATCACTCGTGTTATATAATCTCTCCTTTTCATTTTCCTTCCCAGCCAGAATGTCTTTCCTTTCCCCTCCAGAACACTATTTTTTTTTCCAGTTGAATTTGATATGTCTGGTTCTAGCTGAAATCAAATCTTGCTTTTTGCTGAAGTTAAAAACAACTACAAAGGAGCCTGGAATGGAAACGTATGCAGCCAAAAATCAATTCCCACTGTAGAAAACCAGGTTGTTATTATTAGGTAGAACCCTCAGGCAGAAAAATCAGCACAGCTCTCTAGCTTTTAGAGCAACTCTGCTACTCTCAGATCAGGTAGGCATGATTGCTTTTGAAGGACAGTTTCTGTAAGGGACAGTTTGTGTTAAGTCATATATTCTGCTTAAATAGTTTGTCCAGATGTCTGTTCTGGTAGTCCAGCCCAACTCAAAGTGCTGCCAAGTCTGCCAGTAGAGGATCCTGTTGCACTGATGCTTCCCAGCAAAAGGGCTCATTTTGCATTGAAAGTGCCACTGCTTAGCACTGCAAGTTCACTGCAAACTACTGATGACTGCAGCCTCTCTGCACTCCACTCAACCAGTTTGCTCTCCTTGCTCTTTGTGTTTTTTAACTTATAGATCTATGAGCTAAAGCACTGAGATGCGTTTAGGGACTGGGCTAATGACACAGCTCACTTAATCTTCAGGGTTTGGCCTAAGGCTGAAAGCCTGTCAGGAACCATGACACTGATGCAATTAGAACTCCTTCTCATAGTTTCTAGTTTTTAATGGAAATTAAGATCCCTGTGTCTTGTTATCACCAAAGTGACTGAATCCTAGAGATAAATGGTGATGAAGGGTAAAAGGCTACCGGTTGCTCCTCCTCACCTCTTGAGTTTTGTGGGGCTTTTTTGTTTGTTTGTTTTTAATGTAAGGAGCATTTAATCCCAAATGCAGCCATTTGCTGCTGTTATTGACTTGTTCTTCTGATCACGGGCTCACAAGATGTTAGGGGTTGAAAGGGACCTAAGGAGATCATCGAGTCCAACCCCCCTGCCAGAGCAGGACTATACAATCTAGCTCAGGTCACACAGGAACACATCCAGATGGGCCTTGAAAGTCTCCAGAGAAGGAGACTCCACAACCTCTCTGGGGAACCTGTGCCAGTGCTCTGGGACCCTTACAGCAAAGAAGTTCCCCCTTGTATTGAGCTGGAACTTTTTGTGCTACAGCTCACATCCACTGCTCCTTGTCCTGTCCCAGGGAGCAAGTGAGCAGAGCCTGTCCCCCCAACCCTAACCCCCAACCCTCAGATATTTATAAACATGTACCAAATCCCTCTCAGTCTTCTCTTCTCCAGACTAAACAGGCCCAGCTCTCTTAGCCTCTCCTCATCAGGCAGTGCTCCAGTCCCCTAATTATCCTCATCGCCTTCCACTGGACCCTCTCCAGCAGATCCCTATCCCTCTTAAACTGGGGAGCCCAAAACTGAATGCAGAACTCAAGATGGGGTCTCACCAGGGCAGAGTAAGAGAGAGGAGAGGAGAACCTCCCTCAATCTCCTGGAGATAGGTTAAGTAAAACCTCCTCATAACTATGCTATTGTACAAATGATAACATAGAAAATTACTTGATTTGACTCCTCTTGGTGTAGCCTATAAAAGGATGCTGCGATTGATCAGTCTATAAATAAGGATTGGTTATTAACAGGTCACTTACACTGTGTGGGTATCCATTGTATCCGTT
The DNA here is from genome assembly GCF_015220805.1 of Pogoniulus pusillus. Lineage (NCBI taxonomy): Eukaryota > Metazoa > Chordata > Aves > Piciformes > Lybiidae > Pogoniulus > Pogoniulus pusillus. Next base: position 20,963,668 of record NC_087278.1, read on the forward strand.
GAGGAACTCTGGGGAGTTAAGAAGATTTCATGTTGTGCAGGTCCCTTGTGAAGATGCTTCTAGCAAACAACCCATGAAGTCTGGCCTAAGTTTCTGGAGTTCTTGTATGTGCCATTTTGGAGTTCCTGTGTGTGCCATTTTGGAGTTCCTGTATGTGCCATAAGCATAAAAACCTGTCAAAATTAGCTTCCAGTGGTTACAGAATCACAGAATGATAGGGGCTGGAAGGGACCTCCAAAGCTCATCCAGTCCAATCTCCCTGCCAGAGCAGGCTCACCTAGAGTAGATCACACATCCAGGCAGGTCTGGAATATCTCCAGAGGCAGAGACTCCACAACCCTCCTGTGCAGCCTCTTCCAGTGCTCTGTCACCCTCACAGGGAAAAAGTTCTTCCTCATGTTTACATGACACTTTCTATGCCTCAGCTTCCACCCAGTGCCCCTTGCCCTGTCATTGGGCATCACCCAGCAGAGCCTGGCTCCAGCCTCCTGCCACTCACTCTGCACACATTGATAACCACTGACGAGATCACCTCTCAGGCTCCTCCTCTCCAAGGAGCACAGCCCCAGCTCCTTCAGGCACTTCCTAACAGAGCTGTTCCATTCACTTCATCATCTTTGTGGCTCTGTGCTGGACTCTCTCAAACAGTTCTATGTCCCTCTTGAATCAAGTGGCCCAGAACTGAACACAGTACTCCAGATGCAGCCTCACCAGGGCAGAGTAGAGGGGCAGGAGAACCTGGTCAGACAAGAACCAAGTGCCTAGAATTGTATTTAGTAGATCAATATCACCAGTGCACAAATCTCAGCCAAGAATGCATGGTGCAGAACAATGGATTTAAAAAAAACTATTTATTCTTAGTGTATCTCAGTGCTATGCTAGGGCCTTTCTTTTGAGAGGTACTGCAAAGCTTGTACCATGCCCTCAGAATACCTACAGAAATCAGTCAAAACTCATGGTGGCCCTCATGTCCCTGCACACCCTCCAAGCACTGTCCTCTCCCAGTACAAGGTAACAAAGCCTTTCTGCAGAGCATATCAGCAGTAGTGTCTGTATCAGCCTCCCTTGAAGACTGTGGAGCCAAACACATTAGAATGAACAAACCTGAAATAATAAAATTTCCCTCTGAAATTATTTATGTCACTAACAACAAAGCTCAGAGCCAAAGCATGTGAGAGGGGAGTAGGTTTATTGTAGCTTAAGTCATAATAGGTGCCTGTGAAAGGAGTGTCCCAGTGACCAAAGTTTGACTTGTCAGAGATTCAGTTACAAAGAACTGCATTTTTCAAACCATCTTTCTAGTAGCTGTTTAATTACAATGCAAGAATGCACCATTGTGATGGGCCAAAGATTATGGCATAGAAAATGCAGCCCAGCATCCAAAAGGGCTTGTTTGACATGAATGGCAGCACTGAGTGACAGCACTCACTGGTTTTTGACTCAACAGCTCCCAAACTCCCCACTAGTCTTTTTGTAACATGAGTGGGAGAGCTCCAAAAGCTGGCTCTTGAGGCATGTTGACTGATTACTGAGTCTTTCTGGTGAGACATCCTAGAGATGGATAGCAAAAGAGAAGTGTTCCCTGAAAGGAGAGTGAGGACAGAGTGGCTGAAGAACAGCCAGGAAGAAAGGGACCTGGGGTTACTGCTAGATAGTAGCTGAAGATGAACCAGCAGTGTGCCCAGGTGGCCAGGAGAGCCAATGGCATCCTGGCCTGGATCAGGAACGGTGTGGCCAGCAGGACAAGGGAGGTTATTGTGCCCCTGTGCTCAGCATTGCTCAGGCCATACCTTAAGTACTGTGCCCAGTTCTGGGCTCCTCAATTGAAGAGAGATGTTGAGGTGCTGGAAGGTGTCCAGAGAAGGGCGACAAAGCTGGTGAGGGGCCTGGAGCACAGCCCTGTGAGGAGAGGCTGAGGGAGCTGGGGGTGTGCAGCCTGCAGCAGAGGAGGCTCAGGGCAGAGCTCATTGCTGTCTACAACTCCCTGAAGGGAGGCTGTAGCCAGGTGGGGTTGAGCTCTTGTCCCAGGCACCCAGCAACAGAACAAGGGGACAGAGTGTGAAGTTGTGCCAGGGGAGGTCTAGGCTGGATGTTAGGAGGAAGTTGTTGTCAGAGAGAGTGATTGGCATTGGAATGGGCTGCCCAGGGAGGTGGTGGAGTTACTGTCCCTGGAAGTGTTCAAGGAAAGCCTGGATGAGGCACTTAGTGCCATGGTCTGGTTGACTGGACAGGGCTGGGTGCTAGGTTGGACTGGAGGAGCTTGGAGGTCTCTTCCAAGCTGGTTGATTCTATGATCTTGGGCATGAAGAAAACCAAGTATGTGATGAGAGATCAGCTCACACTGAGAGTGGAGGCTCTCTGGATCAGCCACACTCACCTGGGAGGAGCACATATGGCAGAGTCACTTTTTTCCACTGCCATCCTCTTCCCTCCTTTATGCCAGCCAAAGTGCTTGTGCAGTCACCTTAGAAACCAGACAGGAGAACTTCTTCCAGCTGGAAAAAAACAAACCAAAACAAAACACATTAAAAATAATACGAAAAAGTTTCAGGCTGTTTTTTTGGCTGGGACCAGCTCCCTGACCTGGTTCAGCATATAACTGCACAAATACTTACTCCGGCAGCAGGGAGGGTGCCCGTCGGGAAATGGAAAAAGCAGCTGGGAGTGGAGAAGGGTGGGGACAAGCTGGGTCAAACAGCATTACTGCTGACTGTGTAAGCATGGCATTGAAGAGCTGCTGCCTCTGCAAAGGCAACATGGGAAGAAGGGCTGCAGGTCTTGGGCTTCAGCACTATCAAGCAGAATCTGCAGGCAGGCTGTGCTGCATGAAGATTGGTGCGAGAATTAGAACCATAGAATCATAGAATCAGTCAGGGTTGGAAGGGACCACAAGGAGCAGCCAGTTCCAACCCCCCTGCCATGGGCACAAACACCCTACCCTAGACCAGGCTGCACACAGACTCATCCAGCCTGGCCTTAAACACCTCCATGGACGAGGCCTCAACCGCCTCCCTGGGCAACCCATTCCAGGCTCTCACCACTCTCATGCTCAACAACTTCCTCCTCACAGCCAGCCTGAATCTCCCCACCTCCAGCTTTGCTTCATTTCCCCTAGTCCTGTCACTCAGCCTAAAAAGTCCCTCCCCAGCTTTTTTGTAGGCCCCCTTCAGATGCTGGAAGGCCACAAGAAGGTCACCTGGGAGCCTCCTCTTCTCCAGACTGCACAGCCCCAACTCTCTCAGTCTGTGCTCACAGCAGAGCTGCTGCAGCCCTCTGAGCATCCTCATGGCCCTTCTCTGGACACGCTCCAGCATCTCCACATCACTCTTGCAATAGGGGCTCTTCCTCACCCTTCTCAGACCTGTTGTGATACTCAGCACAAGGTAGCAAGAGTTTCTGTAGCACAACTACACTTCTAACAGAAGAACTTACAGGGCAGCTTCACTTCTTAACGCTTCCCAGGCCTGCATGTCCTGTTACAAAAGTGGCTGGGATGCAGCTTTTTGTTTTAAGACATCCTTCCTCTAGCCTGTGGTTTTGGCTCTCCTCTTTGCTGTGTAAGAAGTGTGCTACTGACCTAGGAGGGGTACATTCACATGATTCTCTAAGAGGGTATGAAGAAAGCTTGACATGTGTACCCTTACAGAATGGAAACCAAGAAGGACACCGATGCCAACTGCAAACCAACTGACCTGCAAAAACTCTGGGGAGACAGAAATGCAGCATGAGCACAGGAACTCATTAATAAACTCTCCAAGAAAAAATGCTAGGTTAGAAACTAAAGGAAGGTTCTTGGCTGCCTAAGTGCTGATGTTCTAGAGAAGCCAGCCAGAGTAGCAAGGGCAAGCAACTGAATAGGACTGCAGATGCAGTTTGCTGAGTTTACTGAAAGGATTACCTGACACAGCTGCCTGTGACACCCAGGTCCTGGGCACCCTGCTAACCACCCTCATTGCAGATCCTATTTGATGTGATTCACTGGTGGTGGTCTTTAAAGCAAGGCTGCAGTGCATGCTGCTGCAAAAGTGAAGGCAAGCAACTAGGTAGCCAAAAGCTTAGTTTTGGTAGTTTCTTTAGGAACATTAGTCCTGTTGCCTTTCAGTCAAGGGTAGGGTTACAGTTCCAGGTGGTAGGACTAGCTCTGCCTTTTGCAGGAGAGAAGCACAAGAGTATAGCTCTGTTTGGGAGAGTAATAATCTAAAGGAAGGCTCTGGAGACAACACAAAGATGCAAGTAACACCTCTAAAATTCGCCCAGAGGGTGATCAGCAAACATGTACTAATCCACCTAAACATTAACAAGGCTGGGGAGGAGGCTGGAGCACAGCCCTGTGAGGAGAGGCTGAGGGAGCTGGGCATGCACAGCCTAGAGAAGAGGAGGCTCAGGGCAGAGCTCATTGCTGTCTACAACTACCTGACGGGGGGCTGTAGCCAGGTGGGCTTGGGCTCTTCTCCCAGGCAGCAAACAACAGAACAAGGGGCCAGAGCCTCAAGCTGTGCTGGTGCAGATTTAGGCTGGATGCTATGAAGAAATCCTTCACAGAGAGAGTGATTGGCATTGGAACGGGCTGCACAAGGAGATGGTGGGGTTGCCATCCCTGGAAGTGTCTAAAATGTGACTGGATGAGGCACTTGGTGGCATGGTTTAGTTAATGAGAAGGGTTAAGTGATAGGTTGCACTTGATGATCCCAGAGGTCTTTTCCAACCTGGTTAATTCTGTGATTCTGTGATTAAATGCCATGAAAGCAAGGCAAGAAGAGATTGTAAGGAGTCACCAATGCCTTCTCCCGCTCCAAGAGCACAGTGGGTCAGTGGTACCTGCCCCATTAGCACAGACATTGCTTCAAGTGTTTCAGATGGGGAGATTTCCAAGGCAGCCTATCCCAGTGCTTCTGTGACACCATCCTAACAGCTAGAAATGGTTTCACTACTAGCTAATAAAAACCCATCCCTGCTGCAATTTTAGCCTGTTATTCTTATCCTCTCCACGTGGGAGAGAAGAGATAATTTCCTTCCTCTTTGCTGCAGTCATTTACATATTTGAGGACTGTTATCATGTCTCTGTTCAGCTTTCTCTATATTTAAGAAAACAAAAATTCCTTTGTGGTTTCCTCATAGGTTACATTTTGCAGATCTCTGAGTGGTTTTGTTGTTCTCTGAACTCCTTCCCCTTGAATTGCTGGAGAGTTTTGAACTGTCTGCATTAACACAGGTGAAAACGATCAGAGAGGTGCAAGTGTGAAACAATGAAGAAACAATCTGCTGTGTATTTGGACTGATAGTGGGAGTCTGGAGCATAGGCTCTTCAGTTTTGTGGGGCCTGACTAGGTGTGAGTTTTCTGTCTGTCCCTGGGAGAAAACCACCACTTCCCTCTGGAAGGCCAGAACAGATGCTAAGCAAGAAATCAGTGTGCTTCAACTTTTCTAAATGCTGTGGAAAGCCACAGTCAGAGTGAGAATAGAATAGAGGTGGATTTGCCTGCAGGGAGTCCCAGCGCACCTCCTGGGCACCAGCTGAAACTCATACAACTGATAATTCTCAGAAATCCTCACAGCCCAGCCTTGCTTTGTCTCTCAAAGGGAGGAGCAGTGTGCACTTGCAGTGTGCACTTGCAGTGTGCACTTGCAGCCCGGAGGGCCAACCAGAGCCTGAGCTGCATCAGGAGAAGTGTGGCCAGCAGGGCTAGGGAGGTGATTCTCCCTTTCTACTCCACTCTGCTGAGACCCCACCTGGAGTACTGCATCCAGTTCTGGAGCCTCCATTACAAGAGGGATGTGGAGATGCTGGAGTGTGTCCAGAGAAGGGCCACGAGGATTCTGAGAGGGCTGCAGCAGCTCTGCTGTGAGCACAGACTGAGAGAGTTGGGGCTGTGCAGGCTGGAAAAAAGAAGGCTCCCAGATGACCTTCTTGTGGCCTTCCAGGATCTGAAGGGGGGCTACAAAAAAGCTGGGGAGGGACTTTTGAGGCACTCAGGGAGTGACAGGACTGGGAGGAATGGAGCAAAGCTGGAGGTGGGTAGGTTCACACTGGCTGTGAGGAGGAAGTTGTTGAGCATGAGAGTGGTGAGAGCCTGGAATGGGTTGCCCAGGGAGGTGATTGAGGCCCCATCCATCCCTGGAGGTGTTTAAGGCCAGGCTGGATGAGGTTGTGACCAGGCTGATCTAGGGTAGGGTGTCCCTGCCCATGGCAGGGGGGTTGGAACTAGCTGATCCTTGTGGTCCCTTCCAACCCTGACTGATTCTATGATTCTATGATGCAGAGTGCTGAAACCATGTCCTGTTTGAGAATGGTTTCTGAAGCCTGAATGCTCTTTTTTTTTGCTTGTTGGATTTTGTCTTCCTTAGTCAAACATCTGCACTGGAAAGGTAGATTAAGAACTTTGAGATCTGAAGTGGACAAATAACTCCTATGCCAATCCTTATCTTCTAGACAAGAAGGTGTGAGAGGTTAGAGAAGGGTTATGTGCATTCCAGTACACACTGCCTCCCTCTTTAACACCTCAGCCCCAGCCTACAGAAATTACAGGTTGCTTCATGCTCTCTTTTTCACCCATTAGCTGAAGACAGATTGATAGCTGAAGCCTTTCCAGCGTCAGTGGGGCAGGAGGCAGGCACATGCATGCCCACACATGCAGCCAGGCAGGCTCCCTGCATGCTCGTTCACAGAGCCACAGGACATTCTTTTTCCTTTTATCTTCACTTTTCTGTGTCCTCCAGTGATTACCAAAGCATCTCCTGTGATACTTCTGAACCTCAAATTTTTGCTGTCTGAATTTCTTTGTGGATATTTCTAGACTTCATTGCTTACAGCCTTGGTCTTTATCTGACTTTGGCCTCAGCAGTGTTTCCCACCCTTGCTGTGCCTGGCAGCCTTGAAAGCCATTTTCCAGGGTGAAGTTTGGAAAGCTCATGCAGTTAAAACTCCCTCTTCTATAGCCCTTTGTTTTTCTTCTGGAAATCTCCTCTGAATCTGGCCCTTGGGAACTGGGGAAAAATAAGGATCTACCCTTCTTGTCCCTTTCTGTATTGGTATTTTTCCTGGTGTTCCTCTTAGCTTGAGGCGAGTCTTTCCTGAATCTGATCCTGGCAGCAGATCCTGCCATGGGCACACTTTGCAGGCTGTGCACAAATGCTGCAAAGTTCCTTGTGTGGCCTTTCACCTGTATGCTGGACCTAGAATTTGAGGCTCAGACACAGTTGTGGATTACTCACACAGACTAATCAATAACATTCAGGACACTCTTATTTGCTGCACCGGATTTGAATCCATTTTGCAGAAAGTGAATAAAATCCTCTACAAAGAATGATTTGCACATTTCCTCACGTGCCCTTTCTCCTTGCAGTGTTCCTCCCAGCATCTCCCCACCTCCTGACACAACGATGAGCTGAGGGGTAGATCTGGAGATGGTAATGTTAGCAGCGTTCTCTTCTGCCACCTTTGTTTATTCCCATCTTAATGTCACACGCTAAATATAAACCAAACCCTCAGCCTTGCTTGCTCTCTCCCTTCCTCCACCTCTGCCCTCCTGACAGTTTCCAAATAAACCTTGAAGCTCACTATCAGTTGTAAAACCTCTAATCAATGAAAGGCACAGGAACCAGTTATATGAAACCATCAAGATCTTAGTGCTTCTTTGCTGAACTTCAGTTTTTAAGGTCAGCCATTCTAGGTGCTGTTTGGCTTCATGGTCACCCAATACAAAGTCAAACAAGAGGCAAGTCTGAATAGGTTATTCCTCTGTTTGCAAAGCAAGCAGCATGGCTCCTGGCAAAGTGGAGACTGAAAGGACATCCTCACCTAAAGCAACATTGGAGAAAATAGGGAGAGATTTTTGAAAGGCAGGACCTGGGGCAGCATTCCCTCTGGGCAGCTTTGTGCCCTAGTGCTGATAGATTGCAGACAACTCCAGCAGCAGTGACTGCAAGACAGTGAAAGGCATAACTTGTAAAGGAGTGTTTGAAAAGCAAAGTGTGTGGAGGACAGGTACAGCCAGTACCTCCAGCAAAGCCCCTTTAAAGGCACAGCAGCCCTGAAGGAAGACAGCAGGGGAGAGGGAGATTCCACCGATATTTGCAATAAGAGGGAAGTTGGTTAAGGAGGTAAAAACACAGAGGGGTGGAAATCAAAGAGCAGCACCTGACAATCAGACCAAGTTTACTGATGTTTTGGCATCGTGTCTCCAGGAAGAGGAACACCCATGTTTTTATGATGGTCTTCATTTGGTATGATTTAGCTCTGGGCAAAGTGCACAGCAACAAGACTAAATCATTTCTTTTTATAGTGGAAATTTAATGCAGTTCTTTAGTTTCTGTCTTGAATGCACTTTTGGCTTTCTTGCTACGGAGATGCAAGGGAAAAAGAAACGTTCAGGCTCAAAATCAATTTCTGCACAGACATTTATAGCTGCAACGTTCCTGTCTGCTAGGATCTCCCCACAGCAAAAGGGGACTAGGAGGCTTTCAAACACTTTTCTCTGGCTGCAGCTGAGATCTGTTTACATTTTACAGACACTTTGTTTAGTGGAATTGCCAAACCTTGCAAGTCTGTGGTTACTGCGATGCCTTGGGTCAAGACCAGCGATACAAAGTTCAACACAGTGCATTATTCAGGTCATGCTGTTGAGGAAAACTCACCCCTCAGTCAGTGGATAGCCTTCCTCTGCCTTTAAAGGGCTTAAGAGCAAACAAGCACTAATCCATTAACCGCATGCAGAAGACACATTCAGTTTCTGTTAAACTCTTTTCTTCCATGTGCTGCAGAATGCAGATGAAAACCTCATGTTTAACCTAGCTTGACGGGGGTTCTTACATCACCTGGTGCAGGCACAAGAGCTACTTGTGCATTTTTGCTTGAGCTTTGTCACTTCCTAGATGCCTGTGATATTAGTGAGAAGCTCCTTTAAAGACTTTCTGCAGTAACATTTCCCAGTGGAATGGGAGAATTTCAGGGCTGACAGTGAGTCTCACTTGGTGAAAATTACTGGGCTCTCCAGTTCTTCTGAGTCAGGCACAACTATTTGACTGGTGTGGCCCCAATGGCTTTGCTGGAATCTCTCTGATTTACACACATATGAGATCAGCATTAGGCCCCAGTGTTTTCATTTTTCATTTGTTATTCTTGGCCCCAGCGTCCTTTTACCACTGTTGAATGCAATGTTCCTAAAACACCAGATGTGCTTGAGAGATGAAGGAATACAGGGGAACAAAAAAAAAAAGAAGAAGGAAAAAAAAAGGTTGCAGGGATTCACTAAACAACACATGGTCTTCTTTTGCCTTGCAGCCTGAATTCTGGGCACTTAGACCACTACAACTGCCACTCATTTCGACAGAACTGTTTCTGATTACCACTGGGAAATCAATTTATAAACGCTTCCTTAGCAGGATCACTGATACAGTGTTAGCTTGAATCATGACCAATGCTTAATATACAGCACTATGTTAAGAAAGAGTCACAGAATCAGCCAGGTTGGAAGAGACCTCCAAGATCATCCATCCCAACCTAGCACCCAGCCCTGTCCAATCAACCAGACCATGGCACTAAGTGCCTCATCCAGGCTTTGCCTGAGCACCTCAAGGAAGCATCATTAATCAGGTATACACAAAGGAAGGTGGCTTGAGCATGAGAAGGGCTAGGAACACTCCCATGGAGAAGAATACTGAATTCAAAGATGATAACATCAGAAACTTTGGCCAAGAATATGACCTTCTACCACAGGTATCCCTGCCCATGGCAGGGGGGTTGGAACTAGATGATCTTTGTGGTCCCTTCCAACCTTGATTGATTGATTCTATGATTCTAAGTGAATTTGATGTATCGAAAAGTGTGAGGCCCAGGCACAGGTGTTCTCTTTTAATCTACAAACACTCCAGCAGCAGAAGAAAAGCTTTCTCCATAGTGATCCCTGACAGCATATCTTCAAACCTAAGCAACTTCAAATGGCAGGCCCTGAAAGTCCTGCATCTGTCTGGCAGCCTCTTTAACAAAGGGGCACACTTGCAATGGTGCTATTTGCCGTAAGCTTCTCTGGCAGCAACTCTGCTGGGAGTCTTAAATTGTTTCAGAGCTCAGTGCTGCTAATATTGTACACTGGCATTCTAAAAATGAAAATAATCATAGCATCAGGCAGGGCTGGAAGGGACCACAAGGATCAGCTAGTTCCAACCACCCTGCCATGGCACAAACACCCTACCCTAGATCAGCCTGATCACAACCTCATCCAGCCTGGCCTTAAACAACTCCAGGCATGAGGCCTCAACCACCTCCCTGGGCAACCCATTCCAGCCTCTCACCACTCTCATGCTCAAAAACTTCCTCCTCATGGCGAGCCTGAATCTCCCCACCTCCAGCATTGCTCCATTCCCCCCAGTCCTGTCACTCCCTGACAGCCTAAAAAGTCCCTCCCCAGCTTTTTTGTAGGCCACTTCAGATCCTGGAAGGCCACAAGAAGGTCACCTGGGAGCCTCCTCTTCTCCAGACTGAACAGCCCCAACTCTTTCAGTCTGTCACAGTATCACAGTATCACCAAGGTTGGAAGAGACCTCACAGATCATCAAGTCCAACCCTTTACCACAGAGCTCAAGGCTAGACCATGGCACCAAGTGCCACGTCCAATCCTGTCCTGACAGCAGAGCTGTTCCAGCCCTTTGAGCATCCTTGTGGCCCTTCTCTGGACACACTCCAGCACCTCCACATCCCTCTTGTAATAGAGGCTCCAGAACTGGATGCAGTACTCCAGGTGGGGTCTCAGCGGAGCAGAGTAGAGGAGGAGAATCACCTCTCTGGCCCTGCTGGCCACAATTCTCCTGATGCAGCCCAGGTTCTCGTTGGCTTTCTGGGCTGCAAGTGCACACTGCTGCCTCATGTTGAGCTTCTCATCCACCAGTAGCCCCAAGTCCCTCTCCTCAGGGCTGCTCTCAAGGCAGTCACTGCCCAGCCTGGATTTGTGCTTGGGATTGCCTCGACCCAGATTCAGGACCTTGCACTTGTGCTTGCTGAACCTCATGAGGTTGCCTTGTGCCCACCTCTGCAGCCTGATCTAAAGAGTTCTGATTAGATTATAACAGAAAGCCACAGAAATGGCTTAGAGTGCTAACAGTTTATTTTGGAATAAAAAGGTATTTTTTTTCCCCTAGTGAAATCTATCATTATGCTGGGAAAAAAACAAATTGCTCCCAAAGGAAAATGGGTTTATTTTTTTCTGTGCCCATTAACTGATGTGCAGGGTGGTTTGGCTTGTTTGGTCTCTTTTTTTAACCTCTTTTTAAATAAAAAGCCTGGATGCAGAAGCCAAGAAAGGCAATAACAAAAACATTTCTCACAAACATTTCCAGTCTTGTGGAAATGCTGACCATAATACCTGAATTATAGCAGGCACCTGTGGCTGGCTGTCATGGAGGACCTAAACACTGTCTGTCACTGTGACCTACACAGGCCAAGGAGAAAAACTCTTTCACCATATACAATCCATAGCAAATGCAAAGCCTATCAGGGGTTATGAATCATAGAATCATAGAATCATAGAATCAACCAGGTTGGAAGAGACCTCCAAGATCATCGAGTCCAACCTAGCACCCAGCCCTAGCCAGTCAACTAGACCATGGCACTGAGTGCCTCATCCAGTCTTTTCTTGAAGACCCCCAGGGACGGTGCCTCCACCACCTCCCTGGGCAGCCCATTCCAATGCCAATCACTCTCTCTGTGAAGAACTTCTTCCTAACATCCAGCCTATACCTACCCTGGCACAACTTGAGACTGTGTCCCCTTGTTCTATCGCTGGTTACCTGGGAGAAGAGGCCAACCCCCACCTGGCTACAATGCCCCTTCAGGTAGTTGTAGACAGTAATAAGATCACCCCTGAGCCTCCTCTTCTCCAGGCTAAACAGGCCCAGCTCCCTCAACCTCTCCTCATAGGATTTGTGTTCCAGGCCCCTCACCAGCTTTGTTGCCCTTCTCTGGACATGTTCCAGCACCTCAACATCTTTCTTGAATTGAGGGGCCCAGAACTGGACACAGTACACAAGGTGTGGCCTGACCAGTGCTGATTACAGGGGAAGAATAACCTCCCTTGTCCTACTGGCCACACTGCTCCTGATGCAGGCCAGTATGATCACAGAATCATAGAATCAACCAGGTTGGAAGAGACCTCCAAGCTCAGCCAGTCCAACCTAGCACCCAGCCCTGTCCAATCAACCAGACCATGGCACTAAGTGCCTCATCCAGGCTTTGCTTCAACACCTCCAGGGAAGGTGCCTCAACCACCTCCCTGGGCAGCCCATTCCAATGCCAGTCACTCTCTCTGCCAACAACTTCCTCAGAACATCCAGCCTAGAACTCCCCTGGCACAACCTGAGACTCTGTCCCCTTCTTCTCTTGCTGCTTGCCTGACAGAAGAGCCCAACCCCACCTGGCTACAGCCTTCCTTCAGGGAGTTGTAGACAGCAATGAGGTCTGCCTGAGCCTCCTCTTCTGCAGGCTGCACACCCCCAGCTCCCTCAGCCTCTCCTCACAGGGCTGTGCTCCAGGCCCCTCACCAGCTTTCTTGCCCTTCTCTGGACACCTTCCAGCTTATGATAATGAACACCACTGGCACTCACTTGAAAATTATTTAAGCTTTTTTCCCCCCTCATGATGAATCAAAGGAAATTAATAATTTAACCTATCAAATAGAAAATTATCTCTGTTGTGCTTCTACCCAGGCAGAAGTGCCTGTTGGGTACTCCAAGGGAAGGGCTGCCCTTGTGTTGTACTGTTGGATGGGTCTCTGTGCCTATCCCCCATCAATCTCCCATCTCTCATACAGGACTTGTACCTTAGATCAGGCTGCCACAGCCTCATCCAGCCTGGCCTTAAACACCTCCAGCCATGAGGCCTCAGCCACCTCCCTGAGCAACCCATTGCAGCCTCTCACCACTCTCATGCTCAACAACTTCCTCCTCACCTCCACTCTGACTCTCCCCACTTCCAGATTTGCTCTACTCCCCCCAGTCCTCTCACTCCCTGACAGCCTAAAAAGTCCCTCCCCAGCTTTTTTGTAGGCCCCCTTCAGATACTGAAAGGCCACAAGAAGGTCACCTTGGAGCCTCCTCTCCTCCAGCCTGCACAGCCCCAACTCTTTCAGTCTGTGCTCACAGCAGAGCTGCTGCAGCCCTCTGAGCATCCTCCTGGCCCTGCTCTGGCAACACTCCAGCATCTCCACATCTCTCTTGTCACAGAGGCTTCAAATTTCTACTCTCCTCAGTACTTTTAGTGCGTTCTAGGAGTGAGTTGATAGCAGTCAGTGGTGCTTGTTGTGAACTTGCTCCATTGAAACCCTGATTATTATTTTTAAAAAAAAACCATTTGTTTTTCCAGCTGCATTGGCATTTCCTTCTCATCCCCAACCCATCTCTCATTTTTCCAGTCCTCCTTTCTTTTGGCTATTATTTTAAATACACCAATAGCAATATTGATGTAAATTCAGTCCAGAATGCTTATAATAATAGAAACCCACAGGCAAAGCCTTTGGCTTCTCTTTTTAACTCGGTGTGGAACTGTTAGCACAAAAGGTGATAGGTGATAATGAGCAGCCCTGGTGGGAAGGATACCAAAACACTAAGCTGTTTTTGTGGGCTGATCCAAAGTATAAGGAAGGTAATAGATGGCTTCTGTCTCCAAGATGATGGGCTGGTATCAGGTTTAAAGAGGATTTATAATAGGCTGATTGTCCTGAACAGATAACAGCAATTTGCAGCTGGATGGATATAATGAGGCATTCATTCCACAATGCTTTTAAATATGCTAAAGCTTCACTATTTTTCTCCCTCCTCTTCTCTTTATAAACATGTTTACCAAGGAATTTAATACAGGAGAAAATGAATAACTTTGGGAGGGTTGTATTCTTTAACTGAAGTACTCTACCTGCACACCTGACAGCAAATTCATTTGCTGATGTACTCAAAGTGCTTACAGGATGTACTAAGGAACATTGAATACTGTCTCTGTTATCAGCAGGATTCCCAAAAAGCCAAATACAAATACCCTGCTGGTCCTTTCCAACCATAGCAATTCAGAGTGATTAGATGTTGTGCTGAGGGATTTGATTTAGTCAAGGACTTGTCACTATAAAACTAATGATTGGACACAATGATCTTGAAGGGCTTTTCCAATCTAAGGAATTATGTGATCATTGGAATGGTATGATAAGGAGAAAAACAAACAAACAAACAAAATCCACACAATATGACAAAAAGAATGGAATTATTCTCAGCTACATATCTGCAGCCCAACTGACTTCTGCCAGTAGCACAAGGGAGGTTATTCTTGCCCTGTACTCAGCACTGCTCAGGCCACACCTTGAGTGCTGTGTCCAGTTCTGGGCTCCTCAATTCAAGAGAGATGTTGAGGTACTGGAAGGTGTCCAGAGAAGGGTGACAAAGCTGGTGAGGGGCCTGGAGCACAGCCCTGTGAAGAGAGGCTGAGTGAGCTAGGGGTGTGCAGCCTGCAGAAGAGGAGGCTCAGGGCAGAGCTCATTGCTGTCTACAACTATCTGAGCAAAGGCTGTAGCCAGGTGGGGTTGGTCTCTTCTGCCAGGCAAGCAACAACAGAATAAGGGGACACAGTCTCAAGTTGTGGCAGGGGAGGTCTAGGCTGGGTGTTAGGAGGAAGTTGTTGTCAGAGAGAGTGATTGGCATTGGAATGGGCTGCCCAGGGAGGTGGTGGAGTCTCCATTCCTGGAGGTGTTGAAGCAAAGCCTGGATGAGGCACTTAGTGCCATGGTCTGGCATGATTGGATAGGGCTGTGTGCCAGGTTGGACTGGATGACCTTGGAGGTCTCTTCTAACCTGGTTGATTCTATGAAGGCCTGTGTGGTTTTAGTGCACAGGAGTGATGTTTGCCTCAAGAGGTTTAAAATAGAAGTAAAAAAGGTATAGCAGAGAAGTTCAGCTGAAAGACTCCTGTTACAATAAGCATGGACAGTTACTTTGACAACATAAAATGGCTGAAAACCAAAGTGATTTGATAACTTCACAGAGAGCAGAAGCTTAGAGGTTAAGTCATCACTACAGCACCAGCTGCAGCTTGTGCCACCCTGCAGACCGTCAAAGGGGGAACTCCAGCTGCAAGCCCAAGAGTCCAAGCTAACAGTCTGAACCGTTTGTGCCAAGAAGTGTGGCCCCATTACTGCTCTCCCACTAATGCAAAGGATAACACAATCAGAAAGATGCAGGTCTGGAAGGGGCCTCTGTAAGTCCTTTAATTGGCTTCCTGCCTGAAGGCAGAATGAACTGTGCTTATGCTATTTCTGGTAAGTGTGTGTCTAACCTATTCTTAAAGGTCTTTGCAGGCTCAGAGGAGAGGGCAAGTTGTGAGGACACCTAAGGCAAGATGGCAGGATGGAAAAGCAGACAGAGGTGGAGAACCAGTTAACCAGGAGGAGCTGGATGCAAGAGCAAGGTAATGTGCTCAAAAGAAGCTAAAGAAGTGAAAAACCTCAGCCATAACATCTGTAGGAAAAAATGTGGGACATAGGATGTCTTGTCAGGAATTAGCTGAGGAAACCTGGAGTTCACACAGGAGGAAGTTAGATAAGAGAAGGAGGACTGGAGTAGCAGTGAATGTGGACTAGTGCTGGATTCCCTGCACACTCTATTATTTATTTTTTTAAAAAGCAGGGAGTTGCCATCCCTGGAGGTGTTCAAGAAAAGCCTGGATGAGGTACTTAGTGCCATGGTCTAGTGGATTGGATAGGGCTGGGTGATAGGTTGGACTGGATGAGCTTGGAGGTCTCTTCTAACCTGGTTGATTCTATGATTCTAATCAGTGCAGAGGTGGCTCTGAAAAGCCTTGAGGCCTTTGTCAAACCAGAAAGCAGATGGAAATTGGGAAAAGGTGAAAACTTCCTGAAAAGAGCTGAAATTAGAGCATAAACTACATGGCTACCATCACCAGAAATATTGTCTTGACATTGATTGCACACAGGGATAAAAATCACTTAAGACAGGGCAAATTAAACAGTGATTTCCTTAATAACATGTTTTCCCAACACACATCTTAGGAGAAAGAGAGAAGCTGCATTTTAGAGAGCCCTCCTCTGTCTCACTTCAAAAGGCTGCACCATTAATCTAACTGTACTGGAGGATGACGCCTTAAGGTGTCCCAGGTGAGAGAGTGATGACAGAAGCTTGATGATAATGCTTACCTTACTTCTAAGTAAAGAACATGCTAGACTACATCATCAGCTCTGGGACATATCCCAGCTTCTTTGATGGTAAGGTGATGTAGTGGCTTGAGCCTGAAATGACACTGAGAAAACGTAAGTCAGAAAGGATGCCCTGGAGTATCTCTGTGCAGGGCCTTGCTGCCCCACATGCAAGAGGCTTCCTTATGAAAGAGCTGAGTTCTGCACTGGTAGAATAACACCAGTTCCTTGCTGGGGGTGTGGGTTATGCTACAGAAAGTCACCCTCTGGCTCACATGTCACAGAATCACAGAATCACAGCAGAAAACACCCGTTTGAAAGAGATTTCGGAGGTCATCCAGTCCAACCTTCCACCCAGTCAGGTGTTGAATGCATTATACAACTGCAGCAGAATTCCATGATTACTCAGGAGGACATCTCCTGAGTAATACAAAGCTTTAAGAGGGAGGCTGGATCTCTAACAGCTCTGATGAAAGAAGTGCTTCCCTGCCTCTCTCCTCTATGCAAGAGTGAAATGTCACAGCACATTGGCCAGCAGGCAGCTGCAGAACAACAGTTCAAGGCCTTCTGGCCCTTTCTTTCCTAGAAAGTTTTAAGTTAGCCAGTTGAAGAGTACACTGCCCTGGACTCTTGTGAACTTAACCTAGCATGAAAGCAGGCAAAAAGTGGTATTCTGACCGCTGCAGACAAGGGGCACATCTGTTTGCATAGCAGCCAGGGTGAACCTGTGGTCCCTGCTGATGAAACCCTGCCTAGATTCCACCCGTGTGACTTCACTTGTGATGGTTGCATGTATTGCTCTGAGGCCAAGTTTGAGGCAAGATATTCCTCCTCTGTCTCCAGTGTTATTTTGGTGTATTTTATTTGGCCTAGAATTTGGGAAAACAAGAGGGAGGTTTTCCGTAGGGAGTGGAATGAGGAGGCAGGAAGGGCTACCATATTTCTCCAGACGGAAACTCCTACAGTGTTAGAGTCCAGTGCTGCTGCAAGTGTCAACAGATCAAATACGATACAGAAGGCCCTCTGCCAACTCTTTGCTACTGCAGCAGCAGCTAGGAGGAAAATAGAAACTAATATCTAGTACCACTGAGCTAGGCTCACTCTCTGCTGCAGAGGGATGAAGCAGGAATAAATTAGTAACCAACTTTCCCTTTCCATTCAGGGTGACATGGGCTGGTTCAGGGTCCCCAGCAAGACAGGGCAGACTCAGAGAGGACAGACTCAGGGTGTTCAGGTCATCTTCTCCCAGACAACCAGCAACAGAAGAAGGGGAAACAGTCTCAAGTTGTGGCAGGGGAGGTCTAGGCTGGATGTTAGGAGGAAGTTCTTCATAGAGAGAGAGTGATTGGCATTGGAATGGGCTGCCCAGGGAGGTGGTGGAGTCACCATTCCTGGAGGTGTTCAAGAAAAGACTGGATGGGGTGCTTGGTGCCATGGTCTAGTTGATTGGACAGGGCTGGGTGCTAGGATGGACTTGGAGGTCTCTCCCAACCTGGTTGATTCTGTGATTCTATCTGCTGAGTCAGATATTGTAGCAGCAGCCTCTGTGATGGCACCTTAATATATAAAGTTTTTGTCCCAGTCACTGCCTCTGAAGGAAGACCCTGAAAATCAAGTTGCCTCCAGAGCACAGCAGGTGTGATTCAGACCAATAGCTGCTGAGGACAACATATTGAGCAGCAATTATCTGCTGTTAGTCATCCTCTTCCCTAGCAAAAGTGGTATTGCATTGGATTATTTCGACACAGTTGGATGTGGGAGGAAAGGTAGGCCTGGAAACATTTTCCTGACAGCATACTTCTCAGCTCTTTTAAAACAGCTCTCCTGTTGACACTCAGCACAGCATTTCAAATCAAATGCTACTTCCTCTGGTGGGGCAGCAAGGGAAAAATGCTGTCACAGGTTTTATAACAAACATTAGGTAAGCAGCAATCACTCCCATTGTGCAATCCAGCGTTCAGGTAGGAAAACAATCCATAGATGACTAAGAAAGAGGTAATGAGTGTCTCAGTAGCGTGGATAAGATGTGAACTGCTTGAGGATCACAAAGAAGGGGCAAAGTTGAATGTGTTAGTGGGTCGGCTTCAGGCTGAGAAGTGTGAAGAACAAAAGGGCATTTTTTAAGCTGGAAGCTAAAAACTGACACTGCTGCAGGAAATGCAAGTTTCTTGTGCTCAGCTAAACTTTTCTTCTTCCTCTCTCATGACATCAGGAAAATATGCAGTGGTCTGCCTTCAGCAGTCTTCTGTCCTCCCCCTCTACTCCACTCTACTGAGACCCCACCTGGAGTACTGCAGCCAGTTCTGGAGCCCCCATTACAAGAAGGAAGTGGAGATGCTGGAGCATGTCCAGAGTAGGGACACAAGGATGCTCAGAGGGCTGCAGCAGCTCTGCTATGAGGACAGACTGAAAGAGTTGGGGCTGTGCAGGCTGGAGAAGAGGAGGCTCCCAGGTGACCTTCTTGTGGCCTTCCAGGATCTGAAGGGGAGCTCCAGAAAAGAGATGGGGAGGGACTGTTTAGGCTCTCAGGGAGTAAGAGGACTGGGGGGAGTGGAGCAAATCTGGAAGTGGGGAGGTTCAGACTGGACATGAGGAGGGCATTGTTGAGCATGAGAGTGGTGAGAGCCTGGAGAGTGATTGGCATTGGAATGGGCTGCCCAAGGAGGTGGTGGAGTCACTGTCCCTGGAGGTGTTGAAGAAAAGACTGGATGAGGCATTTAGTGCCATGGTCTAGATGACTGCCTAGGGCTGGGCGCTAGGTTTCACTGGATGATCTTGGAGGTCTCTTCTAACCTGGTTGATTCTATGATTCTATGATTCATTACTCCAATATCCAGGGTGATGGAATCTGGTTTACAGCAGTTTGCATAGGTAAACTGTTTCATGTTCAACGTGTCTTTCATCTTGCCTGTTTTAACTCAGTAGATTTTGAATGCTCTTTCAGGATCATCACTGAAACAATGTCAAGCAATGCAGCACCAGCTGTGTCTTACTGGGAGGTTATTCCACATTCAAATATATTCAAACTTTTCCATTTTTCCATTCCACAATTCACTCTGGTAGTTCTAATGTTACTTTCCTGCATTACATTACCCTTCTTTGGACTTTAATGCTTTAAATATTTAGTGACTCTTATAATGCCCAAATAATCACATTTCTAATCCATGACCATAACTACATGGTAATAAAAAATTTAACAGAACTTTGGGAGCTTTAAGGAGGTAAATAATGGCTTCCTAAAGACAAATTACCTAGATCAGTGCTTTTTAAACTGTGTTGGCCAGAAGCAAGCCTGTGATCTGCTCAACACAGCCATGATAGAGGTGGTTAAATCTTTTTTGATCATCTAAATCAATGGCTGCCAGGTGTATTATATTTATACAACATAATCTTTGTCTTAAAGGAACCTGAGGAGAGCACTACATGCTTTAAGACATCAAAAGTGACCAGACAGCAGCTGCCACTAACAAAAGCTAAGCCAACTTCTAAAACTCAAGAAGTAAATTTAATGGCACTGGGTGGATCCATTTATTCTTAAAAGTTGCACATGCAACATGGTCACACAACCTCATGGTGAGGCTCACCAGGGCTCTGGGCAACCTGGTCTAGTTGGGGATGCCCCTGATGACTGCAGGGTGAGTTGGACTAGATGACCTTTGGAGGTGCCTTGCAATCCAGACCATTCTGTGATTCTGTGATTCTGAAAATCATCTCAGCACTGTAACTGTCCTCTCTTTTGTTGCTCTTATGTTCCAATTGACTGTCAATACATGGTCTATCATGTGTGATGTTGTATGTCCAGTAAGGAGAAGAGGAGGCCTCCAGGTGACCTTCTCGTGGCCTTCTAGGATCTGAAGGGGGCCTACAAAAAATGCTGTGGAGAGACTTTTTAGGCTGTCAGGGAATGACAGGACTAGGAAGAATGGAGCAAAGCTGGAGGTGGGGAGATTCAGAATGGCCGTGAGGAGGAAGTTGTTGAGCATGAGAATGGTGAGAGGGTGGAATAGGTTGCCCAGGGAGGTGGTTGAGACCCCATGCCTGGGGTGTTTAAGGCCAGGCTGGATGAGGCTGTGGCCAGGCTGATCTAGGGTAGGGTGTCCCTGCCCATGGCAGCGGAGTTGGAACTGGCTGATCCTTGTGGTCCCTTCCAAGCCTGACTGATTCTATGATTCTATTCTATGATTCTAAGTGAGAGGATGCAAAGGACTCAGATCCAAAGATTAGCCATCATTTTTCTGATGTGCCTGATAACATATATCATGGTTGAATTTTGGACAAAGAAACAAAGGCATCAGCCAGCTCTTTTGTTGTTGTTGTTTGTTTTCTTACAGTTAGGAAGAAATTTTGTGCAGATGTTGAGCGCAGTATTTACCCAAACTGAGACATTTGTGTGATTTGTGCCTCATGGTATCTTGGGCTGCTGCCAAAAGTGTAAGCTGCTCAGAGACTGATTGGTTCCCCTGAGATTATATATTCCCTGTAATGCAAGATGTTTTTAAAAAGTAATTTACTGACTGTGATATTCAAGTCCTAATGAGTGGATCTGTATTTCCTTCTGGCTCTTTTTTCTGCTTGAAAATCCTGGCAAACCTTGCATTGAATGTTGTGTAATCACTGTCACTTGACTGGGGATCTAATTTTAGGTACTGATGTTTGAGATTTTTAGTACTTTAGGAGAGAGCAGAATGATTTGCATTTCCACGACCTGCCTCATTTTGCATCTTAACTGCTGTACCTCTAATCACATAATCACTAAGAGCCTGATCCTTCAGACACTCACTGCTGTGTGCACTGTAAAAAGTCAATGGTTCATAGGACTAAGTGCTGGTGCTCAGCTGAAGTGTTTGCACATTTGGGTCCTGACAATGCACATCTGTGTGCCGTGTCTCCAGTCACAGTGGAGAGGCTACTGATGGAGGTACAAGGTGCTGGGACTTAAGAGCTCAAGGTTCAGGTTGCAGGCAGCAGGAGAAGCACTGCATCTCGAAGAGGGTGGAGCAAGCTACAGGAAATTAGTCTGACTCATCAGTTTCAATAATTTTTCCTTTACACCAGTGTTGCTGTGGACAATCTGTCCACGAACTTTGTGTAGCTGGAAGTGGTGATCAAGGGCACAATGTCCACCTGGAGACCAGAGGTAAGTGGCATTCCTCTGAGGTCAGTGCTGGGACCGGTGCTGTTTAACATCTTTGTCAGTGATATGGACAGAGGAATTAAGTGCACCCTCAGCAAGTTTGCAGATGACACCAAGTTGTGTCACAGTATCACCAAGGTTGGAAGAGACCTCATAGACCATCAAGTCCAACCCTTTACCATAGAGCTCAAGGCTAGACCAAGGCACCAAGTGCCACGTCCAATCCTGCCTTGAACAGCTCCAGGGACGGCGACTCCACCACCTCCCCGGGCAGCCCATTCCAGTGTCCAATGACTCTCTCAGTGAAGAACTTTCTCCTCACCTCCAGCCTAAATCTCCCCTGGCGCAGCCTGAGGCTGTGTCCTCTTGTTCTGGTGCTGGCCACCTGAGAGAAGAGAGCAACCTCCTCCTGGCCACAACCACTCCTCAGGTAGTTGTAGACAGCAATAAGGTCTGCCCTGAGCCTCCTCTTCTCCAGGCTAACCAATCCCAGCTCCCTCAGCCTCTTCTCGTAAGGCTGTGCTCAAGGCCTCTCACCAGCCTCATTGCCCTTATCTGGACACGCTCAAGCATCTCAGTCGACTTGCTAGAGGAAAGGGATGCCATTCAGATGGACCTGGACAGGCTGCAGATGTGGGCCCAGGCCAACTTCATGACATTCAACAAGGACAGGTGTAAGGTCCTGCACCTGGGTCAGCACAATCCCAAGCACAACTCCAGGCTGGGTGGGAAATGGCTGAGAGCAGCCCTGAGGAAAAGACCCTGAGGGTCTGGGGTGATAAAGAGCTCAACATGAGCCTGCCCTGAGAGTGCAGCCCAGACAGCAACCCTGTGCTGGGCTGCTGCGAGAGCAGTGTGGGCAGCAGAGCAAGGGAAGGGATTCTGCCCCTCTACTCTGCTCTCCTGAGACTCCACATGGAGTCCTGTGTGCAGTTCTGGAGCCCCCAACACAAGAAGGACATGGAATTGTTAGAGCGAGTCCAGAGGAGGGCCACGAGGACGCTCAGAGGGCTGCAGCAACTCTGCTATGAGGACAGGCTACAAGAGTTGGGGCTCTGCAACCTGGAGAAGAGAAGGCTTCCAAGAGACCTTATAGCAGTCTTCCAGTATCTGAAGGGGACCTACAGGAAGGCTGGGGAGGGACTATTTACAAGATCTTGTAATGACAGGACAAGGGCTAATGGGTTTAAACTGGCAGAGAGAAGATTCAAACTAGATGTTAGGAAGGGGTTCTTTACAGTGAGGGTGGTGAGACACTGGCACAAGTTGCTCAGGGAGGTTGTGGCCACTCCCTCCCTGGAGATGTTCAAGGCCAGGTTGGATGAGGCCCTGAGTGACCTGTTCTAGCGGGAGGTGTCCCTGCCTATGGCAGGGGTTGGAACTGGATGATCCTTGAGGTCCCTTCCAACCTAAACCATTCTATGATTCTAAGTTTTGAAGCCATGGCTGTATCTAAACATGCCCATTTCCTGAGGCTTTGCTCTATCTGCCTCAGGCAGTTGAGGAGTTGTCTGAGCAGAAACACATGGCTGCTACTGGTCCTTAGTGTGATGTTGCCTGTGTCCTCATAAGGCAACAACTTTGCTTTCCAGCTATTGATGGCAGTTAATAGTTAGTGGAGGAGTGTATAGGAATGGGAAGTTATTTTCAGAGGATAGGAAAGATAAATATTCTAAAATAATAAGAGAAAAACTTTAAAATAATGACGTTTAAGTACTGAAACAGCAGAATCATTGTGTTGGTCTAAGAGGTAGAAGAATCGGTAAAGTTGTTTCTCTGAGAAAGACATTAAAACAAAGATGTCTCATATTTGAAACACTTCTAAAACCAGTTTTGTCACATCTCAAAGGCTGAACTATTAATTTCCACCCTGCTCAATGAATTCTTGTGTACTCATTGGTTTGGAGGGGCTGGTGTTTTGCAGTGAAGTCAGTCATCAGTCATTTGTGGCATTCGTGTTGGGGCTGTCCATATTTCAGTAGTGTCACATGGATGCAAAGGAAACTAAGACCTTTTGTCCTTTATATCAGTTTTCAAATACAGACACTTGGAGCTTTAAAATACTCATCAGTCTCCTGAGAGCTCTGAAGAACATGAAGAAGATTCCCTAGAGCATTTCACTTAAGATCAAGCGCAGTAAAAGATCTAGTGCTATCTGCAAGGCTCCCTGACTCTGCTACAGCCCAGCCTGGGACACAGATTTGAGCAACATGAGAGCTGCTCTGACCTGTGTCACCTGGCAGTGGTCCCCAGGAGCTTGTTTACACTGGATAATTTCTCATTAGATTGTTATTACACCACTGAAACCAATGTGAATGTGAAAACTTTGCACATACGAGGCAGAGGTTATTCAGGTAAGGAGCCTTTTTTTGTAAGTCACTTTTATTACCAACATGCTTATATCACCAATAAACACCTCCCCTACTGACAAACCACTATGGCAGGCCATGCATCAGCTGTGGAGTGCCAGAATGTGTTATGTTTCAGCTTTGCTCCTTCACCCCTGGGCCCCACAGAGGGCAAGAGGAGCCAGCTGCCTGAGTCCGCCAGTGGACAGCTCTGTCCCGTGCACAGCACACCGAACACCCCCCGTGCTGAGTGAGCTGAGGAGGTTAGGCCAAATTTATATTGCTCCCTTCAGCCAAAGGATCACATGTTCTCTTTAGTTCTTTAGGACTCCTGCCTTAGCAAGGGCTCATTCCGCAAGGTGTTGAGTCCCACTAAAAGGAGCTGCGTGCCCTTTGCTTTCCCTGGTGTCAGTGGCCACGGAGAGCACTCATCCTTCAGGAATGCTCAACAACTGTCAGAGATGATGACCACATTTCAGTACTGGAATTGGGATAAATGACACAGGAACAGACTAATGCTTTGCAATTCAACTAGACTGTGCTTTTGAAGGATATGAGGAAGTTCTTTAAACTGGACTAAAAGCCTTCTTCTGCTTTGACTGAAGCAACTAGTATTTTACTTCTGTACTTTGATGTAGAGAGAAGCAGGACTGGACCTGCTGTGAGAATGATTGATTTTCATCAGCTTGTGAGCAGTGAAGAGCTAGCAGGGCAGGTTGACTGCTGCACAGCATTACTATCAGCTTCAGTTGCAAACACAGCATCATCATCTTTTTCACACATCCCTCCACCTACCTTCATCAAAGAGCTCCTCTTCATTACAGCAGTGCCCCTGCTCCCGTGCTTGCTTTAGAAGTGTTACGACACCGCTGTGAACCACAGAATTCCCTGAAGCCATAGAAAGAAAAAGGGTAGTGTCATATACTGAGCAATGACTAAAGACACAGAAAAAGGAAGAACACAATGCTGATTTCAGCAAACAGCTCTGCTTCCACAACACTTATTCACTGTTAGGCTACTCCACAAGCTTTCATCAAGAAACATCACAAGAATAGCTATGAAGATGACAACCAATGGAGCGAGCAATAATTTTGCTCTGGTCCCAGTAGGACTGACATCGAATCTGGCCACAACACCTGTCCTTGCAGTTTGATAGTTTGAAATAGTGAATGAACAATAACTGTTATCTCTAGTAAAATTCAGTGAAAAGAATAGAATTCAGGTGAAGGAAAGGGAGGAAGGAGCTATGCTTTCTATTCTAGTAGTTAGGATGCGGGTGGACGAGTGGGTGAAAGGGAAATGCAGGTTTCAGCCTGATGAAGCAGCATATGCTGTGCTCCAGTTTTATGGTGCAGGGTTGGAGCCATTTTCTCAAGCAATAAATAAGAAATGTCTCTATCTCTGGATTCAGTCTTTCTTATACAGTCTGGCTGCCTCTGTCACTAATCCTTTAATTAGAGGTTACACTCTGCTCAGTTGTCTTTGCCAGTGTTCACCTGTCTTCCTGCAGAACTCGGTGTGCAGACTCTGTAAGCCAGAAGAGCATAAAGAGAGATGCTTGGTTTTGAGCTAAGATGTATTTTTTTTTTTCAGCTCCCATGCTTCTTGCTTAGGGAAATACTACCCATGTTCAGAGGTTTTGGCAGCACTCACCATCCAACACTATCTGATGGATCATCTACTACAGTCTGAAGACTTAAACTACCCATAGATGCTACAGATGGCTACAGTGATTTCATTATCAACTTGTGTCCCAGAGCTACTTGCGAGACTAAAACATCAGTAAACATAAAAACCAAACCAAATAAAAACCCCATCCCCCAACAAACAAAAAATCAGAACAACTTTGCAGTTAAGAAAATATATAGAAAGTTAAATATTTTCTCAAGCACAAAACATTTTCTTTCACTAACTTCCAGCATTAAGAAAAAAAAGTGAACACTGTGGCAGTTGCCTAGAATTGAGAAATGCCAGGGGAAAAGAAGAAACTGGTAGAAGAATGTGGATTGTCACTGCCATTCTATGGCACTGTAGCAGCTACCTTGTAATGTGCAATAAAAGTGAGATGAACAGTTGGCTGTGAAAAGCACTTAGGTTATGGAATAAAATCACATGCATCAAAATCATGACATAGGCTCCTGCATTGCATAAGGTATTGCATAAGAGAAAACAGAGAATAGCTGTTTCACATTAATACTTTGTCACATGGGCAGGCTCTGAATGCCAACAGTGAATGAAATTTCACTGAAGAAAGCAAAACAGAAAGTTTCTGATTCAGTCAACTTCAAACTTACATCTCATTCAGAGTAATTTTTTGAACTATTGTTGTTCCAGGCAAGATGATTGTAACTAAAAGAGGCTTGACAGAAGAAGGATGTTTTCACTATGTCAAGCATCAGCCCTTTGGATACAATCAAAATATTTTTTTAAGTCTCTTTGCCTCTTCTCAAGTATAGTCAAGCTCCTTATTTCTGTGATTTTTTTCTCACAGCAATAGGTGAAAGAACAACTGAGGAACTCTGGCACCAAAACCATTTTAATTACTTGCTTCTAAATGTAGTATTCACATAGAATTTACTTTAATGCTTTATTAAATCTTGCTGCAATGCCGAAATTTTCCATTTAGTGTAAACACAGTTTCACAGATTAAAAGAAATAGAATTGAGGGGAAAGCAAGCCCACACTCTTTATTACATTAGTCTTTTTTTTTTAGAATGACAAAATTTAAACACCACCCACATAAAATATAACTGCCAATATCATTCCACTTCAGCCCAAGAAGACAAAATCTATCATTCCCACCCCCAGGTCAGCTGCTCAGCCTTTTTTCTTTCTGCTGAGCTAATTGCCAAACCTATCTCTGCCCAGAAGAGGAGTCAGTGGGAAGGGCTGTTAGGGACCTCGCACTGAACATGCTGGGCTCAGAGGAACAACCTTCTTCAATTGCAAGATTACTAAGGAATGTGCTGGATCAGACACTGGGAGGTGCTTTTTCACGTAACTGCCATGATTTTTTTTTAGCAGAAGACTGTCTCAAGGCCCTCGTGGCAATGCATTGCTGTGCTGCAGGTCTCTTTTGCAAAGCTTTTGATTAATTAATTAAAGGACAGTATATTTAACAACAATGGGTGAAAGGCATTTGAGTAAGAAAGGGGCTACACAGAAGGTCTCACTTAAAGCACATGTGTAGAACACAGGGCAAAGGTTTCCCAGCTGCAGTCCATCTACCTCTTGCAGTAGATGATATGTTATGTGGTTGGGTGCAGACCCAGGAGTTGGCTGCCAAAGAGCACTGGCGGTGCAAGTGGAATTTACCAAACAGCTCTTTAGGTTTACACCAGAAAAAATGATTTACCACTGTATTATTTTAGGTTTATGCTCATCAAGTTACATCAGACATCAACCTGAAGCAAGCTTTGCTAGATACTCCTACTTAACCCATTGGGCAGTGGGGGAAAGTAGATCTCTGTTTGAATGTAGGGCCAGAAGGCAAAACTAGTGGTAAGTATGCAGAGGCACAGACCAGGGAGGGTAATGGGGCCTTGGTTGCCAGCCCCTCCTGGAGGTCTCCTACTGTCACAGAACCACAGAATGATCTGGGTTGGAAGGGACCTCCATAGGTCATCTAATCCAACCTCCTCTGCAGTAAGCAGGGGTATCCTCAACTAGATCAACTACGTGCTACTACTCTTAGTAGTACAAAGTTAGCATGGATACATCTGCTGATACTACAAAGGAACGTTCATTCTGGTGTCTAGAGAGATGCACTAGTATCTGTAGCCAAGTGTTGAGTGAAGCTGTGCCCTGCTTGGTATTAGAGATCTGGATGGTCAATTTCTGCTGACACTGGTCCTGGCAGTGCAGAGGAAGATGCAGCAAATTTTATTATGAGTTAGAAGCACAGAAACAGTCAGAGTTGGAAGAGACCACAAATATTATCCGGTTCCAACCTCTCTGCCATGGGCAGGGACACCTCACACTGTCTAGAGCCTCATCCAGGTTGGCCTTAAAACACCTCCAGGGACCAGGCTTCCACCACCTCCCTGGGCAACCCATTCCAGGGTCTCAACATACGCATGGTGAAGAACTTCTTCCTAACATCCAGTCTGATTCTACCCATTTCCCCCACTCCTATCCCTACCTGACATCCTAAGAAGTCCCCCCCCAACTTTCTTGTAGCTTCCTTCAGATACTGAAAGGCCATAATAAGGTCACCTTGGAGCATTCTCTCCAGACTGAACAGCCCCAGCTCCCTCAGTCTCTCCTCATAGGAGTTAATAAATTTCAATCCCATCACTCCTGGATGCTAATCACATGACTCTAGTTCAGGTTACTGTTGTTACAGGGAGTGTTGGCTCTTGTACCAGTGCAATTCAAGTGACACTCTAACAAATATACTAAATAAAGGTAATTTTTTTCAGTGCAGGAAAGCTCCAGAAAGCCCAAGCCATGCAGAAGTCTCTACTGAAGAGTTGTACCAGTTGTCCCAGTGCAGTTCAAGTGGCACTCTAATGAATATACTAAATTAAGTAACTTCTTTCAGAGCAGGCAAGCTCCAGGAAGCCTAAGCCATGCAGAAGTCTCTACTGAGGAGTTGCACAACAAAGCATGCTTTGCCCTCTTTGTAAACACTCTGTTATTGTTTGTTGTAGAGAAAGGTGTACAAACCCCAGTGATATTCTGATTACTGCGTGGCATTAAATATTGTGTATGAGGAATACAAGGACGTGAGGAGCTTCTGGAACAGTGTTTTATGGCTGGGGGCCATGGTAGCCTGAAAGTGCCTTTTCTGTTGTGCTGTGCAGGGGTTAAGGCATCAGCAACATACAACTTCCTCTAAACTGCTGGTTTAAAAGTAACTTAAACAGCATTTGAAATGCCAGTGTGCCTGCTAAGATTTTTTTTTTCTTTCCTTTACATCATTTTTGATTTGTAGTTGCCTGAAAGGTGCTGTAGCAAATAATTTGGTACACCTTTAGTACACTCCCTTTGACTTCAGAAGCCAGCTCCGGTAAGAAGGAAAGTGCTTGGTTTTGGTGTATTAACAACAAAGAGGAACACGATATAAATAAACTAGATGACTCGTGTATGCCGGTACTTTGTTAACCTGAACATCCCCGGTTTCTGTCCCTCTCCACATGTGCTCTCAGTGGCTGCTCCTACAGCCTCGATTTAACCACAGCGGCCCCCGTCCTGGCTGAAACTGCCCCAGGACAACCATTTCAAGGCAAAGGCGGCAAATGCCCTTTCTTTGAAATAACCGAGACCATACACTTCCAGGGCAGTTACTTTGCATTTTAAATTGACAGGCCAATGAATGCCTCTTCAGGTGACCTAAGCTGAGAAAAGCCCCAAGACGTGCACTCGTTCGTACACTACTCCGACGCACCGGGGATACATTGACCACAGACGTGTGGGAAAAAATAATAAATAAAGGCTGTTTTAAAACATGAAACTAAATATGGAATTTGTATTTAGAAGCTGGACTTGAGGAAGCAGGTCACGGCTACGGACTCAGCGTCTTCTGACCCTCCTGTGACCCAGCCCGGCCGGCGGCTCCCGCTCAGGCGGCCCTGAAGGCCGGGCGGCCAGAGGGGAAAGCGGCATCGCACCCCGCCGCAGCCACCCCGCTTTGGAAAGAGCAAGAATAGGGGAGCAGCCTCGCTCCCTGATGCCACATCGATCCCCCGGCTCTAGGCACTACCGGGCACGCTAGGAGCCTCCTTCCTTCCTACCTTTCTTGCCTCAGGGGCAGCCACACGCCGCCCGACTCAGCGGGGGAACTACAAGAGCCGTGAGGCTCGGCGCGCTGCACGCCGGGAGCTGCCACCTCTCCGCGGCGGCGGCGGCGGCGAGGGAAGGGCTCCGGCGCTCGCCTCAGCTCTGGCGCCTGCGCAGGGAGGGTGCGGAAGGGGGCGTGGCCGGCGGCGGTGGCGCTCCCCGCCCCCTCTCCCGCTCCTGTGTGTCGGTTTCGGGCTCCCGTCGCCATTTAGCGCGGAGACGTCCCCGGGGCAGCCGCGGCGGCGCCCGCTAGCTCCTGTCTGCTGCGGCGCGGGGCGCCACCTGGACTCGGCTCACCTGTGGCAGCGCTCGGGCGGCCCCCGGGTGAGGAGAGGCTGCGAGCCGCAGGCGGGGGGCAGGAGGAGGGTTTCCGGCGCCGTGTGAGGCGGCGGCGACTGTTGGAGGCAGCGCGGGCCGGCGGCGCGCGGGCGGTGGCTGCCTGCCGGGAGGTGGAGGCCGCGGCCGCCATGGGCGCCCCTGTGAGGCGAGGCTGAGTCCCCGGGACCGCCTTCCCTGCCCCCTCGCCGGGGTGAGAGCGCTGGGCCTGCCCAGGCCTCCCCCCCGCCCCGTGCGAGTGACTGAACGCGGCAGCTTTTGCGGCCGGCGTGCGGGGCCTGCCCCTCTTACCTCATCTCCCAGCACCTTCCCCTCCCCTTAGGTCCTCACTCCGGGGGGCGTCTGGCCCTACCTCGCTTTCTTTCCATTACGGGGAATAATTGCGGCGCTCTCCCTTTGCTTTAAAGCCGCCGGGCGAGGCACCGGCTTCTCCTCAGTCGGGGGCCTGCCTCAGGCGCCTCCCTCCGGGCCCGGTGTTTGGGTTTTTTTCTCCCCTCGCTGCTCCCATCCCCGCGCCCTCTCTCCGCTCTTGGTGCTCCATGTCGGCCCCGCTGCCCGGCTTCCCGCTGCAGGATGGATGCAGACATTGACCGGGAATCCACCCCGCCGGCCCAGCCTCCCCAGCAGCCGCCTCCCAGCTCCGCCGTAAGGAGCTCTTGGGACCCTCCTCTGTTGCAGCTGCAACGGCAGCCGCGGACAGGCGCGCTCCCCGCTCACTGACCGGCTTCTTCCCTCTCCTGCCCTTCGCCGCCGCTTCACCCTAGCAGCGCTCCCCGGGGCATAATGTCGGGGGGCGCCGCAGAGAGCGGCACCCCAGCCCCTCGCTTCCTGGCTCCACCGCCACCGGCGCCCAAGAACGGTTCCAGTTCGGACAGCTCGGTCGGGGAAAAGCTGGGAGCTGCCGCAGAGCACGGAGGCTCCGGGGCCAGCGGACCAGGCAGCGGAGCAGGCTGCGGAAGCCGTAGTGAGGAGTACCGGCGCCGCCGCCACACCATGGACAAGGACAGCCGAGGGGCGGCAGCCACTGAGCACCGCTTTTTTCGCCGTAGCGTGATCTGCGACTCCAACGCTACGGCCTTGGAGCTACCCAGTTTGCAGCCCGCAGCGCCCTCGGCTCCTGTCTCAGGAGGCAGCGCCGCTCCGTTGGTCTCTCCCCCGGAGTGTGCTAGCCGGACTAATTTCATCGCTGTCAGCGCCACGCAGGCCCCCTCGCTGCTGCAGTCGCCGCCGCTGCCTGCCCCGCTTCCCCAGGAAGGACAGTCTGCTCAGGAGTCCCCCGCCACGAAGGATGCCACCCCGCTGCTGCCCAAGGAGGAGGAGGACGACGCAACTGCGCTGCCCCCCACCAGTGCCGCTGGCAGCGCATCAGCTGCTAGCCGGGAATTTGAGGAACGGAGAGCAGCACAGCAGGAAGACATCGAAGAGCTTGAGACCAAGGCAGTGGGCATCTCTCCGGATGGCCGCTTCCTCAAGTTTGACATCGAGATTGGAAGAGGCTCTTTTAAGACTGTGTATAAAGGTCTTGATACAGACACCACTGTGGAAGTCGCCTGGTGTGAGCTGCAGGTAAAAGAAATAAAAAATGTGAATTACCAAAACATAGTCATTCTGCCAGGTGCTAGGCTGTGTACTTGCAAGGAGATAAAATCCGTCAGCTCGAGATCTGCTTAACTTGGACAGGGGACTTCAGGCCTTACTTGAGGTACTCCTTTGGAGAAAGGTTCTGCTGTTCCTTAGAGTCACTTTGACTTTTAATTCTTTTAAGTACTCTGCTCTCAGAAGACTTCTAGCATTATCATCAGGATATACACTACAGGTCTGTTTCTTAGAGTGTCTTGCATTTTACACCTCCAAAAGGTAGCTCGGAGGACTGCAAAAACATTTTGTGCACAGCTTCAGGGAGGAAAGGGGAAAGATATGTAAGTGAATGTCCACTTGAGTTAGCCTTAACTTTTTCAAAATCTGTTTATGTGTTTTTCTTAGACAAAAATGCTGAGGTGTTAATTTCACAGATGTTTCATATGTCTGTGGCACTGTGTTCTTGTAGGAGATAACTAGAATGTGCCAAAAGTCATGCAGTGTGTTGCATCATTTAGTTTAGCAAAGTTGATCTTTTTCGTTGTGAGTTGTAGGGTTCACACGATGCAGGCACAAGGAAAGAAAGAAATGGTCTCTTTTCTGAAGCTTAAAAACCTGGAGTTTAACTTTTCCAAAGGAACGGTGGATTAAACTGGACTGAGGCCCTAGTTTTCTATCATGTTTCTATCCTAAACAGAGACAGGTTTCTGTGGAAGCCCAGTCTAATGATGGCAGGAACTCTTGGTTCCATCCAGGTCCATGCAGTTTGTGTAACTGAGAGGCAGGTTGCTGTGCAACGAAGTGGGAAGAGCTCGGAGTAACAGAAACAAATACTTGGTGTTAAAAGGGCAGTGCATTGGGGTTTGGTGTTATTCATAGAGGGGTTCATGTACTAAGGCTTTATTATTGTGTGTATTCTCATCCTCATCTAATTCAGGGTGGACAGAAGACCATTAGGTCAAAATCCCAGAAGTCTTTGTGGGAAATTTTAAGCAGTTAGCTGCTCACAAGTGACTGCAGTAACTGCGCCAAAACTTTCTTCCTCTCTCCTTTCTGTTCCATTCAATCTGGAAGATTTTATGAAGAGATTTCTTGTTTTGTGTTTTTATTTGCTTTTACATGGTTGCTTAAGTCTACCAGTACTTTTTTCATTGCCATTGTCCTTATTGACTGTGGAAGTGATCGTTAAGCATGCCACACTCCTGCATGCTAGTTAGGGACTTGCCGTAGTGGTTTAACAAGCATTAATTTTAAATTAAAATAAGTGAAATGATCCTGTGTTGGGCTTTGCTTAAGATTTTCATGTGCAGTTTGAGGAGACATCAGTAATCCACCAAAGTTCTATCATTTTGCTTTGGAATTACCTGTGCAGTTTTACAGTTCCTTGACTTTAATGCTTGAAACAGTATTAATCTTCACACGTAATGATCAGAGTAGTGTTAGTTTGACACCAGTCATTTTTCACTAACTGCCTCTGAAGGGTCTTTATTGTCACCAGTACCATGTGGACAAACTTGTCTAAAGACAGACCTTTGAAGTAATTTAATGAAGAAGCTGGTTTGCAAAGGGCATGTTGACAAGCTTTCCATTGATTGAAGGACTTAATGAGTAGTATTTAAAACGATAGATTGCAAAAAACATGAATAAAATTTGTGAGGGGCAAATATTTCATGTTTTGTTTGTAGATTAACTACAAGAGTGCCTTGTGTGTTAAGTTATTCTGAAGGCTGTTGTTTTCCTCTGGCAAAGAAGCTGCATACAAAAATGACTGAAATAGCTGTTCAGAGTATTTGCTAAAGGATTTAGACTCTAGAATATTTTGAGATTAAGTCTCATTTTAATGTTTGCATCTAGAAATAAAAGGAGGAACTTAGTGTTGTTTGGTATGATAGGTACATCCTCATTTTCTCTAGGAAAATATAGTTACTGACAGGTTAGAGATATTTTTTCTGTGTGATTTTTATCATAATATGGCTTCTCAAAGATGGACTGAGACTTAGAAAATCAGTGACATCTGGAATGCCATGTTTTAAGGATTTGTGAACCTTCAAAGCATGATTAGTTTATTAAGGAAATGTGCATGAACATCTTCTGTGCTGTGTTACGCTAACACAACTAATTGATGGGTTCTTCTGATTATGGTGAAATAATGTTCCCTGGCAATAGCCGAGCTTTTCTTCTCTATATTCATGCTAGCAAGTGCAAGCATCGCAGGTGTTGAACCTCTCTGCAGTCTTCTAAACGGTGCTGCTGGAAGGGGGCTGCTTAGCATGATTACACACACTAAATTGTTCCTCTGGCGGCTTGTCTGATGCTGATAAAGGTGTATCACAGTTCTTGATTGCAAGGTGTGTAACAGAATGAGGTGAGAACAGTTTGTACTTTTGCAAAGGCTTTGGAAGCATATTCTGTTAAGGCTTTCCTAGCATATCTAGAATGCTTCACTTGCTTTAAAATCTCTGCTCTTTAGAAGGAAGCAAAATGCCAGCTGCTTACAGCTCAGACTCCAGTGTTTCAATATTGGGGCACAATTTGTAGTAGCAGTCTTGTGGGTCAATGTCTTCCGTGTTGGTCTTGATCTTAGGCTGATTGATTTCTTTTTTTAATGCTGAATAATGCAACTGTACCTAGTTTTGATATAATGTGCTTTGTGGCAAGGAAGTCTAAACTGACATATCAGTATGTTTCCTTTGAAAAAGAGTTTGGATGCTCTCTATGAAATGCAGCTTGAGTTCCCAAGTTGACAGTCATTCTTTGGAGAATATTGCTCCATGTGCTTAAGAAGGGTTTTGAACTGCCTTGTAATGCCCCTTGTGCTTGATGTGCTGATCGGTGGAGGAAATAGAAGGCAACAGAGCTGAAATTCCATGGGTGACAATCAAGAAGGGTCCTGGCCAAGGCTAGGTTTTTTTAGATTGTTGAAAGAGAGGAAGATTTGATTTGAAGGAATTGTGTATGTTTTGAGGTTACTTACAGATGTGTTAAAATCCTAACACACATGTGACTGATGGATTATCCTATTTGCTTTATGGCCTGTCTAGGTGAAGAAAAATGTAACTGAACCTGGCTTAAATACTGGATGCAGGTATCTAAATGTGGAATTTCTGCCCTGCCATCATCATAGTGGAGCTGTGGAGAGCTCTGCAGCAACAGCTTAGGGTCAGTGCTCAACTTCAGTTACTACAAGGAAATTATTAGTGTAAAGTTGGCCTGTAAATACTTCTATTCTCATTGTATATGCTCAACTCCAGTTATTCTGAGTCAAGTGTGCCTCCTGCTGTTGTCATTAGAACATCTCCTAAATTGAAAGAATCTGTAGTTAACGTTAGTGCCATGATGATCTTTAAGTAGGTGAAATTTGGCAAAAGTGGTTATTGCTGCTGTTTTAATTTAGCTGCTCTTATACAATGGTGTTACTGATTACTCTCTTAAAATTACATTTCTGAGCAGTGAGTCTTCTGTCACCTCTGTAGAGTTAGGGTAAAGTGGCTAAAATGTGATGGCTTTTCCTATTGTATTATCTATGCAAAATACTGCTCTTCTACCAAAGGTAGCAAGAGTCACATAGCTGACTGTAAAAGCCAAATTTTAGGGGTAATGTGTCATCCTCTGAGTCACTATTTCAGTTTGAGTTAGTTTGAAATTGAGACTGTCATTTTAACTTCTGGTTTACAGAACAATACAGGGTGGTGCAGCCAGTTACTGGGCTGCAGAGTCTTATATCTAGAATTATTGCTCTGGATTGTCATTCAAATTAGCAAGTTGCCAAATATGAAAGCATGCTTGTTGATACTGAGGTAGTTGGGTGGGTTTTGGACTCTGCATTTGGAGACTTGTCATCTTTCACTTGCCACCTTTCATTTGGACAGTGTCTTCTCTTGAAGAATGATTTGGAAACTGTTACTAGAAATATATTGAAAACACATTCCTTGCTTTGGAGAACAGCACTGTTCATCCGATATGTGCTGTATCTCTCATGTCACTTGTATTTCTTTGACAGAAGGGGTAGGTTGGTCAGTAAGCAGTCACTGTGCTAACATGAGCTACTGAAGGGGAAAAGGAGTTGATGACTGTCTCTGAGGTAGACCTTCTGAGGATAAGCAATGAATTCAAGAGGTGCAAGAAAATTATGTTGCTACTATTTTGAGGGGAAGCTAAATGTGAATGTGGTTACACTTAGTTCTAAATCACCTGAGTAATAAATTAGCATAGGCTCTGTGTATGCAGTTCTGTTGCAGACTGTTAGATGATGTGTAGTGTACCAGTACTGCAGTTTCCAAATGGATTTTTCTTTACATAGGCAGTAGCAGTGAGAAACATTGGAGAGCAAGCATAATGCCATAACCAAAAGTGAGCCATGAGATTCTTTGGTGCATTGTGTTAAAAGTGGTAATGCAACTGGTTGCCACTTTATTGCAAGAAGTAGTGAGGTGCCAAATAATATTTTGATATGTCAGGAGTTTTGAGTGTAACAGTGCATGAAAGTTAAAACCTACAATACAGAAAGTTGCTTGGATACGATGTGTATCTTCACTTTTAAAGACACTTCAGTTTTAACTATATCTTTATCTAGTAGACTCAAAGCTGTATTTAATAATGATTTTTTAGGTCAGCAGACAGCAATGGAATGTAGCTTCTATACTCTGGAGAATAGACTCCACTGCAGGCTTGCCATGGCATATCAGCTTACTGAAGTCACAGTATAATTCTTAAAAATCGCTTTGCTTTCTGGGCTGGCTGAGCTGGGAACGTTTCAGAAGCTGCATGTGCAAGGCTGACAACCAAAAAAGGTCTTGTATCACATATCTGTGGCATCCTGTAGTCTGCTTTTTTTTTTTTTAAGCTGGTTGCATATTGCTCACTAGGAAGCCTGACTGCAAAGATGTTACCTCTGCACAATTGTATAGCTACATTAAAACAATATGGAAAACCAGATCAAAACCTTTGTGCAGAGAGAGGAAGCTCAGGGGTGTGGACTTGTCTGTCAAGTGCTGTTGGGAAACATAATCTGTTAGCTCTGGAGAAAGAGACAACATCTTGGACCAAATGTGTGCTCTTTGAAAGCACTCAGTTTCATTTGGAATATTTAAATACATATTTTATAAAACACCTACTGAAAGATCAAGCTCAAGTCTAATGCAGTATGGTGACCCCCAATGCCCACCCCTCACATCAGTGTTTAAAGTCTATGAGCATGACTACAATGGCTATAGCCACATAAAACAGCAGTAGTGTGTGCCTCATGATTGTGATTGCTTCTGACTTAGATGCTTAATTGTCACGAAAGGAGATGAATAAAGAAATGTGGCAATTGCTGCTGAATATCACTCAGTTCTTACTAGCTCCTGTTCTCAAGTCTACCGATTCCAGACCATTGAAAGCAAAAACCTGTAACCCCCTAAGCATACAGTAATTTTACAGCACTTTCAGGTGACACTACGTTTCCAGGTATCTTCAGGGGTGCACACAGAGCTTGGAATTTTGTGCAGTCAAGCCTACATTTTCTGTTTTCCATGTGGCAGGGTTGAATGAGTTACTGTTACTTCCTTACTGGAAATCTCTGATGTGAGAGTTTCTTCTTTGTCTAAAGAACAAAACCCAGCCATAATCCTGAGTTTGTGCTGTAATTGATACAATTGACAACTTGATAAATGACATGGGAAGGGAGCCAGACTAATTACCTGCAGAAGTATAAACAGTGGTCCGGCTCCCTCAGAGTTTACAAAGGTGACCCTGAAAGAGAGAAGGGAGCTTAAAGTACTTTGTGGAGCTGCAGCTGTTATGAGACCTCTACTTAGGAAAATAATCTTACCTCAAAGGGATATCACTTTTGGAGATGGCTGAGGTTCAATTTGTAGCTGCCTGGTTGCGAGGCAGCGAATATAATCGGATAAGAACTTTCTGAAAATGCTGCATTTCTTATGGAAACAAACAGGTTTGTATTGTCAGTTTGGGTGGATTTGAGAGCTGCTGAATTAAATCTTTTAAATAAGATTTGTTTTGGGCTGCTGTGGTTTAAAATTAACTTCACAAAGATGCTTTTGAGAGCTAAGGAAAAGCAGCAGGACTGTAATATTTCTTGGAAATGAAAAAAAAAACCCTTCCACTTGATAACTCCCTGGAGACATCCTGTACAGAGTAGAGTACTTTGAGAACTGGGTAGCAGAGTAATAAATAAAACAAGCAGTAATAGATCTGTAGTAGTCTCCATGGATGCAGTGTTGATTTGGTACCTTTTGGTTAGCAGTATCCCTCTGGGCCATGTGTGGTTGGGTTTTCATTTTTTTGTTGTTGTTGTGGTTGGTTTGATACCAGCAGCTTGTTAAACAGCACAACTTCAACTGTCGCCCAGGTTCTCCATACTGCATGTCACAGAGTTTGTGCTAAGCAGTGGTAGCTTTGCTTCCTGTCATGCATCTATACAGAAACTCATTTCCTGTAAAGATAGCAACTTTGGGGTTTGTGTTTTTTGATTGGTAATTGGTTCTTCAATAGGAGTATTTTTCTGTTTCAGTCTTTTAAGTTCACATTTCCAAGCTTATTTTAGTCTGCATAGTGGCTGTAACATTTGAGCCATAAGAAAATCTATAAATATTGTGCAAGTTTGCAGTGCTTCTGCAGCTGGCCATAGGACTTTCTCTTGGCAGAGCATGTGGGGTTTTTGGAATGGTGTACAGTTACTGAGTTTGACTCTTATAACTTTAGATAATGATTCCATGGTTTTAACTTGATCATGATGAGTATATACCACATCTGGAAAAATGCTCTTCCAGTATACTTGAAGCAATTCCTATTCTAAAAAGTAGAATTTGTAGCAGGGCTTGAAAATGGATTTCTTGGAGTAGTTGAAGGCTTTTATATAACATAAGCCATCTGAAAATCTTTTGAAATGTAGCATTAAAATTATTGTCCTAACAAATGGACTAAAAGTGGCTTCATAAGTAATTTTCTGGAAGCTGCTTACAGTCTCAAGGATTTTCTTCTAGCTGATTTTATAGTATCAAACACTGGAGTCTAAGATTGAGTCCAGTCACCAACACCACCATGGCCATTAAGTCATGTTCTGGAGTACCACTTCTATGTGCTTTTGGACACATCCAAGGACAGTAACTTTACCAGCCTTCTGGGCAACTTATTCCAATGACTGACCACATCATTTAGGCTATGTAGTGAACCTGAAGCGGTGTTAGATTGTCTCTAGTCAAGATACTTCAGGTATCCGTATTTCCATCTTCCTCACCATGTTTAGGATTTGTCATACCCACACTTAGCAATGTGTCCAGAGGAGGGTGATGAAGCTGGTGAGAGGCCTGGAGCACAGCCCTGTGAGGAGAGGCTGAGGGAGCTGGGGGTGTGCAGCCTGCAGAAGAGGAGGCTCAGGGCAGAGCTCATTGCTGTCTACGACTACCTGAAGGGAGGCTTTAGCCAGGTGGGGGTTGGTCCCTTCTGCCAGGCAAGCAGCAACAGAAGAAGGGGACACAGTCTCAAGATGTGCCAGGGGAGTTATGGGCTGTATGTTAGGAAGAAATTGTTGTCAGAGAGAGTGATTGGCATTGGAATAGGCTGCCCAGGCAGGTGGTGGAGTCTCTGTCCTTGCAGGTGTTCAGGAAAAGCCTGGCTGAGGCACTTAGTGCCGTGGTCCAGTTGGTTGGCCAGGGCTGGGTGCTAGGTTGGACTGTCTGATCTTGGAGGTCTCTTCCAACCTGCTTGATTCTGTGATTTTGATTGCCCTCATTTCTCTTGGGCGAGCCAGTGGAAGTGAAGAGATGACTGGGATTGAATGTGTGGTGTAGTCGAGCTTGCTCACTTGTTCTGTGGGTATAATCTGCAGAATATTTCTTAATTCAGTGTGACAAAAAATATTTTTTTTGTTGATAATATTCTGTGCTGCATGATGCTATCCTCTCAACCCAACAGGAGATCCTTACAGATGCTTGCAACTTTTTTTTTTCCCTTATAAGCCAGAGTATAGTAATTAAGATCTAATACAATGGTCATATCAATTCAGATGCAGTTTTCAAACATACTTCTCAATTTCATCCCAGTTATTTGCACCTGGTGATGACAGCTGCATTGCACATGTCCAGATTATTCTCAAGCACTTTCAGGTGTGCTTGGGTAATTCCAAGCAGAACTGTCTGTTAATTTGCATACATCACAAGTAACCTAACATTTATTTAGCAGGTTGTACTTTTCTTTGCTGAAAAAAAAATGGTGTTGATATATATGTTTGTTTTGTCTTCCAGAAGGTGTTAATTATTAACATTCATGTAAAGTAGTAAACAGTTATGAGAATAATGCATTCTAAATCACTCAGAGGGACAACTTTGAGTTTGAATTTGCCATTTTAGCTCTAAGCAGAATCTCTGCCCACAAGATTAGAATCTAGAAATCTCCTTCTGTCCCCTTGATGCCCATCTACCTTGTAACAAGAGTATCTATGAACTTTTACCTAACATGTCAGTGAAACTTGAATGAATGCTTTGCTCAGCACTGTGAATATTAATGTTGAAGATGCCATTTCTTTTTATACTCAGTTGTGCCCAAGGACATGGTTCTGAAGCAGTCTGGTTCATGTATTGATAATACTCTGGGTAATTGGTTTAGGCAGTGATTCTGTGACTATTTGTGTTTTAGGACAGGATTGCTGTGGTGCTGTTCAAGTCTTATAATTTTGCCAGTGTTTAACAGGGCTCCTTCTTGCCTCTTTTCAGTAAGATAGAGGAAGCTTTGGCAGCTCTGACTTGTGATGTGGATGGTGTCTTCCGAACCATGGTCCAGAATGGCTCTGATCCTACTGCCTGTGTTAATAAGCAGTCATTGATAGAAACTTTTGACAGCTATTCATTGAACTGCTATGTTTCTGCTTCAGGATAGCAGACAGTGTGGAAAATAAGCTTTATTAGACCTCTTGTAGGAAGGAGAAGTTATGTTGTTACTGTTGAGCTGTTATGGACTGTATGTATTTGATCTGGATGGCTTTAGCTGTTCCTGATTTGACTCAGTAGTTGAAGGTGAAGGTTGTAGTAGTATATTTGGGGCCACAAATGGAAAAAGTGAAGTGATTGAGAGTATTAGCAGCATTTAAGGGGATTTGAGAAGAATAGGAATAGTGACCTTTTTGGATGTGGTTGTGTTAAATGTGAAACAATATGTAGGAATGCTGAGCTAAACAGAAGGTAGCACAAAGCTGGTACCAACGATTTGATGCATTTTATCTGGTGCTGGCAAATCAATAGTCATATAAGACTAATCACTGGGTGATGTTACTCAGTTTTACTTGGACATTTTCTTCTCTTAGAGTGACCCTGTAACTTGCTTCAGTCTTGCTGACTGCTGCTGGTAAGTTTGACCCCAATCTGAATGTATTTTTGACTACTTCTATCTTGGCAAGAAGCGATGACATAAGAAAAATAACCCACAAATATTGCTATTAAAAGCTTCATCAATCCTGTCCAATTATCTTTAGGATCTGCAAATCTGTGTGCAGTTCTGTAGTATGCATCTGTTAATGGCAATTTCTGAACTGTTAGCAGGTTTTGCTTGAATGTTGCAAAATGTTACTGTCTGTTTTCAAATCTGCCTCTTTTCAATGAGACTTTTTATTCTTACAGATATTTCCCATCATTAAACTATTTTTGCTTAGTCTCTTTCATTCAGCTGCTTAGGGCATGCATTTTTTTTGATAACAGAAGATGTGTATCTATATAAAAATGCAAGATGATAGCTTTGCTGTAACTGATTTGGATCTGAAACCTTTGGGTCTCCCATAAAGGAAAAATGTGAGACTAAACCTGAATTAGAAGGTTCTTGAAGCAGTCCATTCAGACAAGTATCCTACAGTAGGAATGATTGTCTGGAAAGTAATTGAGTTTTTTTGGCATTGCCCCTTCTGGAGGTGGACAAGCAAAGATTGACAGTGTGTAGCATGACCTTTATGAGAATGAGTTTTATTTGCATGTAGCATGATTTGGGCTCTGTGGGTTAGGTTTGCCAGGAGCAGTGTGCTGAAAGTGGCAAAACTGCAGAAATGCCTGATAGGAAAATAAGACTTTTAAGTTTTAGAATGTGGGTTTTTTTTCTGTGCCTTTCTCTATTTCCTTTATGTGTGTCTTGAGCTTTCTACCTGCAGACAAGCAGGTAAAGTGATTCTGGTTTAAATTAAATATTAGTAAATTTTTTTGAATGATTCTGGTTTAGACTAGATGTTTAGTAAATGATTTCATGGAGTGGTCAGGCACTGGAATGAGCTGCCCAGGGAGGTGGTTGAGTTACCCTGGATGTGTTTAAGGGTCATTTGGATAGGGTGCTAAGGGATATGGTTTAAGATGAATCTTGTAGAGTAGGGTTACAGGTTGAACTTGGTGATCTTGAAGGGCTTTGCCAACCTGGGTGTTTCTGTGTGTGATGTTTTCCATAGTGCATTTCAGATTGGCTGTATGTGGGAGGAGAAAATTACACAGGGTGCTTGAATCTCTTGTTTTCCTCTTGATGGCATCTGTGACCTAGTTCAGGGGATGGTGTAGTTTCTTTTGTTGATGTCAAACCTGAGAAACTAAATATCAAATTTGGTGCCAAATCTGAGAAATTGAATATTTACCCTCAGGAACAAATTCATGAAGAGGCCCTGGGTTGCTGCTGGAGACTTAAACACTATAGTACACTAATAGATTGTGTATGATCTGTACCTGAAGACTTGCCTAAAAAACCTGCCTTTAATACTCAAACTTGCTCTAGGAAAACATGCTTGTGTTTCCTAGGATTCCCTTTGGTTTCATAGACTACCTGCTTAAATGTTTAGTGCTGTTCAGTGATTGTGGCAAAATAATTGTGAGAAATTTGAGGAGAAGGAACAAAGGATTTTATCCTTTCAAGTTGTTGTCATTTTGTTTGCACAAAGCCAAAAGCCCCTAGAGAATTCTGCTTCAAATTGCATTTGCGCTTAAAGCAAGTTTCATGTGCAGAACAAATGTAAGTGGTTATCATCCTTTCATTTAGAGACTGTACTTTTTTCTGTGTAGGAGAACAGATCTTTCCAGTTGCTTTAGATTGTAATTCAACTATTTAAGGATGTTCCAATAGCTTATGATTTGTCCTTTCTATGTGGATGACTGGATGATCTTGGAGGTCTCTTCCAAGCTGTTTGATTCTATGGTTTCATTAGGTGATAGGTTGGACTAGATGATCTCAGAGGTCTTTTCTAACCTGGTTAATTCTGTGATTCAAGTGGATGTCAGTAAGATGAACACTTTTGTCCAAATGAGTTTTCTGATTTATTCAGGTAGCATGCCAATAAAGCAAGACTTAACTACTGTTGAGGTTAGACAATTATAGCTTATTGTGGTATACCCTTCACTTAATTTTTTGACTTTGAAGATTTTTCCTCTATAGCTGTTGCACCCAGAGTTTCAAAGGTGTTTGCATAGGTGCATCAGATGTGATATAAGGCTTGTTGTAGAACTGAGGCTAAAAACAATAAAATCCCTAACAGTAAGACAGCACAAATTACAGCATGTCAGAGCACAAGAACATTGTGTGTGATAACACTGCAGATAGGGAAAAATGGCCATTTGTCTATACCTTCAGTTCAAAAAGTGGGTTTCTTCTTGTCCAGCATGAAATATTACCTCTTACATTTGGGCAAGTCCCCAGAAGCTATTCAGAATTGAGATTTGATTTATTGGTCTTGGAGGCTCTTAAATCTGTCATTACTCTTGACTTAAGTGGCTTCTTCTAAGGAACTTTGAGAGTTGAAAAGATATTTATTAGACACATGTGAGGAGTAGCAAATGCCCTTGTTTCTGAAGATGTACATGAGACCAAGCAAGTTTAAAACAACCGATTCTGAAAATGCTCATTGCTATGAATGGCTAGGTCATGAAAATACCATTAATACAGTGTCCATTAACCTGTGGAATACTTCACTGTTTTATGCTTAGATACCTCCTTTTATAATCTTAGTTTTGTGATACTGAATAAGCTACCTACTCCTGATATACCTCAGTTTCTTAGTATTTTACAGGCTTGTGG
This sequence comes from Pogoniulus pusillus, assembly GCF_015220805.1. Classification (NCBI taxonomy): domain Eukaryota; kingdom Metazoa; phylum Chordata; class Aves; order Piciformes; family Lybiidae; genus Pogoniulus; species Pogoniulus pusillus. The sequence goes on from NC_087278.1 coordinate 21,007,053, forward strand.
ATTAAATATTTGTGTGATTTACATGAAGATGTAAAGTAATTGTATGCAGGTATTTCGACTTGGAGCTGTGTAAGAGCAGCAGTGAGTAATGATGAAAATTTGGTTGCTGTTTATTGTGGGTTTTTAGTCTTTTGTAATAGATTGTAATGTAAACCTGCCCATTTAGTCTATTTGTAAAACATTGTGACTGTAATTGAGGTGACCTGCTTAATGGTAGAAGACTGGCTGTTCCAGGTTTTCTGGATCTGTTTTTGAAGATACATAGATGAAGGGCTCTGAAGTGTTGTGTTGAAGAAGAAAGCGAGGCTTTGCTAGAGCATTGCAGCCCTACAAGCAGAGATGCTGGGCAAACTGTTGTACTTCTGCTATAGATTGGTTTCTGCTTTTAACCCATGCTGTTATTCCTTGGCATAAGGGAGAAAGCATCCTTGGATTCTAATCATAGAATCAGCCAGATTGGAAGAGACTTCCAAGATCATCTGGTCCAAACTTACACCCAGCCCTGTCCAACCAACTAGACCATGGCAATAAGTGCCCCATGCAGGCTTTTCTTCATACACCTCCAGGAATGGCTACTCCACCTCCTTAGGCAGCCTATTCCAATACCAATCACTCTCTGTCAAGAACTTCCTCCTAACATCCAGCCTAGACCTCCACTGGCACAACTTGAGGCTGTGTCCCCTTGTTCTGTTGCTGCTTGCCTGGCATAGGAGACCATCCCCACCTGGCTACAGCCTTTGCTCAGGTAGTTGTAGACAGCAATGAGGTCTGCCCTGAGCCTCCTCTTCTCCAGGCTGCACACCCCCAGCTCCCTCAGCCTCTCCTTATACAACTTTAGTGTACCAGGCCCCACACCAGATTCATTGCCCTTCTCTGGACACCTTCCAGTACTTCAACATCTCTCTTGAATTGAGGAGCCCAGAACTGGACACAGCACTCAAGGTGTGGCTTGAGCAGTGCTGAGTACAGAGGCAAAATAACCTCCCTTGTCCTGCTGGCCACACTGTTCCTGCTCCAGGCCAGGATGCCATTTGCTCTCTTGCCCACCTGGGCACACTGCTGCCTCATCTTCAGCTGCTATCTACCAGTACCCCCAGATCTCCTTCTGCCTGGCAGCTGTCCATGTAAGCAACAGGGTTTTTGGGCTGTGCTGGAAGGTGGAGTCACCAACCCTGGATGTGCTTAAATGTTACTTAGATGTGGTGCTTGGGGATATGTTTTAGGAGTGAACCTTGTGGAATAAGGTTATTGGTTTGACTTGGTGATCCCAAGGGTCTTTTCCAACCTGAATGTTTCTGTGGTTCTTTATTGGAGTCTGATGATAATCTGGTTCAGAAGAATCTGCAAGAACCCTGGTAGCCTTTTTTTCCACATAGAAAATCTAAGACTAATGCAAACAGTAATTGTCTCAAATAGTGAAGCAAAGAAGTGTTTCAGTTCTGTGGAGGAAGCTTAAGTAGATTTAGGTCAGGCTAACCAAAGGAAGTAAGGCAGGATCAGTTGTACCAAAGCAGCTAGATGTGCTTTCAACATCAGCATGATAATTCCCAAAATTCTTTTGTGGTAGCCTCTGATATTTACCATTGTTGCAAATTGCTGGTTGGAGTTCTGAATGGTTTAACTGAAGCTTTGTTTCACTGCAGTTCTTCAGTCATTTGACATCTGTCAGAATACAGTTGGGGCCTTTAATGCAGCAGTTTATAAGATTATACTGAATTTCTGAAGTATGCTGCTGTTGTGTGATTTTACTGTTGTATCACATCCAAGCCTGTGTGTTGCTCAACTTCTGATCTTATCCTGTTATCTGTTTTACAATAAGCTATATAGTTTAGGTGAACTTGTAAAATTTAAAGGAGCACAACTTGCAGTTGATTAGTCATGGTAACCAAACTGGTGTGGATGAATGAAGTCAAAAAGAAGCAAGCTGTAAGCATAGTGATGTTTTGTTGTCACCTAATGAGTATGAAATCTGAGAAAGTTGTCATTGGAATTTAGAATGGAAAGAATGAGTTAGTTGACTCTGTAGAAAACTATTTTCCACTTTCCCTTTGACTTCTGTCCTTATCTTCCCTGGCAATAATATGCAGGGAAATGGTATCTTTGTTTTTCTTGTTCCTGTGTGGTAATGGTAATTGTTCTGGCTTCTTACCTGTTCAGGAAGTATTCTCATTCCTCCCACCCAACAAAACACTGCATCAGTCATTGCCAATGTAATTCTTTTGCTTCGTTTTCTAACTTGGGGCTTCCTGAATTCTTCAGTGGTCTCTGTATAAATCATCTGGCAAAACAAGGACTTTTAATTTTCTCACCCCACTTTGCACTCTGGAATTTTGTTTGTGTCAGTGTTTGGCTGTCCTGTGTATAAGAATAATGAGCATGGTTAAACCTTGCATCTAAACTGTTATTTATGGAGCTGCCTTCTTCCAAACTCACATTTTCCAGCTGGTAAATCAATCTTATACATGGAAATGTGCTTATGGTTCTCTTGGGAATTTGCATTATACTCTTGCATTCTCCCTTCCCCCTTCTCAAGCCAAATCTCTTTCCAGGAAGGGAAAAAAATCCATGGACTAGATTGAGCTTCAGCTGAATAGGGTGTCTCATTTCAGATATACTTACTGCTGCTTCTCAAATGACCAAAACAGAAGTGACAGCTGAGTTGTCTGTTTGCCGTGGGTCAAGGGCAGTCCAACTCAGCAGTTTCCCTTTCCTCTTCCCTAAGTTTTGCTTGGAAGCAATAGTGCTTTGCCATTCTATATAGTCATCCTCTTGTCACGAAGAGCAGATGGAAATACATCAGTTGTTTCGTGTATAAATACTCAGTCCAACAGCTGTGAGTTCACCAGAAGTCACTGGCATCACAGGATGGTGACCAGATTGTCAGATTAGCAGGCTATATATATGCTCTTATATTGAAATAAAGTTAAACTAAAACTGTGAGGAGCAGCCTGAGACACACTAAAAGGAGGAGGAGTGAAGTTGGACCACTGAAATGCAAGTTCGTTTTGCTGGTGAAGTTACAGTTCTTTTTCTAGAGTATTACAGAAGTCCTCTTACATTGCTGATAGTGTTTCATCCACTGATGCTGTTGCTGGAGTGTCCAAAAGGATTGGTCTGAAATCTCTTAATTGTCTCCTTTCCTTTGGTAGTTTCATTAGGTAAGAATACTTATTCACACTAATACCCAGTAGTCTTCTGGTCAGTTGATAACCTTCATAATCTTCTTGCCAGCTGATAGCCCTCAGATATTTTCAATGTGGATTTCTACTGAAAAAGCTGAGATACTTGATGTGATCCTAGTTACCAATGAATCAAGTATAATGAGAGTCATAATAAAACTAATTGACAGTGATAATTAAGGGGCTTAACTTGACTTTGCAGGTTGAGGGGTTTTGCTGCCATCCATGTGCAAATAAACCTTGATTTATTCCAATAATACTGAGAAAAGGGAGGTGGAAGTCTGCCAATGGCCATTGGCTGTTCGGTTGCAAAATGCAATGTGTTGCATGGGCTGCTAAGCATAATGGGAAACAAAGTGCCATAAAAAACCCTTTGAGTACGAAGTACATGACTGAAAAAATACTTAAATGGGAGAATGGGTACGGTCATTAACTTCTTAAAATAGCTTTTCTGCAGAAAACTGAAGTAAATTAAGATTGTAGTTCTTGATTAGTGAATATTGCAGCATGTAAGGCTAAAACTGAATTAGATGTAAAACAAATTTGCAGTGACTACAGACTTAAACCCCCTCATCAGATAAAACCAACAAAAAACCCAAAAGCAAAAACCAAAACAGCAAATCTGCATAGGGAAGGTTGCTATGTTTTAGTAGAACCACCTGTTTCTCAAACCTTGAGGGGAGTTGTGCCTGTTGGTCTGAAAAACTTTCTAGTTTGAAGGATTAAGATGTTTTTAATGTCTATGGTTAGCACTTCGAGACAATGGAAAGATAAATGAAATTGATTACACTGTTAGCTTGTAGTCACCACAGGTCTCAGCAAATGAAAAGCTGCCCCCAAACCATCCCACCAATAAAACCCAAAATAAACCCCCAAAAGGTTGTCTGGTTGAACTGTTTTGCCTGCCTAGGTCTCACTTGTATCTCAAGGGGTTTTCTTCTGGCTTGCGGAAGCTGCTAAGGCAGTGCTGGTGCCATAGAAGCCCTTGCAGCCAGTACAGAAGAGGTGATTTGCAGCTGTATCTGTTTGGGGAATATAGTAGGAGTTAGGCTGAACCTGTTTTGCAGTCCTTTTAATGAGCACTCTGGCCTTTGAATTAGATGTGCTCTTCTGTTGTGCTTGAATCTGTGCAGCTGGTCTGGATGATGGGAACTGAGAGCATGCTGTTCATAGACACGTGGATGGTCTACAACTTCTATGCTTCAGACTCAGAATGAACTTCAGCTCACTCTAAAAGAAGTTGTCAGGGACATCATATTCTGATAGATGTTTATTTTTTCAGCCATATATTGGAGTGGGATATCTTGCTTTAGTGTCAAAGCATTAGTAAGTGGAACCTTGTGGCCATTTTCTAGCTAAGTGTCAGGTTTACAGTTTGAGGGTCTGGGAGTCATCAATGTGTGCTCATGGAGATAGCAGATAAAGCTAATAACCTAGCTGTCTTTTGGGAGTTTTGAACAGTCTGTTGGACATGGTAGGGTAACAAAGTATCTTGAACTTTGACTGATGACTTGGGTCAAGCAGAGATCAAGGGTCATGGTGCTGTGCACTTCATCATATCTTTGGAAATATTCATCAAAGATAAGAGGGGTTAACTCTCTTATTGAGGAAACAGATTAATTAGTTCACCTGTTCACCTATTTAGCTTCATGGTTTTGGAAGTGTTTGTGACTATTGAATTTTAATTTTGATTCTTCTTGAATGGTGAAAGTGCAGAAGCTGTATCTAGCCACATGCCCATGTTACCCTGAGATATCTAACAGGACTGTGAGTGGTGGTGGTGTTTACATGGAGACTCCAAATAATAGCACAGGGCGAGGTTTGTGTGGGATTTGTTTGTTACTGTTTCTATTGAAATACTTACCACAGCTTTTTTGTCAGTGCTCTGTCATGCTTTCTGCTCTAGAGTCTGAGGAAAAGGTTTGATTTCATGAGAAGTCTTGGCTTCACCTCTCTTGTAGCTAAGCTTTTAATTCAGCACTTGGCTAGCACTAATGATACTGTACAAGGTAACTACAGGGACCTGACAGGTTATCCCTTCCTAACTGTGCCACTTTCCCTGAAAGAAGTGATTCAAGGAGAACCAAAGCACAGAAGAAATCTTACCAGAAGACTTGAGTGGTACTGCAGCTACTTTAGTTACTGATGTGGAACAACATTAGATTATTGTGCCTTAGAGGCTGTGGATATCAGGTGTGGTTCTGTTCGAGCCTGAGAACCAAGGAGATCATGTGTAATGGCCAGTTTGCTGTCTTGCTGTTTTTTTCTTCGCTTTAGATGGAACTTGTAGAACATAAATAATTTTCAGTGATTGACTACTGCTCCATTTGCAGAATAGTGTTAGCTCTTTTCAGTAACTATATTTGAAAAGCATTAGAATACTGCACTGAAAACTCAAGCATTATAGTAGCAATGAGCTGAAGTTGCAAAGAAAAAAAATCTTTTGGAGTTCTTCATGTGAAGAAATACTTTGCTTACTTTTGTAGCTCCTCTTGTGCATTGCTGGCAAAAACCTACCACAATTTAGTATTTGAATGTTTGGTACAAGACTTGGGCGCAGTGCCTGAAATTAGTATTGAGCTGTATCTGAGTTTCTGCAGTCATCAGCTGATATAATTGGCAGGTTGGTTCCTATTTTGCTTTTTGAAGTATGAAAATCAGCCTGTGTTTCTTACATGCTTGTGATGGGTTGAGTTCCTTCTGTAGAACTACTGACCTTAGTCTAAGGGACAGCATGTATCTTTTCCCAGATGAACTCAAACTGTGGCACTGGAGATCCTCCTGAAGTATATTCTATTTATCTTTCTGTTTTAACCTGGATTGTAGTTCAGTCAAAGAGTCTGTGCTTCAGTCCAGAAGTGAGAAATTTGCTCTGTATAACACACAGAATGCATTAGGTTGGAAGGGACCCTTACAGGTCATCTTGTACAGCTCCCCTGCAGTGAGCAGGGACATCTTTAACTAGAAAGGTTGCTCAGGGCCCTGTCAAGTTTGTCCTTGAAAGTCTAAAGGGGTGGGGCCTCCACTACCTCTCTGGACAACCTGTTCTGGTATTTTGCTACTCTCACTGTAAAGAACTTTCTCCTGATGTCCAACCTAAATCTACCCTTTGGCTGCAATCGGTCAACCAATTCCTTACCCACTGAATGCTCCACCCAGCAAATCCATCTCTTCAATTCAAAGAGAAGGATGTTGTGGGGCACTGTGTCAAAGGCTTTACAGAAGTCCAGGTAGATGACATCTGTTGGTCTCCCCTTGTGTACTGATGCAGTCACCCCGCTGTAGAAAGCCACTAGGTTGGTGAGGCAGGATGTGCCCTTGGTGAGTCTGCGATGGCTGTCTCCAGTCACCTCCCTGTGCTCTGTGTGTTCCTGTGTAGCTTCTAGGAAGATGACTTTAAAATCATAGAATCAACCAGGTTGGAAGAGACCTCCAAGCTCAGCCAATCCAACCTAGCACCCAGCCCTGTCCAGTCAACCAGACCATGGCACTAAGTGCCTCATCCAGTCTTTTCTTGAACACCTCCATCATCTTCCCAGGCAGAGAGGTGAGACTGACAGGTTGGTAATTTGCAGGGTCCACTTTCAAAGTGGGCACAGTATTTTCCTTCTTGCAGTCTCCAGGGACTGCACCTGACTTGTAGATTTTCAAATGCCATGGAGACTGGCTTAGCAATTACACCAGCCAATTCCCTCAGGACTCATTGGGTTCCTGTAACTGCAGTTAGTGCAGTGCAAATGGTGTTTGGGCTTGACATGAGTGTCAGACAGTTGTTTTCTCCTCTTGACAGTGTGAATGAAGTTCACCCCAGTGTTAGCTGTTCACTGAACTCAGTTACTTTTTGAACTGCAGTCATGTCAGTTAAGCAGACTTGGGAGTCAACTCTATAGCATAGATGGGATCTCTAATGGTCTGTAATTTTGCAAGGTGTCTTTTGTGATGTTCTGTATTTACACAGTAATTGTCTGCTTTTAAATTCTCTGCCAGGAGACATGGGACTAATGCCCTAAGTTGCACCAATTAACTTGGAATCCTGTCATAAGATCTTGCTTTCAGTTTCCCAACTGGTGTGCACCTTAATCACCCAGGCTGTAAGTTTTCAAGCCAAGTGTCTGTCTTGAGCTTAATTGTTTGAGAAGCTTCAGCCAGGGTGATACAGATGCTGCAGAGAAAGGCACCTGCTTTGTTGCATCTGTTGATGGCTTTACACTTTTGTACTTCAGCACTGTGAGACAGGGGCCTAAACGCAGTGTTGAGACATGTAGGCCATCTTGGTACTGAGGAAGTATTTCCAGGTAAGTAGTTTTGTAGATAATAAAGTTTTAAAAGTCACTTTCTAGATTAATCTTTCTTGGAAACTTTATCTTTTCTCAACTCTAAATACTTGCTTCATAACCTAGGCTGCCAGTAGTCTGTGCTGTCATCCATATGATGCTCTATCAAGCAATTTGCCCACCTTACAATGCCTATTGAGTTTATGGTTTAACTTCTGTACAGCCTGTGCAAGACAGTCCTTCAGGATGGGAAATGCAAGACAGAAGCTGTACAACATAACTTCTCTTGCTTGTGTTGCAGCTACTTAAGCTGGTCAAGTTTGATATCCTCAGAAATGGCTTGCTCCATTAGGATGTAAACTTCTCTGGAGGAAGAGGAATTGAGATTTTCTAGTAGAAAATCTTTTGTGGAACAGCATCCTCTATTTTTTGCAGAAGTAGCAGGCTTGCAACGATTAACTTCAGTGTTCAGCTAATGGAAAACTAGATTTGGTACAGATACGTTGTAGTTAGTGGGGTGCAAACATCTCTGAAAACACTGCTCAAATGGCTTTGGTTATCAATTTGCAGGACTCAAATGTACCTTGTAAAATAAATACCCATATCAAAATCTGTCTGCTTTCCCACAGGACTTGAGGGAATGCTGATATGGATAGGATGAGCTCTATTTATTTTTAATGGATTTGCAATTGTCTTTATCCTTTTCTCTTTAATATATTTTAAAATACAGACTTTTGTATGTTTAGTTTGGATTTTTCACATCAAGGTCTTGTAATGACAGGATGAGGGGTAATGGGTTTAAAATGGAAGAGGGGAGATTTAGATTAGATGTTAGGAGGAAGTTCTTTATAGTAAGGATGGTGAGACACTGGAATGGGTTGCTCAGGGAGGTTGTGGCTACTTCCTCTCTGGAGGTGTTTTAAGGCCAGGTTGGATGAAGCCTTCAGCAACCTGCTCTAGTGGGAGGTGTCCCTGCCTGCAGCAGGGTGTTGGAGCTGGATGATCCTTGAGGTCCCTTCCAACCTAGACCATTCTATGATTAGACTCTTGATGTTTAGCATGTAAATGAATTAGGGCCACCAGCAAACACAGTTGCTCTACACACTACAGAGTTAGAAATGTTTGTGGGTTGTTTGTTTGCTTTTTAATGATAATAATCATGTAGGAGGGGATTGTGTGTAGAAGGAAGGGAAAAATAAAAGTCCAAAGAAATATATGTAAATCAAACAAGTGCAAAAAACAGCCCAAACATAGCTATAATCAGAGTGGTTCTTGACTGCTTTTAGTTTTATTCTGGTGTTTGTTACATTGTATGGAAATTCCTTTTTAATTAGCTCAGAGCCAGGTCTGTGCTATGTCCAATGTTGTTTGCTTTGCTGGGGAAGTGGAAACTTTAAAGTGCTTCTGGAAGGAAGGGCTGTCAGGAGCTCATATTAGGAAAAGTTATTGGATTACCTGGAAATTTGTTTCCTCCACTTTAAAAAATTAAATTTGAATACTTGTAGCTATAGTCTCTTCTGGAGTCTTAAGATTTAACCATTCTATTCCATTCTCTGTCTTTGGAAAGAGCATGAGTTTTGCAGAGAAGTGTCCTATTTCTACAGAGCTGATCACTGCCAGTAGATCTCTTGTGAAGTCCTTATTTCAGTGCAAGCACACTGAAGTCAGATGAGATAAGGGTTCATAGTGGCACAAATTTCAGTTAGCCTTCTATGTGTGACTAATTCTGAAATGGAGTCCTTTGGTCTGAATCAGCAATTAAGTATGTTGAATGTGCTCAGACTATCTCTGATTTGTAATAAGCATTAATTTGCTCTGCAAATGTAGAAGCAAACAGGTTGGTTATGTTGCACCTTAGTCACTTGAAGGTGACTAAGTACAGGCCAGGTCTGTCTGAGAAAGTATACTCTGAAATTGGAAGTTACAAGACAGTTTCTGTTAGGCTCAGCATGTGTTGGAAGCATAGGAGAGATTAAAATAGCATCCAAAAACTAGCAGAAGTGCTTAGGGCAAGAGCAAGTGGGGTTAGGAGGGGAACTGCAGTTCTTTCTTTATGATGCAGTCTGGATTTTATTACTTGCAAAGTGAAATCACAAGGGGAATGTCAGTTTCTGATGGGCAGATATGTTGCAACTCTCTCTGAAGAAGTCTGTTGTTTCTTTTTCAGCCTACTAATAGCTTTGAAGATAGGACTGCAACTCTAAAATTGATCGATCTAGCTCCTGCTTATTAGGCAGCCTGTTTGACTTGTCCCTCTTTCATATTTGTAGGCTGTTAAGCATTGGTGCTGCTGCAGTTAAACATAAAATCTGAGCTGCAAAACTTTATACTCTGTATTCTAATAATATTGTTGGCTACTGAAGCATTTCTTCAGTATTTTGAAACCCTGCAGCAGCTCTTCTAATGAAAAAGTTGAAAATGAGAAGTAGATAAATTACTTCTCTTCCCTTTCTGCTTCTCTTGTGCTATGTCAGTTTTGTGGCCCAAACTAAAACCTGAAGTTCTAAGTACCAAATCTCTGGTAGTAGTGAGGAAAAATATCCCAAGATTTTTCTTATGTTTTGAGGACTTGGAACTCTGTAATGACACTTCCACATTTTGATCCATTAGCATACCTTAGGTCTTAGAATGGAACTCCCAAGAGACTGTGTCACACAGCTGTCCATTAAAAGTATTGAGGTCTCCCTATGGATTGTAGCCATCCTGTGGAAGAGTCGTTCTTACTGTAAAGAAGAAATCATTCCAAAGCTGCCTGAAACTCTTCAGGAGGAATTGGTAAGGTTTTCATCAACGTATCTAGATACTGAGCACTGAAACACTAGAATTGTGACCAGAGTGTTCACTATGGCACTTGGATTGTGTCTGAGTTAATTGAAGGATGTGGGAGTAGAAAAAGGCTGGGCAAATGGACTGATTGATTGATAGATGCTTCCAGACTGTTTATATGGATGTCATCCTGCTTCTACTTGCATCCTGGTGCTTGGACAGAAGGTACATGTTCTGAAAAATGAACGTGGCTGGTCTGTTACATACCTCTCCAGAGACCTATCTGGATCTTGTGTCTGCCTGTGGGAAAAAAAGACTTGTAATAGGTTCAGCTGTCTCAAGAGTGAAGAAAGATAATTGAGTAACTTTTCTAGTAAACTCGAGCACATGTGCCTGTTTAAACTATTAGCTGGTGGATTCAAAAGTAAAGTTTCAGTGTCTTATCTTTATGGTACTGTCTTTGGCTTACTTAATTGTTTTACTGGGATGTTGTGTAGTAGGGCAAGAAGAAATTTAAAGACAATTATGGAATGTCTCAAATGGAGTCAATGACTTAATCCCACAGAAAGGTACTATTGCCACGGAAGCAAGGGATGCAGAACCAGTGTGTTTGTGCAGATGATCTGATAATCCCCTTGCCCTTCAATTCCAGCTTCTGTGGCTTTTTGTGTTCAGATAGAACCATGGTGCTAGGGAGAAGGTTTTAGTATTGAGCATGATTAGTAATGACTAATTTTGCTGTGTGATGCACAGAACATAAGCCATCAGCTGTTTCCCTGCATGAAAAGCATGTTTCAATCTTTAACTTCATTTTTGGGATGATGCTCTTTAGTTCCCAACTAAATTAAATTTTTAATTGCAAGTGGAATTCTTCATTGTAACTAAGTAGGAGGTAAATTGATAACAAGGAATCCCATTTCAGGTTGTGATGACCCATATAAGGCAGGCCCTTTGGACCATGACATCCTTAGGGGTTTCTGCTTATCTTCAAGAAATTCCTTCAATATTCCTGTTCAAACAATTGAAATCAAGTGGCTCAAGACCAAGAACAGACAGTATATGAGTCAAGTACAATGTAATGAGAAACAGATGTTTTGGATAAGCCATACCAGTTCAAATAGCTGATTCATAGATAGATTATGGTGAATATCTGAGGTCTTCTAGGTCTTCTGGCAGTGCAGGATATTTCCAGCAGTAATCTTGAGGGGAAAAAGAAATGCTTAATACAGAGTAGCCTTGCCAATAGCAGTAATACCCTATTCAGTCCCCAGATTCCAGGAAAGACATTGTGAATGCTCATCTGAAACTTTAAGCACTTTCCCCTAGCTGTCTGCTTTGAATCCTCTTGGAGATTATTGTTGATAATAATTCAACTGTTCTGCACCACTACATAGTAGTTGTCAAAGACCTAGAGATCAGTTCAACACTTACATTTTCTCCACCCCCAACTTCTAGGGGGGTTTTGGTGTGATGTTTGGTTTGTGTGGTGGTTGGTTTTTTTTGGTGGTAGGTTGGTTTGTTTTCCTCTCTCCCCAGTTTCTGTGAAGATAGTACTTAAGTAAAATTTTTCGGGGTTGAACTGTAAGGCAAATTATGTTAATTATGTTTCTGGATACAGAATATGTTTCACAATGCCAATATTAATTGTTCATCCTACCACTTCCCTGCTGTTAAATATTTGAGTGTTTTCTTTCTCCTGACTCAGCTATGCTCTGTTTCCTTGCACTGTGAAAGTTAATGTGCATGTTTTGAATTTTACATATTAGTGGTACATTTGATGATCTGAAATATTTTTCACTTTGAGTGGTGTCTTCAGTGTACCTCTTGCATTGGGTTTGCCTGGACAGATGTACACAGTGCATTGTAAACAAAACTCTCTTGCTTGTATGATATCGACATGAATGTTTGCAGTAAACCTGCAAATGATATCCAAACATAATTTTATAAGTCAACCTGCCAAGTGATCATGGTCAAATTATTACATCTTCCTCTTATGAGAAGCCTGAGATGAAGATGGGCATTCTGATAGATCACAGGGAGACCAAATCATCAGTGCAGCAAGGATTAATACAAATAAAGCACTTCACCAATGTGTTTTAGAATCTTTGTTTGGGAAATAGTAGTGTTAATAGTTTACTTATGCAAGGTATTTGAGACCTCATCTACAATGGAAACTTAGGTCACCCTACAAAATTGACAGTTTCTGCTTTCACAGATTCATAGAACTTGAGAGGTTGGAAGGGACCTCCAGAGATCAAGTACAACCTCCCTACTGAGGCAGGATCACCCAGGGTAGTTTGCACAGGAATGCACCCAGGTGGGTTTTGAAAGTCTTCAGAGAAGGAGACTTCACAACCTCTCTGGGCAGCCTGCTCCAGGGCTCCATCACCCTCACTGTAAACAGGTTTCTCCTCGTGTTGAGATGAAGCCTATTGTGTTCCAATTTGTATCCATCACTCCTTGTCTTATTGCTGCTGACCACTGAAAAGAGATTAGTCCCATCCACTTGACACTCACCTCTCAGATATTTGTATACATTGATCAGATCTCTCAGCCTTCTCTTCTCCAGACTAAACAGCCCCAGGACTCTTGGTCCCTCTTCCTAGGGCAGATGCTCAAGTCCCTCAATCATCCTTGTGGCTCTTTCCATCCGTGAGATCTCATTTTTTTGTCTGCTTTGGAACAAAAGGACATGGAGAATGCCTGACAGTGATTTGTGACATGATGAATTCCTGAAGGATCAATGTATGAGAAGTTTATTTCTGAGAGAGAAATGTCTGGTGTGGAATTCTCAAGTGATTATTGTAAGGGTTTTCCCTTGCTTGCCAGTAGTTGGCCTACACTGCATAAGTCATCCTGTCATAACTGCTAGTAATTCAGTGTTGTGAAGTACTGTCTTTGAAAGTGTTTGCAGAAGAAGCAAAGCTGGGCAGACTAGCTCTTCTGTCATCAGACCACACGTGCCATGTGTGCACCAATTTTGTGTGTGAACTTGAAGCTAAAGTGTACTGTAGGCTGATTTTACAACTAGAGGAGTGCAGGGGGCAGACTTAACAGGGTCTGCTGCTTGAATACTTGTGTAGACAATTTAAGTTTATTGCCTCTGGGCTTCATGCTGACATTTTTGCAAGAGAACTAGTCAAAGGCACAGGAACATTGCTAGTTCCTGTGTACTTCCTACTTTGATTGTTCTTAGTAAAGATTTGGAGTCATCTTAATGGTTGTATGTGGTTTTCAATGAGCGTATTAATGCAGACTTTCAGCATACTGAGAGGTAGCTATAGGTAGCCCTTCCTTTTCATCCATAGCTTTGTGAAATTACATAGGATGAAGAATTTAATATATTTTTGGTTCTTTAAATGGATTTGCCTTTATCAGACCCATTTGAGGGTACATTCTTATGTCTTAAACATGTACTTACTCACAAAAGGACTCTTACAGTCACAGAAATATGTCAGACAGTTTTTCTTTAGATGTAATGAGTTGTTAAACCTGCAGAGTAACCTGAATAGCTTACAGAGGAGATTTTTTTTCTCCCAGTGTTGTTACCTCTTGGATGAAGAATTTGATTTCTAGGGTAGAACTTAGATGAGATGATTTGATGTACCTTCTTTCACTGATGAAAGAGTTTGGTGCAAAATGGGAGCTGACATGAGCATCAAAACTTTTAATGAGGCATTTGAGCCAAGTGACGAGAGTCCAGCTGGTTAGTAGCTCATCAAGAATTCAGTTCAGCTAACACTTCAGTGCTGTAATAAGCTGTATGTAATAAACATAATCCTCATTGTGAGGCTTTATCAAACAGCAAACTTATCCATTTATCTTCCATGGACCAGATAGCAATTTAGAAGTAAAATTAAATGGATGAGCTCTCTATTCTGGTCCTGTGGTGTGTTGGTTTTTGTATTTTTAATATAGACCAGCATTTAAATTACTGTCACTGTTTAGCCTCTTAGAATGAACAAATCAAATGAAAGTTTTAGCCATCTTTTTTTGGAGGCTTCTGTGTAAGGAAGCACAATTGCTGCCCAGGGCAACCCTAGAATAGAAGTGTCTGAAGCGTAAACAGTTAGTTGCTATTCCTTGACCAAATTCCTGAGGACCTGAGAGATTTCAGAGGAGGTCATGTCTATACTATAGGCTTTATATCTACTGTTTTATATTTTTGTCTTAGTAATTGCATGAAGAGTAAAGGGGAAAACAAGATTTATTTGCTATGAAGCTGCTGTGAAGTTTCCATGGCTGAAGCATGCAGGCTTCCAAAAGGAAGCTATGGGATTAGGTAATGCACTGACTAGTTTTAGTCATTGTTTGCTGCAGAAGCAGAATTTGGTTCATTAATTTGGTTTGGCCTACTTGGCCTGTGAATGTTTGTGCTGATGTGAGTGAAGAGTAGCACAGACATGGGTTAGTGGGTCTGTTCACACACCAGATCTAGAAAACAAGCTAATAATCCAATAGAGGCTCACAGATGGTGTTTAATGTTCCTGGGAAAAGCAAGGTGCTCTAATGCTGGGTGTACCATAGTCACACTTCCTAAATTTTAAGTGGAGACCTAAAAATCTACACTGACTAAATTCCTTGGAAGTCTGTGATCCACAAAAGACCATTCTAGTCCTTTTGGAGTTGTACAGATTCTGTTCCATGTCGTTGTACTTTCAAGAGGGGCTTGAGGTTTATCTGTCTGCCTCAGTCTCTAAGAAGGATGCTTGCATCTGTCTCTGGTGAGCACTGGGCATGAGCCAATACTGCATATGGAATTGCAGTGCTGTGACATGGCAAGGTTGACATTTTTGGCATTGCTGAAAATACATTTTCTCACAGTCCTGCTGTAACAAGAAAGACTTGGTACTGGGAACAATACTTTGAAGGTATCTCGTGACCTTAGATAAAGAGGGAACATTCTGACCTACTATTGCCCTGCAGAGAAGCAAAAGTGTTTCTCTGCTGCTGTATTTTGGTATTTGCACACTTTTTGCACTTTTGATCCCACTTGTGACATTTGCTTGGTGTGAGGAAATGAGGCACCATGGCTTCATATCTCACCAAGTTAGTGAGCTCATCTCTGATGTAGTGTTCCTAACTTTTATTTAAAGCATCTTTCTTTTTTTGCTTGGTCTAGTTATACCTTGCTGCCTGCTTCCTGTAGCAGCAGTGACAGCATTAGCAATAGACTTGCTGTGAATGTTCTTAGGAGTTCTGGAATCCTGGAAACTCAAGGATTTAGCCAAGTTTCTTTTTTCTAGCTGGATACCTGAAAGGACTGTATAATCATGGCTAGCTGTAGGCCACTTGTGTTTAAATGGTGCTATAACTTGGTGCAAGCAAGCACAAACTTGTGTTCTAATGCCTCTTCTGTCATTGTAAGACTTGCTGAAGGTATCTCCACAAGCATAAGTTAAGTCTATGCTATTGCTGCCACCCGGTGTCTTAGGTGCTGCTACTACTGCTGCTGGCACAGGTGCTACTGCATATGTAAAAGTGGGAAGTGACCATGTCAGAGGAATGTCATTGTCCCCCTTTCCCCCTTGGTGATGAGTCATAGGTTCGTCAAAACTGATAAGCAGTTGCAGGAACAAATGGGCAACCGTGCCAGTACCTGTCACACAGGCTTTAGCTACAGATACCCCTTTTTCCAAGATAAGGCTAAGCTGTATCTCTTACTTTCTGAAGCTTACTCAAGTGTTGATTCTTTTGGGATATATATGATAGACTTCTAAAGACTAATCTCTGATTGATAAAGGCTTTAGTCAGTTCCTCTTCTGCCTGATCACTGAGGGTTTCATTTTCCTATTCTTCCTGCCATCAGTTTACCTCACTGTCATCTTTCAAGATAAATGCAATTTATCTTGTTGCAGCAGCAGCAAACTTAGAGCAAATGTATGCATCACTTGCCTGTGTCAGTGCTAAGAGAAAGGACAAGGACCAATTCTACTCTCTGGTGTCTTAACAGAGCAGCTTCATGCTCCAATGAATTTTGTGCTGTGCTACTACTGTGGTGCAGTAAAATGCCAGAGGTGAAAGTACAGAAAAGCATGTACAGATAGCTGCTTTTTAGCAGGAAACTGGACAACTAATAATACCTCAGTGTTTCTCTTAGGGTACCTGCTTATGTAGTTTCTTGAAACTTAAAGCATTTTAAATGTCTTGTGTAAGAAGCCTGCAAAAAAGTATTTACCCTTAATCAAGAACTTTAAAACTTTAACAGATTTAAGCCTAATCTTTTCCATTGTGTTACGTATACCTCTTAGATTTTACTGTTATCTTTCTCAGGATGATTTGCTTATTCCATCGAGATTGGCTGTAGTTTCTATAAAATTGGTTATTGCTGTGGAGATTTGCCAAGCAGCAATGTGAAATTGTGCTTTTAGTTAAGAAGTGTTAAATGGGAATTGTCCTTTACTTCTCTACCCATCCTCAGGAACTTTGTCTTCTGTCTTCAAACTAAGATGAGGAGGAAAGGCACAAAAGTTTTGGACCCTTCACTACAAGAAAGATACTGAGGTTCTGGAGCACACCCAAAGAAGAGTAAGGAAGCTGGTGAAGGGTCTACCAAACAAGTCTTATGAGAAGCAAGTGAAGGAGCTAGAGTTGCTGAGCTGGGATGCATGCATTCCTAACAGCAGGTCTTCAGTTGTGTTGAACAGTTTGTGTTCAGTGGCTTGTAGAAAGGTGTATTGGTGGAAGTATCTGTGACACTACTTGTTCAATTTCCCCGTCAGCTGCTGCACAGGGATGAGTTTTGAGCAATCTCTTCCTTCTGCTTTTTTTCCCCTCTGCTTAGTGTTTTAACATGGAGAAGTCTGAAATGGTTTGTGTTGACATAAAAGTAGATGCAGTTGTTAATGTGCCAAGACTTCCATTTTTGGGTACCAACCGAGTAACGCAGGATGATTGTAAAAATCAGTGAATTCTTTGTTGATATTTTGTTAATCTGGCTCAGTGGTCACTGTGCCCTTTTCTTTTAAACTGCTAGATTTTTTCAGGATGAGAACACTGCAACCCACAAAGCCTCCCTTCCATTAACAGTGCTGAATATCAGAAAACAGTCTTGCTAGCTTCTCCTCTGATGACCCCTCATTAACCTTGCCTAAAAGGCTTGCAAAGCCTTTCTCATATGCTGCAGAAATGCACACAGAAGAACACTTGTCTCTTCTGTATGCTACTTCTTCATCTGACTAATAGGCTGGTAGCAGCAGTGTCTTCCTCTCAAATTTTCAGACTTTGGGAGAGCCTGATAAAATGCTTCTTGCTGTAATCTCAGCACAGATAACTTACCTTGATTTTGATTCAGACTGACTATAATTGAACAGCGCTTTGAAGTCTGTCATGGCTGTACATTTTCAGATGACACCACTTGACAGTTTATTGCTGCTAACTTCTCAAATGTGATTTCTAGTGCATCTCTTTGGATAAGAGCTATGTAGCGTTGGGCCAGTGTAGTTGGAAGGAAAAAAGTAATCAAACACCATCAATGCCCCTCTGCCTCCCCCTTCTCCAAACAAACAAAACCCCCAACAAATCAACCTAACCTTGCCAACTTTCCCTGCAATATAACTATGCAGGATTTCTGGATCCAATGGTAGGATATGCAGAAAGCTATCAAACCCTCTATGGTATGTAAAGTGTCCACTCTTTCTGTTTCTTCTTTACTGGTTGTTTTCCTTATATTAGGGAAAAGAGAACCAGCTTGCTAAGCTGTATAGCAGCTCACAGAGTGAGCCACTGGATTTTTTGGTGGATGGTTGTTTTGTATTGTTTTAAATAATCCATTTTGAAGTTGATGCCTTCTCACCTTTGAGTCTTAATTGTGGAAGCTGGAAACCATGGCAAGTTTTTTGAGTCAGGTTTGTTCTGTTGTGCATAGATTGCTTGGCACTTTGGTGAGTGCCTTAAATTACACTTGATATTAAGAAACAGCAAATCGCCTTTGGAGATGTATAACATGAATTAGTTCTTTCTGTGTGGAGTTATTTCTTTTGTTACCCACTTGCCTGGTATTCTGTAGTTTGTATTTGAAGTGTGGTGTGCCTCTTCTGCCTGTGTCTAATGTCAGCTGAATTGTTCTAGAGCCTAGCTTAGGCTATTTGGTGTCAGCTAGTAAAAATGGACAGTGGAGATGGAACCCTTAGTAGAGCTTGGTCTGAATGAACCTCAGTGGCCTGAGGAGAATATGATGCCTTGCTGAGGTCTCTCTCTTTCAGGTATCATGTTTTGTGGTAGTGTGATGTGCTCTGCAGGTGTGTGATATACTGTGGAAAGGTAGAAAGGAAACTTCTGAGAAATGACTCCGTAGACTTGGTGACTGAGCAACCCAACTGAAATGTAAGATTAATTTAGGTACCAGAAATGTATTTTCTGAATAGACATTAAACCTTGGCTCAAAATAACTGCCAAAAGAATAAAGACCCTGTTTTCCTGATGACCTCTGTTTATTGTGGCTTGGTACAATAACTAATCCTAGGGATGAGGGGTTGTTTTGGACTTGGATTTTTTGGCATTTATGTAAGGCAGCTAAGTACAGGGATGGAAAGGGGTAGTGACACTTCTGAATGTAGTTCATGCTCCTGTAAATTAAGCACATCTAGTGAAAGAGTAAGCCTGTACCTGGCTTATCCTGAATGACCAAGATCTCTGTTTTACATGGAATAAATAATCTAAACACCTCTGACCACTTTTTCCTGACCAAAAGCAATCTGAGAGGAAGTGCATGGATAAATAGAAACAGCCAAGAAAAGCTTATTGAATCGTTCTGAGCTGAACAATTGTTTCACTTGCTGCTTGTCTCTGCTCAGGCTCCTGGCACTGCAGAGCCCTGGGTCATGTGCTGGGAAGCCTTGCTGTTTGTCCTGGCTTGTCAAAACAATTTAATGTAGGTGGAGAGGAATGAATGAAATGAATGGAGTGGGCTTGCTGCATCTGTTTCGGTTTGTTCGAAGGGCAGTCCGGTGATTGGACTGTGACACTTAAGTCCTTCAGGGAAGCTGTCAGTTTGGGAAGAACAGTGCTGGCCATTTTATAAGCAAGTTAAATCCACTTCAAGGAACAAACCTTCCTACGATTTGACAGCTTTGGGTATTTCTTTTAATTCGTGGGCTGTCCCTGCTTGCTGTGTGCTAACCAATATATGAGAAGGCCTTTTGCTGACTCTTGAACTTTTGTCTGCCTGTGCTTCCTTCATTATGGGAAAAGCTGAGGAAGAAGAAAGGGTGTTCATTTCTTAATTTGATTAGTAGGAATTCTGAAACAAATTGCTCTTTGAAGACTAGGGTATGAAGGCATATGTAATTAACTGTTCTTAAAGCAGTGGTTTCTTTGTAAGAGTTCTTCCAAGTTTCCCAGGCTTATGGAAAAGATTCTCTTACATGTTGCCATTTGGTTTAGTTACAGTTTTTCTGCTTTTAAACCAAAAATTAAATCAAAGAAATGATGAAATGTGTTTAACCAAATCTTATACTCCATGATGCTGGAAAAAAGCCTCTATTTTTGCTTCCAGATGAAACTGGCACATACATACTGAAATGATCCTTCTTATATACTTATTTAGAGCATGAGTTAGAGGAAGAAGGCTGCAGGGGGATTGATCTGCTTATTTAATTCACCCTTGAGATAATGTAGTCAAATGATGTGCTTGTATATGATACACCACAACCTCTTTGCTACTCATTTGAGATAGAACTGAGGGTCTTGCCCTCTTGCAGACTACTGCTCAAAGATCTTATTGGAAGGACACATCTGGGCTTTTGAGTCTCTTGGAGTATTGCCTGTAGAAGAGGCTTGTGAAATCTGCCCCATTCCCAAATCCTCGGAAAGTGCTCTTTTAAATCCTAAGTGGTGATGGCTTTTCTCCCTGCTGCAGCTGTGCTGCACAGCAGCTTTGTGTGTGGATTTCATAGGGGTTGGAAGGGACCTCTGGGTATCATAAGGTGCTTTTATTCTGCTGCCTTTCCAAAGGTGTTCATACTTAACATGGCAGGTGGCACCACTTCTCAGTCTCCAAAATGCATTTGGTGCTCTTTTTTTCTTGATTATTTCACTATTTTAGTAGCTGTAGTTGTCTGATTTGCATCTTTGTGCCAGTAAGTTGTCTTGCTGCCCGGGGAGGTTGTGGAGTCTCCTCTGGAGACTTTCAGAACTCGCCTGGGTACATTCTTGTGTGGACTGCCCTGGGTGATCCTGGTTTTGGCAGAGGGGTTGGACTCTGGTCTCTAGAGATCCCTTCCAACCTATCACATTCTGTGATTCTGTGGTATTTGCCAATGCTAACAGCTTCAAAAGCTTCTAAAATGTAACATTTAGCAGGAGCTTTGTTCTAGTCCATCTCTGTGTGGTTTGGCAGATCTTGCTATCCAGTATGTTCGGAGGTTCTGTGTATACAGATTAATTTTGTTGGTATAATTGTACATGAGATACAGTATTTCCTGCATGCCAAGTGGTGGCATGTGCTTTTAAAAAAGTATATTCACCATTTTGTGTCTCCTAGCATTGGCATTTCCTTAAGGAAAGATACCAAAAACTCTTACAGATGGGCACATGGGTTGTATATCAAAGGAAATGAGGGCAGTATGCACTGCTGGCCTTACGAAACCAAGTGGCCTCTCTTTTCCTTACAGCTCTGTTTAATGTTCACTTTTGTTGCTGCAGTGTGCTGCTGCTGGGTGTGATGTTTCCTTGGTTGCAAAAACATAGCTGTCTTCCCTGGGTGAAGTCTGTTGGCTGTGTTTGCATCCAAACTTGTTCCAGATCATTAGGGCACTATGACTTGCAAAGAAATGTTCAATTACTTTAGTATATTGTCGTTCTCGTGGTGTTTGTTGTAGTTTTTGTTGGGGTGGGTTGGTTGGTTGGTTGGTTGGTTTTATTTTGATGGGTTGGCTATGGTGTTTTTTCTGTGTTTGTGTTGGGTTTTTTTTTTAGTGCCAGCACTGGGTGTTTGTTTTAAACATCACACATACATTTACAGGATCATGATGCCACAATTTATGTGGCCTGAAAGAGAAAGAAGTCAAAATATGCCTGCTTGTTAGGTGTCTGTTCATTGATAGGTGATGAATTAGCAGTTGTTAGCCCCAAATAGAAACTTGGAGTACAGTGGTAGAGAAAACTGAATAAGGCCCTTAAAGGAGATTAGGTTTACACAGATTAAGATGAGAACTTAATGCTAAGTGTAGTCTAAAACTGGTTAGTAGCGTTTGTGGTAAGTAACTTGTTAGAACACACAAAATAAAGGCAACTAAATCTGAATGTATATCTAAAATCTAGGGTTTGGACAAAAATGAATGTAGTTGTTAATATTGCAGAAGTAAATAGGAAAGTGATGTAAAAGCAAGCCTACAGCAGCTATCTTTATAACTACAATATGTAATGATTGGATTGACAGCTACACTAGCTTGAAAATACAGATTATAGGGATCAAGCCCAGAGGCTGAGAAGACTGCTTTATTTTACTGTGATTTGGTATTGCTTAACACTTTGCATCTTAGAATGGTGTGTCTGGTCTGACTGATGGACCCCCTGCTGGCTGCTCGCTGCTTTTTCTGTATCACAACTATTTGTAGCAGTCAACATTAACTGGTTTTGAGCAGAACTTGTGCTGCTTTATTATGATGAAGGGAAAGATGGCTCAGAACACTTAAATCGACACAACTACTTAAGTGTTTATAGAGTGTTTCTGCAAACAGCTTATGGCAAAATCTGTGCAGGTATGTTTATGAAGGAGTAAAAATGGGTGGTAGTGCTCATTTCTGCAGGTTGGAATAGTGTGAGGGTTGAATGCTCTGGATGGTCATTGACTAAATTTGCCAGGCTGAAAAATGTAGCATTTCACAAAGAATTATAACAGCACTGCTAAGGTGCTGATCTCTGAGGTGATTTCAAACCTGCTTTTAAACTTTCACCTCTAACACGTCTACACATCCAGAAATGGGAGCATCACCTGGAAATGAAGTTTGTCCATGCATGGAGGTATTCTGTAAACCTTTGAAAAGCTTATGATCTAATCAATTATAGGATGGTTTAGATATTGGCATGAGTGAATGATACTGAGAAAACACAGTACCTTGAAGCAAAGAAAAGAGGAAATACTGCCCTTCCAGGCAGTAGGAGGCTGTGAGCAGTGCAAGTAATCCATGACTGTTCTCACTATATCCTCCTAACTAAAAAGGAAATGTGAAGTGACTTAAAATTGTTACTCAGATTTGACAAAGTGGGCACTGTCCTAAATAACTGCTAGAAGTGATGATTGTAAAAATCAGAGCTTTGAGTGTATCCTGATTTATGGGTGTATTTTAATACAAACTGCCTATGGACCCAGTTTGTCAGTCAATCAATCTGGCTGCTGTGAGCAGTGTATTGATAAACTTGGAATACTGGATGGGATGAGGAAACTGTTGTCTCTTGAGATACAAAGTTTATCATGAGGTCATGCTCTTAGAGGAAATCCAACTTTGATCCAGCCATTCTTCTGCAGTTATAAGTACTTTATGTCAGAGAGCTTTGATGCTCTGCTCCCTTTCTGAAGGGTTAATCCCATCAGTTAGCAGTGGTCTGGATATTATAAACATAGAAATAACTAAACGTTGTTAAATACAACGCCAGAGACACTTTGATCTTTTGTCTGCTTTTTAACACTTGAATATTTGAGGGCATTGTGTCCCCCTTGCACCTCAAGTCAGGCAAATTTCTCAGAGGAGGAGGAAACAGAAAGAGATCATCTACAGGCTCACAGCTCATACCTCTGAGAACAATCAGATTGTAAGGAAAAACTATATATGATGAGAAAACCCTGTAATGGAGCCCCCATTAGAAGAAGGGTGTGGAGATGCTGAAGTGTGTCCAGAGAAGGGCCACTGGGATGCTTGGAGGGCTGGAGCAGCTCTCCTATGAGGACAAACTGAAAGAGTTGGGGCTGTTCAGGCTGGAGAAGAGGAGGCTCCCAGATGACCTTCTTGTGGCCTTTCAGTATCTGAAGGGGGCCCACAAAAAAGCTGGGGAGGACTTTTGAGGCTCTCAGGGAGTGACAGGACTAGGGGGAATGGAGTGAAGCTGGAGATTGGGTAGGTTCAGGCTGGATGTGAGGAGGAAGTTGTTGAGCATGAGAGTGGTGAGAGGCTGGAACGGGTTGCCCAGGGAGGTGGTTGAGGCCCCATCCATGCCTGGAGGTGTTTAAGGCCAGGCTGGATGGGGCTCTGGCCAGCCTGATCTAGGGTAAGGTGTCCCTGCCCATGGCAGGGGGGTTGGAACTAGATGATCCTTGTGGTCCCTTCCTGACCGATTTTGTGATTCTAAATAGAGCATTTAAAGGAAATTGAAAACCCAATGGTATTTGAGGCTACTGATTCTTACTTGTTCACTGCCTGTACCCAACTGTTTTTCAAGTTACTGTTTCTCTGAGTAAGAACTAAAGCAAAGCTTTCAGTTGTACCTTTTCTTCTTCCTTAGGATCGGAAGCTGTCCAAGTCAGAGCGACAAAGATTTAAAGAAGAAGCTGGGATGCTGAAAGGGCTTCAGCATCCCAATATTGTCAGGTTCTATGATTCCTGGGAGTCTACAGTCAAAGGAAAAAAGTGTATTGTTCTTGTGACAGAACTCATGACATCTGGAACGTTGAAAACGTAAGTAAATTAAGGCACATCAAAGCATGTAACAACCACTGGCACAAAATTGGAGCACTAAAAATAGATTAGATTTCAGAATGGGTAAAACCAGAGCCCTTTGGCTGAGGGCTAAACTTCTATAGGGAAATTCATCTTTGAAAGGAGCAGTGCAGGGTACAGCAGAACATCCTGTGAGTTGGCAGGCTCATCAGATTTTCCCTTTTGATGGCCTAGTTAATTAAACACATGTAGAAAGCTTTCAGGTTTTGAGAGCTGAGGAAAACAATTCTCTATTTCAGCTTGTCAGAATTTTTGTAGTTTTCTTCTTCAGCTGCTTTCTGTTAGCATGAGCTGATTTGTAAAGCTCAAAACATGAATTAACTCACCTATTTGTGAAGGTTTTGAGTGTTACTGCAGCTCAAATAATATGTAAGAATTAAAGCAAGAAGCCAAAACCCAAGAACAAACAAACCAACCACCCCCCCAAAACCAACCAACAACAAAAAAAAAAGCCAACCAAAAACCCAAGCCAACAAAAAGAACCACAAACCATCAGAAACAACCACCAGGAAAAAAAAACTCAACCTTAAACCAACACAAAAAAAAACGGCAGCAAAGAGAACCCACCAAACTCCCGACTACCTCTGTTTAGCTGAAGCTTTATCAAGTAGTACCTAACAAAAATCTGTCAGTACAGACATGCCTACAATTGCAGCCTGTGGAGTAGCTGAGTGAAACTAGGTTTATCTTTAATCCAGAGTTAAAAGTAGATGCTAGCAAATCAGACTGCTGCGGGAGCCCTCTAGTGGTGTGCGGAGCTGCACTGAAACCACTCACCTTCGTCTTGCGCTGTAGAAACTTGCAGAGCGGTGAGGTTGCTCAGGAGCATCCGATCAACACGAGAAGAAAATGACCAGCATCTGAAATTCAAGGAGTGTGGGTGGTTGGCTTGAGTCAGCGCCCATTTAAGTCTTGGAGAGAGGCATGTGAATCTGAAGTGTTGGTAGCTGTAAGAGCTGGAACCAGTTTGCAATCTATTTGGTTAAAATAGCCTGTGAATGTCTTGTGTGTTTTATGATCTGAATTGATAACCACAAATGGGCATACTTAAAGATAAAAATGGCTCTTTGGGAGTCTGGACTGCAATTATGGGGAAGTGTTTGTCTCTTGAAATAGTACTGGAGGCTAAAGATACTGCAGCTTTCTTTATGGCTGTGTGTTCAGGAAAGAAATTCTGAGGTTAAGGTGTTTCATCTAGGATAATGGATCTATTGCTTCCTGTGCTGTTTCCAGAGCAGTAATAGAACAGAAGTTTTACAGCTCTGTGCAGATGTCCTTTGAAATTTATCTGATTTTATGCTAGAATATGGAATATTAGATGTAACTTCTCCTTCTTCCTCTTCACAGATTTGAATATTTGGACTGACTCATTTTGTTGCATAATCCAGATGACCAAGTAATAATAGACAATTATAGAGTAGAATGTTGGTAGGAAGAAATATGTTAGATTTGCTGGATATAGGATTATTTTCTGCCCTATTTCTTCCTATTTTATGGGAAAACAAACTCTACTAAGCTCTTTAATTGATCACATTCTGAGCTGTGTACTTCTGAATGATTTTTCCTGGATATTTTTTTTTCCCCTATTGTGATTTAGTTTCGTTTCACTCGAAACATAACAGGTAAACTGTGTAGGAAATGTGGCCTCTTCTCCCAGGCAACCAGCAATAGAACAAGGGGACACAGTCTCAAGTTGTGCCAGGGTAGGTATAGGCTGGATATTAGGAAGAAGTTCTTCACAGAGAGAGTGATTTCCCATTGGAATGGGCTGCCCAGGGAGGTGGTGGAGGCACTGTCCCTGGGGGTCTTCAAGAAAAGACTGGATGAGGCACTTAGTGCCATAGTCTAGTTGATTGGATAGGGCTGGGTGCTAGGTTGGACTGGATGATCTTGGAGGTCTCTTCCAACCTGGTTGATTCTATGATTCTATAAATACTTCATGTACCTCTGCCATATTCCTGTGTCTATGTTGCTGCACACTTAATGATGACATTTGGCTGACCAAGGGTTAATTCCTTTCATACTTTTTTCATTAGCTGCATTTAGTACAAGTGATGCCTTCCTTCTTTTGAGACTTGCGACATAGACATTGTTGTCACTTAGTATGAAAAAAGTGAACCCAAGAGAAGTGTGCTAATACCTTAATTTTTTTCCTTTTTTTTTTTTTGGTGTTGTATACATTTCAATATATACATAAAGTTAAAATATTGTGAACTCATTCTTTTCAGATGCTCTCTAGGCAGATTATTGCATGAAAAGTCTCTGAAGCTCTGCATACCAGATACCAGTGGAAAACTTAATTCTTGTAAAGAATTAAATTGTTTTCTGATGGTCTGTGCTATGGTGGAATTAAAATACTGGAAAACTCTGAGCTAAGTCTTAATTATACCGTTAATGAAGACAGCAATTTTTCATCTGGCCTAGCTCTCAGGCACTAGTTTTGTCTAAGCCCATTGTAGTCTGTGTTCCTGATCCACTTCTGAGTGGCTGTTATCTGGTAGGCTATACCTTCTTAACTACTTTTGCTACCTTTAGGGTCTCCAGTAGCTTCATGAGCTATGATGCTGTAGCTCAGCAGCCTTCCTGCTTTAAAACAACCAGGAAAATAGCCAACCAACCTTGAGTCAGGAAGCCAAACTCTAGCTGCTGTTTCTCTTTGTTCATTGAAGCCGACTTATAAGAGAGTCTTGTTCTCAACTTTGCATGCATTCTGTGTTAAGATCAAATATCTGTCTTAAGAATTCCCTACCCTGTAAAACAGACAAGAATGAGTTAATTAAGCAGGAACAAATGCTGTGGAAATGCTGGCAGGGTAGTCAGGTACCTGATCTGTGAGGAGGGCCTGAGGGAACAGCACTTCGTGATACTGAAGAAGAGGATCTTTCAGGAGAGACCTGACAGCAACCTTCCAGAGTATATGAGGGAGTCAGGCTTTTTGCAGTGGTGCAGGGTGGGAGACAGTGGGCATAAATTGACACAAAAGAATCAGACTTCAGTAAGAAGCAGCTGTATCAGTGGCAATAGTCAGGCAGTAGAACAGGCTGTCCCAAGATACTGTGCAGGCTCTGTCCTTGGAGATACTAGAAACTGCCTGGATACAGCCCAGAGTAACCAGGTCTGACGTCATGGCAGAAATTTAAACTAGAAACCTTCTGATGTCTTTTCAAGCTTGAATTATCCTATGATACTAGCGGGGGGAGAAAAAAGAAAGAAACCAGACTGACTAGCAGGCTTAGCTGTATTTTTTGAGCCTTCATGTCTGTATATGCTTCTGTTTTAAAATGGTTGCTGTCTTAAGTGACGTGTGTCTCAGTTCATGACAATGGCATGGAAAAATGACAGCAAGACTGCAGCATGCTTGGGTGATGGCTGGACCAAGATCCTTTGGGAGAAGCTGGCAGTGGGCTAGCATATTTGAAATGAAGAATGTAATTAGGGATACCAGATGCTGCACTGAAGTGCCCCTACCATGTGATGTTTGGAACAGGCTCAAGAGAGATGAATGAGGGTTGCGTCAATAGGAAGAATTCAAGTGGTAGCTGATGTGATTCAGAACCTCCCTCAGTTTGTCTCCTTCCTTGGCTTGGCTTTTGCCCTGCCTGTCTTTACATTCTGTTTTGAGACTTGATTTTCTTCTGTATCTGAGTGCAGATCGCTTTTATAGATCTCTTTTCCTAGGAGAATTATTGCTAGCAACTCGATTTTTCAGATCATCTTTTCAACTGGAGAAATTAAAGTAAAAGAGATTAATAGCCTGCATTTTTATCTTGGTGTTGATTCAAGAGGCTTCATGATCACTCTTTTCTCCTGATGAAGTGGGTATACAGAAGAGATTGAGGACTACTACAGAATAATTGAGTGTGTCTTGGTTTTATTTGAAGATTGTAGTTGCAATTCCCTGCTGGTCCCAGAATTTACTACTGGTTCTTGCAAGAGCATGAAACTGGTCTTTATGTGAGATTTTTGCCTGAGTAAGAATAAACCTCTTGTTTCATGCATCAGGCTGGTTCATTTCTCTAAGTGGATTTCAGCCCATAGATTTCTCAGAAGCAACAAATTCACTTCAGATTGCTTTACCCAAAGAGAGGTGGTGAAAATACTCTGCTGGAAAATACTTTAGGCTGTCATAGCTGTAGTCACCTTAGGATATCTTCAGTCTGCTGAAGTTAAGGTGTCAAATAAAGTCTTAGTCTAAGGTCACAAGCACTGGAAGATGCTTCTGGTATGAAATCTGGCTCTTCTGGTGTGGGACTTTAAAAAACAGCAATTAAAGTTGGATCACATTCTACCTGTTACCTGTGAACTCTTTCACATCAGTTGTTCGGCACAGCTTCAAAGATTTCCTGCCTCATCTGCCTCTGTTCAGTTTGAAGCATTGAGTAGTACCACCCAGATTAAGATGATCAAACCTTCTCCTGCACCAGGGAAAGAATTTGATTTGCTTGACTACTAGATAAACACATTTTAAGCAGATTGAGAATGTAACCTGGAAACCTTGACCAGAGTGTATGGATTAATACTGATAACTATGCTATAAGCACCACAGAGCTTTCTCAGTTTACAATACTTGATATGCTTGGTTGTTACTAGCATTTTGCCTCTACTGCCCTACCTTTCCACCTAGCCATAGTGAATCAAGTAAAGGTTTGTAAGTACTTAAGCAGTTTCAGGATAAAATGGCAACACCTCCCCCTTTAAATGACTAAAGAATTATGGTAACACGTAAGACTTTGTCAGGGAAAGTGTCTTGAAACTTGCCAGGCCAACTGCCTGATTGCCATAGGATGATTTTGTACACAAATAAATAGCTATAGATCAATGGTGTGGCATAATCTACTCCTTGTTAGCAGAACCAGTTTAACCTACTCCTACTTTTTCATTAGGTATCTGAAAAGATTTAAAGTGATGAAAATTAAAGTGCTACGAAGCTGGTGCCGCCAGATCCTGAAAGGCTTGCAATTTCTGCACACCCGCACTCCTCCCATTATTCACAGAGACTTAAAATGCGACAACATCTTCATTACTGGCCCCACTGGATCTGTCAAGATTGGAGACCTTGGGTTGGCAACCCTGAAGCGAGCTTCTTTTGCCAAAAGTGTGATAGGTAAGCCTCTCCTGTTTTGGAGGCCGATGAGCCTTTTCCTGTTGGGAAAATGGAGACTTTTAAGAGCTTTCCTTCAAAGTTACACAGTCAAAGCCTGAAAACACCCAGGCTTTGTTTCTTGGCTGCTGAGGTCGTTCTGTGTTCTTGATGAGATCACATGCTGAAAGTTTGGTTCTACTTTTGATGTTTGTATGTTAACATGAAGCATTTTGGAATGGAGATTCATTGCCCTGCCCAACAGTTCAGTGCAACATCGTTGATAAAACCGCTCTTGACTACAAGTAAACCTCGGCTTTAATACGGTGCTACTTCAAGAAATGTACAAATGCATTTTGATGACCAAACAATGTTTTGATAGTTAGTGTAGCATTAGTTTACACAGCCAATTATTCTTATATAAGCCAATGATTCTTTTCACTGTTGTCACCAGGGTTAATATTAAATCTTAACACTTCCAAAGTAATCAGAAATGTAGGGTATATGAAAGAAAGTGGATCTCTGTTATATCACAGGCAGTCTGTGGTGTAATGGCTTACTCCAGGAGTCTATTGAATGGGAATCTGTGTAAGCTAGGAGGATGTATTGGGGGAGTATTACCTCACACTGGCTCTGCTTTTGTGCATACACTGATAACCTTTTTCAGAAATTGGTTTGATGGAACTGGTATGGTCTGTCCTGGAAATTCTTGAGAGAATTGGTTTTATCAGCTTTGTTTTTATAGTTGGGTGAATGAAGTTGCTTTCACTCTCATTATTTAGAGCTTGCTAAAATGCAGTATTACTCAACAGTCCTATACTAGATTCCTAGATGGGATCAACCTGTAAATTGTCTTGCAAGCTGTCACTGAAATATTTCCTGCTTCTTAACCAGGTCAAAGTATTAATAGGCAAAAAAAAAATGTATACAGGGTCAAAAAAGTAATTTTCTTAAGTGTTCTCATCTTACTCAAATTTATCATTGGAAAACTGCCACTTCCTTCCTAGCTATCAATTAGCCTTTGGATAAATGACTGCAATCACATTCTCTGTTCTGTGTTGAGTGTGGTGAAAAGCAGCATGGCTGTGGAGTGATCTGTAAACTGTCTTGAATCTGGTGTCTGCAGGAAATAATTCTTTGCTTAAATTTACAAAACCCCAAACTTGCAGCTCTGGCTTAAATCTTAATCTTACCATACAGTGCAGTCCCTTTTGCTTACAGAGGGGACGCTGTGATGCTTCACTGGGCAATAATTCTCTGCACACTTTTGAAATGGGACTTGTTGAATCTCACGCTCTATGCCTGTAACTCAATCTCTCTGTATTTCTAAGTATTTTTGACTGTAGGATGTCCCTCACTAATGCCTGTATCTGCAGTAGGCCTATAAATATACTGCAGGTGGAAGGTAAGTATATGAAGAAAAGGGCTCTGGTGAGTGGCCTTTGCAGAAAATTACTTTCCATCCTTTTTTTCCTGAAGGCTTATATTTGCAAC
This sequence comes from Pogoniulus pusillus, assembly GCF_015220805.1. Taxonomy (NCBI): domain Eukaryota; kingdom Metazoa; phylum Chordata; class Aves; order Piciformes; family Lybiidae; genus Pogoniulus; species Pogoniulus pusillus. Next base: position 21,037,501 of record NC_087278.1, read on the forward strand.
GAGAGAGTTTTTCATTGCAAGGCCTTTCCTGAACCCATTCTACTTCAAAAAATAGATGGGAGAGCAGCAGGTTAGAGACTAGCTGTGGGCTCTTACCAATACTACTTCTTTTGCAGCAGAGGGCAGTCGGGTAGATTTTGAAACAAGGTTTAATATCCTCCTTTCTTACAGGGAGAACAGGTAAGAGTCTTAACTTTCCTTAGTATTTGGTTTGGAGCCTATGGCTAGTCTGCAGCATTCCCCTCTTCTGATTTCCCCTCCATTTGACTCCAGTCTGTTTTGAGAGTTCTATTGCATCAGTTCTTTCATGCCATTCTTACTCCATAAAGGCCTTGCAATGGAAGACTTGCAAAGTATGTTGGTACAACAGAGTGACTAAGGATTTCCTCCCTCTTCTTTTTGCCTCCACTTTCTCTTGTCTCACAGGTCTGCCCAGCCGCTTCCTCCTGCGGTGAGTAACGCCAGCAGCCTCTGCTCGCTTTGAGACATTTAGAGTCTGAATCGTTCTTTTAATTTAAGGTACCCCAGAGTTCATGGCCCCCGAGATGTATGAGGAGAAATATGATGAGTCCGTTGATGTATATGCTTTTGGGATGTGTATGCTAGAGATGGCCACGTCTGAGTATCCTTATTCCGAGTGCCAAAATGCTGCGCAGATCTACCGTCGAGTGACCAGTGTAAGTCTCTCCCCACTCTTGATTCTAAAGCTACCTCTGCTAGCAGCAAAGGAGTGCAGCATGGTACTGTGCAGGTGTGTATGGGGAAAAAGAGGCACTGACAAGAGAGGTTTGGTGGATGGTGGAATTATGGTTCCATTTACCAAGGGGAAGAAGAGACACTGACAAGAGGGGTTTGGTGGATGGTGGAACTATGGTTCCATTCACCAAGGGGAAGAAGAGACACTGACAAGAGGGGTTTGGTGGTTCCATTTACCAAGGGGAAAAAGAGACACTGACAAGAGGGGTTTGGTGGATGGTGGAACTATGGTTCCATTTACCAAGGGGAAGAAGAGACACTGACAAAAGGGGTTTGGTGGATGGTGGAGCTGTGGTTCCATTTACCAAGGGGAAGAAGAGACACTGACAAGAGGGGTTTGGTGGATGGTGGAACTATGGTTCCATTTACCAAGGGGAAGAAGAGACACTGACAAAAGGGGTTTGGTGGATGGTGGAGCTGTGGTTCCATTTACCAAGCAGAAGCCTGTGTAATATGTGAATACCTGAATAATGTTCAAGCACCTATGGGGGAAAAAGACACTGGCAAGGTTTTTGGTTGGATGGGTGGAAACTCATAGTATGGTTCAATATACCAAACAGTCCATCTAGAAGCTTGTATAATATGTGAGTGAAAATATAATTTTGCCTGTGTTCATACTCTTCCTTCAGTATGCAGGAAGCTACTGCAGAGGGTTTGGAGGGAAAGAAAAGCCAAAAGCACATAGTGTGAAACCACATGAAAATAACAGTGGAGTATTTTCTAAGCTACTGGGGGAATGGTGGAAGTATTTCAGTCTTGAAGACTAGCTGGTAACTTTGTTCCCCTGAAATGAAGCTGGATGACAAACTCGGACTGCTTTGGCTTAGTTGGCTGCCAAGGTGAAATCTTAAATTGTTACCTAAAGGGATTTTAAGTTAATAGTTTACTGAAAACCAAATGGCCCTTAGCAACTGTGTGTCAGGTGCAGTTTTTCTAGTGATGTAGTGGAAATACTTGATAAATTGCAGGAAAGTACTGTACTGTGAGAAGTTCTGGTAAGTGTAGTGGTGGTAGAGTCATTGTGAGCAAAACCAAGTAAAGCCAAGAGAGACACAGTCTCAAATCTGTTGCTTGCTATCTGACTAGACTGCGGAGTTTAAACACAGGAAGCAGAACTGAAGTGATTGACGTTTTCAGCAGGGTTGTGGCAACGTTTTCTTTGTGATCTCTAAATCAGTGTCATCTTTTATTATGGAGAAGTTGAGGATTTATTAAACTACTTCCTTGGCTTTGGAAAAAATAAAATGCTGTCTTTGTGATGCCTCACACTATAAAAGGCAGGTATAATTAACTGACTTAATAGGTGTGGAAGGCAAAAGTCTTCATGTCAGATGTAATGTATTTTGAAGGAAGGCTTGGTGAAATAAGAGAGTAACCCTTATTTGAAGGGGATGTGGGAGAGACACAGGAGGAGGAAGAAAGGAAGAAAAGCAGTTCTTTTTTTTTCAGGTGCTGAAGATCCTATAGATTTGCACACTTTGTTAGATTGACCTGTTATTTTCTAGACTGAAGCCTAACCTTCCCTTTGCTAACAGTGTAATCTAATCTGCAGGCTATTTGGATCACTGAAAGAAAACTTAATATGTCACCAAACAGTCTAATAATAGCTTTTTCTGTGCTTCTGTATGTGGTGTGGCCAGAGCCAAAGAGGCAGGGTTAGAATAGGCACTTTTTGTCAGAACTGATACCTAATGTAGCTGCCTTGCCTGTTCCTTAAAGTGTGCTATGAACTGAACTGTGGTGAGAATCATCATTTAAGACAGTCTCAGGCCTGGAAGTCACAAGGTTTTAAAGAGCTGTCTCTTTCCTGGTCGGTGATGTACTTAGCAATTGGAAAGCTTTGTAGGGGCTTGTAGCAGACAAACTTACCTAGAAACTTACCAGAGCTCAACTTACCACTGCCTTAGGCTTGCTGCTTCTTTCTCCCTGATTTTGAATAGTGTTGAACTTGTAAGTAGATCAGAAGCATTGGTAAGTTTTTGGCTCTGTCCAGTATTATCTTCTCTGCTGCTGCAGGTTCACATACTGAATTTAGCTGGAGAAAAATCCCCCCCCCAACACTGATTGATCTACTGATGAAGAGCTCTAAAATGTACTTTGCTGTGAAATAAAATCTTGTTGCCTTTTTTAAGGAGCAAAGGACAGAAATGTAGATGAAATGTACATTTACCTGCTTGAGGCAGAGAGTTAATGCATTGGTATATTTGGGTTGTTTGGTTTCCTTGTGGTCATAAAGCAGTTTGTATAAAAGGCCCTAAACCAAACAAAAGCAGCTACAAACAACACTGGAAATAAAAGACAAACCTGTCTGAACTGATAATAGATAGGTTCAATATTTTGTCTCCAATGTGGAAAGCAGAACTTTATTATGAAAGTGATTTCATTTAAAATATTAAGTTGCATTCTTTTTGCCACTCTGTGAAAGCTTTGTGAAGCAATGTGAAAAAGTACCATGTTGTTTTCTGATGTGGTCCTTTGCTCCCTAGTAAAGCAATAGGATTTTCTTCCATTTCAAAGGAGGCTTTAGAAGTTCAGGCATTGTCTGCAATTGTGGGTTGAGCTAGTTGAGAAATTCACTGCTTCAAAGGGCCATGTGAACCATCAATAACAGAACGGGGTTAGAAATCTCTCCATGTAGGTGATTCCAGCAGTACTTAGCAACACATTTCCTTCTAACATATGTTGGAAGGTCAGTGTGGCTTGTTGAAGATGCTTACCATATCTGTTTCAGCCTCTGTTTGCTACTTTCCTAGGCATGTTTAGGACTATTTTGAGGTTAACAGCTGTAGTCTTGCTGTGCCTTAAATGAAAGGATTATTTTAACTAGATGAATGGACAAAGACCAGAGGGAAGGAAAGTAATAATGGTCTGCCATTGATAGTCATGAAAGATCATGCCATGTGGGAGCTTAAAAATCACCAGAACCCCAAAGGTGCTAAGATGAGAATGTGCAGGTGAGACATTTAAATGAATTGATTTTCCCCCACCTTCTTTGCAGTAGCTGTTAGGCTTAGCAAAAAAGCAGAGCTGCTTCATTTGCTTACATCCCAGCTCTAGCTCACTACAGAAATCTGTCAAATGTGTCTGAGTGCCCAGGATGTCCACTCAGGACTGGACTTGCTGCTACAAGCTTGTTTCCTTTTCTCCCATTTTGGTTGTGTGTTGGCCTGTTTTAGGATGGCCTCCAGCCACATCTCATCCTGACCTTACCCTCCCTGTGATAAGGATTGCTCTAGCTGATGCCCAGGCACTGCAGTGGTGGACTGGGGAGTTTGCCAGCATCACTCAGAGTACTCGCTTATGTGTTCCACTTCTTTTCAGGGTCTTCCCTTATGGTTAGAAGGAGGTTTTTAATTCAGTAGAGTGAGGTTTTTATATATCAGATATAAAGGCTGAACCTTCTCCTAGATATAAGAGATTTTTTGGCCCAGGCAGTTGTCACTGCTTCACATGTTACTTGATAGCACTGCTGCGTGAGTCTGCTGTTGGCAAGATGCTTGTCTATATTGTCTGCAGTGTCTCACTGGGAAGTTTCTTCTTTTCCCCAAAGCAGTGCTGGGGTAAAGTTCCTTACTTTTCCCAAGCCCACAAAACAGAAGTACAGCTAAACTGGTTTTCAGACTCACTTTAGGTAGGAGAATTCTTTTTTCAAAGGAAGAGTTGAGCAAAATGTCAGACTTAAAACCCAGCTGTCTGCAACTTGTGGGGATCAAGGTGTTATGCTGAATACTTTACAGTTCTAGTGAGGAAGTGGGCAGGAGTTTGACACAGACTGATGACCTCTGTGCTTGCATCCTTTAGCATACTCAGTCCAGTCCCTGTCATTAGCAATTGCTTTAGTGAACAAAATGAGATGTACATTCTGTCTCCTGTCACTCAAGCATTAAAGGAGCCTAGACATCACATCAGGTTGTTTTTTTTCCTCTCAACATCCCCCTCCCCAGTTGTTTTTTTCCCCACTGAAGCTATCTTTTGCTGTTCTTTGGAAATGGTTCCAAATAAATTAGTACTTCAAGAAATTGCATCTCCTAGGATTTTACCTAAGGGTTGGTGGAAAGTCTCTTCTGAGATTGAAGCAATATGTCTCTTCAGCTGGGAGCTGAGTGCATCCAGTGGGTACTTCTTTATGCCTACCTGGCCTCAGTGAAAAACAAACATCTAAGCCTGCATCCAGTTCTGGAGCCCTTGTTACAAGAAGGATGTGGAGATGCTGGAGCGTGTCCTGATAACAGCCAAGAGGATGCTCAGAGGGCTGCAGCAGCTCTGCTGTGAGCACAGAGGAGGCTCCCAGGTGACCTTCTTGTGGCCTTCCAGGATCTGGAGGGGGGCTACAAAAAAGCTGGGGAGGGACTTTTCAGACTGAGGGAGTGATAGGACTAGGGGGAATGGATCAAAGCTGGAGATGGGGAGATTCAGACTGGATGTGAGGAGGAAGTTCTTGAGCACGAGAGTGGTGAGAGGCTGGAATGGGTTGCTCAGGGAGGTGGTTGAGGCCCCATGCTTGGAGGTGTTTGAGGCCAGGATGGATGAGGCTCTGTCCAGCCTGCTCTAGGGTAGGGATGTCTGTGCCCATGGCAGGGGAGTTGGAACTGGCTGCTCCTTGTGGTCCCTTCCAACCCTGACTGATTCTATGCTTGCAGATAAGCCACATTATTAAAGTAGTTGTGACTACTCTTGTGATGTACTTTTTTCTCCTCTGCCCTCTTATGCAGACACAGCTATCTCTGTGCTATCTGCTTACAGGTTAGGTCCCTTTTTCATTTTTTTCAGATTCAGCAGCATGTCAAAGTAATACAGACAAGCATACAAAATGTGATCAAGATGCTTAATTCTGTGACCTATTTGTTTGAACAAAACAGGTGTGAAAAATCAGGGTAAAATCCAAGAAGGCTTCCCTGTCTTAGTTTCTCTCTGGAGACTGTTATTTATTCTTTGACCTGTCCCTGCATATTTCAGTTAAGTAATTTGTCACAGATATTTATAGGACAGCCATCTTGAGTAGGATTTCTTAATTTAGTCTGTTTGGGATGTAGTGCAGTGAAGGCATAGCTGTCTTCAGTAGCTTCTGTTGCTTTGTCTCAGGCTCTGGTAAGATCAAAAGCTAGCTTGGTTTTTGCTTGCTTCTGTTGCAGTTACTGCTGGCAGATACAGTGCAGACCTCAATTACTTCTACACAGTATTTCCTTCAAGGTTTCATTTTTGCAGGAGAGGGTGATTTGTCTTTAAGAAAGTAAAGGTGCTGCTTGCTCAATGTCTGTACTTGAGTATCCCAAATCTTAAATTTTGTGATTGACTATTTTATTAGTCTTGATTTTATTGACTGTTTTATTAGTCTTGATCCCAAGACTAACAAAAAGGCAACTAAAGAGTTTATTAATATCAGGCATATCTACCACTGACACACAACCCCAATGTGTCCATTGTGAAAATGAAGGCAATCCTCAGTTTCAAATGTACTAATCAGCTGAATATAAGCAGACAACTCTTTTCTTTCACCCCCCTCCCATTATATGAACTTACCTCTGAAATGCTCCAGAAGGACTTGTGCTCTGTTCTTAATTTTCTCCTTGTTTAATTGGACAGGCCCAGGTTTTGCACTCATCCTGGCTTTCACCAAAAGTGCAGTCTCTTCTCTGTAAACAAATGTTGTCTGGCTAGGGCTGGGGAATAGGTTGAACTGGATGATCTTGGAGGTCTCTTCCAACCTGGTTGATTCTATGATTCTCAACTGGCCTTAAGATGAAAAGGAAAAAAAAAAAGGGAGCATTTTTTTTAACTTGAAAAAAAAGCCCAAGTTACTCTCTACTGAAATGTTCCACATAGTGGGCACAGCATTTTTGTTCTCTGTTCTACAGAGCTTAAAAAAAGGCCCAAGGGAACAAGGCACATAATAAGTAACCTGACCAGGCAGTGCCTAAGTGGTTTAAAAATCCTTAATTTCCTGAACTCGTGCTTACTAGTTGGAGTGAAGGTCATTCTCTTGGCCTGAAACCAGGCCAGCTACAGAGTGCTGCAGTTTGGTCAGTTGAGATGAATTTCATCTTTAGTGTCTTAAAAGTTAGGCATCCTAATTTTCTGGACTTGATTTTTGCTACAGATGCAGTGGTCAAAGTATCTCAGCTTTTTGTTGTTCTTGAGGGTCTCAGGCAGCAAATGGAAATGTGTAACTGTCAAGACTTTGGGTTGATTTGATTTGCAGTGCTTACTAAATGTTGATGAACACAGATGCAGTGGTCAAAGTATCTCAGCTTTTTGTTGTTCTTGAGGGTCCTAGGCAGCAAATGGAAATGTGTAACTGTTAAGACTTTGGGTTGATTTGATTTGCAGTGCTTACTAAATGTTGATGAACACCAGTTTGGCTTTCTGGAAGCAATATGCAGCTTCCAGGTACTTTAAAAAACTGTTCATTGGCCTAGTTCAGGTAGGTAGAGAACCACCCTTCCTGTCCAATTATCAAGCTGCTCAGGCATTGGGTCAGAAAATCCGTGGAGTAGAAGGAGGTCACATTCAGAGCAAGCAGCCTTGGCAAAGCAGGTGGTGAAAGACAGTGAACCTTCAAGCACAGAAAGCAGATGAAGTCTAAGAAAGGCCAAAGTCTTGTGTTAATTGAAAGAAGGAATTCCAGGTGCTGAAGTATCAAATAGAAAAAAATTGCACATCAGATGTAGTTCCTCTGCATCTGAATGGTCTAAGGAATAGTTAAGCTTCTGCCACTTGCCTTTTGTAGCTGCTCAGCTCACTTGCAAGAATTCTGCTGTAAGCATCTTTAAGTGTGAAGAACCTTCCCAAGTGCAGGTTCAGTCACTGACTCATCAGTTCAGAAATACATAGCCTTAAAAAGTGGAAGATGAAATTTCAAGGTGTTGAAGCATTAATATCTTGAGAAGCTTTGCATGCTAAATTAGAAGTCTTTTTCAGGAGGTGGCAGTGATCAAAGGAAAGGAAAGCAGGCATCAGCTTGAACAGATAACACAACATGCTGTTCAGTTTGCACAGTTAGGACAGATGATATCTGAAGTTGGAAGAAAAAAGGCTCATTCAACCAAATTACCTTCTAAAAGTAGCTGACTTACCAGTTGATCTTAGAGGCATTTGTACTATTCAGCAACAAAGCCTTCTAGGTTGCAGCTAAAACTGTTTTGCCAATATTGCTGGTGTAAAGCAAGTTTTGATTTAAAGCAAAAGGAGGTATTCCTTGTTTATACTGTTCACTGCTGAGCTTCAGATGTGCCTCTTAGCAATTTTGGATTGGATGTGGTTTTAAAATGACCAGGGATTAAAAAAGGGTGTGAGCTTTGGTTGAGTTGCAGATCATTGAGATCTAATTTACTTTTAATTATAGAATCAATCAGGTTGGAAGAGACCTCCAAGATCATCCAGCCCAACCCATCCCCCAGCCCTATCCAGTCAACTAGACCATGGCACTAAGTGCCCCATCCAGGCTTTGCTTCAACACCTCCAGGCACAGTGACTCCACCACCTCCCTGGGCAGCCCATTCCAATGCCAATCACTCTCTCTGGCAACAGCTTCCTCCTAACATCCAGCCTGAATCTGCCCTGGCACAACCTGAGACTGGGTCCCCTTGTTCTGTTGCTGCTTGCCTGGCAGAAGAGCCCAACCCCACCTGGCCACAGGCTCCCTTCAGGTAGTTGTAGACAGCAAGGAGCTCTGCCCTGAGCCTCCTTGTTTGCAGGCTAAACACCTCTAGCTCCCTCAGCCTCTAAAATTTGGCTGTGTTGCAGTTTCCAAATGTATTCTTGGAAACCTAAGGAAGTTCACAGAATATTCTGGAAACAATGGATGCTTAAAAATGCAAAAAGCTGATTATTAAGGATCAGTTTTCCTAAAACTCTGCTGCTGATACTCTGCCATGTACTGACAGATTTAGCTCTTGCTTAATTGGGGCTGGTTGAATGCAGTGAGATGGGAAGATGGCTCTTGGGAAAAGAGAAGGTGCAAAGGATTTTTAAATGCCTGGCTTTGCAGTGTGATGAGAACCATCAATGAATCACTGAATCTGGGTGTCAAGAAGGAAGGGTCAACCTCTGCTCACTTGTGCCCTGGAATAGGTCAAGGGGAAAGGGATGGAAACTGCAGCACAGCAAATTCCAGCTCGGTGTGAGGAAGAACTTCTTGACTGGAAAGACGACAGAGCACTGGCACAGGTTGCCCAGAGAGGTTGTGGAGTCTTTCTCTGGAGCCTTTCCAGCCCTGTCTGAATGTGTTCTTCTGTGACCTGTGCTATATTCTCTGGTCCTACTCTGGCAGGGGGATTGGACTGGGAGATCTCCATAGGTCCCTTCCAACCCTTAACACCCTTGATCCTACTGTGGGGAGATTGGTAGCTCAATGTTACTTGTTACTATAGAGCCACCAGTCAAACATACTGACATCAAAAGTGAACAAGCTACTGTTTCTTATCCTGCAAGCCATACTGCTATAGTTGCAGTAGAAGGGAAGAGTGGTATAGTTGGGGTAGAAGGGAAAAGAAGTCCAGAAAAGTTTTGTTTTCATGGAAGAAAGCAGATGTACGGAGTAAATTTAAGTTGCTTTGTGAGCTGTAGGCCAATATTCCACCAACATTTTACACAAAGCTGTTGCAGTCACTTTCAGGTTACTCAGAGCTGTCACAGGTAAGGCAGTGCCATAAGAGTGTATGTGTGCCTGCTTAAATGCTTTTGTTTGTTCCTGCATTAGAAAGGTAAAGGTCACCAGAGCTGAATGTGGTTTTGCAGATACAGTTCATTTCCAAGAACAGAGACGGGCAACAGGCTAAAATGTGTGTGTAAGAAAATCTGTTGTTTATTGTGCAGAGTGTGCTTCTGCTAAAGAGAATGAAGGCTCTTGCTTCTCTGCTGCTGGAAGGATTTAGCAGCTTCCTAATACTATGAGCTTGTGACTTTCTTTAACATGAGATTCTTTCAGAGACCTATTTCTACTTTACCACCCATTACCATCATGATCAAACTCTGCATAGCAAGGATGCTTTTTGAGACCACCCTCTGAAACTATTGAATCTTTAGTACACAAATAGAACTCCTTCACTCCGATTAGAACAAGTCATAAGAGACAGTGCCTCGGTGCATTGTCTGAATAGTGCACTATTTTGGGTGCTTGCATCATTATCCTGGGTGGGTATCATCTTTGAGGGCTAAGTCTGGAACCAAATATGTGTTATGGCCCATATTGGGGGGTTCTTTTAAATTTGAAGTCCATTGGAACTAATCTGTAGCTTTTGAATTCAAAAAGGAGCACTAGGTGTGGGTGTTTTTTCTATCACAATAGTAGATGATTATAGCAAAGGTTGCAACTGGTAGCATTTGATTCTTGAAAGCTGCTTTCTGTTCTGAAAATAGAAGAAAGATGCCTTTAGGAAGTGTGTTACTGTGGCATTTTTAAATGTAGAGCACTGCAATGTGGCTAGGTATGTCTGTGGTTTCTCTTTTTTGGGAAGTATTTCCAAGCTGAAGTCCCAATAAAGCAAAGGGTCATTCACTCAGCTCAGGATTTCACCTCTGCATATTCTTGTTTGGCTGATAAATGCAGCATCCTTCCTTTTAAGGGTGAGGTTAAAGAACTGTGTATGATAAATTGAATTGATCTGATCTTTACACTCTTGTGCAAGAATAAAACTGAATAGTGTGCAGTTTTCTTGTCCAATCAGACTTCCATGTTGCTTGAGAAGAACTTCTGTCCTTGTAAGGTATGTTTCTAAACAAGTCCCTTTTCACTAATGCACCAATTTCCTAATGGTTTGCCAGCTATACCCCAAGGAATTGTCTTGCTGTTGTAGCTATGGAATTTACTGTTCTAGAACTTGACAATTTCTTCCATTCATTAGAACTGCTGCAGTTAATATTGGTGCTGTGATGAATCTACTTTTTAACTGAAACCGTCTGCTTAGCTGGTGAACTCCATGTTCTCATGACTTCTGAAATAGGTTAATGTTTTTAGTCACCTGGAGATGCTGAAGTCCAATATAGGCTTTCACATCTAAGGTAAAAGCTGGGCTGGATAATTAGCCAGTTGGGTGATTGGAAGGCCTGGGGTTTATTCAGCAGTAGTGTCTGGCATAAATTGCATTTCAATATCACAAATACTGTGGTGTTGTTTTACTTTGCTACAGACTTGAGTGCAGGCAAGTACCGAGGTGTGCTGGTGTGACACAGTCTTTGCCCTGCAGCACAGAAGTGATGGCAAGTAACACACACAGCAACTGCAGATTGAGATGGAGTCCAGAGTATAAGTGAGATAACATAATGCACAGTGCCCTTAGCCTATGTGCAGGCAAAGCACAGCAGAAAGTCAGGGAGATACAAACCCAAGCCAGGGAGCTACTCTCCCATCCCTCCCTGTCCTGCTGCCATCCCAGTGGAAGAGAGACAGCACCCAGAAACCTGGAACTCAAAAGCAGTAAGCAGAACAGGAAGCCTTTTGGATTACAATCTCAACTTCAAGCCCCAGGATACTTTGCTCCAGTCAGCACTTCAGTTTTGAAGCTGGTGGGAATCACAGAATGTCAGGGGCTGGAAGGGACCTCCAAAGCTCATCCAGTCCAACCTCCCTGCCAGAGCAGGCTCACCTATACCAGATCACACAGGCACAGATCAGGCGGGTTTTTGAATGTCTCCAGAGAGGAAGACTCCACAGCCTCCCTGGGCAGCCTCTTCCAGTGCTCTGTCACCTGTGCAGGGAAAAAAATCCTCCTCATGTTTATTACATGGAGGTTCTATGCCTGAACTTCCACCATTGTCCCTTATTCTGTCATCGGGCCCCACTGAGCAGAGCCTGGCTCCAGCCTCCTGCCACTCACCCTGCACATACTGATAAACATTGATGAGGTCACCTCTCAGGCTCCTCTTCTCCAAGCTAAAGAGCCCCAGCTTCCTCAGGCTGTCTTTGTAACAGAGATGTTCCATTCACTGCATCAACTTTGAGGCTCTGCACTGGACTCTCTCAAGCAGTTCTATGTCCCTCTTGAACTGGGGCCCCCAGAACTAGACACAGTACTCCAGATGTGGCCTCACCAGGGCAGAGTAAAGGGGCACAGAACCTCTCTCGGCCTACTCACCACAGCCCTTTTAATCCACCCCAGAATGGCATTGCCCCTCCTGGCCACAAGAGCACATTGCTGGCTCATGGTCAACCTCCCATCCACTAGGACCCCCGAATCCTTTTCCCCTTTGCTGCCATCCAACAGGTCAGTCCCCAATCTGTCCTGATCCTTGGGGTTGCTCTTTTCCAGGTGCAAGACTCTCCCCTCACTCTTGCTGAATTTCATTAACCTTCTTCCTGCCCACCCCTCCAGCCTGTCCAAGTCTGGCTGAATGGTAGCATAGGAAGCAGGATTGCTCTCTACAGCTCCCTAAGCTAAGGTTGGAGCAAGGAAGGGGCATCCTCTACTCCTTGGGACAGGACCAGAAGTGCTTCCAAGCTGCACCAGGGCAGGTTCAGGATGGATGCTAGGAAATATTTCTTTCCAGAGAGGATTCTTGAACCTTGGAATGATCTGCCAAGGGCAGTGCTGGAATCACTATCCCTTGAGGTGTTTCAGCAGCCTGTGGAGCTGGTGTTTAGGGACTTGCTTTAGTGTTGACCCTTCAGTGCTGGGTGGAAGGTAGGACTGGATGAACCTTTAGGGCTCTTTCAACCAGATGTTTGCTGTGATTCTGTGATGGTATTGAATAGTAGCAGATGAACACTCAGCCTAGGATAAGACCAACAATTTCTAGGAAGATTTCTGACTAGTTCTTATTCACACTTGACTGTGAGGAAACAGACTAACAGAATTGCATACTACTATACTGGTCTTGTAAGGCTTCTAATTCTGTACATCTTTGGCTTTTATAAGTAAAAATACAATATTGAGCCACTGGCTAAGTGTCCTGCAGCCCTCAGGCTTGGAACTGTAGTGTACAAGTGTGGGGGGGACAGTAAGCAGTGATGGCTCAGCAAAAGAGGTGTCTGTTCTGTTCTTTTCACCAAAGATTATCTCACACATATGCCCAGGTGCTGCTTTTAAGCCATCTCACTAACTTCAGGGATAAGCAACTGGTATGAATCTGTCAATCAAAATACAAATAGACTTGACTCATTTATGTTTGAGACATTGTGGTTGTGACTGGCTTCTTTTATTAATGCCAAGAAGAATTGGAGGTAGGTGGTAAATTGAGGAGGAAAAGAGTTTCTAAATGTCAGTCAGTCATGTTGTAACAAATGGGTCTGTGTGAATCCTGCAGTGCCTCTATAGTGTGTGTGTGAAATCTGGGAATGTGTGCAACTGAGGAAGACATCCAGTCCAGAGACCTTGAAGACTTAGATTACTTACACCCCTGCATCAGAGGGTGAAGGCCAACTGTTGAAGCTATTCTGTTGACACAGCTGTCAGATAGCTGAGGTGAATTCTGCTCTGGGTGATGGTGGATCAATAAGGTTCAGAAGGGGTTGTTAAAAATGCTGAATTGTTAGTTTTGATCAGAAGAGAACTGCTCCTGTCCTGGTCTAAGTAGTGCTTCATGAGAACTCCATCTTTTTGGAAGCTTCCATCTGTTCCTACTGCTTGTATTGCAGTAATGCTATTTATTCTGTCCAGATACTGATCTGGTGCAGGGCTTATTCTGCAGGATTTAGTGATTTAGTTCTTGGCAGACATACCCATTGTCCAGAATTAATTGCTATGAAAATACTGCAATTGGAGAAGTGAAACTTTCCTCTCTGTGAAACATGTTGCTTTGTTCTAAATGTTTTTCTTTTCAATCTCAACTACTTTTAGCCTGCTTTTTAACAAGACAAATTTCTTCTTCTGTAGACAACCCAAATCTCTTGAACTGAGCAGTTCTTGAACTGAAATCTCCCCTTTCACAATTTGATTAGGTGAGGATGAGAATTACCAAGTAGGTGTAGGTATACCCTGTGTGAAATAAGGAAAACTACAGCTGAAAGCTTGTTTCTAGAGCAGATAGCAGGAGTAAGGTGAAGAATTATGGATGGAAAAAGTGATGAGGTGGTTACAGAGATTTTGAGCTCTGGCTAAGGAACTAATAGGAGGTGGTGAAATTTAGAGGATCATGGGGTAGCCCAATTTACATGCCATTGCCTGGGGGCTTCTTTGAGACTGTGGGGAAGGTGGTAGGGTTATTGACTTGTTTTCCACTGGAATTATATGCTCTGCATAAATTCCTGGAATTAATGGTTTGTGGCAGCCTGGGACTAGTTCAAACCAGAGCAGTACCAACTTAGCAAAAAGGAAATACAGAGACTTAAATTACTTTGTTTGCCTGATTTGACTTTGCTGCTGATTCTATTAGCCTCTGGACTGCAATGTTAGAACATTTTGTTTGAGATTAATCAGTCACAGTAGAATTAATTTCAAGCTCCATAGTTTACAGCACTTGTGAAAAGGGCCAAGCATGAACGGTAGTTAGACTGGGACAGGTAGGTTTTGTGCCTACTGGGAGCAGAAACACTTGGTGTTCTTTGCAGGTCATGCAGCATACCCCAGCCCAGTGTAGCCTTAGTTAGGTGTCCTCAGTGGTAGGTTTTTATACCAGTGAAGCAGATTTGCTTTGAGTGCAGGGTGTCTATTTGAGTGCAACTGGAACCCAAAAATGTAGCAGCAATGGCAAGCAAAATTCCACCAAACTTTATGCTAGTGAGGACTGTTTAAAATGGAGCTAATGAATAGTTAATTGATTTTTATCTGTTTTTTTTTTTCCTTTTTTTCCTGTTGTTTCTTATAAAACCTCTGGCTAAGCAGTTGGGAGATCAGTCAGAAGAGCAGGACTTCTAGAGACTCTTTTCCCTTGACCCCATTAAGTTGGCAGAGCAAGTTGTGGTGGGGAAGATATTTTTTTCAAGTGCCTTGTAAAGGATCAAAAAGTGTTGCTTTTGCAGGATTGTGTTAGGAGGTAATAACAAGTTTGGAGTAAGTGTGATATATTTTGAGGACTTCAGTATCCTATAGAGTAATCTTGATAATTTGCAGTTTCATTTTGATTAGTTGATGACTGCTTTGGTCAAAAGTAATTTGTTCACTTCAGGCTTGAAAATGGTATACATAATATTCCTGGGTATTCATAGAATCATAGAATCAACCAGGTTGGAAGAGACCTCCAAGATCATCCACTCCAACCTATCACCCAGCCCTATCCAGTCAACCAGACCATGGCACCAAGTGCTCCTCATGTCCTTCCAGAAAGCCCCCAAAAGTCCTGAAGCTGCAAACAACTCATTTCATTAGTAAACACATTTCACTGTGGCTGTTTGAAACTAGATACCAGAGGATAAAAATCAATTGTCAGACTTAAGGTTGAGGTTTGGAATCTAACAAGAGTCTGGACTTGATCTTAAAGGTCTTTTCCAACTGAAACAATCCTGTGATTAGGAAGTATAACTCTGAGTTCTTTGTGCAGGTGGGGTGTAAAACAAGCAATGATGCAGCCTGAAAACCACCTTCAAATCCCTGCTCTTTGCCATTAAGTACCTAATAAAAGGGAAGCAGGTGATGTTTGCTAATGGTAGCAGAAGGTGATTGTCAGGAAGTAGGGAGATGGAATATACTGTATTACCCATGGAATATGTTATACTACTGTTGTGCTGACTGGTGTTTTGGTAGAACTAAATCGTAGTCACCTGTATGTACACTTCTATAGCTCGATGGAAAGAGGAGGAGAAACAGCAGCTGTCTTCATTCTCCTGGACAAAAAGTAGTGCCAGAAACCTCGGGTTAGAACAAAGTGTTCCTCACCCTGTTCTCTGCCTTTTGAAAATGTAGTTCTGCAGCAGCAGCAGTGAACTGGGGGGTGATCCTACATGCAGCCTTAAAACTAGTGAAGAAAACCTGGGTGGAGAATAGGCAGAGCAGCCGAGCAAGAGGGGCGGGGATAGGAAAGAAGTAAAGGCTCTCTGTGCTGCCTCCCCTTCCTCCTCCTTGCCGATGGCTGGGCAGGCAGCAAAGGACACACTTTCCTCTTGCTTGTATTGACTTTCTGTGCAGTGTTTGAGTAGCAAGAGTGAATACTGCAGCCTGATGTACTGGACTTGGAGAAGTGCAAGACGTGTCAAAGTAAAAACAATGCTCCCTTTGAACTTGGATGTCTGCTTTCCCTCTGCTGTGCGTTAAGTCCGCAGCTGAGTGGATTCTCGTCGGAAGCTAGCACCTAACTTGCTCTCTGGGGGTGGTTCTGTGTGTCTCTCTTCCTGATGGATTTTACCAAACGAGAGTTGTGTCCCATCTTTGTCGTTGTTAATTCACACTGTTGCTGCTGCCGCAAGGATTGCGCTAAAGAGGTAAGGAAGAATTTCAGCTCTCTAAGGTGTAGCCACGGGAAGGAGTTCTGGGAGCGTATCAGAGGGTTTGATGCATCTGCTGATTGCTTTATGTTTTCATAGCTTGAGTGTGCAGCTTTTCAACCTGACTGTACCTTTTTTCCCTGTAGCTTTTTTTGAATGCAGATTAAAACCCTGAAGAGCAAAATCAGAACAATTACTGCTTCTGCAGTAATATTCCACCTGTGGTGTTAATCCAAATCAAACTCTCCTTTACATTTAGGACACTACATGTTTCTAGGCAGAAACTGTGAAGAGAAGGTGTCTGGATAGCTTCTACTTTGGTGCTCAAAATACCTTGAAAATCTACTGTTTGAGTACTTAACCTGCTTTTAGATCAAGTAGCCCTCCACCATATAGATGGGCATGTTGACTTTTGGAGCACACCTTCTTGTGTTCACATGAATAAGATCTGATAAAATCACAGACTTTATCACATCTGAGACAGGAGAAATGTGAGCTCCCTTCCTATAGTTAACATGAAGACTGAGATCAGTGTTGTTTTGCATCAGTTGCACTTTGTGCTACCTACGTATGCCTGTGCTTCAGAGGTGCTCTCAAAATGTGAGTGTTCAGCAGGTTTGAAGCTGGCCCTTTTTTCATAGGAAGCAGTTCTAACCTTGCTGACTACTGCTTGGCCACTTTTTGTAAGACTTAAAGCCAATGCAACAGCATAGGGAAGCAAACTGGGGACCTTCATCTTGCTGGGAGCTGCTGCAGGCTGTTTGAAGTCTGATAAGCACCATAATCTGGTTCATTATGCAGCTGTGCTGGCCAAGGGGAGGCAATGTCACCTGTGTGGGAATGGGAGACTTGCTTTTAGCAGCAATTGCATTTCATGCTGGTTTAGATGGTAGTTTGAGATGTTGATGACTTTCATGTGTGCTTGTTAAAGCCATCTACATTTGCATGCTTTTATTTGTCCCCATCAAGATCTCTTCCTTCTCTTTCTTTAGCAAGCTCAGAAAAAAGGCTAGGGGGATTGAGTGGTTAGTTACTATTAAACTGCCAGTGGGAAGTAGGTCTAAAGGATTTGAGATGCTTATGATTCTTCTAAGGAGTTTGGGGAGCAGGAGAAGTGAATAAAGATGTCAGCATCTTGCAGTAACTGGTGAGAAACAGGAAGGACAGAATGGCTGAGTATGTACCTGAGTGCCTTGGGGTTCAGGAACTAATGACCATATGCTTGGCCACACAATGCATATGGCCTTAAGGACACATCAAGGTTGTGAGCTGCAAGGCCTGGCCTCCCTTTGTTTTTTCTGTGGTGGCAGATTGAGCTCTATGGGCATCTTGAGGTAGAAAGGGTTGATCTATTGATTTTTATCATCTGTGGTATCCTTTGTCTTGTGAAAGAGTTGGACACTTCCCCTAGTGCTTGGAGGAAGAAAAAAAAGACAATCCAATTTTCAAAAGCACTTACAAAAGTACTTCAGCTTGGCCAGCACTGTAGACTAGGCTCAGGCAACCCTTCTTATGGACTGTGGAACAAGCTGAGAAACAGGCAACTACTTCAACATGAGAAACCTCTGTCGTGTTTAGGCTCTAGTGTGAGTCTCCCAGCTTTTTCTGAGGAGCAGTTAGGAATACAAAAGCTATGCTGGACAGGCTGGCAGAACCTTCTCTTTAAATGAATTCTTGCTTGGGAATGTAGAAAATGAAGTAGTGGAAATAGCCATGGTGGAAGGGCTTGGAGACTTTGGATATATATTTAATTTCTTTCAGAGCAGAGAAACACAGAGTCCCAGACTGAGGCACTGAATGCATTTGAAATTCATTCTTAGCTTTACCTTTGCAGACTTTGTGCAAGAATAAAGCATGTGGGAAAGCAGTTACCAAAAACCCCTCACGTTCTGGCTTTTATGTTAATGTTTTGCTGTACCGGGTGTCTTCCCCAGGTTTTGGTTGACTGAAATGACATTATCACAGATCTGACATAGGATCACAGGATGTTAGGGGTTGGAAGAGACCCAAACAGATTATCGAGTCCAACCCCCCTGCCAGAGCAGAACAATACTGTCTAACACAGATCACAGAGGAACACATCACGACAGGCCTTGAAAGGCTCCAGAGAAGGAGACTCCACAACTTCTCTGGAGAGCCTGTGCCAGTGCTCTGGGATCCTTCCAGTGAAGAAGTTCCCCCTTGTGTTGAGGCAGAACCTCCTGTACTGCAACTTACACCCACTGCTCCTTGTCCTATCCTAGGGAGCAGTGAGCAGAGCCTGTCCCCCACCTCCTGACAGCCCTCAGATACTTACAAACATTTATCAAATCCTCTCTCAGTCGTCTTTTCTCCAGACTAAAAAGCCCCAGGTCTCTCAGCCTCTCCTCATAAGCCATACCTGCAGGCTGCTGCTACATCTGGGGCTTGAGCTACATGGGAGATACAGATGTATTAATGTTTGGCAAACTTAGTTTCAAATATATAAACTAAGCACTTGAATAATTATTTGATAGGGTTATATGTGTGTGTGTGCATAAGAGAATGTGTAATCTTGTATGGAAACATCTCTCTCCAGATATACCTGAACTTCTGGAACCATTTTAAACTTAGTGGTAATTAAAGGTGTAGGAGCAGACCCACGTGCAGGCAGGTACTTGATGCCAACATTAAACAACAAAACTACTTTTATAAGTCCCTGTAGTGTGTAGGGCTCTTTGATGTACTGTGAAGGAAACTGAGGATTTATGGTATGACCTGGTTGCAGAATTGAACTTGCCTGTACAACTCTAACTTGGTGTCTTAGGTGAGGTGTTGGTCTTCAGAAGCCTTAATGTTCATGGAAGCATTAAGCTAATGGTCACTGACACTGTGTTTTGAGGCTTATTCTAGTCACTATAAACCTTTCATGTCTGTGAGCTGCATAAGAGGAAATTTTAGAGCAAAGGAATAAGCAGCCAGAATGCTGCTGTAACAGGAAGCTTTTTGTCAAGTGCAAAACTGTGTCTTGCTATAGGTTTGGGCTTTTGTCCTTTGAAACAACCCCAAGCAGCACTACAGGCTGGGGACAGAGTGCTTGGAGAGCAGCCAGGAAGAAAGGGACCTGGCGGTATTGGTAGATAGTAGCTGAACATGAAGCAGCAGTGTGCCCAGGTGGCTAAGAGAGCCAATGGCATCCTGGCCTAGGTCAAGAACAGTGTGGCCAGTAGGACAAAGGAGGTTATTCTTTGCCTGTACTCAACACTGGTCAGGCCACACCTTGAGTGCCGTGTCCAGTTCTGGGCTTTTCAATTCAAGAGAGATGCTGTGGTACTGGAAGGTGTCCACAGGAGGGCGCCAAAGCTGGTGAGGGGCTGGAGCACAGCCCTGTGAGGAGAGGCTGAGGGAGCTGGGGGTGTGCAGCCTGCAGAAGAGGAGGCTCAGGGCAGAGCTCATTGCTGGCTACAACTCCCTGCAGGGAGGCTGCAGCCAGGTGGGGTTGGGCTCTTCTGCCAGGCAAGCAGCAGCAGAACAAGGGGACAGAGTGTGAAGTTGTGGCAGGGGAGGTCTAGGCTGGATGTTAGGAGGAAGTTGTTGCATTGGAATGGGCTGCCCAGGGAGGTGGTGGAGTCGCTGTGCCTAGAGGTGTTGAAGCAAAGCCTGGCTGAGGCACTTAGTGCCATGCTCTGGTTGACTGGACAGGGCTAGGTGCTAGGTTGGACTGGATGAGCTTGAAGGTCTCTTCCAACATGGTTGATTCTATGATTCTATGAAAGATTGCAGTTACAGCACCTCTGTGGTGACCAAGAGTGCTGTCCCTCTTATTCTACTCTGAGTCTTGTGTTTGCATCTACGAAGGCTGATGTTTACTGGATGAGTGCAGTAGAGAATATTTGAGGTAGTGAACAGAAGTCATAAACTGCCTTGCTTGGCCAAGGGAAATGTAGCTAATTGTAAATGGAAATTATTATTGTGTTAAATCTCCATGATCAGCTAAATGAAGGTCTGTAGTTGCAGAGGGTCTGCTTTAGGCTTGAACCCTTCAGTTTCAAGACTTGTTTCCCCCTGACAGTAGAGGAGGGATTGTGTTTTGTCCCATTTCGGTGGGCAGCAGTATCAGATAGGATGCTGGAAGAAGTACTTTCTGATTAGGATACAAATCATGCTGCTTGCACTGCTTCATCTATTTCTGTGCTTGAGACTGTGGTTTTCACTTTCTGCTTAGTTGTGATTTCCCAGTGACATGGGTTCAGATATAGCAGGTGAATGATTCCAGCATTGTTCAGCTTTTGAACAGGATGTCTTTATCCTTTCTCATTCTGCTGTCTTAAATACAGGCTCTGAAGCTAAAGTTTGAATCAAGTAAAATTGAGAGCCAGACTTTGCTGTTGTGGATAGTTGCCTCCAAAAAGGAGCTTCTGACTGTAATTAAGTGCTCTCTGGCTGCAGTATTTTGCTGAATTCCAGATGGTTATATCTCATGGCCTGTGTGCTTTGCAGATTTGAGTAGCTGATCATACTGAGGTTTTTGTCTTGCTGTCCCTCAGTGCTATCCCATTGAGAGACAGCATGCTTATAACATGTGTTGGAAAGGAGATTGCTGTGCATTGTTGCAGGGCTTTTTGTAAAGGTCTGTATTGCTAAATTCATCTTCCTGAATTCACAACAGCAGAGTGGTTTGAATGTAGTAGGTCTTCTGGGGAGAACTAAGATACAAGAAAGCAGTTTTTTTTTTATTTTCCTTTTATGAGGGGGGTTTGTTTAAACGTTGAATGATGCCTTCAGATCGTTCTCAGCTAAGGCTTGTCCTGTAAAATCAACCTACACTTCATGTAATAGCAAGTTGGAAACGTTGTGGGAAACAGTGGAGTCCTGAAGACTGTTAAGTTAATCATGTGTTCGTGCAACAGTGTGACATGGGAAACGTTTCCTTCCCTTCTTAGCCCTGTCTGTGTACTAGCCTCTAACCACCATAACCTCCAGGAGAACTAAATAGTTCTCCTATCCTGAGAACCTAACTGCCAGAGGTTTCTGTTACAGAGGTGTAGCTGAGAAGTGGGGGGGAGTTTGCAGAAGTCACTAGCAAACAGCTGAACAGTGAGACTGGGCTCCAGTTTCTCTCTAGTGTGCACTAGTACGATATTCAGGCCAGCTCTCTCTTGACTAAACAACAGTAAAACTCCTCCCAGGTGGGCATTCCAGTTTCTCTGTTTTATGTTCCAGGGTGTCAAGCCAGCCAGCTTTGACAAAGTAGCAATCCCTGAAGTGAAGGAGATCATTGAGGGATGCATCCGGCAGAACAAAGGTGAAAGGTAAGCTCTTTCTTTAGGGAGCTAAAGGTGGAGTCTTTCATCTGTGGTGTCAGACCCAGTTGATTCCTCAGGGCTTCTGTGTTCTGGTGACAGTTGGGAAGCTGCAGTTTCTGTTCTTTGGTAGATTCATACTCAGCAGTTGTCAGGAAAAGTGCAAATGCTGCAGCAGCCACCCCCAGCAGTTCAGTCAAAAATTCTGCTGCTTCAGTTAAAACTCCGACCTAGTCAGCAGCACAGTGGAGGACAAACCTTTGGGGTTCCCAGGTATTGTTCAGGTGGTTTGTTGTTCTGTGATCCGTTGTTTTTCCTGTCCCTTGATTTCGTTGGCATTTCATGGATAAGTATTTTGAGGTCTCTATTTTGGTAAAAATCCTTGCTGCTTGTTTCCATCTGCATTTTCTGCAAGGTGACTTCTGCTTGAAAGGATTAACTTACACCATTAGGAGAAATCTAACTGCTCTGTGTTATTAATGAGCTCTGGTTTTTGTTTTGTCTGCTTTTACATGGTCGTTGCTTACTGACTGCCCTTGGCCCTCTTTCTAGCCTCCTGCTCTTTGATTCAGAATTTGATCAGTTTATGGATGTTTATTCATCCTGTTCTATTAACTCTTGAGGTTCTACACCTGATGTTGTCACTGGATATCTTTAACTTCTACTCTTCTTAGTTTTAAAAAATTCCTCTCCATTTCAAGTTGATTCTCTTCTACATGGTCGTTGCTTACTGACTGTCTCATTTAAGAATGTATCAGCCTTTAAGCCCTCTTCTAGCCTCCTGCTCTTTGATTCAGAACTTGATCAGGTTATGGATGTTTATTCATCCTCTTCTATTAACTCTTGAAGTTTTACACCTGATGTTGTCACTGGATATCTTTGATTTCTATTCTTCTTAGTTTTGAACAAATCCACTCCATTTAAAGTTGAATCTCTGGTGGCATATCACCTATTTCTTGCCATGTAGTTTAAGCTGTTCCCTTTTAGGCTGCTTCTGGTCATGCTGAAATTTGTTTCTTCAAGCTTTCTTGCTGTTTTAGTTAATATATGTATGTCCTCTTCAACTGGCTGGAATCTGCTACTACTTGTGTCCAATCTGCAATGCTTTTTTTGGTCCATCTGTAGCACTGATCCATTTTGTTTCTCCATCATTCTTCTAAAGAGAAATTTGAATGATGGGCTGCTGGCTTGTGAGAGAAGTGCAAAACATAGAGAATAAGCTGAAGGGATTATCCTTAATGTTTAATGAAAGCCTGTTAACTGTGTCTTTTCCACCTTCTTTCCCAATAGATATGCTATTAAGGACCTTTTGAATCATGCTTTCTTCCAAGAGGAGACAGGAGTACGGGTAGAGCTAGCAGAGGAAGATGATGGAGAAAAAATTGCCATTAAACTCTGGCTGCGAATTGAAGACATCAAAAAGCTCAAGGGCAAATACAAAGATAATGAGGCAATAGAGTTTTCCTTTGACTTGGAGAGAGACGTCCCAGAGGATGTAGCACAGGAAATGGTAAGTGTTGGTAGTCTTACTGAGTCTCAGAAGCACCTCTGACAGTGGAACACAGTCTGTCAGCCCCTGTGTTTGCTGTCGTTACCCTCTAGAAAGAGAACAAATTGAGGAGTTGGTGAGTGAGAAGTTAGTGCAAGAGCAGTAGCACTGCAGCAGCTGCTGCTGTGACAGTCTGAACTCTAAATGTACCCTCCTCCTTCAGGTGGAGTCTGGCTATGTCTGTGAAGGGGATCACAAGACGATGGCCAAAGCCATCAAGGACAGGGTATCTCTGATTAAGCGAAAGCGAGAGCAGCGTCAGTTGGTGCGGGAAGAGCAGGAGAAGAAGCTTCAGGAAGAAGGTAGTCAGAAGCAGCAGCTGGAGCAACAGCAACCGTCAAGCGCTTCCCAAGCAGGGTCAAAGCATTCTCCATCTGTCACTGGTACTACTCCTGTCCCTGCTACTTCAGCATCTGTTTCTACACAAGTGGAGCCTGAGGAGCCAGAAGCCGATCAACACCAACAGCTGCAGTTCCAGCAACCCAGTATATCTGTTCTTTGTAAGTGTGCCAGCTTGCTTGCTTAGGAACTCTTGCCCTTGCACAGCTCTGCCATACCTTAGATTCATGAATGGGCTGCCCAGGGAGGTGGTGGAGGCACTGTCCCTGGAGGTCTTCAAGAAAAGACTGGATGAGGCACTCGGTGCCATGGTCTAGTTGACTGGATGGGGCTGGGTGGTAGGTTGGACTGGATGATCTTGGAGGTCCCCCAACCTGGTTGATTCTATGATTCTATGATTTTTGGTGGGTCTAGCAAGTCAGTCTCTTCAGCTGTTGCTACCTGCTGGAGAACATAAGCCCACAAGAAAGCTCAGCAAAACAGATTACCTTGCTGTCCCTTAGCTGAGTCAAGTCTTGGCCATTTGCAATCCAGTGTGTTGGGACAAAATCATTTTTGCTTTGCTTCAGCTCAGTAGACTAAATGAACCAGGTGAACACATCTTGGGTTTTGCAGCCCTTCTGTAGGGACAGTATATTGTGGCCCTGCAGCAGGCTATGTGCTCTTGCACCAGTGCAGTTGGAGCAAACAGAAACACTTGAATCCTTGTGAACTTATGTTTAAGGTGGAGATGAAATTAATATACAAGCACCTTGGCTTCTAACTTGTTTTCTGAGAAAAGCTTTCATGTTCTGTTTTTCATGCTTTCCATGGAAAGGTGACTTAACACTCCCAACTTTTCCTTTTCTGCCACCCTAACATTTGAATAAATAAGGATGGCAGACAAGAACTCTCATATTAGAGTGCTGAAGTTAAAAAAGCAACTTACTGTCTGCTCTTTAAGTAATGGGAGTTTTACATTCTCTACTCTGTCTGCATTGAGCACAGCTACCAGTTAGCACTGCACACCTGTTTTATAGACCTGTGTGCAATTAAGTAATAAAAGTTATAACTAAAAAGCTCTGAAGGATCATTCACATCAACGTGGGATTCAAGTTTCTATTTCTAGTCCGACCTTCCATAGGAAGCATTATTGACTTTAGAGCATCCTCTCAAAACTCCTGAGGTTACTGACTTCATTTCAGAGGGTAGGGAAGGAGTACTGGTAAGGAATTACTGTATTGAGGAAGGGGAAAAAATACTAATCCTGGGGTAAAATGCTGCTGAGTTGCATGTGACATGGCATAAGTACCGGTCTCAGGTTTGATTGCAGTACCTTTTGAAGTTGTGAATCCAGACTGCAGTGGGTGAAATGTAGGTTTTTCTCTTGAACTTCTGCAGCTGATGGGACGATTGACAGTGGCCAGGGGTCCTCTGTTTATACGGAATCATGTGTGAGCAGTCAGCAGACTGTGTCCTATGGTTCTCAGCACGACCAGTCCATCTCAACGGCCGCAGTCCAGGGCTACGCAGCTCCAGCTGGGCAAGTGCAGCCACAGCAACACGGAGGATACCAGCCGCCTGCAGCGGTAAGCCAGAACATACAGGACAGCAAAACCACGATTTCATTTTGTACTTCTCATGGAAGGCCAGAGGGAAGTCTGCTAGGCAGCCTTCCATGTATGTCAGAACTTGCATGTAATGCAGGTTGTGCGTGGGAAGAGTTAAGGGGCTGTTTTTGCAAGGTAATTGAATCTAGGTAGGGGAGGGGAAGTGCAAGGGCATATGTCTTTTAAAGCTTAAGTGCACTTAATGATGGGTTGGGGCTTTTATTTTGATGGATGTAAATAACATCCTCAGGAAAGGACACTCATATGAAAGCCAGCATTTAATCTCACTTGGAAAGATGATGGTATATATAGCCTATGAGGTTACCAGGGGTCAAGCTATCTGTTTTGGAGAAGGAATTAGAACAATGTGAGCTATTGCTTGAGCATGGAATTGCTGTGTGTGTTTTCTGTGAGATTTTGATTTCAGATTCAGCAGGTAAGATGTTTTTAACTATTATAGAATGCTGCATGTGAGAACTCCAGACTGAAAAGACCCTACACCCTCGTTCCCAGTTTTATTTCCAGCTTGTGTTGATTTGCTCATCAGTTGCCATGCGTCCTTTTCCCTGGAAAGTCTGCACTGGGCACAAATACTCTTCCTACTATGTTCATTTGTGTTGCCCTTTTTATTTTGGTATGTTTTTTTCCCTTGGTATGTTTTTGGAGATCTGAGTATGATAGCATGCAGAAATCTATTCTAACTTTGGAGTAGAACTTCTGCTACTGTTATATTGTCTTCAGTGGTTCCCTTGTCACTTGTTTGTTACACAAATCTGAGGCAGAGACATGATAGTATAATGTAGCAGCACTAGAAGGAAGGTGATGTGACACTTGAGACTCAGGGCTCTCACTTTTTGGTACTTGTAGCTGGAGGATTTGTTAGAGCTTTGTTGGTGTTACTGGCATTTTGGAAAGCATGCTGGTTTCACTCACAAACAGAGCATTTCTGTTTTTCAAAGGCACTAAACCTGAAGTGTGGGATACTGCTAGGCCTTCATCAATGCATTTTTTTAATCCCTCTAAGATCTTGTTCTGTGTAAACCATATTTTGATGTGTGGGCATTTATTGGACCAGAAGCCATTTAACTGTCTTTGGATGGATAGCTTCTACCTTGAGAAACAAAGCTCTTCTGAGGGGAGGTAGGAGAACAAGCATATGGTAGAGGTATAGTCAAGCAGCTTAGATCACTACTAAAATGTGCTGATGATAGCAGTACCAGGAGGTCGGTAGGATGGAGTAGAATACTCCAGGAATTACTCAGTTTATTGGGAAGACAAGATGACAAGTCAAAACTATACTGACAGCTGGAGAGATGTCCTTAAAAAGGAATAGATTTGCAGTTCAAACAGGACAAGACAATGTTCATGCTTAAACAGGAGCAATCAGCTGCAAAAGTACAGGATGAACAACAACTGACTAGGCAGCAATTCTGCTTTCCCTTCCCCCCCAAAAAAAACCAACCAAACACAAATATACACAAACCCCATAACACAAGAAACCAAAAGTCAGGGATTTCCCTGGACTGCAAGCTGGACATGGTCAAAAACATCCTGCTGCTGTGAGAAATAAAACCATCATGCTACATGAAATAGTTCTTCAGCTCTTGGCTGTTTATAAGCCTATCCTGGACTCCCTGCTTTCAGTGAATTTGAGGGTGAATTGGGAGAGAATTCAGAGGACAGTGGCCAAAAAACTTCACCAGAAACACAGATAGCATGGTGTATGTGAGAAGACTGAAATAGTGAAGCTGAGCTTAAAGGTGCTTTTGAGAGAAGAGCAGGCTGTAAAAGCTGCTGTAAAATAGAAGGCAAATCAGATCACAGCATCCTTGTCAAAGTACAAAATAATAAGCTTGAATTGCATCACAGAATTGTTGTTTGGGAAGGGATTTGTCTTTTTCCCAACAAATGAGGGCAGTTAAATATTGCAGTCTCCATTACTGGAGATCGCTTTGAACAGTTCGGCTAGTCAAGCGTGGCACACATAACTAGTCCTGTCTTAGAACAGGTGAGAATTACAGGTGAAGTACATATTTAACACTTGGAACTCTCCTGTACCTCTCTTCCAAATTCTTGAGCTGTCTGACAAGATTTCTTACATCAGAAAGCTCTAAATCAGATTCCCACTGAATATCTTGCAGGTGATTTTTCCCCTAGAGGTCTGCATTTGATTTCGGTTACGTTAAGTAGTTGTGGATTGCATTCACAGGAGGCACACAGTGTTAGTGAAGGAGAGCTTGCTGCTGAAGACATCATCTTTCCATTCACTTAAAACCCACAGTGAAACACACTGCACCCAACAATAAGTAAGAGACAAACCCAACAAAACAAGAAACAAGGCAGAACCCACCCCAAAACCTAATTTTGCTTCTTCCAGCTCTGTTGGGTTTTGACCTGTGGCCTTCTGGGTTGTGTCAGGATTACAAAACACTAACACTTGCCTTGGCCCAGTGTCTGGAAAATGCCTGTCTCAGACTAATTGTACTGAATTTTCCACACCTTAAACGATTTTTTTTCCACAACAGAGGTTGTAGGATGTGTACATTTTTAGTTAGATTCAGCTACATACAGTTAGCCCACTTCATTCAGGCAGGGAGGTGCCCAAGCAGAGAGTCTGGGTGAGGTGATAAATGTAAACACACATCCACTGGCTAAGCTAAGAATGGATGTTTGAAAGCCTGTCATTATCTATTTAGGTTCTTCTGTTTGTCAGACTACCAGATGCTGTGAGTGTGCACAGTGGCCTGCAGCAGTAGCCCAGAGAAACTTCTCTGCTGTCCGTTCTGCCTTCTGCATGCTTCTTAGAAGCATACGAGGGAGCTTCCCGCACTGCTCATGACCCAAGTCAAACTTGGGTCCTCAGAGGTGCACACAGCCTGTTCCCAGTGTGTGTTGCCATTCATTCAGCATCCTTGTACCTTCTTGCACACATACTAGTCAGGGTCGTTCATTGTCTGTGTTTCTTTTCTACCTCATTATAGTTTTTGCCAGTTTTGTTGTTGGTATTTTTCTTTTCCAACTGTTCAATTCTTAACTTTTGTTTTCCTTCTTTAGCCTCAACGTGGTCGTAGCATGTCAGTTTGTGTCCCCCACCTTCCTGCTCTTCCCTCTGTGTCCTGCATCCCTCTCAGTGCTCCTTGCACCCCACCACCAGCGCTGTCTGCACCTCTTTCTCCTTTCTACCTTCGGACTGTCCCTGAAGAAACCTTTGCAGAAAAGCTTTCTAAAGCCCTGGAAAGTGTCCTGCCCATGCACTCTGCCTCTCCACGCAAGCACCGACGCTCCAGCCTGCCCTCCCTCTTTGTCAGTCCTGTATGTGTTACCATTTGCCTCCTGGCATAGTAAGATAAGTTATCATTAAATACATCCTGGCCTTTGGGCATTTTTGAAATGAGAAACTGAAGAGTTGATTCTTTGTGCTGCTAGAATGTTGATTATTAAATTGCTTTTTTTCCTGGGAAGCACTACACTTAACCATCAGCGAGTGGCTGACCATTTCTGGTTTGTATTTGAGGATAGTATACATTAAATTACCCAACTGTAACACAGAAGGTCAAGGGAAGATGAGATCATAACCTCCTTAAGTATTTTAACTTCCAACTTCTAAGCAAGCATTGACTGTTAATAAGCCCTAGACAAAACAACTGGCTTTTGAAGCTTGATTGTTGTAGGTGATGATTCTAAGAGCCTTGGCTAGCTGTGTTAGTGGTACCATAAATTCCCAGCATGGAGCTTCCTGAAGATTTTCTATTGAGTTTTCATTGGAAGTGCCACTTCAGATGCTTCTTGGTGAGAGGAATCCATAGTTTCATGTTTCTCAAAATGTCCCATGCAAGATAGTTGCAAGGCTCGAGGTAATCTCTTCTCAGTTTTGGGCTTTGCTTTATATAAAATATTCTTCAAGAAGCACTCCTCTATAAAATGAAGTGGAATCAATTTTCAGAACATAGGAAAAGTTCTTGATCTTGTAGGACTTTGTTAGGATTGGCCAATATGGAAATTTGCTGCTGCTTTTCCAGAAATAAAATGGGCTGGGGAGAAAGAATGTGGGGGGGGAACACAATTGAAAATGTCTTGAATGCTGTCTGTCTTAAAGACAGAGCACTTGCTACTGACTCTTGCCATTTTATTTTCCTTTAGGGTAGACGACACATTGTGTCTCTGCATACTGTCCATAGGCAGAAGGGAAAAATGCAGAATTACTCAGTTGTATGCTTATAGAAACTCTTCAGTGAAATTTTCCCTGCCAGTTTGAAATTAGATGAGCCTCGTTGGAAGTAGCACATCAAATAGAGTGGGGCTCTAATAAACATTCCCAGATTGTGTACTATTGAGGCAAGAGCTAGGTCTGTTTCAGAGTGCTAGTGTCCTGTGAGAAAAGGTGTGATCCAAGGGATCAACTGTGGCAGAATCCAGAGGCTCTGCAGTGTTGTCATGCTTTTTTTTTCCAGCCAGAAACTGGGATGGGTCCATTTTTGTCTCGCGAAAGGTTTTGCTTTGGTTCTCTAGACGGTGTATAAGATGTCAGCACTGCCTGCTGTGTTGGATAACACAAAGATTCCATGTAATTTTATTTTCCAAGTACAAACTAGAGGCTCTGCGTTGTCATTGCTATCAACAGCTGAATTTTCCTGTTACCCATATGGCAGTAAGCTCAGGTGTGGTTGGATTTCAGGCACTTAGCACAGCGGATGGCCTGCATCTGTAAATCTCATTCCATTGCCAGCAGCAAAACTCCTTTCTTTTTGAGAATGGTTGGAATTGGACTGGAAAAGCAGCTCTAACCCAAGCAAATGCTTCCATTTGTAGCTATGCCTGCCATGGATGTATTTAATGGCTTTTACAACTCACCTAAATCTCCTGAGTACTGTATGTTTTTGACCATGAGTCGAGTAATCATTCTATAAAGTTACTTCACAGAACTGCCTAGTGAACTATGCATGTTGATGTGCTTTCACTTTCAATGTATGAATTACTTGTCTTGTTCATGTCAATACAGCCTCAGCATCCACGTGGGGGAACCCCAACGTTCCCAGACTCTCAGATATTTTTCCCAACCGTCCATGAGCGGCCGGTGTCTTTCTCCCCACCGCCTGTCTGCCCGCCGAAGGTGGCAGTTGCTCAGCGGCGCAAGAGCACTTCATTTTTGGAAGCCCAAACTTGCCACTTCCAGCCATTGCTGAAGACTGGCCAGAGTTTAGTTCCTCCTGGTGGTAGTCCCACCAATTGGACACCAGAGGCATTTGTTATGCTGGGCACAACAGCCCAAAGAGTCACTGGAGAGCCTCTGCAAGTGCAAGTTAATCCTGTGTTTGAGCCAGCTCCTGTCCACAATGACTATAGATCTGGACCAACACCTCCAGAGGATGCTCACTACAGAATGCATCCAGAAGCTGTGTATTTGGTGGGCATGCATTACCCGTCACAGGTATCGGAGCAGTATGATCAAGTAGCTTATAACTCTCATGTGACTGAACAACAATTGAAGCAGGTCTCAGAGTCAAACCTTGGGCAAGGTGGTCCTCCACAAAGCTCTGTGTTCGACTTTCAGTTGGGGCAAACATACCTGGCAAGACACGTTCAGAACCTGAGGCTGGATTCTGGGATGGGTCCCCTTTCTCCATTATCCAGTGTTTCAGCTCCTCTGAGTGCAGATCCTGCTCAGATGACGTTCCACCAGGTATTTGTTCCGCACTCTGCCCCGGCTGTGCTCTCTCACAGCGGTGATGGCAGAGCGAGCTGTGTCTTTGAGTTCCATGTGCACACGCCGCCCTCTGCTCCAGTAGAAGGGGCAGCCTTACCCCAGCGGGTCTACAGAAGTCGCCGGGGCTCTATGGAGAGCAGTCAAGAGGAATCCACTCAAGGCACAGGGTCGCATGGTCGGCTTCAGCCTGTGACAGAGGAGTTGTGTAACTCTCTTGGTCCTGAGTTAGCAGGTCCCAGTGGGGGCTCTGCCAGGCGGAGCTGGCTGGAAGGAAGCCCAGAATACTCCAGTGATTCCTCACAGCTGACTTCCTCTGACACTGGCGATTTCCAGTCTCCTCCCCCTACAGGGGGCTCATCTTCTGCTTTTGGTTCAGACTTCTCATTGCCCATTGTTCAGCTGCCTCAGACGGTATTGCAAGAGTCGCAGCTCTTCATCTGCTTCCCTCAGGGAGCCTCGACTCAGCAGGCCTTGTCCACCTCGCTCTCATCAGGAACACCTGCACTCTATCCTCAGGTTACAGGAGCAAACCCTTCCAGAATTTCTCTGCTTTTTATGAGTCATACCTTGCACTTAAAGGGGAGCCCTGCTCTTAGACTTGCTCCATGTGGTTCTAAGTGTTAGCATGCATGGGTGTGTTTTTCTGCCAAGTCAGCGCTGTGCTAGGAACAGGCTGCAGTAAACTAATCAGGCAGCAGCAGCCACTTGGTTTGTGCTCAGATTTGGCTGAATTATTGGTAGGGCTTTTGTGCTCTGGGCAACTAATAGTTAGGGTTCAGCCTGGGACTGGTTGTTCTTTTGGGAAAAGACAGCTTGAGTACCAAACTGGCTTTTAAACAAGGGGTTCTATGAAATGTGTTGTCCACAGTTTGAATCAGCAGTGAGAGTAAACCTTGCTTTGTATTCCTGTTGCTGCTCCTTAGCCCATCAATGAGAATGTCTTATCTGAAGCTGAACTTTGGTGTAAGTAACGTTTCGTTAGACAGCAACGAGGTTGATTTGATGATTGTCTGAAATGCAAGAGCTTTTGCTAGGCCTGCAGGAAGAAAGTGGGAAGAGAGGAATGGAAGGAGCTATGTTATGTATGTGTACATGAATTTGGGAATGTGCATTAGGATAATTAAAGCAACTAAACAAGCTGAGTAGTAAATTAGTGGCACAAACAACTGTTGCTAATAGATGTTGCTTCTTTGTAACTCTAAAAATATAGTGTCCCTATACAAAGCACAATTTGAAGGCTGAAGCTTAGCTTGGATGTAGCCGTTTTATCAGCCTATCTGCACATGCAGTGGACAGTGACAGGCTGGCTGTGAGGGGTTTGTGTATGCACTGTGCCTGCACTTGTCTGAAATGACTCACTGGGTAACTTTTGTGAAGAGAGGCTTTCCTGAAGTAAATGTCCCTCCTACTTCTGTTCTTGGAGTTAGATGCTCTCTGACACTTTATACTTATTAGTGAGTTAGCAACTTCAGTGTTTGTGTAAAGCAACTGGAGGAGAATCTTTGCTCCTTTTTGTAGTAAGATCAAAAACTGTTTTAGGCTTTCTGTATGGGATAACAGAGGTGTTTTGTTAAAGCCAAAGCAGCTTTAATTGTTAGTCTCCTAGGTAGTGATTTTGGTGCTGTAGGAGAATTTGCAGTGCTGTGAATCTGCTGTGAATTGAAGTGAATTCCTAGATGTAAAGTATATCTGGAAAACACAATAAGGGATCACATTCACTTTACAGCCTATAAGTGGTGGGATCTCTTATCCAATTCTTTTAAAAATGATTATTCAATGCACAAACTGAGTCAATGAGAACAGATGTTAGAGCAGTGGGAGACAGCAGACATTTAGATCTTGGTCAACAAGAGCCACAAGCTTCTAAAACAGTGAAGACAAAATGGTTTTTGATTTGCAGCCTACTTCCCCAAAATTTCTACAATTGAAGGATGTGATTTTAATAACCTTGTTCCTATTAAGCTCCTGCAAGCTGAATTCTCACAGCATTAAGAAATTTTAGTAGACATTTCTGCTATGGTACATATGCAAAAGATATGTTTCATAGAAAGGCAGTTCGCTGAAGTGGTGCATGCTCAGGGAACTCATCTGGAGGTCTCTGTCGAGCTGAATCCCAGGAGCTAATAAAGAACTGTAATTGCCACAAATGAAAATCAATGACAGTCCTGGGATCTAATCAAGAAATGTCAATCACTAAAATAACAATGAAAATCCACTGCATTTCCCTCTGCATCTTCCACGTTCATTTGTATGCCATTCATCTTTGGGTTTGTTCTTTTGGTTGCTTATTCCAAAGTTCCATCTTAGCTAGAAGGTGAACCTCCATAATTTCCAATGTCAATTCCAAGTAGTGAGTCTGGAAATTATCTCAAGCTTGTATTTTGACATGCCTCTCAAAGGGAATTCGTGCCATGTGTGTGTACTGACTATTTTGGTTTTGAGCTACAGTTCTGTATAGCTCTTGACTTCTTTTTCAAACAGTTTTATTTCTTTCTAGCCTCCTTCTATTCCTCCCTCCCCCAACTCTGTTTAGAACACATGTAAAGGTGAAACTTAATGCCTCTTTTTCCAGTTACCATTCCAAGGCATCCTGCTCTTAAAGCATCATCAGTGGAAGAAGCTGGTAGGCGGGTCTGTCTCGTCTCGAGGGGCATGCGGGTTGCAAAGACTTAGCGTATCGGTTGGTTTGGAAACCCTAAACAAAGCTTGGTACTTCTCCAGATTGCTCTGTTCTGGTTGCCATAGTGGAATTTGGCCCAAAGGATGGCTTGTTCAAAAGAACAGCTCGAGGCCTATTCCAACCAGATCATTCTGCACAGAAATGTCTGCTTGCTCCAGAGCCCAAAGGGATTTGAAGCTAATTCTCTCTCTCTTTCTGCTCCAGACACAGGTGCAAGGCCAGCCAGCCTCAAGCAGTGCATCGATACCATCCCAGCCTACCCAGCACACTCAGCAGGTAAGATCACCACTCCTAAGCCCAGGACTAAGATACTTTTAGTATAGGATTTTGGTTCTTGAGGAGCAATTGACTACTTCTGTCCTCCCTTCAACCCATAGTTTTGGGCAAAACCAGTGGAATCCTGTGGTTCCTACCCAGTCAAACATGCTGTGAGATTAACTTCATTGACTTCTGGAAATTCATATTTTAGGATCACAGTAATGCTTCTTTTCCTGTGTCTGTCTTCTCCAACTTCACCTGGATTTGCAGTGGTGGTCCCATTCAAGGGGAGACATGTCAGCATTTGCAAGTGAGACCATCTAGACAGGCAGATTTCATTCTCACCATTTCTTTGAACTGGAAATACTGGCTTCTGCAATGCCCTCTGAACTGCCTTTTCTCTTCCTTCATGGAACCTTCAGTCTTGTTTTCAGAGGAGAAATAATTCTGCTCCAAATTTGATGCTGATAGTGGAGTTGTTAGTAATGTTAGTAAGTAATTATTAAAGCTTAATTGATGTAACATAATTGGAAAACCCACTGATGTCACAATGAAGAACTAAAAAGTAGCATTTAAACAGGATATGCTTTGAAAACTTCTGTTGGGGTTAAAAAATAGCTTTTGCCTCTTGTCCTCTCTACAGAATGCACAGCAGCCAGCCTCTTCCCAACATCCTGGACAATACCAGCTGCAGCAGCCATCAGTTTCTGCTGGTGCCACTTCCACACAAACTGTCCCTCAAACTCAATCTTCTCAGATTATGCCAATGCCTCAGGCAGCAGCTGGGACACAGGTAAACAAAATTCTTTCTAGCAGAAGTTTGAGTTTTTTATTCTGTTACTGTTTCTTTCTTCACAGCTGGCAAATGCAACATGCTGCTCCTTTCACTTTTGTCATCTTTCCTAATGGTTCAAAAACATTCATCCAGATAACACTATTCTTAGTGCACTACAGCTGTCACTTTTCTTGGGAGATGTGTTGGAAACTCTTTCTGTCACACGTGGCACTTGTGAATAAGTTGAGGGAGAGCTCACTTCCATGCAGACAAAGCTTTCAGTTGTCCAGAATTTGGTGAGGCCTACTGCTGGATGGTGTATTATGAAGAGGTTTTCAGAACTTGTCATTTCTCTGCTTCCCATACAATGGCTATCTTCTGCACTATCCTGTGTCAAACTTTCCCTTCTGGTTCACTGCCTGAACAAGGACTGCCTTCTCCACTGTCATCTTTCTTATTCAGCTCTTCTCCTTTACTCCCTGATCAAGAAGCTTCTGTTACTGATTACTTCATTTTGGCTCATATCCCTATCTTGAACATGTGAGCCTTGATTTTTTTTTTTTTTTTTTTTTTGAAAATTATTGTTTTGTTGCTTATTCATCTAAACTGCTTTTCCAGTTGCATCGTTTGCTGGCTTTAATTGACATGTCCCCTGCTGGTGGTACAGTGGCTTTTCATTCCCCGTGCTCAAAGCTGGCAGATGTGTTGAAAGATTTGTACTTCTTTCCTGTGAGAAAGCAGGCTTGGCTCTGGGGACAGCATTGAAGGGGATTTGATTCTGTTTGTGCACAAGTCAGTGCTTCAGGGTATTTGAACATGGCTCTTCCACCCTCTTTGGGTGTCTGTTTCAAGAGCTTGTTGAGTTCTTCAAGTGAAGTGTTGCGAAGTGGAGCTCCAGCCAACTTCCCAGCCACTATGCCAGCTGTGCTCCTTGCCCACTTTAACAGAGTGCTGTAACTTGAATAAATCTTTCTTTGACTAATGTGTAAAAGCTTTGCTTTCTGCAACCCTGCTTTAAAAAAAAAATCTATCTCTATTTTCTTTACCTCCCCAGCTTCCTGTTTCCCAACCAGTGTCGATCATCCAAGGCGAGCCTCAATTACCTGTTGCAGCACCTTCTCTCCCTCAGCCTTCAGTTGCCCCATCAGTCCCCGTTGGCTCTCATTTTCTACCCATGGGACAGCCCTTGCCAACTTCCATGGTTCCCCAGTTCTCAGTCTCTCAGTTGCCTGTAGGAGCTCCTCATGTGTCGGTGGCTCAGCCAGGTTTCCAGTCACTGCCCATTTCAATAGCAGCTGGCATCAATCAACCATTGCTCACACTGGCAACATCTGCTGCGGCAACCGCTGTCCCTGTAGGACCAACTGTTGGCCCTAGCCAGCTTCCCACACTGTTGCAGCCTGTAGCTCAGTTGCCCAGCCAGGTTCTCCCACAGCTCCTGCAGCCAGCTGTCCAGTCCGTGGGATTGCCAGTCAGCATTGGACAAGCTGCTGAAACTTCACTTCCTGCTGGAGATGCTGTTTACCAGGTATTGTTGCAAGCCAGCAGAGCTCTTCCCCGCATTTTTGCCTGTTCCTCTAAGGTGCCAGTTCTGAACTGTGTGCCCTGGACAACTCATTTGTCATAAGAGAGCCATTAAGCCACCAAAATGAACTCTGTTGTGTAGTAAAGGATCATTTTAAGGAGAGGGGGGGAAAGAACAGCCCTTGGAGACCCTTGTGTTTGGAACTTTTCTTACTTGCCAAAGGAATTTGTCTGAAATTACATAATCATAGCACAGGACTTTCTTCAACCACTGTGTGAAAGAGGACTACTATGTCTAACTGTGGGATCTGTCAGCTTGGCTTGAGGGGGTGGAGAATACAGAAAACTGTAATTTGAGAACTGGAAGATGTGTTGGAAAGAGAATTAGTGGCAGCACATTTGGCAATCCAGCATTTCATTCCAAGTTTGGGAAGAGGTGGGGGGAATGTGGATTTGCTAGAAATAAGAAGCCATACAACATGGATCTCGAGTAGGGATAGAAGTACCTGATGTTAGTCAGGAGCTGCTAGACTGGTGAGCACAGACTGCTTCAGCTGCTTGGCTATTTTGTACAGTGATTACACCATCTGAATAGTGACAAAAATAGGCACTTAGCATACGATTGTTCTTCTAGAACAAAGATTCAAGAGACATAGAAATACCTGCACTGGGTTTGTAAGGGGTGCTGTAGAACAGAAGCTGTGTGTAGAGATGTTCTGTGTAGTACCAAACTGAGCTCATCTTGAGAGGACTGGAGGAACACACGAGCATTTTTGCTGCTAGTCTCACTCATCAGCAGTTGCATAATGTCTTCTGAGCAGCAGTTGTTCAGCCTGAAAATTCTTCAACCTCGTTCTGAGTCTCAGGCCTTAAAATACTAAGCCAAAGAGGCAGCTGCGAGAGTTGGGAGGTGAAGATCATTGTGCCTAAGATTTGGAACTTGGAGTGGCAATGTTCTTGTTCAGGTTGAGCTTTGGCTCTGTGAGCAGTTTGCTCTGCCTTTGCTGGGCAGGCTTGGGAGTGCATGAACAAGTACAAAAGGTTGCAATGTGCCTCTGGAAGTGATACTGTTTTTTCTAATTAGAAGTCCCCCTCCTATCCTCATTGGGTCTGACACTCACTGACTTGACTCCCTCATTTCTATTACAGGGCTTCCAATCTCGGCTTCCACCTCAGTACCCAGGGGACTCAAATGCTGCACCTTCCTCTGCTGTGGCCTCTGTTAGCATTCCTTCTGCCGTCCTGTCCCCTCCCTTGCCCGCAGACTCGGTGGCTCAGCCAGGCTATCTCGCTCCTGTTGCACAGCCCTACGCAGAGCAGAGCGTTTTAGTTTCCATGGGCAGCCTAGGAGGGCAGGTTCAAGTGCCCCAGCCTACAGTGAGTTTAGCTCAGCAGGCCTCATCTGCCTCCTCGCAGCAGGCAGTCCTGGAGGTAAAGATATTGAATGTAATGTAGCAGCATGTGGAGGGTGTTTGAATTATGCATCGGCGTATGTGTGGGGAACTCATCCCTTTTGTCTTCGTCTTCAGTTGGAAGTTAATGTTTCAAATGACTTTTTTCTTACACAGAATGTCATGCCCATATGGGGACCTTGTTGCCACTGGCTGTTCTGTTGGGAAGTGAGTGTGCATCCTGTAGGCAAAAACCTGTTAACACTTCACTTCTTGCCAGTGCTGTAGAACATTTTTGCCGTATCGGAGCCAAACTTCAGCTGATAGCCTTTGAGAGTCTGTCCTTAGTCCTGTTCCCTGCAGTGTCACTGTGAATTGTCTTGCATTGGCTTGCCTTTTGCATATTCTCTTTGTAAGACTGTGGCTGCATGGCAAGCTGTAGTGACACCCAGCAGCAGAAAGGATGGCTGATTTCCTCTCCCTGTGTCTCTCCAGAAAACAATTTGCTTCACTGCAGTCTGCTCCAGAAGCATTTGTAAATCAGAGCTGCCTGGATGCCCTCTGTGGAAAGACTCAAATTGTAGTGCTTTGAGCTTCACAGCTAATTAGGGAGGAAACACTGAAGATTAGTGGGCTACATGGAAATGAATGATGTTCTTTAGAGAGGTTCTTGA
Organism: Pogoniulus pusillus; assembly: GCF_015220805.1. Taxonomy (NCBI): domain Eukaryota; kingdom Metazoa; phylum Chordata; class Aves; order Piciformes; family Lybiidae; genus Pogoniulus; species Pogoniulus pusillus. Next base: position 21,075,293 of record NC_087278.1, read on the forward strand.
TAGAGCTTTCTATCCATAGGGTACTCAAGGAGTCTCACAGACTGCTCCTTCAGAGACTCTTCCAGCAACACAGCCTGCTCAGTCTGCTCCTTTGGCTTCCTCTGTGGATAGGTAAGTATTGTCACCAACATGAATTTCAACTTCATGTGCTAGATTATTCGTCCTAGGGTGATCTTTAGGTATGCTTTTTAATCCAGAGATTTTAATTTAGGGTGTTCAAGAGGATGGGAGAATATAGACTTCCTAGAGGAAACACAGGCTGGTGAGAGGTGTGGAGTAAGTTTTGATTTACAGCAGGGAGGGAACAAAGAGGATTCTCAATGGTGATGTAACTCCTAATTATTTTTTGTTATCATGTCAAATGGATCAGAAAGGATGTTTTTTTTTCCTATCCTTTTGACACTTAGAGTTCAAACTCCAAATATCTTGAAACCATATTCAGAAGATATGTTTAGACAGCAGTTTGCAAGAGATGTGTAGCTAAATGGCTGCTATTAAAAATCAGTGTTCAGGCAACATTTAGTGTTGACAGGACACTTCTGCCCTATATACTGTGAGTATGCAGAAGACAATTGCCATCTAACAGGGTAAACTGGTCCTGCATTTATGGGCAGTGACTGGCTGGAGAGCAGTCTTGAAGAAAAGGATGGTAGATGAGATCAGTATGATCTGCCAGTGTGCAATTGCAGCCCAGAAAGCAAACTTCATCCTGGGCTGCCTCAAGAGAAATGTGGCCAGCAGGGCGAGAGAGATGATGCTGTCCCTTTGCACTGCTCACTGAGACCCCACCTGGAGCACTCTGCCCTGTTTTGTAGCCCCTACTATAAGAAAGATCTGGAGGTGCTGGAAGGTGTCCAGAGAAGGGCCATGAGGATGATCAGAGGGCTGGAGCTACTCTGCTGTGAGGACAGGCTGAGACAGTTGGGGTTGTTAAGTTTGGAGAAGAGAAGGCTCTCAGGAGACCTTATTGTGGCGGTCGAGTATCTGAAGTGGGCTACAAAAAGCTAGGGATGGACTTCTGGCTGAGGGAGCTGGGGGTGTGCAGCCTGCAGAAGAGGAGGCTCAGGGGTGACCTCACTGCTGTCTACAGCTACCTGAAGGGAGGTTGTACCCAGGTGGGGTTGGTCTCTTCTGCCAGGCACCCAGCAACAGAACATGGGGACACAGTCTCAAGTTGTGGCAGGGGAGATCTAGGCTGGCTGTTAGGAGGAAGTTGTTGTTTGAGAGAGTGATTGGCATTGGAATGGGCTGGCCAGGGAGGTGGTGGAGTGGCCGTGGCTGGAGGTGTTGAAGCAAAGCCTGGATGAGGCACTTAGTGCCATGATCTAGTTGATTGGCTAGGGCCAGATGATAGGCTCAACTGGATGAGTTGGGAAGTCTTTTCCAACCTGGTTGATTCTGTGATTCTCATGATGTCAATGACAGGACTGGGGAGAATGGATCCAAGCTAGAGGCAAATTTAGATGAGATTAGGAAGAAGTTCCTTCATTATGAGGGTGGTGTGACACTAGCACAAGTCGCCCAGGGAGGTGGTGGAAGCCTCACCCCTGGGTGTTTTTAAGACCTCTAGGCAAGCTGATCTAGTGTGAGGTGTCCCTGTCCATGGCAAGGAGATTGGAACTAGATGATCTGTGAGGTCCTTTCCAACCCTGACAAATCTGTGGTTCTGTGAATGCGTGGCCACTGCTATAAAGCTGTTTCATTTGTCATGGGTTTGTGTTGTAGTGCACATTCTGACGTTGCTTCGGGCCTGAGTGATGGCAATGAGAATGTTCCAGCTTCCAGCGGAAGGCACGAAGGGAGAGCTACCAAACGCCACATGCGGAGATCTGTCCGCAGTCGCTCTCGCCATGAGAAAACTGCCAGGCCAAAGCTGAGGATTCTAAATGTGAGTATCTTTCATTACAGTAATGTGATGGTTTGGGTGTTCCTTCCCCCTTCACACTTAGGAAAATCACCCAGACTAGACTCAAGGGCTCTGGAAATTGAGTGAAGCTTTGTATTCACAGCTTAGCACAAGATACAAGCAGATAGTTACAATATAGACAGAAATATACAAGATAGAAAGGTAATAGGGAAACACAACAGCCCTTCCAGAAACCAGAGTCCCCAGGAGGGGCTCCTAACCACCCTTCCTTCTTCCCACCCCTCTATCTTACCCAAGACTTTGCCTTGTGCCCAAGGAAGATTGGAGAGTCAGCCAGGGGGGTTAGGAAGCAGATGGATTACTCACACAGGTGGCAGGTTAGGTTAGAGAAAGAAGTGCAGCCCACTTTGGAGAGCAAACCTGTTATTTGTGTTCATGTTCTTATCCATCTCAGCAAGCCTATGAGTGAAGTAGCCATCACCATTGTTTCCTTTTCATAGCCTGTAATCTCATTCTTCTCAACAAAACATTCTAGCTAGGCTCAAACCAGCACAAGTAAGATTTTTGGTAGTGCTGATGCCTTTTTTGAGCTTCACAAAGTTTCTTTTCCCTTGAGGAATACAAGCTGCGTGCAGGCTCTCCAGTCAATCTGTTCAGCTTCTGGAGCTAGAATTGGAAAGGTCATCTTAAGCTCAAAGAAAAACCCCAAACTTTTAATTTTAGTTATGGCTCAATTGGCTTGTTTAGCCCCCAGTGATTCCACACACTATTCCAGAATATTCCATGTGTTCTCAGAAGAAAATCATGCTGTACATGGCACCATTTGTTGAGATACTGGAATGTGTCCAGAGAAGGCCTGGATAAGGAACAGTGTGGCCAGCAGGACAAGGGAGGTTATTCTGCCCCTGTACTCAGCACTGGTCAGGCCACACCTTGAGTGCTGTGTCCAGTTCTGAGCTCCTCAGTTTGGGAGGAATGTGTCCAGAGAAGGACACCAAGGCTGGTGAAGGGCCTGGAGCACAGCCCTGTGAGGAGAGGCTGAAGGTGTTTAGCCTGCAGAAGAGGAGGCTCAGGGCAGAGCTCATTGCTGTCTACACCTACCTGAAGGGAGGCTGTAGCCAGGTGGGGTTGGTCTCTTCTGCCAGACAAGCAGCAACAGAACAAGGGGACACAGTCTCAGGTTGTGCCAGGAGAGGTCTAGGCTGGATGTTAGGAGGAAGTTCCTGGCAGAGAGTGTGATTGGCATTGGAATGGGCTGCCCAGGGAGGTGGTGGAGTCTCCGTCTGTGAAGGTGTGCAGGCAAAGCCTGGCAGGGCTGGGTGCTAGCTTGGACTGGATGATCTTGGAGGTCTCTTCCAACCAGGTTGATTTTATGATTTGCTATGCTGCAAAAAGAATGTGTGTATATTAGACCAGCCCTGTTGTTCTGTCTTAGTGAGCTTTAAAACACAACTCCTAGGATCTCATGCTCGTGGGTTGAAGTGTTGTGTGTTTTGTTTTAGGTGTCAAATAAAGGTGATCGAGTAGTGGAATGTCAGCTGGAGACACACAACCGAAAAATGGTTACTTTCAAATTTGATTTGGATGGTGACAACCCAGAGGAAATAGCTTCAATTATGGTAAGGTATATTTTAGAGATGAAAAATCGAATCCAGTCCTAATGACAGGAATAATACCAGCAGCCTTATTTTCTCATGTGTGTTTCAGGATTCTCTTGTAGCATGGCACATGTGCACCTCATTTGCAAATGAGTATAGCTAAGAGCTCTGATCAGAGTGTGATACCAAATTCATAGCTAATGCTGTGTGCTCAGTTCACAGCAGCATTTTCTCTCATCAGTTTTTCACCTTAGAATTGCAGTTTTCTTGAATAGATTTGCTGGGGGGTTTGTGCATGTAATCTTTTGAGTGTCTGTGAACAACTCTCTGAAGGCACTAAGTTAAACAAGTGCTGTTGTCTTTTTCTGATGGCAAACGTTGCTAGAATGTTAAAACTTATGCTTAAGCCTTGAAGTTTTTGCTGCTGCTTTCAACTGCTGTTAAAATAAGGAATAGGATTCACTTTCTGGGCATTGAAAGTCAGCAATGGGCAATGCTGCTTTTGACTTCCTCGAAGGAAAAATCCCTCTCCTTCAGTGTATAATGGTCAAGCACAGAAGTGAAGTTGCCCTGTGGTGGTATGTTTAAATGGGAGTACTGTGTTGCATGGAATAGAAGTTCCCTCACCCTGTTCACTTTCTAAGTTTAAACTTGAGAGAGTTTGAGGCTGGTGCAATGTGAATGAAGCTGAGATTGTTTTAGTCACAGACACAAGAGAGGATGACAAGGAGTAGGAGGTTTTGTCACTTTCTTGAGTGCTTGTACACCGTTTGTCTTTCAGCTTAGACATGTGGCAGAGTAGTAGGTGATGTATGCTAGATTCTTACTTATCATGAGGAACCAAATCAGTGACATCTTTGCCATTAATGGCTTTCTAAGAGAGAAAAGCTGGTTCTTGGCTATGTGTATTGGCAACAAAACCAAGTGAAGTGCCAGGAAACATGGAGAGGATGTACAGATGTATTTCTCTGCTTCATTGCTAAAGTGGTTCTGTGGAGAATTGAGTTTGATTGATCTAAACCAACTAAAGGAAATGGTAAACAGCACACACACCCCCAAACAGCAAAAGGTGCAAATACTTGAAGATGAGCAGAAGCAAAGTGAAATGTGCATCCATAGCAGTCATACAGTGGGAAGTCTACAACCTCATGTAGACAGCTGGATCCAGAACTTTGTGCTTGTTGTTGAATATTGAGGGAACTTGATTATAAGACTCCGGTTTCCTTTTAATCACAGTGCTATATGGCACACCTCAAAGGTATCTGCCACCGCTCAACTTAAAGCACTGAGGGTTTCTTTGGCTAGTAAGTATTCCATGCTGCAAAGGCATCATGCTTGTCTTTCTCCTTTGTCTGAACCAGCATCCCAGAAACACCATGTAAAAGCAATGTCTCAAGGCTTAACCTCTGTTTCCTAGCAGATGTACTGTGACAGGCAGCTTTGCTTCTGTTTCCTAGACTGTCTTTTGCAGTTTTACCATACATTATTTCAGGAGACAGAATTCTCTTGTGTCAGACCAAACTAAGAATGGCTTCCTAAATGCCAAGTACACTTGTTTAAGCTTGTTTGCTCCCAAATAAGCAGCAGAATGTATTTTTATAAAGCAATATAATGTATTGAAACCAGATAAGCTGAGCAACATTCCAAGTACAGGAAGAGGAAGATATTTAATACTTGCAGCCTTGGAGGTAGTGAGGTGCATCTTGCATAGAGTAGACATTCTACATGGCATGGAAAGAGAAATACAGAACAAGACAGAATTTGAGTTATTTCTTACATATATTAGAGTTTCCTTTCAATGTGGCCCCTACTGCACATTTGTCTTGGTTTTTAGAGAGCAAACAGAATGAGACTCTTGCAAATGAAGTAGGGAGAAAGGCAGAACTGTATTTGAAAAGAAAGATTCAGAAACAAAATATACAAAGCATGTGACTCCCTTGAGTTTTCCCCCAACCCAAAACTAATCTACAATCCCTGGTGCTGCAATCCAACCCCCTCCCAGCACCTCTGCCACCCGTAGGCCTGATAAGCAGCTCCAGCCAGACAGTAGGCAGGAGGGAGAGGAAAGAATGAGCTGTCCTTGCTGCCAGCTTATAAAGAGATAGAAGAATTATAGAATTGAATAACAATTTCACTCTTTCCTGTGTCCACCCTTAGACTCCTCTAGTCCCTAGAGGATTTTTTTAACCCTATAGTTCCCAACCTGTGACAACATTGTATTGGGAGAAATAGCAGTAAGGAAAGGCTGCTGATTTTAAATGACACTGTGCTAGCAGAAATGAAGGTGACAGTTTGCAGAAGTGACATTGAATGTTGTTCCACAGCATAGAGCAAACCAGGGCAAAGACATCTGTTGTTGAAGTAATTTTTCCTCTGAGGTATTCCAGTCTTCATCTTCTGTGTAAGAACAGTGAGGGGACCACAAACAGTAACATCAAAATAAAATGTGCTTATGTAATGTCTCTCTTTGAAATCACTGGTGGAAAATCATTGCCACTTGGTCTTCTTTACAGGTGCAGAATGAATTTATTTTAGCAACTGAAAGAGACTCCTTCGTGGAGCAGGTACGTGAGATTATCGAGAAAGCAGATGAGATGCTAAGCGAGGACGTAAGTGTGGAGCCAGAAGGTGATCAGGGCCTGGAGAGCATGAGGACAAAGGATGATGGCTTCTTCCCAGGGTCACAGGTATGTGAAGGATAGATGTTCTTAGCCACTCGTGTGGGTGGGTTTGGGTTGATGGTTTTGGCAGCAGAGCTAGCTAGAAACAGAAGCTGTCTTCCATGAGAAGTACCAAAGCTTGGATTCGAAGTGAAATGCCAGAGAAAGCTTTGGTATCAGAGGGAGAATCTAAGATTCATTTAGAAAACTAAGTAATGTAGATGTTCTGCTTTTTGATGTGTTCTAACACTTCTGAGGGTGCTGAATCTCCTAACAGTCGACTGAACAGACAGATCCTCAACGCTGACACTTCTTGGGTTTCAGTTTGTTGTGACCTCCATCCCTGTTCTGCTCACCTAACAGTTAAGAGCCTAGATTCAGACCTTCCATGTAGTGAGCTACTGAGAGATTGGATGGCTTGGTTGGGAAACACAGGGTTTGAAACCAGTTACTGGGAATAAAACAGGGTGACATTTTCTTAATCTCTGCCTTATTTCCACTCAGAATTAGTTTGAAACATCCATTTCTCTGCTGAATGTTTAAGGAACTCAGTTGGACTCCCTGTTGACAACAAGAGTGTTTAGATCCATTTGTTACATTGGTGGGCACTAAGCTGAGGAGCTCTAAAAACAGTGTAGCTGACATTGATCTGGGTAGAATTCCACTGCTTTTAGTAGTGGTTCTTGGGTCCAAGATACTGCTTAACTTTTAAATGCCCACATTTCAGCAAGCTAGTGTTGTAAGGACTATCTTGTGGGTTTCAATTTCAGAATAGAACTTTAAATTTTATCTTACTTTACAGAAATTAGAGTTCAAACAGCCAGATCCTACATCTTCCATGCCACAAAGAATAGGTAAGTGTCTTGTGATTTTCTCTAACAGTTACCTTTTCAGCAGATGGCTGCAGCCAGTTTTTAATTTGGTATGATGGAGTGCACATTTCCATGTTGCAGATCTTGTATTTAGTTCCACCCCTGCATCACTAAATGTTTGACTTCTTTCTCTTTAGGGGTTCCTCCTAATTCCTTTACCCAGGTTGTCCATTCTGCAGGAAGACGGTTTATTGTCAGCCCTGTCCCCGAGAGCCGCTTAAAAGAGCAGGGCTTTTTCACATCTGCTCTTCCTGGAGGACAAGAAACTCCAGATATAGGTAATTCAAAATCTCATGGCTAAGATGTGGTCAGCAAAACTGTTACTAAAGACCTCTTAAAGTGGTTGGGGAAGGGAGGAGCTGTCTGTGCTGGTAAGAAGTGATTATAATTTGGGTGATACTGTGTAGAGTTCTTGGGGGTGAAAAGATACCCATAGGCTGTCTGCAAGACACTGAAACTCTAGTTCTGTATTTTAATGTAAGCCTTCATTTGTAAGTGTTTCAAATTATGCAGAGGGGTAAATGTGATCTCAGTCTAGCACCAGGCAGTAATACTGCAACAGACTTTTCCAGCTGGCCTGACGTTTTTCTGTTCTTCCCAGTTGCTGCATCTCCACTGCATGGCCCTGGAATGAATCTCTCCCACTCGGCGTCGTCACTGAGCTTGCAGCAAGCTTTCTCTGAGATAGGACATGCTCAGATGACAGAAGGACCCAGTACAGCTCCTCCAGTGTTTAATCAAACAATGCCACCATTTCCACCTGCACTTTCTACCATGGCGGGCAGTGGTGCACCTCCTGCATCTATGACTGCTGCTTCAGTATCTGTTCCCTCCAGCACAGGTGTTTCTCTTCCAGGATCTGTTACCTTGCCTTCAGAAAGTGCAACTGTAGGAGTTGCACCAAGCACAAGTGTGCCAAGCTCTATCTCTCCACCCCCAGCCTCACAATCTGGACAGCAATCAACTGGCGTTGCTTCCAGTGTGAGTGCCCCTGCTTCTTTTTCCCTACCTACCACATCCCAGCCTGCTCAACCAGTAACTGGAGACATTACCCCCAGTATCAGCACACCATCATCTTTGGCACTGTCATCCACCCAGGTTCCTGGTGTCACTGGTGGTGGTGGTGTTGCACCAGCTGTGACATCTCAGTCCGCTCCTCAGATTGTGAGTAGTATGGCAGCACCACAGACATCTGTTGCCCTGTCTGTAGCTCAGAGTGGGGCTTTGCAGCTGCCTCAGCTTAGCAGCAGTGGCTCTGTCTCCAGTCTGGCAGAAACAACAGTTGTAAGTGCTCCACAGTCACTCCCTGAGAGTGGGCAGTCCATGGATAAATCCCAGCTCTGCAGCACAGCTGGTTTGTCGCTTCCGATCTCTGCACCTCTGTCATCCTCAGCAGCAACAAGCATATGTGGTTCACTCACCCAACCAGTGATACATCCCTTGCTTGTCCCATCAGGAATTACATCAACACCTGTCCTACCCCAGATTCCAGGTGCAACCCCTATGCTGCCCCAGGTTCCCTTACCTGGTGTCTTACCGCAACCAGTCACTAACGTACCTGCAGTACAGCAAACTTTGATCCACAGCCAGCCTCAACCAGCTCCGTTGCCCAATCAGCCTCACGTTCACTGTCTGGAGGCTGATGCTGATGCTCAGTCTAAAGCTCCTGGTATCGATGATATAAAGACCCTGGAAGAGAAGCTGCGGTCTCTCTTCAGTGAACACGGGAACGTGGGCACAATGCATCCTTCAGTGTCTCTGGAAACATCACTGGTGATGGAAACCACAGTTACTCCTGGCATACCAACCACAGTCGTTGCACCCACTAAACCCCTGACGTCCATTAGCACTTGTATACCTCCCAGCAGTTTGCCTCTTGGACCAACTGGCTTGCCAGTGCTGACACCAGTTGCCACTCCTGGGCAAGTGATCACCCCAGTCAGCTACATTTCGGCATCAAGCAGCATTGCAACAGCGGTGGTGAAACCAGGGACCTCTCCTTCAAAGCCCCCTCTGAGCAGGGTACCGGTAAGAGCTGCAGCACTTCTGGACATATTGAAGTATTGTTGAGCAGAATCCCTTCTAGAAAGAAAAATATTTATTCAGGCAGTGGCATCTTCATTTAATATAATATTGAACATTTTCTGCTGTAGTTGTTTTTGTGTGTCCCAAGAGGGTTTTTGTTTTGTCCCTGTTGGGGGGAAAAAAGAGACCATAGAGAGTGCTCTTTTTGTCGTTGCTGTTAGTTTTTCATACTCCTAAACTACAAAGAGTGAAGCAACTGTGGTTTGGGGTTTTTTTTGTTGTTGTTGGGTTTTATTTCAAACAGGATTTGAAAGCTTGCTTTGAGTAGCTTCTTTTTATCTTCTGTGTGATCACTAGAATGAGACTGGTGGTTGCATCTTTCACAAAGTAGTCAGGGTAGCTTAGCTTTTGTTTTTTATCATGAGCCTGTCCTGTGAAGGTAAGGAGGAACCTGACTGAAAGGTAGAGTTGTCTGCTGTGTATGTGATGCCTGAATGCTCTCTTCCTTCCAAGTGTTAGATCCATGAGAGCAGAACTTTGAGAAGTTGGAAAAGGTACCTGGGTATCTTAAATGTTGATTTACTGAGTTGTGCTCTTCAAACAAACGTTTTCATATAGTCCTGACAGTCCAACTTGAGGCATGTGGATGTTGTTACCTGCTCACTAGCTGTATATGAGCCTATTTATTTTCTTCCCAATGGCTTCCTGCCCTGGCAGACAGGGAGTTTCAGTATTAGAAGTCACTGGTAGCTCTTTTCTTCTCAAAGTTCAATGGATATAGGCTGAAGAAATTTGTAAATGTTGAACAAGTGAGAAACCTCAATGCTGAGGAGTTCTTGTTTCTGTAATACCTTTTTCCACTTGCCAACTCTTCCTGTTGGTCTCCTTTAGCCAGCCTTGCTATAAACTAGTTTATAAACTCTGGCTTCCAGAGAAATCCACATTAGAACACCTGGAGACAGGGCACAGGCTACAGGTTGGAAGTGAGTACAGGAGTTCTTTATTTTGCCACTCAGTTGTGTGTTTGGAGGTGACAGCAGCATCTTGCTGGGCAGAGAAGCTGTGTCTTGTAAGGGCACCTTTAACCTTCATGATCTGCTCTAGGTGATCTCTGCCCTGTAAGAGCACCTTTAACCTGTGTGATCTGCTCTAGGCCATTTGAGTTGAACTAATGCTCTTAGCAGCTCTACTCATTCCTTGGCACTCTTTGTGTTTAAACAAAGTAGATGATTTCTACATTGGAACAGTAGGACTGTGTGCTGAGGAAGCTGGGAAGGAAATGCAGACACAGAAGCATTAATTTCCATTGAAATGAAGTTGAGAATGAGACATGTTAGAAAATAAGAACTCAGGTTCAGGAACAGTTACTAATTGCAAACCTGTAATTACAAAGGCTTGCACTGAAATGTAATAAATATTGGGAGGGTTTGATTGTCAGTTGTTGAAGGAAAAATTCCATTCTCTCTGAACTTGTTACCTATCAATTAGTTTGTTTTTTTTTTCCAGAGCTTAATATTAGTTTCACTTGGTGTTGTGCTCTCAAACTTTAAGGAACTTACTGCTTGATTTTTCTGGGGTTTGCCTAACTCTTTGTGTATTATATTCTGTTTAGTTTGTGGCCAACCTGTTAACCTGGACAGCTAAATGTGTTTTGAATGGTCTTAAAAATGTCTTTTGAAGTATGTTTTGCCTGTTGTTTAGAAACCTCAATGATCAGTTTAGCACAGCTTAAAAATCCAGCATGCCTCAGAACAGGTAATGTCCAGCTGTGTGTCACTACTGCACAAAAAAAGCTGGGATAATTCAACTTCCTCTATTCCTGCTGATACATTCATGGGAGGATGGGGTGACTGTTGGTAGCTGTGGAATCCCTTTTCACTGGGCAGTTATTACTGGGGATTGAACCATTAGCTAAGCTGTGGTAACATGACTACAAGCCAGAAATGGGTCTGCTTCTTGAGGAGTAGACTTTGGACCAATTGCCAACAGCCAGCAGTGCTAACTTGGCCAAGGGAAGCCAGCTGACCCACACTGTAACTCGTGAGGATATTGTGAGCTGCTCAAACAGCCAAGTTGTGGGCAAGCTGCAAGTTTACAGATGAGAATAAGAATTGCAAATTGGGTAATGGATTGCTTAATTCCTAAAACATCCCACTTCTCTAACAGGAGAAATAACTAACTGGAATGTGCTATCTGACCTGGTGGGGAAGCTTTGATGCTTCCTCCTAACCTTTCCAGTCTCTCTAACCTCTTCCACATAACCTGGATGACTTCCCCCTACCTGGTTGCATGGCCTGGTCTTACCTTTTGTGGGTTATCAGCACCCTTCAGGCTCAAAAAAAAAAAAAAAAGATGGGTCAAGAGATTGGTGGAAGAGGTCTATAAATCTGCCTCTCAAATAGTGGATATACCCTCAGGCAAGACAGTTCTCAAGTGATGCTTCTTGGAACACTTTGTCAGAGGCACATGAACTTGCTGTTGGTAATGGGCAGTTAAAGCAAAACTGTTGTAAGCAGAGGGAGTGCATTCTTGCACCCTGTTACATCTTGCTTTGTGGGATAATTATTCTAGCATGCCTTACAAACTATACTTTGCTTCTGGCTGCAGCAGCTTGTTTAAGCTAAAGATTGTGGCTACTCAAAAATAATTTGGATTAAGAAATAAGAACAAAACCAAGCAAAGGACTTCACCTGATTTTGTTGCACAGAGCTCTACAGACTATGCTAACTCTCCAGGAAGGAAGTCTCTAGAGATAAAAGGTTGAGGCTCCTGCTGTATGAGGTTGGCTGACTGTAGCTTGGTATCTGACCCTCCTGTTGTTCTGTGTCTGATGGACTCGCGTTTCCTCTTCGTTGTCCTAGGTGCTCCCCGTAGGTTCTGAACTTCCAGCTGGCACTCCATCCAGTGAGCCGCTGCCACCTTTGCCAGGACCTTCACTAACTCAGGTGCTACATCACTGGGCAGATCTTTTTTCTGTTGCTTTTCCTTTCCAAGAGCATGTTTTGATTAAACTCTCCATTGCATGTTATTAATGCCTTTGTTTTCTTTTCTTTTGACTGAGTAACCCCTTTTGTGTGACCTGTAGCAGTACTCAGAGTCACTTCAGCACTGGAAATGTAGCTTGCACTTGGGTATGCTATACCCAGTGTCTGAAGTGCAGGCTTGGAGTTTTAACTAACTTTAGGTGGTTGTTTTTAAGGACATAACACAGGTGAGTGTGTACCTAAAGATTAGAATCATAGAACGAAGCAGGTTGGAAGAGACCTCCAAGATCATCCAGTCCAACCTAGCACCCAGCCCTTTCCAGTCAACCAGACCATGGCACTAAGTGCCTCATCCAGGCTTTGCTTCAACACCTCCAGGGACAGACTCCACCACCTCCCTGGGCAGCCCATTTCAATGCCAATCACTCTCTCTGGCAAGAACTTCCTCCTAACATCCAGCTTAGACCTCTCCTGCCACAACTTGAGACTGTGTCCCTTTGTTCTGTTGCTGCTTGCCTGGCAGAAGAGACTGATCCCCACCTGGCTACAGCCTTTGCTCAGCTAGTTGTAGACAGCAATGGGATCACCCCTGAGCTTTCTCTAGGCTAAACACCTCCAGCTCCCTCAGCCTCTCAAAGGGCAGTGCTCCAGGCCCCTCACCAGCTTTGTTGCCCTTCTCTGGTCACCTTCCAGTACCTCAACATCTCTCTTGAATCGAGGAGCCCAGAACTGGACACTGTACTCAAGGTGTGGTTTGACCAGTGTTGAGTACAGGGGAAGAATAACCTCCCTCATCCTACTAGACACACTATTGCTGTTACAGGCTTGAGCTTGTTTTCTTCTGGAAGAGGGTGTAGTAGCAAAATAAAAGCTCTTCAGGGAAGCAGTATATACTGCAGCTAAATCTGAATGAAGAAGCAAGATTGCTGAATTTGCCAATCCCTGCTTTGTTTTTCAGTGGTTGTTAGTACACTGTGATTTCACTTTCAAAATTGCCAGAGGTATTTGAGTCTCCTGATCGTAAATAGGAGTTGAAATATGGCAGAGGCTTCACCTGCTCAGATTCTGTCCTTTACATGCAATAGTTAGCTTGGATGTTTGTTACATAACTCGGATAGATGATCAGCTCAAGGTGACAAAGACTACATCTGCCTCATCTGCCTCCTCTTCTGTTTAGAGAAACAGAAAAGAATGTCTGTAGCTAAAAGAACTGTATTGAGCTGAAGCTGTTCCATGGGTCCCCTAAATGCTGTGTCATGACTTTTAGAGTGGGAATACACTTCAGTGAGGAGAGAAAAGAGAAAAACAAACCAAACCCACGAGAGCTTTGTGCTCCTGTTGGAAGAAATTTGTGGATAAATACAAAGATAGGTTATGCTGAAGTACACTTGGCACAGGATTATGATTTAGAATGAAACCTGTAAAGAAGATATTCAAGCAAGTATCTGATGGTGCCTGCTTGAGGCTGAGTAATACTGTCTTCAATCCAGTGTTTCCTGTCCACTTGTGCTTCTTGAAGTGTTAACCTCTCCCACCTGTGGCTGAAGTCCATAGGAAATAAGCTTAGAATCTGTGTCCAAAAGCTACTCTTGAATTTGAATCTGACCTGTTTTGGAAAGGAATTCTTCACTATAATTTCAAAGTAATTAAATAATAGCTGCAGAATCAAAATGTCTGCAGTACTTATTAGCATTGTGGCCTGATCCTCTTTTTTTGCTCCCTTCATCCCTGTGAATTGTAATGCAGACTGAATGAACTTTTAAGTCCTCTCCTTACTAATCTGGTATGATTTTCCTTCTCATCTTTTGCACTGGAGCTCTTCAATTCAAGCTTCATCTGGGACAGCAGTTCTGAAATAAACTTTAAAGGTCACTCTTGTTCTTTGCAAGCTGTTCCTTTTTTTTTTGAGATACTCAACAGCTTGACAGGAAGTCACATCTGACAGGATTTAAGTTGACTGTCATACAACAACACAGTGCTAGAAGTTTGCCACTTGAAACTGCACTAAGGCAGCTTTGGTTAATGAGCTGTCATGGCTCCTGCTTTCCAGCTGGAGCTGTAAGCACTGAGTTTGCATCTGTTAGGATAGCAATCCTCAGATACACTCTTGCAGTAGTATTTCCATTTGTCTTTCCTGTGTGAGAGCCATTGTATTACCTGGTTCTCTTCCCTCTCTACTCTGCCCTGGTGAGACCTCATCTGGAATAGTGTCCAGTTCTGAGACTCTCAGTTCAACAAAGACCTCAGGGAACTGCTTGAAAGAGTCCAGTGCAGAGCCACAAAGATGATTGAGAGAGTGGAACATCTCCCTTCCGAGGAGAAACTAGGGGAGCTGAGTGGTCTTTAGCTTGGAGGAGACTGAGAGATGACCTCACTCGTGTTTGTGAAGATGTGCAGAGTGGCAGGAGGCTGGAGCCAGGCTCTGCTGGTTGATGCCCAATGACAGGACAAGGGGCACTGGTGGAAGCTGAGGCATAGGAAGTTCCATGGAAACTTGAGGAGTTTTCCCCTGTGAGGGTGACAGAACACTGCAATAGGCTGCCCAGAGGGATTGTGGAGTCTCCTTCTCTGGAGTTATTCAAAACCTGCCTGGGTGTGTTCCTGTGTGATCTGCTCTGGGTGATCCTGCTCTGGCAGGAAGGCTGCACTGGATGATTTTTTCTAGGTCACTTCCAACCCCTGATATTCTGTGGTTCCAAAGATGTGAGTAGGGCTGAGCAGCAGGGACTGTTAGCTGCTTTCATGCAGTTTTCTGCTGCCTATGACATTTATAGACCTTTTTAACCTTTCCAGCTGTTTTCTCCAGTATGCATAAGCTCCACCTTTATTCAGCAGTTCCTATAATTGTCCCAGTAAAGCTCATCTGGTTGTTGTCTCTTAAGAATCTCTTAGACAAAGTTGGCATAAGTGATGTTCTGGAGACTAAAATGGAGATAGTTTAGTGGACCTAAGTCGCAGTGTGCTGGAAGTTGACATCTTATCCTGCCTATTCCTGCTCTACCACCTTCTTGCTCTTCGTCTAACAGAGCAAATACAAATCAGAGACCTTAATCAAGAGGCCTCTTTGTCCAGAATGACTCTTCAGTTGTCTCTGCTTTTCAGTTGAAGCATGTTTAAATCTTTTGTTAAAGTCTAGTGCTTGGCAGGTGTTACTCAGTGTGAGAAAACAGAGCTCTTCGCATCAGCAGCCAATGATAGGGAACGTGTGGCTCTTGAAAGCTGTCCTGGGAAGGAGTGCTGCTGTCTTTGCTTTGCTGCAGTTTTCCAGCAGGCTGAAGGAAGGCCATATGCTTGCTCTGTGAGTAGTCAGGAAATGGCTATTTTCTGTCTCCAAACCAAGCAGGAAGCTGGATGACTTCTGTAGAAATACAAGACAGTAGTGTAAGCAAGCAGCACTGCTTGGGTTTTTTCCCCCCTTTGACTTCTGCAGACAGAATCTGGTTGATGCCTTTCAGCCACTTCTTTCTGAAGCATGGTTTTGCAGAAGAGGAGACAGCTGCAAGTGGGTGATAATTATCTGCCTTCTTACCAAGGGCAAAGGTAGCAGATGGATCTGGAGGCAGCTGGTTACAACCAGTCCCACTAAGTTCAGAGTTGTTTTTATTGTCACTGTTTGGCACAGGCAATATTTTCCCACAAACACAAACCACTTGAGCCACTGCACCCCTGCAGAAGGCTTCTTGCTGTTTATCAGGTATTTGTGGAAGGGTTTCTGGGCTGGAAGAGGTGCAAATCTGGATCCCTTGCTGCTTGTTCTTTGCCTCATTTCTGTTCAGTTGAACTGTAAAGCCTATTAGATGTAAGACAAAATTGAAGGGGACCAACTAGACCAAATGTAATGGAGCATTAAGAGCATTTACTGCTCTCACTCAAGGCTGTCTGGAAAATTCCTGGCTTGTCCTGAAGTACCTAGGCCTGCCTGCCTTACTGCTTCTCTCAGGAGCTCATTACACAGGTTTTTCCCCCCTGTTTTTCCCTTAGTGCCAGGCTCCTAATTTACAGCCCAAGTTTGTATTGTTGCAAGACCACTTTTGAACACTTAGGCTTAAGTACCTGTTCTGTTTAGTTCTTATTGCTTCTTAAAGTGTATTTAGAGTCATTTTTCATGCTTCATTTTGATACCCTTGTTCCAGAAGGAATTTTTTTTTCATGCTCATTGCTTCAAGCAAGTATCATCTTGTAAGCAGAAGTATTGATATAGCAGTTCAGGTGAAATATCCTCTTCATTTTACACTATCACTGGATTAAATTAACCCCGTGGCTGCTAAGCACTTGGCTTTCTGTTCAGAGTCATAGAAGTCTGCATCTTGTTGTGCCTTTTTATCTTCTTCTTTGGATGGAAATGATATTTAATTGTTCTTAGAGTTGGGGTTTTTTTGATTGTCACTCTTCTGACAATCCACAACTCAGGATGAATGCTGAAAGCATCTTTATGCTCTTGTGTACTTCTGGCTTTCAGCTCTGTGACAGCAGAGGGTAATGTTTTCATGTTGTGGGGATGTCAGCTTCAGTTCTAAACACAGGTTTAACTTTTAGTATAAAAGACTTGGAAAGATCAATGATGCTGAAGTTTTGATGGAGATTTCTGCTCCATAGAATCAGAGCTGCAGCTTAGTGATACCTGCCCCCACTTCTGCTTTATGCATCTTGTGGATATGGCCCTAATTAAGATTGAGTGCCTCTAAACTTTTACCTTTGAAGATATTTTTAGGCACTTTATCTTAATCTTTCCCCATCCCAATTCAATTGGCTGAGTTTGAAAAACATCTTAGCTGAAATCTAAGTCACAAACATACTTGAGACTCTGCCACTCTCTTCCATCCTCTTTAAGTCAATCTATCCAGATAGCTTTTTTTTGAGGGAACCTGGGAAGGATGTGGAGTCTTGGTTTTTCTGTTTGGTTTCAGTCAGTATTTATTGACTTCTATTTGTGGGTTTGGGGTTTTGTGGGTCTGCAGCATTGTACTTTCTGTGGGTTTTCTTTGTGTGTTGGGGGTTTGTGGTGGTTTTCTTCCCTTCCTCCACCCCATAATTGATAGTCCATCTTTATACATCCTTGCTTTTGAAATCATGGAAACAGTTTTAAATTTCTCTGCAAATGTTTTTTTTTTTCCCCCTTAATTTGCTTTGTTAAAGATTTGAGATAATCTCTAACATCCCTTCTCTCTGCTGCATTGTTGTAATTGCTTCCACTCTTGCTGTGCTCTAGATGTTAAATGCCAAGGTTTAGGAAGGAACTGTGATGGAAATACAGAAGCTGTGCTGACTGCTTTAAATTGTATTTACTAAAGATGGCTGTTTCTCAAATGTGATGTATTTCTCCTGAGCTGGGGCAGTTGTTTACTTTCTCCTTTCTCAGTCCCAACAGCCTCTGGAAGATCTGGATGCTAAGCTGAGAAGAACTCTTAGTCCAGAGACCGTTCCAGTGACATCTGCTCCTGCCTGTGTACGTTTGCAATGTTGACAGTTTAGTAGCCTTGAAAAAATGTCAGTGTTTTCCTAAGGTTGTGCTCTTAGGTCCTTGCCTTTAGTAGCACTACAACAGTCTCTAGGCTTTCAGTGAATAAAACTGAAGAGTCATCTTCCAGCTTATGGGGCTTAGTCAAAATAAATGGACCCAAAAAATCTGTATTTGCAGTGGATTACATGTTTCCTGAGGCTGGTTTTGCTACTGGTTCTGAATCTAGCTTTTCTGGTTGAACGTGAGCCAGCAGTGTGCCCAGGTGGCCAAGAGAGCCAGTGGCAGTCTGGCCTGGCTCAGGAGCAGTGTGGCCAATAGGACAAGGGAGGTTATTCTCCCCCTGTACTCAGCACTGGTCAGGCCACACCTTGAGTGCTGTGTCCCGCTCTGGGCTCCTCAATTCAAGAGAGTTGTTCAGGTACTGGAACATGCCCAGAGAAGGGTGACAAAGTTGATGAGAGGCCTGGAACACAAGGCCTATGAGGAGAGGCTGAGGGAGTTGGGGGTGTTTAGCCTGGAGAAGAGGAGGCTCAGGGCAGCGCACATTGCTGTCTACAACTACCTGGTTGATGTCATTCATGTCACCAAACTAGAAGGGGCAGTGGCTGTGGAGGAGGGGGAAAGAGCACTAAGCAAACAGTATGCCCCATGTCAATCTTAATTTGAGAGGGAGGATTCAAAGTGCAGACCTGAAAGTTGAAAAGACCATAGTAGTGAACTTTGATATGAAATGAAGATCATGATTGACATGGTGACCTCCAAATGACTACTTCTGTATTACTTGTGCAAAGCAAAGGGGATATTATAGTGACAGCCTCAAGGCTGTAACGCATCCAAAACCTTGTGCCCACGTGGCTCAGTGTGGAGGTTAAAAATGCTTGCATTTGCCTGCTTGTGGGCTTTACTGAGATGGAAATTAAAGATGGTGTGCTAAGCAGCATAATGAATTTGTTGGCATTCAATGAAACAGTTCCTTTTCTTATTTTTCTTTTTGCTGTCTCCCCCCTTGAACCTGTAGTCTGTGCCCTCAGTAGCATCTACAACGGTTACCACGCTGGTGTCCACAGCAACACAGTCTCTGAAGGATGGTAAGAGAGCCTTTTATTCCTTTAGATGCTTTCTCAATGTGAAGATATAACCCATAATTGAACAGACTAACAACCTGGAAGGAGATCTATATGTATGTGCATGTATATATATATATACATACACTGTATATACATAGCCTTATTTAGTAACTCCTTAAGGGTCTTACTAGTTTTTTACTGGGAAGAATGAAGTTTTCCCCTCTAACCCAGAAAGACATGATCCATGCATGTTACAGTAACTCATTTGGGACTTTAAGCTGCTAAATTAAGCCTGACAAAGTCTCCAATATGCTGCTAAGGTACAGCTTCAGGGTTTGAAGGAACAGTTTTCTGCTTTGTATTGTCATCTTGGCAACAACTCATTTTGTGTCCTTGTTCTGTCTGGGGGATACCTCTCTGTAACCTAAGAGTGCTTCCTTGCTATTTAAATAGAGAAACAAAGGTTAAGCTACTCAAGATTTAAATAGGGTAATAGAATGGTAGCCATAGTGGTGACCAAACCCTTTGTTAACATCAGAACTGGAGGGTGATGAGGTGCCAGGGCACTGTTGGCAGCTGGGAGATGAGGGCACATGCCACCCCCCAGATATGTCTGCTTCACTCATCCTCCTTGGTGGCAAAGATTATTCAGGGGATTGCACAGCAACTCCCACAAAGTACTTCTTGGGCTGTTGGTGGGGTCCCAAACTGGCCTTCCTCCTGCCCTGGTGTTACCAAGAGGTGCCATCGTTGTCCCCAGGGGCTTAGAATCATAGAATCAACCAGGCTGGAAGAGACCTCCAAGCTCATCCAGTCCAACCTAGCACCCAACCCTATCCAGTCAACCAGACCATGGCACTAAGTGCCTCATCCAGTCTCTTCTTGAACACCTCCAGGGTCAGTGCCTCCACCACCTCCCCAGGCAGCCCATTCCAATGGGAAATCACTCTCTCTGTGAAGAACTTCCTCCTAACAGGCTCCCTATGGCCATTGTCTTCTGCTCTCCATAGAAGCTTCTCCATCCCACCTCTGGCTCTCCAGCCTCTGCTTTCCCATCTCCTCTTTCCCTCTTGTTTTCCCCTGTGCCTTCGATCATGGTTACCACAACCCTGGGGGGTTGGACTCGATAATCTCCTTGGGTCCCTTCCAACCCTGAACATTCTGTGACCCTGCGAAAAAGCTGACTCCTTTCTGGCTGAAGGTTGACTGAATGAGCAACAGTTTAAGTCTAATTGATCTTTGCAGTCAAAATGACCTCAACTGTTAGTAGGGAGATGAACACAAAAACTTGTAAAATAGCCTGAGACTTCCTTGTTAATATTCCTCTATTTTTTTTGTACTTTAAAACTTCTTCCTTTTTCAAAGGAAACTGTTAATACAACACTAAAATCCTTCTGTCAAGTAAATACTACTTGCATGTGCCTCTGAAGTTCTCTCTGAATGTTCTCATCTGCTTCTGGAGGTTATCAAACCTTCATAAGTGAATAAAACCAGCAGGAAAACGAAAATAATCCCACTTAGCTATGTTGGTTATGTACTACACTGTAGAACTTGTTTGTCTGCTAGAAACTGAGTTGGGTTTTGCCTGCTGTGATGGTTTGGGTGTTCCCTGCCCACCCACACTTTGGAAATCACCCAGATTAGACTCAGCCAGCTCAGGAAATGTGAATGAAGCTGATATTTACAGCTTAGCTCAATATACAAGCAGATAGTTGCAGTATATACAGTTACATACAGAAATAGACAAGGTAAAAGGTAATACAGAAACACAACAGCCCTCCCAGAAACCTGAGTCCCTAGGAGAGGCTCCCAACTGCCCTTGCACCTTCTCCCACCTCTCTCAACCTTACCCCAGTCCCAAGGAAGAATGGAGGTTTGGCCAAGGGGTTAGGAAGCAAAGTGGATTAATCAGAGAGATGGCAGAGAGGCCAGAGAGAAATGCAGCTCAGGCAATGCCCCAAGAAGTGCCTTACCTATGTTTGGATTCTTGTTCTTATACATCTCAGCAAGCTTATGAGTGAAGTAGACATCACCCTTGTTTGTCTTTCACAGCCTGTGATCTAGTTCTTCTCACCAAAACATTCCAGCTAGCTTTAAACTAACACAGCTGCTGAAGTTTAGAAGGTATAAGTAAACAAAGTGGGAAGCTGCTTAATAGAGACAGCAAACCATCCAGCAGAACTGATCTCAAAATAGAATGTTACTTGTCAGCTTTGTAACCTGCTGCTGCCTGTGTGTACAGCAGCAAAAATTGGAGCTAACAGCTAAGAATCCAACTCCAAAAGCTTCAGCTGGACTGCTTTGAGTAAATGTAGTTTATAGCATTTCTTCAGCCTACTACTGTCCTGTTAATAAGTTGTTCCCAGTGAGGTGAAGTGTAGCTGGTCTGTGGGTATTGAATGTAAATGAACTTGCATCAGTTCCAGTTCTTTGGATTCTTTGCCTATTTTACACTGCTGGTTTGAAATTGGTTTGCTTCTTTTACTGCTATCTGAAAGTGAACTTTTAGGAGTATGTTTTGCAAGGGAACTTGATTAAAATGCTACTTTTTAATGTTGTGGAGTGATGTTCAGTGTGTTAGAGCTGAGAAAAGAGATGGGGTTCTGTGACTCTTCAAGCATGTTTTGAGTTCCTGATAGCTGAGTAAAAAGTAATTTGAGTTCAGATTATTTGTTGCTTCTTTTCTTAATCTCGTTCTCCTTTTCCTTAGCTCCAGCATCATGTGGTGGAGAGAGCAGTACTGTGGCTACCACAGCAGGAGGCAGCGTGCTTAAGATGGGACGGTTCCAGGTGGGTGTTAAACAGATTTGGTTGTTGATGCAGCATCTCTGTGAAGTTTCTGTGTAGGAGCAGCTTAGTGTGTCTTGTGGTGGGCTTTTCTATCTGGAGAAAACATCCATCTTGAGCTTGTGAGTGCCAGTGCTTTGTGCAGGTGCTGCTTCCCTTCAGGGCCGAGGATCACTAAGATGGCCCAGGTGGCCAAGAGAGCCAATGGCAGCCTGGCCTAGATCATGAACAGTGTGGCCAGTAGGACAAGGGAGGTTATTCTATCTCTGTACTCAACACTGGTCAGGCCCCACCTTGAGTCCTGTGTCCTGTTCTGGGCTCCTCAATTCAAGAGGGAAGTTGAAGTACTGGAAGGTGTCCACAGGAGGGCGCCAAAGCTGGTGAGGGGCCTGGAGCACAGCCCTGTGAGGAGAGGCTGAGGGAGCTGGGGGTGTGCAGCCTGCAGCAGAGGAGGCTCAGGGCAGACCTCGTTGCTATCTACACCTACCTGAAGGGAGGCTGTAGCCAGGTGGGGTTGGTCTCTTCTGCCAGGCAAGCAGCAACAGAAGAATGGGACAGTCTCAAGTTGTGGCAGGGGAGGTCTAGGCTGGATGTTAGGAGGAAGTTCCTGGCAGAGAGAGTGATTAGCATTGGAATGGGCTGCCCAGGGAGGTGGTGGAGTCACCATCCCTGGGAGGTGTTGAAGCCAAGCCTGGATGAGACACTTAGTGCCATGGTCTGGTTGACTGGCTAGGGCTGGGTGCTAGGTTGGACTGGATGATCCTGGAGCTCTCTTCCAACCTGCATGATTCTATGGAACAGGTCCAGGTTGTGAGTACAGCATTCCATTGTGTCAGGCCTTGGCTGTGCAGCTGCTTGCCTTGTTCTTCCATGTTAGTTGCTTTCAGGCTGGGATGGTCACTGTATTATGCTCTCTCAGTATGAAGTTCTGTCTGAATGTGAGTTTCTTGGAGGTGATTCTTCAGATGGCTTAGAAGTACTATTTCGTGTGGCAGTGTTGTGGGGAGGGAGGCAGCAGCTTTCTTTGTTCCTTTTCCCCTTTCAGGTGCAATGTTGTTATTAGGGTAAATAAAATCATGATGTTAAGGAAGAACTACACAAGTCTGCATGATTGCATTTCTCTTCTAGGTGTCTGTGGCAGTGGATGATGTGCTGAAAGAGGGTGATAAACCTGAAGCTAAGCCGGTGCAATTTGAAACCACCTCTACTGATTCTTCATCTCTTTCTGGCAGCAGCCCAGAGAGCACACTGGTTAAGCAGGCTGGCTGTCGGAGGAGCGAGGCTTTGGCTAGCTCTTCCCTGGCTGTGGTAGATGGCATCCCTCAGGCAGCTCCTGTGCTGCAGTTACCAGCAGATGTTGGTCAGCCTGCTAAGGTTGGGCGCTTTCAGGTGACGACGACGACGGATCAAGTGGGGCGCTTCTCAGTGTCAAAGACTCAGGATGAGGTCAGCTGTGCAGAGAAAGAGCCAATGACTCTTCCCCTCTCTGTGGGCTTGGAACAAGTTGCTTCTTCAGCTTCTGCTCCAAAGAAAGAGTTGGAGTCAAGACAGTCCCCACACATGAATGGTCCCTCCTCTGATCCGGAGGCTGCCTTCTTAAGTGGGATGGCTAAGGATCTGGATGATGGCTCAGGGAGCCCAGACTCCCTTCAGCCCCTGGGATCAAAGATCAGCCTTCCAGTTCAGAGCCTTAGCAACTCCTTCAACTCTTCCTATATGAGCAGCGACAACGAGTCTGATATTGAAGATGAAGACTTGAAGTTAGAACTCCGCCGGTTACGGGAAAAGTAAGGCGGTTTTCCTTGTGTGGTCACATGTGAAACCTGTGTGCACAGGACTGGTACTGTTCTCATCTGTGCTTTATTTTCTGCAAAGAGCAACAGTAGGCTTTGTTAAAAGATTCAGTGTTTGTGGGAGGTAAGATCTTTAGTGGGAAAGTGGTGTAAAGCTGTGACAGAAAGATGATCTCCACGCTTAGCTTGCTGTAACCTTGCTCTGGGTGTGTATAGGCTGCTGCATTGGGGGTAAGACTGCAGAGCTTATGCATGTCCCTGAAATTTAGCAGTGGGAAAAGTTGTGTCTCGTTCAGAAGTAACACACAGCTCCCTGCATTTCTGAAATTCATTTCTGGCAGTTCTTCTCTGGAAGAATCCTTGCTGGCTTAGGGAAAAAAAAGTGGAGTCCAGCAATGTAACCTACTTACTCGTACTGAAGGCTGAATGTTTTTAGGGCAGCTGGCAACTTTGTCTTGTGTGTAACTGCTCTGCAGAAGCCTGTAGGCAAAATCTAGAAGTCTGCAAGGCCATGTGTCTTGGAAAATGAGTAACCTACCTATTTCTGTAGCATTTGGATGCAGAATGATTTGGTCTCCTTCAGTAGTAGGTGCATGTTCTTGTTTGTGCTTTCATTTAGCCTGCTGTTGATGATTACAGTGCTGGGAACTTGGAATTCTAGCCAGGGTTAGAGCACAGTGGAAGATTACAAGTCTTCAGTGTCAGGCCAGGCTGGAGGGGAGGGATTGTGTGCATGCCTCCATATCCCTGTCACTGTTGTAAGTCACACTTTTTTGTAACTTGTTAGGCACCTTAAAGAGATCCAGGAGCTGCAGAGTCGCCAGAAGCAGGAGATTGAGTCACTGTACATGAAGCTGGGAAAGGCCCCACCTGCAGTAATTATTCCCCCAGCTGCACCCCTTTCAGGAAGGAGGAGAAGACCTACTAAAGGAAAAAGCAGCAAGTCCAGTCGCAGCAGCTCCCAGGGGAATAAAAGCCCTCAGCTATCTGGTAAGATAGGCTATATATTAAGGAAATTTTTGAAGTGAAAGTGCCCTTTTAGGTCTCCAAAATAGCCTGGCCTGCAGGAGTAAAAAGCAATGGTGACAGAAGGAAAAAAGCCCCCTTGCTTTCCACTTAACTCTGCTTCTTAACTTCCTTCCCATGGTTTATGGAGACCAACTCTTTTCAAGAGACTGCAAAGTGCAGTAAGGTTAATCTAAACCCCACGTGTAAAAGCAAATCTGGTTGCTTTCTTTTTTAAGAATAAACTTTAACTGAAAGAAATGAGAAGTGGTTCCTGTGATTCCTATGGTTCTTCCCTGATACTCCACTTGTTCTTTCCCACTTGCCACTGCCAACTTTACAAACTGTTGTTGAATCGAATGTAAAGTTCAGCTCAGAGTCTCTTAAAGCAAAGAGTGGTTGCTGCTGTTCTGTAGGAATGGAGACAAGAAAATACAGGAGGCTTGAATTGCAGTTTGAGAGGTGTTTCCAATGGGTGCTGCTGTTGTAATGCACAAGCTGTCCTCTGAACTCAGATCTTCTTCCCTTTTTTGAGTAGATGAAACAAAGTGCCATCTCCTGCTCGTTGACCTCTATTGGTGTCTGTCATTCTGTCTTCTGTTTTTGAGGGGGAGGGTGTGTGTGTCACAGTGCCTCCACTGCCTGGATTGCTAGATCCTTTATGTCAGTGCTTTTCCTGTTGTTAGTCTTCCTCTTGGCTTTCACAATCTGTTGAAAGAGATCATTCCTTTGTTCTGTGAGAGTCATTTTAAAGCTCTGATTCAACATTTTTATAGAGATCAGTCACTGAGTAGGAAGAAAAGTGTAAATGTTCAGGATGGAGGAGGGGGAAACGCATGGGTTTGTGTTGATTTTGTGTGGGGTGTTTGGATTTTTGTTTTTCTTCTGGTATCTGTTTGGTTTTGTGGTGGTCTTGTTTTGGTCGTGGTTTTCTTTTTAACTTTGTTTTGTTTGGTTTGAGTTTGGTTTGGTTTTGTTGAGGTTGTTTTTGTTCTGTTTTAAGCAAACTGATTGTGTTGCCTCCTGCAAATGATTTTGGAGAATGGAGCTGGTCTCTTCAGTCACCTCTGAGTGGGTTGTTGGCTTTGTTTTTTTAGTTCTTGAGTAACACTCAGCCATGGTGTTACCTGTGTCCTTACAGTTCAGGTGCTCAGTCACAATGGCTAGGTGTTGTTCCAAGGTCTTTGTGCATACAGACTGAGAAACAGATTTGGTTGGCAAGGCTTCTTTTCTTACAGAAACAATTTGTTATGAACAGCACTTGGAAAAGCAATTCTGGTCACTGTTTGAATGACACTGATGTCAGATGCTGGCTGTGTTAATTGTAGATGTGGCTCAAACTCTGTAGCATTCAGTAAGGTCTAACAGAGGGCCAGCACCTTGAGCAGAAACCTTTGCTACCACCTCCTGCACCTTCACCTTGGTAACTTCACAGCACGCCACTGTTCCTACATCCAGTCACCCTGGCTGCTCACTTGTGTTTTGTGTGTTAGGGCAACTATGTGTGTAAGACAGTGACTTAGCAAAGATTTGCCTTTCAAACTTCAGTAAATCATTTCTCTAGTCCTAACTGCTTTCTCAGAAGCTGCAGTAGTTCCCTGCCCATCTCTTGCCTGGACCGTGATGCTTGACCAGAGGATGATACCCCTTTTTACCCCCACCACAGCACTTTTGCTTTCCTTTAGCACTGAGTGTAGTAGCTCACCTGATTATTTGAGTCACTTGCTAGTGACTTTACTCCCTCATTAATGTTCCAGTCAAACTTTTCTGTTGGTTTTTTGCCTCCTGTCCCTTGGGAACAATGACAGAAGCTTCAAAAGTTATGTGGGGGAAACGTTGAACGACTTTTTGCCTTCCTTCTTCCTCTAGGCAATCTGTCAGCTCAAAGTGCACCATCAGTCTTGCCCCCACAGCAGACTCTTCATCCTCCTGGTAGTGTGCCAGAGACTGGGCAGAACCATTTGTTACAGCCCCTCAAACCTTCACCTTCTAGCGAAAATCTCTACTCTGCCTTTACCAGTGATGGTGCCCTTTCGGTACCAAGCCTTTCGGCACCAGGCCAAGGTAAGACTTTCAATGGAATTGGTGTTGAGTCTTGCACCTTTGTTGCTGGTGAGCAACCCAGCAGCTTGAGGACACTTCAGTTTTCATACGTAGCATAAAGTAGATTGGGAGTCTCCAGCCTGCCAAGCACTCTCCAGGTGTTTTCATGCAATTAGATTTCTACCTCCTCAGAAGTGAAGTGTGAGATTATGGCAGTAATGAATATGCAGTGCGTGGCCCTCTCTGCTGCCATGAGAGCCCCAGGGAGACTACCAAAGAGTGCAGTATGGTGGTGGCAAGCAGTGTTCTACTTACCTGGGGGAAAGGGTGAGAAAGCAGATGAGAGCTGGGGGTTGGAAATGGGAAGTGAGGTGCAGGAAAGAGCAGAGCAGCTTTGATGTCAGCAGAAAACTGAAATGCTAGGAAGTGTCTGAAGACTTGGAGTCCTTTTAGACTTCCAAACCATTGCATGGAACTTTTGATCCAACAACAGGTTAAAAAGGCTACAACTGAGTTAAGGAATTATCTTGGTAGGGTGAGTGTGGAGAGATGGAATGGTAGGAATAATGAATTGTTAGTTTACTCAAGTTAGTAGATTGCTTGTTAATTTCTCAGGCAAGGTTCTGATTGATTTGGTAGGCAGGCTTTTTTTGCTTGCCACTTAAGAGGATGATAGCTTGACTCCTTTACATCTCTGAACTTAGCTGTTCCAGGTTTGTGTTCCCCTTAAATATCTCTTAGGAAAGCTTTGCCACAGACTGAGTGAATACATCAGTTCTAGTGCATGTGTTCTCTGCAACTGTGAGGGTGGAAAAAGTTCCACTTCTCAGACTTTCTTTAGAGGCTTTTTGTTAATGAACTTGTGTCAGATATTTTTGAGCTACTGGAATCATCTCTCCAGGGTTAAACAGTACCATTTTATAATGGAATACTGTTGTCAGGATCTAGCTGTCCTCTAGACTGTAATCCTGTGGTTGGGTACTGGAAAGTAACACTGCCAACTCATCCTAACGTCTGGAGGTGTTGGAAGGAGTCTTCACTCTGTATATTGTCTGCACGCTCTTCGGTCCGCACTTTGAGGCTTATTGTGTGTCACGTGAATGCATTTCACCTTTCCAACCTGAAGTTGCTAACATCCTGTAGTGGTGTTGTGTCTTTTCTCCTCTCCTTTCTCTGTTCTTCCCGTTTTTGTTTTCCCACAGGCTGTGCGAAGTTTAACTGTGCATCTGAGAGAGTGACCTTCAAGCCTGGTGGCAGGAGGACCCGATTTCTGAGTACGCCCTGCTTGGCTCTTTGTGTGTAACACCTTTACTCCTTCCTTGTCTTTTTGTTTTAGTTTGTCTCTTTGGTTTTTCTTTTCTGCTGCTTGGACCTGTTTCGTGCAGCCCATGCTCATTGGCCACCTTGTGTTCTCTCCCATCCCACGGCTCAGCTGAGCTGCTGTTGGCACGCCATGAGAAGTTTGGGTTCTCTGTTGTCAGACTCATAACCAGTACTCCTTTCTCGAGGCTTTTGGTGGATGATTTCAAGACAGTTCAGAGAAATGGCAGAACCTGGGGAGAGTTAGCAAGTTGTGGCTGCGTGCCCTGCTTTAGCAACTGTGCTTCAATGTCTGTTATCTGACAGGAGAGTTGGAGGGGAGGTAGCCATTCCAGTAGAAGAGCAAGGAGGATTTGTTTCCCAAATTATTCCTCTAGTGGACACTACTGTAACTGATGGGGATGGGGAGAGGGGAAATATTTTGACTTCTTGCACAGCAAACATTTTTGAGCGTTCTCAGGGCCAGTGCTGATGAGTGCAGAGCATTGATGCCACCTGTAGGCAGTTTGAAGACATTTAGAGAGCATTTGCAGGCAAACACAAAAGGTCTTTGACTATTAATGGACCCAGGTTGAGAAGTTTCTTCTGTGAATTGGAGATACACTATATGTGCAATAAGGCAATACAGGTGGGTGGACAGGCATCTGGAGGGACCCTGCCAGCCCTCCTAGGCTGCCTTGTACCTTTCCTCAGTATTCTCTCATTGGTAGTTTTGTTAGGCCACCCTTAGAAGAGAGCCTCAAACTTCTGATGTGGTTGAAGCAATGATACGCTTGAGCTCAGGAGGTTGCTCATCTCATGCTTTTATTGGGAGTACTGCAACATCTCCCATGCTGCAGGCTGGACCCTTTCAAATGACCAGTGCTCATTTCCCAACCTCTGGAATGCCTTCATCTGAGAAAGCTTTGAGTGGCTGCACTGCATGACAATACCACGCCTCTGTAGCATGTCTGCTGCAGCGAGCCACAGAGCTGTGTGCAAGAACTGGGCCCGGCCTTCTGCAGAGACAGCTGCAATGCAACCAGCTCCATCCTCTGAGGAGCGAGGCAGAGGAAGTTGGGGTTTTCTTTCCAGGCTGTTCAGTTCTACAGCAATACTTCTATGCCACTTCCTTGGATTTGGGTGTGTAAGAACTAATGGGTTGTAGCTTTTCCAATTGGGCAGCTTTAAACATCTTTGTAGGTGGATTAATGTGCAGATGTGAACTTACTCATGTACATCATCTCAGGATTTATGAGCCCTTTCTTGGAACAAGTTGAATTTGTACCAAAGCTAAAATCATCTTGAGTCTGGCCTGGCCTTTCCCAGGCAAGGGAATATGAAGAGCAGCCATTCAGTTTCTATAATTGGCAACAAACTGAATGTGTGAGAGCATCTTGTGAAGCCTTCTTTTGCTGCAAACTGAGCATCTTCTAGCTAGGAGTGTTTTGGCACATGTGTCTCTTGCTTATGGGCCTGGTGCTAAGAGAAGCATGTTGGAGCTGTCCTGTAAAGGCAGGTTAACACTTGGCATGGCACAGCTTGGCCTGGCATTTGGCTTATCACAGGTTACCTGCTTCCTGGAGTCTTGTCCATGAAATGCTATTGCAGACCATCATGGAGAGTGGCGAGTGGAGAAGGTGCTGGGTTAGAATCAAGTGGTGCTGAGGAAACGGTGCAGTAATCGATGCTTTTAACTGTGCAGCTGGAGAAACAGAGTGGTACAGCTTGGCAGGGAATGTTTGAGCCCTTCCCCTGGCCTGGGAAAACAGGGTGGCTTGACCTGTCAGATCTCTCTCGTGGTGTAAACCAGTTGAACTCTGGTAGCCTCAAAGTGTTTCCTGTATCCTGACAAAAAGGAGAGGCTGGACTTGCTTTTCCCTTTGTGATCCCGGCCAGTTGTATTGTGTCCTGACACTCTCCAGCACGGTGGGGGAGTCCTGAAGAAATGTACAGCTGATGAAACTGTCAGAGCAGGCTTTGGGTTTGCCCAGAACGTCCCAGGAGTGGATACAAGAGCCCTGCTGTGCCGTGTCCTCTGTTTCTCACCGAGCTTTCTGTACTGTTTGCTGATACTAAATGTTTCTCACTGTTTAACAAATGACTCTCTCTTTGTGCTTCAGGGAAGATGGTGAAAAAAGTCTGTCCTTGCAACCAGCTCTGTAGTAATTATCTTCTTTCTGTTCTCTCTGGTTTCTGATTGTGAAGCTACTCATCAGCTTCTTCTGGTCACTGAAGCCTTATGTCCCTGACTCTGTCTCAGCACAGCATCTGTCTGTCTATGTTATGCCCTCCAATACTGGGTCTCTTTAGGCTATGGAGTGGTCTAGCTCTTGCTCTTGCAGACCAGTGGAGGCAGGCAGAACCTCACCTTCACTGCAGAACTCTTTGCTCATGGCTAGCCAGAGCGAGTCGAGCCTCAGGGTCAGTTGCTGGCTCTCATAATGGGCTGCCTTTGAGCAGCTGGTTTGACTACAGAGCTGATGAGGCTTCCCACCTCAGAGATGGATCTAATTGCAGACACTCCTTCAACATGGAAAGAGTAAGATTAAGCTATGGGCAATGTCCAGCGTGTCTCCCAAAGCCAGAGGTGTTCAGCAAAGCCTGTGTGTGCTCACCTCCTTTAACACTGCTTTGAAGGTGTCTCTTGACTGCTGGTTTATGGTGTAGGGAAATTCCAAGAACAGAACAAATGCATTGTAGGTAGCAGGCTGTAGAGAGAAGCCTGTTTCACATCAGATCCTTTGTGTCAGAGCAGAACTGGGGATGGCTGCTGTGACCGAGCAGGAATGTGGGGGGTTGTTTCCATGGAATGCTGCAAGTTGAAGCACTTCCTTTTCAGACTCTTCTGGATGGCAGCTTCTGCAGGCAGTGACTAAGTCAGAGCTGAAATGGGCAACTCCTGAGAGGTCATTATTTTAAAGTGCTGTGACATGGGAGCTTTAGCAATTGCTTAGCTCACCTGCAGTGGTGAGCTGGGCTGTCTGTGTCTGAAATAAGAGCTCCTGAACAAAATTACCTTTGGAGGCAGCTTTTACAGCTTCCCACCTTTTCCACTCTGAATCAATTCAATTCTTCTCAAAACACTTAAACTTTGCTAGATCATCTCTCACATCTCTAGCTGAGTGTACTATAGTACATACCTTGATTAAATCTCTTCCTTCTGTGGCCTGAGGAAGCTTTCCAATCCCAATCCAGGCACTAGTGTGCTTACTGATTTAAAGTGGGAATGACAGATATCAATAGCAGATGCTGGCCATCATGAAGAGGATGAGAGTGAGTGTATCAATCCCTGCATGAACCTTCACAGTGCAATGTGATGATCACTGGTTTTGACAGCCCCCCCCCCCCAGGCACCTCTTTCTTTTGCCTCATTTGTATTTTTAAACTCATCTTTAACATTTGTTGCTCTTAGTCACTAACTGTACTCTGATCCCTTTCCACATGATGCATGCTTACAATACTTGTTACTTCACGGTGGGTTGTCCTTGTCATCTTACAGTGTGTTCCTGCTACTCTTCATCTGTGCTGGGGCTGCACACCCTGGTCAAGGAAACCTTTTTTCCTTCCCACGTGTAGTGTTGCATGCCTCTGCTGCCTGTAACAACTTCTGCCCTGGCTGTGGGCACCCAGCCTGGCAGCCACTGCTTGAGCTGGAGGGGAGGGATAGGTAACCTTCCCTCCTCAGCATTACTAGAAGCAGTAACACTTTGCTTATTTATCCTGCATAGTAAGTATGTCACCCTCCTAATTCACTCCTCAATATGAAACATTCCTGCAGGGGTTTGGAGCCAGTTCCTTGATACAGTGGTTGTAAGGAATGTGGCCAATAGCCAGGGGAAGTGGAAGCAGCTGTCAGACGAGAGATGATGACTCTGCATTTGGCCTTTGCAGCAGAGAGTTGATTTTCCTGGCTAGCATTTTTGATACTCCACCTTTTAAAACAGTCTTCTTCAGAACAGCCTACTGTCAGCCTGGCTCTGCTTGGAGTTCCTAGTTGCAGTTTTCAGAGCGAGCAAGTGTTTGAGGAGGTTTGAGAGCAAGGTAGGTGAGGATCTGCTCTTCCAAGGAGCGCTTGGTTCAGCACTGCAGTGGCCACATGCTGCTTTCCTTGTGTGATTTTGGACTGAAAGGATTTGGAAAATGCAGGTTCATTCTACCTTCACCAGGTCCTTGAGAGAAATCTGCCCCAGTGTTTTAATTATTGCTTCCCCCTGTGTCCTTTGCAGCAGTGCTGGGAATGTAGGGTACTGGATACACAATTTCTTTGCTTCCTGCTATGAGGTCTGCCTCTGGAGAAACCTAAATTTGGGTGCAGTTGTTGTAAGTGTGAGGGAGGGATAGTGAGGCTGTCCAAAACAAAGCTGCTGGAGCTTTGCTTTTTCTACAGGATGATGTTCAGCAAACTTTGTAGCAGCACCAGAACCTGCTGTTGATGGGAAGAGGTTTCTGTGTTCTTGCAATGAACTCAGTGAACAGAAGGACTTGGCAAAGCAGTGTCTGAGAAGCTATTTTCATTTCTGCCTTCCCAAAGTTGTATTAGATGTTTGCCACTGAAATGCTCCTTCTTTTGACATGGGACAGCTAAGCATAATGGCAAACAATGCTTTCAGAAGCAGACAGCAGCAAAGTATAGTACAGTACAGGCTTCCTGTGCTGATCCTGGCTGTTTGGTGGCTGAAGACAGTCCCATCTGGTTCTCCTCAAGAACATAAGTGTGGCAGCTGTTGGAAGCAGTGGTTGCTGGTTCTCACTCTGGCTTTTTTTTGTGTCATCTAGATGATTTTTTTTTCTCTGTGATGTGGAGATAATTCACTACAGAGCCTCTGGCGATGCTGATTGTACCACTCCTTATTTAGCATCCAGCATTGTCCTCCCAGGTGGAATTTACTTGTACCAGGAGAGGTTGCTGCTAGCCAAAAGGGTAGGATGAGAGAATGATCTGGCATTCAGTGCTGAAATCTGATCTCCTTTATCCTCTACAAAGATCTGCAGGCTTCTACCATTCCTCTCTTAAGATCATAGACTGTTAGGGGCTGCATGATCCGGAGATCATCAAATCCAACCCCGTTGCCAGAGCAGGACCACAGAATCTAGCGCAGGTTGCATCCAGACAGGACCTGAAAGTCTCCAGAGAAGGAGACTCCACAGCTTGCCTAGGGAGCCTGTTCCAGTGCTCTGTGACCCTTTCAGTAAAGATGACTACTTGCAGCGCTTCCTGACAAGTGAACATATCTGTGACATACTCCTAATCTGAGGAAAACCTGTAGGCCTCCTCCTAGTTCCCACTTGGGTGTGTGCTGGAATTGAAACTTAGGAGTAACCTGCATGGCATTATACCTGGCGCTCTATTGGTGTACCGTTGCTACAGCTAGTAAACCTAGAGAAAGATGATCTTGAACCTGAGGCTTGATTCCTGCTCTCTAATTGTAGGGACCAGCAGCACTAACACAGTCGGGGCTACAGTGAACAGCCAAGCACCCCAGCCTCAGCCCGCTGCCATCGCCTCGAGCCGGAAAGGGACTTTCACAGATGACCTCCACAAGCTGGTAGATAACTGGGCCCGAGATGCCATGAACCTGTCTGGCAAGAAAGTTGGCAAAGGGCATAGCAACTATGAGGTAAGATGTGACCTGGTGGCATTTGTGGTAAGAAACTGTCAGCGTTGGTGTTGTCATGATGGTGTCAAACACAGCTGTGGTGTAGCTGCTATGTGGCTTGGCCAACTGCTCTAGAACCTTCGTGTAGGGAAGGGGACAACTGCAGAGGAGAGCTGGGGATGTGCTTGTGACCGTCCATTGGGAAGGGCTTGTGGACTGAGGGGATGAGCTGTGGGTTTTCAGTTGCAGCTGTGTAACTTCTTGGGGGTTGGATTTTTCTTTCAGGGCCCTGGCATGGCAAGAAAATTCTCAGCACCAGGTCAGCTCTGTATTTCTATGGCATCTTCCCTGGGTGCTACGCCCATCTCTGCATCATCAGCTACCTCTTTAGGTCCCTTCCCGAAGGCCATGTGCCCCCCGCAGCAGTTCAGTTACCCAGCAGCATCCTTTGGCGCTCCGTGGAGCGGGCCGGGGGGTCCGGCACAGCCCCCGCTTGGCCAGTTCCCGCCCGTGGGGGCTGCATCTCTGCAGAGCTTCAACATCAGCAACTTGCAAAAATCCATCAGCAACCCTCCAGGCTCCAACCTGAGGACCACTTAGCTGCGCTCAGAGACCTTGCTGGCTAGACCTTGGGACA
The DNA here is from genome assembly GCF_015220805.1 of Pogoniulus pusillus. Classification (NCBI taxonomy): domain Eukaryota; kingdom Metazoa; phylum Chordata; class Aves; order Piciformes; family Lybiidae; genus Pogoniulus; species Pogoniulus pusillus. The sequence continues at coordinate 21,108,991 of NC_087278.1, forward strand.
GGACACAGGGAGGGAGATGGGGCTGTGTATCAACTACTAGTGCTGCAGTGAACTGGTAGCTTGCCAGACTGGCAACGATCTTCTCTTTTCCAACCATCGCTGTCAGCTCTCTGTAAAGGGAGCTTCCCCACACACTCTCAAGGGGGAGGAGGATGATCAGCATCCTTCTGATGGGACAGTGCTTTTGACCGAGGCATTCTGCTCTTGTATGGAACAGGAGCCGCTAAGAGAAGTCAAGGGGTCAATCAGTGTAGTGTTTCTCTCTGGTTTGAGGCTGAATCCACAGGTGTCGAGCTGGGAGAGCTGGATGTTAGCATGAAGCTTTAGCATGCTTCTCATCTCTCCCTGAAGAACCAAGGCCAAGAGGAAAAACTGTCCAAATCCCCCTCCTCTCCCCACTTTACCCATATCTGGCTCCGACGTGGTGGGGCACACAGGTGGACTCGCAGCGCAGCCCGTGCTTGATAGGTCATTACTGCTTTAAGTAAGGTATTAACAGCTTTGACTGCAGCATTAGAGCAATTCAAATTGTTTAAAGATTTTAAAAGTTCCCTGCGGACATGTACTTACCATCAGTTTTGATGTGGAAACACTGTGATATATAAATGTTGTTGGACAACAGTAGTTTAAAAAATGAGTGGAATATAGAGGGTTAAAAAAAAAAACCACAAAAAACACAAAAAGGAGGATAAAAAAAAAAGTTAAAAAATGGGAAAAAAAAGCTAGCTATATCCTTATACTTATTGGAGACACTTTAACGTTTTCCTTTGTATTTTCATTGTATTAGATAAATAAATGTGAATGTAAAATTGTATAAATTAATGTACTTGAATACTTGTCTGTTCTCCCAGTATGCTTGCTGGATATTTTAGTGCCTTGGACTTCTCTTGCTTCTGCAGTTAGCATCGGCTTCCCAGCAGACCCCCAGGTGAGCAGAGGGCAAGTTGAGAGCAGGAGGGCTTGCTGGCGGCCAGGAGGCTGGTTGGTTGGTGTAGCGCTACCGCTCCTGCTCCAGGTAGGAAGGCACTGGGCAGCAGGCTGGGTGTCGGCGGAACTTGTCCGGGAGGCAGAGCTGAAGTTGCAGGTGTGACGGGGGCCAGGTGGGGGTGGGACAGAGGCTTGTGGGTGAGGCTAAGCAGAGACTAACCAATGGTTGTCTAGAGAGGCAGGAGGGCTGGCTGAGAGGTGGAGGGAGGATGGGGAGAACATGTCTGGTTGGGAAAGGCCCAACCTAAGATGTAGTTTGACTCCACCTGTGAAGTGGGAGAGATATTTGGTCAGGATGTGACTTGAGGGAGAGGTGGCATTGCTCGTTGGCATGGGCTTGTCTGCTGGGATTGCTTTTTTTACCTTTTTTTTCCCCTTCTTTTTCTCTTTCCTTTCTGTTTTTGGTAAAACCCACTGAAGCCAGGCACTGTCCTGGTGCAACGTCCATTGCCGGCAATGGATGTGTTCAGCAGCCGGCATCAGGAAGTTTCCTCTGTCTTACTTGAGGACTTAGTTTTGTTCACTCTTAACAAATGTCAAGCTGGTACCAGGACTGTAACTCTGTCACCTCTTAGTAACTGTACTGTACCTTCTGCTTTGTTCCTTCTCCCCTTTAAAAGAGTACTGCTTTCCTCTTTGGAGTACAACCCCTACCCACCAGTCTTTGTGTAGTGCTGCACGGAGCAGTGAAGGGTGAGGGTGCTGCTCCCTGGCGCTTAGCAGTAGCTCACAGGTACCCTGGAGGATGGTGGCTCACACACGTTACCTGCCTGAAGTTTGTTCCCCGTGGAGCCTTAAGAGGGAGGTGTTCTGTCTGCAGATGTTCTCACTCTTCACAAAGAACCGTGCAAGGTCTGTCCCTTTCCTGTCACTTGGTGTGTAGTAGGTTTAGCAGCGAGGGCAGCTGTGGGCTGGAGATGAACACCCGAGGGCAGAAGATAGCGGTGAGGGCTGAGCTCTGAGCTCCTTAGATTCTGAGCGTTTGTTCTTTGACTGAGGAGCAGGCTGGAGCTGCAGAACGAGAGGAGGCTCATGGTGTGCTTGTGGTGGAAGGGAAGGAGAAAGCAGAGCTCTCAGTAGCTGAAGCGAAAGAGAGAACCTCTGCTCTTGGCCGGGGGGGTGCAAAAGGGTTTCCTTAGCACAGCTGGGGAGAGGGCAGAGGTGCTCGGGAACGGGAGGCAGTGCTGGAACACAGAGAATGCTCACGACAGGGGAACCAACCATCTGGATGCAGCACGGGGTTATTTAAGTTTGAGCTGTAAGTTTGAGGTTGTTTGTTTCACTTACTGTTATGCAAGAACTGGTTTCATTTACCGTTGATTTCCCCTCCCCACTCCTCCTCCTGTGGATGAATAACTGAAGTCTAGAGGAATAAACTAATGCTACTGAACTGTTAAATTATTTTGTTTAATATTACACTTTGAGTATCTTTTTTCCACATAAAATCTGTTTCTGAATTCCAAGTGTTTTCTTTACGTTATTTAACAATGTACACTGTAAAAAAAACAAAACAAAACCCCAAACAAAACCAACAAAACCCCAACAAAAATAAAAAACGAAATGAATTGAACCTTTGGGCTTCCCTGCCCGGTGTTGGTTGTGTTCTGCACTGAGCCCAAGCACTGTGCTGCTTGTGCTCACTTGGTTACCTTTGTGGAGTGTTGAATGAAGTCATTCAAAGAAACCAGACTTGCTTTTGTCGAGCTGTAGGTTTTCGTGCTGAACAGCAGGCTCCAGCTTCTCCCTCTTCTTACTGGAGTGGTTTAACCACTCCTCAGTCTATCAGCTGACCCCAGGAAAGCACAAGGAGGTCATTTTAATGAGACCCTCAGCTTCTCAAAAGCAGCGATGGTTAAGGAGCCCTTGGCCTTTTGAGAGTGCTGCAAAACAAGGTACTGTAAAGAGCAAGGATCTAGAGGGGCCTGAGGGGAGGGAGAAGGGCTGAAGGATAAAGGTACAAGCAGTACCATTGCTTTTGTGGCTGAGACTGTCAGGAATTGACCCAGTCAGCAGAGAAACTTTGCTCAGTGATGGCATCTGGGAAGTCTCCTGCTGGAGGCACAGGTGGAGTTTCGCCAGCAGTGGCTCTGTGCTTCTTCTCAGCAGTGCAGTTAGACCAGGCCTGGGGAAGTCTGTCCTAGGCACAGCACGGTCCTGCTTCACTGTTAGGCCCCCTCTAGGGTGCAAGGGAGTAGGGGTGGGCGTTTGTGGTGCTGAGGAGGGGAAACATTTCAGCATAGGTGTGGATTTTGAGATGGAATTCCTAGAACATGACAGTAGCTGAGAGCAGGAGAGTGGAACTGCCTTACAGGGTCATTCTCAGACAGCTGTAGACCTGCAGGAATTTCTTGGTATTTCTAAACACTAATTGCTGCTGCATTTCTTTCCATTTTAAGAACAGCTTCTGCTGTGAGTCATGCTGTGCAAGGTCTCAAAGGAAAAAAAAACAGCTCCCAGTGTGAGTGCTCCTGCCCTTTTCAAAAGGACCAATCCTGAGAGGCATGTCACAGTGACTGCTCTTAAAGGAGGCAGGGCTCGGTTGGCACTGTGTGTGCAGAGCTGAAGCTGGGCCAGCTCTGTCTGCATGACACTGTTTGTTGTTGTAAAAGCTTGGAGCAGCTTAGCATACAAGAATTCTGGATGTGTGCTCACTCCCTAACTGGTATCCGATTTCAACAGGGAATGCATGACTCAAACGTGTTACCTATTTCTTCCCTGAAGGCAGCACTCAACTGGAGAGAAACTGCAAGAGTGAAACCTGGAACTATTTTCTCCAAGTGCTCTATTAATTATCATTTGTCCTGTATCTATCCATACTGAAGTCAGTCAGTCCCTGGTTCTTGTCCTGTTAAGGAGGTAAGTGGATAGCAGAGGCTGCTTTAAGGAAAAACAGCTGAGTGAGTGCTGAAGGTAAAGTAGAAGGAACAAGGATAAATGCTGAATGATTCACATGTATTTATTTGCATTTAGGCTGCTTTGAGGCTTGACCTGATGGAACAGTGATGGCAGAGCACAGGCATAAGGCCCTGGCTCATGCCTGACATTGAGTTTGGGTCTGGACTAATCAGACCTTACACTGTGTAAATTTTCCTGGTCCAGCTCTAACTCCCTGTCCTGCAGTATCTTCCTCCTTGCCTCCAGCACTGCACTTGTGCAGAGCACTGCTGTACCCAGCTTGAAATACTGCTTAAACTTTCTTCACCTGACCTTACCAGAAGGAGGAGTTGTTGCTTTGCTCTGAAGTTTAAAACCCACTGGAAGGTTTCTGTTGCCCATGCCAGGCTCTACAGATGTGCAGTCCCCTTAGCTTCTTATTTGTAGCTCCTGGTAATTATAGAATCATAGAATCAACCAGGTTGGAAGAGACCTCCAAGATCACCCAGTCCAGCCTCTCATGTGGCCCTAGCCAATCAACTAGACTGAAAATGTGCTCACTTCTTTGAGCTCGTTAGAAGGAAATGAGCTGTAAAGGTTTGCAGGGTCTGGAGGCACCACCAGCAGGTTTGTTTGTCAAGTTCTGTGTTTATTTTGATACTGAAAAGGGTTGAAAGCTCATTTAAAAACAGAAGTGCAGCTCCCATTCCTTTTACAGAAGACCCAAGCCAACACTGAGGTGCTATGTGCAACTCCAGCAGAAGTCCCAGTCTGTTCCTGCCCCTCAGCTGCCCTGTTGCAGTCACACTTCAGTCTGCTGCTGCTGCACAGGCAAGCAGATGCAGCTGAGAAGGGAAAGGCTTCTGACCCTGCTTGTGCAGCTGCAGGGCAAACAATGGAGCTGGGGAGCAGGGGCTGGCACTGCCACAGCTCCACACCCTCAGCCTCACTGAACAGGCAGCCACAGCTTTGCTGTCTGACTGCAGCCCATCCTCTCCCTACCTTGCTGAAACATCTCTTTTTAACATGATGAAATGCAACACTGAGGGGAAAAAAGCTATGAACTGCATCTCCTTTGGAAGATGAATTCTGTTACCGTTTCAGCCACATCATCTGTCCTGCCTGTAATGCAGCCAGGAGGCTGCTGCTGCAAGGCACAAACGATTGGTTGTTTATAGACAGAGGCATCTGGAGCACACAATAAGCTACAAGCACATCAAGTCCCTGCTGGCTGCATTAAACTCTCCTGTGTTGCTTCCCCATAAGATACAGACAAATCCATTAATGCATTAGACTCTCACAGAACGTGAACAGCCAACTGCAGTCCTAAGATGTAATCCAGGGTGGAGGAAGTGGTACCAGCAGGTGTCTTAGGTAGGTTCTAACCTCCTTTTCTTCCAGCTTTGACTTCTCCTGTGGGGGCTGCAGTCTGCCAAAAAGGGAAATAGTGAGAAACTGAAATTCTGAAAAAGCTGCTTTTTCTGCTTCTGAAAGTGCTACTCAGTTCCTTTTCAGAGTCACAATGTTAGGGGTTGTGAAGGGACCTCAAAAGGTTGAGTCCAGCCCCCTGCCAGAATGGGGATGGAAGGGACCTCTGGTCGGTCACTGAGTCCAAGGCAGCGTCACCTAGAGAAGGTCACACAGGAGCACACCCAGGTGGGTTTGGAATGCCTTCAGAGGAGGAGACTCCTCCACTTCTCTAGGCAGCCTGCTCCAGGGCCCTGTCACCATCACAACAAAGAAGTTTTCCCTCCTGTTCCCATGGCATCTGCTCTGCTCCAGCTTGCATCCATTGTCCCTTGTCCTGTCACTTGACATCTCTGAGCAGAGCCTGGCTGCATCCTCCCACCACTGCTCTCCATATCTTTACTAGCACATTTCTCTAGTTCTTGCTTGCCAGGACAGGTAGCTGGAAAGCTCAAGCAGTTCGTTCTGCTTCCCCAGCAGCTGCAGCCAGCTCCCAGAAGAGTGTTTCTCCCTCTCCAGTTCACTGAGCTAGCTGTGCCGCTAGGAAAGCACAGAGCAGTCCCTAAGACACAGCTTTCACCATGTTCTGGTAGCAGGTACCTGAGGGGTGCTGGTTGGCACAGCTTTTGTTGCTCATGATGGTAGCAGATGGCTGCAGTTGTGCAAGCCTGGCTGGAGCTGCGTGGTAATTCACTCTGTGAGGGGTCCTGTTACGAGTAGTCATCTGATGGCACCCAGGGGGTGTTTTAGGTGTCCGGTGTCCAGCTGGTGGGTCTGCTGTCTTGTGACCCACTACCTTCAGATCAATGGTCTCCAAGGAAATGTCCCAAAGTTCAGGATCATCTAGAATAGGGAGGTGACCAAACCACAGCTTGTGCTACTGCTGGAACCACAGTAAAGCTCACTCTTAACCTACAGCTGGTGGCCACTATGAAAGCTGTTAAGCTGTAAAGCACCTTCTTATGTCAGTGCACAGCAGGGAAATGGTGCTACCCACTCTGCTCTGGGCTTAAGCTGTGCCCAGGCACTGTGCTGTGAGTCACAGCACAGAGTTATGTTAAGAAAAGCCACCCCTCCCCCCAGAGACTCTCCAATATCCCTTCAGGAAAAGGGTTTGCTGAATAGATGCAACTCTGCTGAAGAGCTCAAGTGTGAAACTTCTCCTAGTGACCAACGTTTCCCTGCCACTCAAAGCAAGGTTTGTGTTGCTGAGATCAGACTCCTACTCACACTCCTACTATTCCAGTCTCTTCAGAACATTTACACAGCACCCTGAAGAGCTGATGGAAGTGCTAATGGTTTAACTCTCTATCAGTCCTCACTTTTTGGCTGACCTGCAAAGAACTCCTCTTCCACTGCTTGCTCCTGTGGTACTGTTGCTGAAGTGCTGTGCTTTACAGGTGTAGCTAGATGGAGGTAACACAAGAAAAGATTAGTACTGGAAATAGAGGAGAACCCTTTTGCTCCTTTACAGGGCACGAGTCCGAGATGATCAGCTGCAACTGCTACCAGGTACCCTCTTTCTCCCTGCAGCTGGTTATGTTTTGCTTAGTAGAAGGGTGAGATTGTACCTGATCACAGCTGACATGAGCAGCTGCACTGCTTTGAAGCAGCCTTACTCCATCCCCAAGCTCCTGCTTACCACACAGCTGTCCAGACTTCCAGAAGTAAAGAACACTGTAGTAGCTCACACAGTCTGTTTGCCTACCTTGGCAAAATGCTGCAGCCTCAGTTCAGGTGCAGCATCTTGGTGGCACAGACATGCAGCCACTGTGCTGCACAAAGCTCTAGGCAGTTTGAATGATGCAGTTCAAGAGCTACCAGTCCTGTTACTTTAAGAACACAGAGGGGAAAAAGTACAAAAACCCTTACAGGGGTGTTGATAGCACAGCACAAAAGGCTGCTCTCCTGAGGGTAAGTAACTGTCACTAAACCCTTCTGCTGTGATTCTCTGCAGCCTTACTTCTGTTGCTGCTGGGAGTGAGTGCTGCAAGCTGCTGTTTCTTCTCCATCTGCTCCCGGAACTGCTGCTGGAGCTGCTTCTGTCGCAGTTTGCGCTGGTAGGTGGCATCGCAGTCCAGAGCTAAGGAGTCTGCAGTTCTGCTCCTCCCCACAAGTGAGCACAAAGTTAAAACAGGATCTCAGCGATTATATTAGGTAAGGAAAAAAAATGCAGAAGTAAGAGCAAGGAAAATGCACAAAACTAGGATTTGATGGCATCTCCTGCACTGGGCTGCTCATGTGCTTCCAAAGGTACAGAAGCCTCTACTACAGCTGCTAGAAGGAATCTAACAGCAGTCTCACCTGGAACTGTTGGACTGTTTCTGCTCTGTTGGTGCTGCAGCAGCTTCTGTCTGAGCAGGCTTACAGCTAGAGGCCATCTCACAGTGTTGTCTCTCTCCTGTGTGCTGCCTTTCCAAACAGCTATTGTATCTTGCTTTTTCTATTTCAGGCTCATAGTCCTGTCTCTTAGCTTTGGCCAAATCTAACTCAGGGATCTAGTCAAGCGAGAAAAAAATAGAAAACACATTCAGAATTGTCCTTCCTCAAGTTAAGAGAATCTGCACAGGCTTTTCCTACACAGTGCTGCCTGTTTGCTCCAAGCAGGCTTGACTTAGAAAGCTGAAAAGCACTTTCAGGATGAAGTCCTTCAGTTAGTTAAGCGCTGACCTGCTGCAGCTTTCTGTGAGTCGCTGGTTCTGTGCCCCAGGGCAGCCAGCCCAAGCCTCCCCACCTGTGCTCTCTGCAAGCAGCTGGCTGGGGTGGAGTTCTGCACCTTCTCAGGCCACTCACAAGTTGCTGAGCCTGTTCCTTCTGCTCATTCCATTTTCACACTTGGATTCAAGCCTTCATTCAGCTCTCCCCTCATGAGGTCCCTGAGGAAGGGCCACTCTCCTCTTCTGATTAAAGTTGCCTTGGCTCTGCCATGTTACAAATTTGTGGCAGTGCTGCTAATAGACAGTGACCCTGGCACACAGATTTGTGCCATCCTGGGGAGATGTCACTTTGGAGCTACTCCTACTGCCTCATTTAGCTAGCCAGAAGCATCCCACAGCTCGAGGCTGCCTGGCAGTTTGCTAAGTCTTAGTGTGTCCATGAAACTGTGAGTCAGCAGTGGAAAAATGCTCCCTGTCCCTCCATCAGCAAGGTAGGTTAAGGTCTAGAAGCCTACTGCCCCCAGCTGGTACACAGCAGGTGCTCACAAGAGCCATGTTGGTGGCTGAGCTGCAACCTCCCTGCCAGCCAGGCCAGCTGCAGCACTGTGCAGCCTGTTCTTACACCACAGCAACCCTGCAGCTCTTCCTAGCTCTTGAAGAACAGGCTTGCAGCACGGCCTGCCAGCACTGATGAGGGTGTACAGCTCAAGGTCTTGGCTCTCTCTGAACCATGAACACAGGTGTAGGTGCCAGTGCCATTGAACAGAGAGACAACAGGACCACAACTGTCACACAAGGTCTGGAGAAGCAGACTGTTTCTTCACCTGCTGCAAGCAGCACAACTTCAGAGCAGCTGTGGCACATTGCCCAGGAGAACTCTGTAACAGTGCACACAAACCAGCAGGCCCAGGCTACTGGTCACACAGCTGCATGTGTTTAGGGAGGAGGGGCACTGAGAGAGTGATCTGGGATCTTTCTACCCTGAAGGAGCAGCAGCAGGGACGTGTTCCAGTCCCTCCTGTAAGCAGCCCATGTACTGCACCTGATGTGGAAGCTTATTCACGGCCCGGAGGTAGTCTTTGTCCAGGATGCAGTTCCCAAGAGCATTCCCAAAGCACCTAAGAAACAGGAGAGCTCACTGGGCCTGAGAATAACACTGAATTCTCCTGTAGCTGCTGAGAAAGGGACAAGTACTGAGCTTCACTTACTTGAGTGCCCTCTTCAGTCCATCTGTTACTGCCTCCTTCCTTGCCTTTTCGAGGGACAAGGCCTTAGACTTCAGGCCTTCACTGACTCCATACCCCACATCTTCATGGTATGACCCATCCTGCAGCAGAATTTCCAAACCAGCAGGTGTGAGGGAACTCCTGTGCAGCCAGCCCTTGCACTTAGGTGCTGTACCTCCCTGAGCCTGCTGACTTGCTCTTAGCTGCTCGCTCTCAAGCGAGGGCAGTGTTTTGGGAGCCTCTAGGTGCTCTGCTGTAGCACAGTACTCAAGCACCACGCTCTGACCCGTGTGTGAACTTCCAGTCACATCTCTAGGCAACTGCTGAGCTGCAGACAGAGCAAACACAAAGAATCCACTTACCTTCAGCTGAACTTTCACAAAGGCACAGACCCCCACATAGAACTTGCCGTTGTTGAGGTCAACAAAGTCTGTGAGAGGGAAAAACACAACCTAAATAGTACAAAGGAATGTCCATCCATATTTAGATCTTACTGTGTCCTTGGAGCACTCAGCAGGGGCCACACTTGCTGAATAGGCCCAAGGGACCACATCCTCTTCTATAAAATGGAGCATGGCTCACAGAATGTGAAGTGTAGGTTGAGATGCTGACTTGCCTGTAAGGCTGGGGCCTGTGCTGTGATGCTTTCTGGTTGCTAGTGGCTGGCTGTGCTAAACACTCAGACACTGCTACTGTGTGTGCAGACTTCAAACTGGTCCTTATCTCTTATGTTTTAAGTGTTCCTAACCTTTCTGATGTGTATCATAGAATCAGGGTTGGAAGGGACCACCAGGATCATAAAATGAACCAGCTTGGAAGAGACCTCCAAGCTCATCCAGCCCAACCTAGCACCCAGCCCTGTCCAATCAACCAAACCATGGCACTAAGTGCCTCATCCAGGCTTTGCTTCAGCACCTCCAGGGACAGTGACTCCACCACCTCCCTGGGCAGCCCATTTCAATGCCAATCACTCTCTCTGCCAACAATTTCCTCCTAACATCCAGCCTGAACCTGCCCTGGCACAACTTGAGACTGTGTCCCCTCCTTCTGTTGCTGCTTTCCTGGGAGAAGAGACCAACCCCACCTGGCTACAGCCTCCCTTCAGGGAGTTGTAGACAGCAATGAGCTCTGCCCTGAGCCTCCTCTGCTGCAGGCTGCACACCCCCAGCTCCCTCAGCCTCTCCTCACAGGGCTGTGCTCCAGGCCCCTCACCACCACCAGAAGACTTTTTTCTACTGTAAAAAACCTCAGGATGAGCTACTGGCTACAAGAAGAAGCCGCAGAAAAAGATGGGTCCCTAAAGATGATGAAAATATTAACTTTGCATATTAACTTGCTGCAACAGAAAAATGTACAAGTGAGTTTAAAAGCTGGCTCAGAGCTGTCAGGTGCTAAATAGTTCAATTGTAATTACTCTTGACTATAGTCACTGAGTGCTCACATAAGAGATCAGAAAACTTGGCTAGAAGAGCTCAGGAATCATCGTAAACACACTTAGAATAATGACTGTGATATAGAGCAGGGCAAGATTCAAAACAAAATGAGGCTCTACTATTATTGTGCAATTTCCCTCACTCTTACAACCTGCTAAAACACCTGGAAATGCTACACACTTCTCCCCAGGCCTTTTGAAGTGATCATATTCTGGGATAGATTCCCTAGGTCTTACCTGAGGGACTTTTCCTTCAGTGCCTGTAAAGAGTCAATATCATCTACCTCCTTCTCCCCCTTCCCTCTCTCCCCACCTTTGCCTGGGAGATAACAGAGCAGAGGCAGAGTTTTAGTGGAGATAGACAATAAGTTACTACTCTATTGCAGGGGTATCAGATGACACCAAAAGAGACAGGAGGAAAACAAAAGGAAAATACCTGACTGAACCCACCCAGGTACCTGTGCCAAGCTCCCAGGTGCAACTGAAACTGAGAGAGAGAAAACTCAGCCCCCACCTCAGAGCAGGCAACTTCACAAACTACAGAACCTCTTCTGAGCTTCCCAAATCCTACAGGCACACACTTCTGCCATGCAGCAAGCACTGCTCAGAACGGTGTAGGGCCCCAGTGAGACCTCATCTTGAGTACTGCCTTTAGTTTTGGGCTCCGCAGTTTAAGAGGGACAGGGATCTGCTGGAGAGTCCAGCAGAGGGCTATGAGGATGATTAGGGGACTGGAGCACTGCCTGGTGAGGAGAGGCTGAGGGACCTAGGGCTGCTTAGTCTGGAAAAGAGAAGACTGAGAGGGGATTTAATCATTGATTATCAATACCTTAGGGCTGGGGGGACAGGCTCTGCTCCCTGGGACAGGACAAGGAGCAATGGCTGGAAGCTGCAGCACAGGAGGTTCCACCTCTGTGGGAATGCAATGTAATAGCAAGCAGTGTATAAGCATTTGATCTTCATTCCCACAGCTTCAGGATGCCTCCCCCAGGGGAGGAAAGAGAGTGAGACACCTGGCTAAGGGGAAAAGCAAGGCCTGATGTATGTAGAAGACTGGTCTGTACTTGCTTAGGTTATGCTAACAGAAAGAGAGGCAGAGGCAGCAGGAAGTGTCTCCAGTGGGGTTCACACTGAATGGTGTGGTGTCTGTGTTGTCCTGCTGGCACACCTCAACACAAGGGGGAACTTCTTTACTGTAAGGGTCCTAGAGCCCTCACACAGGCTCCCCAGAGAGGCTGTGGAGTCTTCCTCTGGAGCCTTTCAAGGCCTGTCTGGACGTGTTCCTGTGTGACCTGAGATAGATTGTATGGTCCTGCTCTGGACTCAATGATCTCTTTAGGTCCCTTCCAACCCCTGCCATCCTCTGAGCCTGTGATCTATCTATATGTATGATTCTGCTCCAACCACTAGGGTGCCTCACAGGGAGACAAGAGAAAGGCTTTTGTTACCCTCCAGAGACACTCACCAACGTTCTGCTGAGTGACTGAATGAGCCCAGCCGTTGAAGCCGAACATCTCATTGGCCAGACTGATTACCTTGTGCCCCTCGATGTAGCAGACCTGAAAAGAAGAGCAGGTAGCCATCAGTAACACACAGAAATACACACACAAGTGCACACAGCTCTACCTCCTGGCATCACACCCATCAGCTCACTTCGGAAACTCAGCTGAGGGCAAGGCTCAGGTATTAGCACTGAACGGAGGATGGTGCAGCTTTAGGTTCATCCTCTTGCAGCAGCTGTGGGGGGGAATTCACATGACCCTCGAGGTATGACATAACCCACAGCTAGTGAGCACTGAAGGCAAAATGTAGCCAGTGCCTCCCTCATAGAGGTTCCTTTTCTGGAAAAGCCTCCAAGGAGACCTTTTTGTGGCCTTCTGGTACCTGAAGTGGGCTACAAGAGAGCTGGGGAGGGAGCTTTTGGAATGTCAGGTAGTGATAGGCCTGGGGGCAATGGAGCAAAAGTAGAAGTGGGGAGATTCAGATTGCTTGTTAGGAAGAAGTTCTTCACCACGAGGGTGGTGAAAGCCTGGAACAGGTTGCCCAGAGAGGTGGTGGAAGCCTCAGCTCTGGATGTTTTTAAGGCAGGCTGGATGTGGCTCTGAGCAACCTGACCTAGTGTGAGGTGTCCCTGGGCATAGCAGGGGTGTTGGAACTGGATGATCTTTGGGGTCCCTTCAAACCCTGACAATTCTGTCATTCTGTGCTCCAGTTTGGGGAAAGAATAAGAAAGAAGAGTTCAGTGTCCCACAGGCAGATACACAGAATCAACCAGGTTGGAAGAGATCTCCAAGCTCATCCAGTCCAACCTAGCACCCAGCCCTAGCCAGTCAACCAGACCATGCCCTGCTAAAGGGTGAAGTACTGATAAGCTGCCTGCCTTTTGCAGTGGAAAAGCCTGAATTTATGCTGTGCAGATTTGCTTTGGTGTTTGCATATTAAACTCCCAGTGGGAAACAAACTTATTATTATTTTTACTGTATTTATCCTAGTTTTCCTGGGGGGATAAAAACCCAAAGCTGCAACATCTGTGCATGCCTGTTCCTACCTTTTGTCCTCCTCCAGCTTGTCGGCTGCTGATGTACTCTGGACCCAGTCTCTGTCGAAGAGCATGCTGGATGGCTTGATGCTCACTTGCTGTGTATTGGTACTTGACAAGGAAAAGATAAGATCAATCTTCTCACCCTCCCTATCTTAGCTCCCCTTTTTCTTCTGCTGCCCCTTCTTTATCCCAGTTTTCCATGTGCAGTCCCTCCAAAAGGTGTGTGATCCAGTTCAACAGCCAAACTTCTCTTAATTTGTGTTTGGCTCTATTGAAACTTAGACAAAAGTCTCTGACTGACACTGGAATGCAGGTCTCTTAAGGGCACAAGCAGGTCTCTTCCATCCTGGTTGATTCACAGGATATTAGGAGTTGGAAGGAACCCAAGGAGATCATTGAGTCCAAACCAGAACCACACAATCTAGTACAGATCACAGAGGAGCACATCTAGACAGGCCTTGAAAGTCTGCAGAGAAAGAGACTCCACAGCCTCTCTGGGCAGCCTGTGCCAGTGACATGGGACCCTGACAGTAAAGAAATTCCCCTTTGTGTTGAGGTGGAACCTCCTGTGCTTCAGCTTCCAGCCCTTGTTCCTTGTCCTATCCCAGGGAGCAGTGAGCAGAACCTGCCCCCCCCCCATCCTGACCCCCAGAACTAAGATATTTAGAAACATTGATTAAATCCTCTCTCAGTCTTCTCCAAACTAAGCAGCCCCAGGTCCCTCAGCCTCTCCTCATCAGGCAGTGCTCCAGTCCCCTCATCATCCTCATAGCCTCTGCTGGACCCTCTCCAGCAGATCCCTGTCCCTCTTAAACTGGGGAGCCCAAAACTGAACACAGTACTCAAGATGAGGTCTCACCAAGGCAAAGTAGAGAGGGAGGAGAACCTCCCCTGATCTGCCTGACACACTGTCCTCAATACACCCCAGGATCCCATTGGCCTTCTTGGCCACAAGGGCACATTGCTGTGCCATGGATGTTAGGCACCAGCACTCCCAGGTCCCTCTCCACAGGGCTGCTCCCCAGCAGTCACCTCCCAGCCTGCACTGCTGCAGTTTATTATTCCTCTCCAGGTGCAGGACTCTGCACTTGTCCTTGTTGAACCTCATTTGGCTTCTCTGTGCCCAGCTCTCAGTCTGACCAGGTCTCTCTGGATTCTATGACTCTAAGCTAAAATGGAGACTGCCTCTGCCTATGCCAGAACCAGGAACGAGGTCTAAATGCCTGTCATGAAGAGAATAACCACACCAGTAAGGAGTCTTTTCAGCCCAGACACTGTTTCCTTTCTTCCTTTTTTTTTTTAACAGCAGAAAATAGTTGACTTCCCTGAACCAGAACAGAGACTGTGAGTAAGCCTGATCCAGGCCATCTGGGAATCAGAGTAAAATGAGCCTCATTTTTAAGGGGAAAAAAAAAAAAGAAACCTTCTGTGGAGAATTCAAAGCAACTTATTGTAACTTCTGCCATGCTGAGGCTATCAGGGGAAAAATCTTACACACATAAGAAAGAGTTGGGGCTGTTCAGGCTGGAGAAGAGGAGGCTCCCAGGTGACCTTCTTGTGGCCTTCCAGGATCTGAAGGGGGCCTACAGAAAAGCTGGGGAGGGACTTTTTAGGCTGTCAGGGAGTGACAGGACTGGGGGCAATGGAACAAAGCTGGAGGTGAGGAGATTCAGAGTGGATGTGAGGAGGAAGTTGTTGAGCATGAGTGGTGAGAGGCTGGAATGGATTGCCCAGGGAGGTGGTTGAGGCCCCATGGCTGGAGGTGTTTAAGGCCAGGCTGGCTGAGGCTGTGGCCAGGCTGCTCTAGGGTAGGGTGTCCCTGGGCATGGCAGGGGGGTTGGAACTGGCTGCTCCTTGTGGTCCCTTCCAACCCTGACTGATTCTAAATTAACTGGGATAGTGGATAGGACTCCAGCCTTGCTGTATCCAACTCTAAGATTTCCAGAAGCACAGAACTTCCCTCTCCCTCTCAGGCAAAAGGAACTGACCTGTCCGAAGCAAGCAACTGAACTGCCAGCACTGGAACTACTGTTGCTGCTGCTGTGGCTCTCGCTGTCCTTCCCTTGACCTTCAGGCATCACTAAGGATGAGAAAATGTAAACATTGAAGAGAGGAGAGCTAAGAGTCTGTATGAAGACATGCCAAAAAGCTGTAGAAGTCCACTGCCCAGTGAGTGTAACAAGATGCTGTAGCAGATGTGTTGGACGTTACAGTGATGTTATACTTCTCACTCTGTGGAACTGCTGAGACCCCCCAGTGGCATATTTGCTTTCTGAGGTTGTTTCAGAACAGCAAAACCTTTTCTTATTGACTACATTATGCTATGTATGCAGAAATGGCTACTTCCATCCTAGGAGCAGAGGCACTGCCATCCATAAAAGCAGTAAGGGTGAGCCCAAACTCTATTATATGACAACAGTGAAACTATGATTTAAAGAACAAATCATTCTTTTATGCTACTAAAAAAATAATTCAGCAGCATCAGAGCAGAGACAAGGACAGAAAATGAATGTTTTGAGTAGTTGTTGCAAGAAATACACTGGTAACTAATGATTTTTGACATTTATGCTTTTCTTTTAGGTAGATATGAGTGCATTGCACCATTCTAGGCAAGGAAGACCAAAATAATGACCTTTGAGACTGTTCAGCCCTTCCTAGATCACTTTCAGTAACTCACATTATTATTCAATTAGGGTTGGAAGGGACACAAAGAGATCATCGAGTCCAAGCCCCCTGCCAGAGCAGGACCATACAGTCTAGCACAGGTCACACAGGAACACATCCAGACAGGCTCTGAAAGGCTTCAGAGAAGGAGACTCCACAACCTCTCTGGGGAGCCTGTGCCAGGGCTCTGGAACTCATAAAGAAGTTCCCCCTTGTGTTGAGGTGGAACCTCCTGTGCTGCAGCTTCTATCCATTGCTCCTTGTCTGTCCTATCCCAGGGAGCAGTGAGCAGAGGCTATCATAGAATCAACCAGGTTGGAAGAGACCTCCAAGATCATCCAGTCCAACCTACAGCCCATCCCTATCCAATCAGCCTGGCTGTGACCAGGCTGATCTAGGGTAGGGTGTCCCTGGCCACGGCAGGGGGGTTGGAACTGGCTGATTCTTGTGGTCCCTTCCAACCCTGACTGATTCTACGATTCTATGACTCGGAAGGAGCTGTCGTTCAGTAGATGGCAGCATTCAACATCCACTCAGTACTGCACCACTACCCCACCCTGCTGCTGAAGAAGTGGTCTTGCTGAGAGCTGATGCAAGAAGCATGCAAATAAGCTGAACAGCACTTCTACATCAGCCCACAGAGACAATCTCATATTGTGCTTGCACAAAGGCTGACTGCAACCGGCTAAGGCCTTCGTGTGCCATGTAGCACAAATCAGTCCCATGTAAGGCAGCCTGAGATATCAAAGCAGGGTGAGCAAGCCTGAAATCCTGGGCAGGTAGCATTATTCAGTGGTCAGACAGAGCTTGTCTGGGTTTTGGCCAGTAGGCTTTTCTGCTGTACTCCTTTTCAAACAAGTTGTTTTTCCAGTCTCAAAAGAGGGAAGCCAAATTTTCCAGAGAACTTGGCAAACCACTTTCAGAAAGGGGATAGTGGTTGGTCCCTTGGCAACTACAGCCACTGGCAGTTCAGCAAGGAAGCTGGTTTCAGTAAGAGGTACCCCTGAAAGAAGAAGCAAGGAAGCTGGTTTCAGTAAGAGGTATCCCTGAAATAAGAGGCAAGGAAGCTGGTTTCAGCAAGAGGTATCCCTGAAAGAGGCAAGGAAGCTGGTTTCAGCAAAAGGTATCCCTGAAATAAGAGGCAAGGAAGCTGGTTTCAGCAAGAGGTATCCCTGAAATAAGAGGCAAGGAAGCTGGTTTCAGCAAGAGGTATCCCTGAAAGAGGCAAGGAAGCTGGTTTCAGCAAAAGGTATCCCTGAAAGAAGAGGCAAGGAAGCTGGTTTCAGCAAGAGGTATCCCTGAAATAAGAGGCAAGGAAGCTGGTTTCAGCAAGAGGTATCCCTGAAAGAGGCAAGGAAGCTGGTTTCAGCAAAAGGTATCCCTGAAAGAAGAGGCAAGGAAGCTGGTTTCAGCAAGAGGTATCCCTGAAATAAGAGGCAAGGAAGCTGGTTTCAGTAAGAGGTATCCCTGAAAGAAGAGGCAAGGAAGCTGGTTTCAGCAAGAGGTATCCCTGAAATAAGAGGCAAGGAAGCTGGTTTCAGTAAGAGGTATCCCTGAAAGAAGAGGCAAGGAAGCTGGTTTCAGCAAGAGGTATCCCTGAAAGAAGAAGCAAGGAAGCTGGTTTCAGCAAGAGGTATCCCTGAAATAAGAGGCAAGGAAGCTGGTTTCAGCAAGAGGTGCTCTGTTTTATCACACCAAGGGGCAGAACTGAAGGAAACAACTTCCAAGTGTGAAATGTTAACAAACCCAGAAAGCAAACGATCCACTTTTGAGCAACTGCTCTCCCATCTATCAAGATGGAGTAAAATAAAAGAGCTTGTCCTGGAGACCAGACCTGGCAGAAATATTACTCAAATACCATACATTATTTATGTGGGTTACTTCTTTCTAAAAGCCTGTCAGCTTGATTTATGGCCACATCATTTATGCACAAGCCACTTTAGGCATCACAAGGAAAAGAGAGCAGGCTTTTTAACCCAAGAGGAATGGCTTGGGATTTGGAAGTGAAAAGCAGCTCCTCCAGTTGCAACTGTAGAAAGCCTGTCGTTTGGCCAAATCCAATTACCAGACAAGGCATTAATCCATGCTGGAATATGAAGCATCTGAAGACTGTAAGAGCTGTGAGAGATGTGTCAAACTACAGATCATAAACCCCATGGAGATTACAGGCTCTGATGACACTTCTGGCAGCAAGACCCTATTAAGCTGACACATTAATTAAGCTACCACCAAAACTCTAAGAGGCATTGAGTGCAGCCTCAGCATGTTTGCTGATGACAGCAAGCTGTGTGGTGCAGCAGACAGGTTGGAGGGCAGGGATCCATCCAGAGGGACCTGGATAGGCTGCAGTGGTGGGCACAAGCCAACCTCAGGAGGTTCAAGAAGACCAAGTGCAAGGTCCTGCAGCTGGGTAGAAGCAATCCCAAGCACAAATCCAGGCTGGGCAGTGACTGGCTGGAAAGCAGCCCTGAGGAGAAGGACTTGGGGGTCCTGGTAGATGAGGAGCTCAACATGAGCCAGCAGTGTGCACCTGCTGCCCAGAAAGCCAACCAGAGCCTGGGCTGCAGCAGCAGAAGTGTAGCCAGCAGGGCCAGGGAGGTGATTCTCCCCCTCTACTCTGTTCTGGTCAGACCTCACCTGGAGTACTGCATCCAATTCTGGAGCACCTATTACAAGAGGGATGTGGAGATGCTGGAGTGTGTCCAGAGCAGGGCCACGAGGATGCTCCAAGGGCTGCAGCAGCTCTGCTGTGAGCACAGACTGAAAGAGTTGGGGCTGTGCAGGCTGGAGAAGAGGAGGCTCCCAGGTGACCTTCTTGTGGCCTTCCAGGATCTGAAAGGGGGCCTACAAAAGTGCTGGGAAGGGACTGTTTAGGCTGTCAGGGAGTTATAGGACTTGGGGGGGAATGGAGCAAAGCTTGAGGTGGGGAGAGTCAGGCAGGATGCGAGGAGGAAGTTGTTGAGCATGAGAGTGGTGACAGGCTGGGAAGGGTTGCCCAGGGAGGTGGGCAAGCCTGTATCAATTTTCATCCTGTTTTCTTAGGCAGGAATGTAAAGTATCCTTCTTTTTTCTGATGACAGGATGTCAGGGGTGGGAAGGGATGCAAAGAGATCATCAAGTCCAACACCTCTGCCAGAGCAGGGCCGTATGATCTGGTTCAGGACACCTGAGGCTTGACAGAAGCACCTGTATATCATGCCCTTAACCTGTGCTGTGTATTAGTTGTCAGAAACGGCATTAAAATGGATTCTACAGCTGAAAAGGACATCCAGGTTCTTGGAACCTCGGTGTCTATCAGCAACCACAATTGTGAGAGATCTAAATTAGTGTATTGATTGCAAAAAGAGATCATTTTAAAGGATAATTCATATGCCAACAGCTGTGTCATTCCTTCTGTGGTCTCACCTATCTACCCAGTTTACTGTAACCTCTCACTTTAGGGTCCCCTTGGTAAAGGGTTAAGTCACTCAGTGTTGTTTGTCGGCTGCTTGACACCTCGAAATCACACACCCCCCCCCCCCCATCGACGGACTCCTGAGCAAGCCATTACATGCCTGGATGGAGGCAGATCAAAACAGAGTGGAAATCTTCTAAGGGAGAAGCGTTTATCAGAGAAACCGAAGTTTGCCGAAGGTATCCGTGCCTCGGTAACAGCCTGTGCAGGAATGCCACAGGCTAAGCAGAGGTTTTTCACCCGAGGAGAGCGGCGCTGGCTCCCGCTGCCCCAGCCACTCGGTGCCCATTGGGACGGAGCTCCAAACGCCCACTGGGCGCAGCTCCGTGGCCTGGGCATCCAGAGCTTCACTGCCGGGGGATGCGGAGAACCGAGGAGAGGCGGGCAGCGGCCCCGGTCCAGCGCGACTAGATCCACCCCCGGAGGCGCTACCCCTCGGCCAGCGGCGCCAACGGGCCCCTTCGAGCGCCCTTCGGCTAGCGGGTGGGCCCGCGGCAGGGGCCGGCTCTGCTGCCGGCTGTCGCCCCACCGCCGGCAGGGCAGGGGAGCGCTCCTCGCCCAGCCAGCCTGGCGGCGGTGGGCCGCTGGGCACGATACCTGGGCCGCTGGGCCGGCTCCGCTCTCCAGCGCCAGTTCGCAGCTCCCGCCCGGTGAGGAGGAGGAGGAGGAAGGAGGGCGGGCCAGCAGAGCAGCCGCTACGGCACGGGAGAGGAGCCAAAGCTCCTCCGGCGGCGAGCGGCGGTGACGCAGCACGGGGCTGCCGGGGCCCACGCCCGCTCCCGCAGCGCTGCCTCCGCCGGGGGGCGGGAGAGGGAAACCCGGCTCGGGAGCGCGCGCCGGGCGGCCGCGGGGGCGGGGCCTCGGCGGCGGGGGCAGGGGCGGGGCCTGCGCGTCTCGCGCCGGGGGCGCGGGAGGGAGCGGCGGAGGGGAGCGGCGGGCGCGAGGGAGCGGAGCGGAGCGCGGCGGGGAGGCAGCGCCGCCCGCGCCCGCTGAGTGCGCCCCGGCTGCGAGCGCCCCGGCTGCGAGCCTGACAGGCAGGTGAGGGGCCCGCTGCGTGCGGGGGGCCGGGGGAGGGAACGGGAGGGGGGTTACGCTGCTCATCGTCCGCTGGAGGGAGCCAGGAGCGGGGCGGGGCCTGCGGGAGCCGGTAGCTGCGGGCAGTCGCCGGGCTGGGCAGGGTCTGCGGCGGCGGGGCAGGGGACGGCCGAGCCTGTTGCCGGGGAGCAGCCGCTCAGGTGGGTCCGGGTCCGGCGGCGGCACCCCCGAGGGCTGCTGTGGCCTGTTGGCCGGGCGGGGAGAGGGGGCGCCGGGGCGCGGCCAAGGGGGTGCGGGGCCTCGCCCCTGCCGGGCCCCGCGCACGCTGTCAGCGCCCGGGGGCTGGGTGGCGAGAGCCCGGGCCCGACTGCCCCCGGCCGGTCGGCCCGCGGGGACCACAGCGGGGACGGCCACATCACCCTGCGCGCCGCCTCGCCGGCGGCAGGCTGGCGGCCCCGCGTCTTGCCGGGCATTGCTCATGGTGGTGGTGCGCCGGGGCGGGCTGTGGCGCGCCGGGTGGGGTTGGTTTTCGCCTCGTACAGTAGGGCTTTCGTGCTCTTCCCATCCGCGTTCCGTATTGTGCCTTCCCGTCTCCACTTCTTTAGCCTGCCCTTGGGAAGCGGACGCTTTTGTTGTCTTGTCACATCGTCTGAGGTAATGCCGAGCGGTGTCTTTCCACCTAGACCTTGCGGTGCCGTTGGATGTGTGATAGGTTTTGCCCTGCGAGCGCCGGGCGGTGGCATTTCATTTATTTTATTGCATCTACTACAAAGTAGGAGTCAGCTGACACAGTGCTTTGTTTCTGGCTCTGCTGCCATCCTGGAGCGTGTTGCCGTCTTTCCACATCTGTCTGGCTTGCAGCATGGGCTCCAAATCTCAAGGCGTGAGCTGTAGTATTTATTTTATACGGCATGTTGCATGTGTGCTACAAGTCCACGTTGTGGTTTGTGCTGCCCCGGTGTGAAATGGTTTCATGCGAAATCCCAGTGGAATTTGGGAGGCGTTGGGAGATAGGAAGAGAAGATAAAAAGAAACACCTGGGCGGGGAGGCGGTGCAGAAGCCGAGAGAATGAAAGCAAGTGGATAGAAACGGAATTGGTCTGAAGAGCAATGGATGTTTAAGACTTTAAGCTCATTTTGGGGCAAGTTGATGTATGCAGGGTGGTTGTAGCTGGATAACATGTTAACCTCGGATCCAACAGGTTGTAACCAAAAAAAAAAAGTTGTCTGGTTTGGCTGCAGAGCTGTGATTCTGTAAAGGTCAACTCAGCTAGGATGTCTATGGCAATAACCTCAGGAACCTCCACCAGCTGCCTTCCCTTCTCCCAGACCTTACCGCGGCTGCAGGGGGCCACAGCCTGTGTTTTGTGTTGAAAACTGTAGCAGCTCAGGTGTGTGCCTCGATTCAGGGTCGCTTACAAGTCAGCACCCCTACAGCCGTGTCAAATAAGATTTAAAGAGGGCAAAAAATCACTACTGTGATTGACACATGCTACTCATACATCGCTACTCCATCACTACCACACCTTGAGTACTGTGTTCAGTTCTGGGCCCCCCAGTTTAGGAGGAACATTGAGATGCTTGAGCGTGTCCAGAGAAGGGCAACAAGGCTGGGGAGAGGCCTTGAGCACAGCCCTATGAGGAGAGGCTGAGGGAGCTGGGATTGGTTAGCCTGGAGAGGAGGAGGAGGCTCAGGGGAGACCTTATTGCTGTCTACAACTACCTGAGGGGAGGTTGTAGCCAGGAGGAGGTTGCTCTCTTCTCTCAGATGGCCAGCACCAGAACAAGAGGACACAGCCTCAGGCTGCGCCAGGGGAAATTTAGGCTGGAGGTGAGGAGAAAGTTCTTCACTGAGAGAGTCATTGGACACTGGAATGGGCTGCCCGGGGAGGTGGTGGAGTCGCCGTCCCTGGAGCTGTTCAAGGCCGGATTGGACGTGGCACTTGGTGCCATGGTCTGGCCTTGAGCTCTGTGGTAAAGGGTTGGACTTGATGATCTATGAGGTCTCTTCCAACCTTGGTGATACTGTGAGACTGTGATACTCTGTTCATACATGCTACTCATACATCACTACTCTGTTCATACGTTATGGTATATACAGAGTTGGCAGTGCTATAATGATTTTGTTTCAGTAGTGAAGAATTTGGGATAAGCCACTAGTTATTAAATCATAGAATGATTCAGGTTGGAAGGGAGCTCAAAGATCATCCAGTTCCAACCCCCCACCATAGGGACACCTCCTACTTGAAGTGAGGGAGTTGTACTGCATGTAGTTAAGTCATAGAATCATAGATTCAGAACTCTATCACAGAACAGCAGTTCCCTGAATAGTCAAGTCTGTGACTTTCCTGTGTCATCCAGAAGTTTGGAACTGTTGCAGTCTACCAAGCTGCAGGAAGGGCTGAAGCTAGACAAAGTGTGGAATCTTCTGGGTAAAACCTGAGTTTATCATAGTATTTGCTGTAACTTGAATTCTCTCTGGGAAACCAATTTAGCTATAATCAAATTGCTGTAAGGGTGTTAGGAGGTTTTCTTCAGTCTGGGTTTCTGTTACCTGGGCTATATTAAAGCATTGTGTTTTTCATAAGTCTTAGCACTGTTCCTTTGATCCTGTCACAAGCTTTTATGAGATTCTGTTCACACAACTTTTTCTCTCCAACATCTGGCAAGTGGTCTGAGTGGCAAAAAAAGCAGGTTTGGTATTTACATGCCCCGTACCTTTTTACTGAATTGCAAATCTTGGTTGTGAAAGAATCTGCCGCTTTCTCAGTTCCTGGTAGCAGTTATCTGCTCTAGGAATAGAACTATTTCACTGTAGCATTGTAAGCAACATGCTAGTTCCTCGCTATTATCCCTTCTTTTGAGAAGCAGGATACTTTCCCATTGTTGCACTCCTTCCTTCACCCTTCGCTATTTTCAAGCCTGTTCCCCCCCCCCCCCCAGCAAAGCTTCTTTTGTGTGAGAAGTTTGTTACAACACTTACCCTGGCTAAGCCACTTGCAAGTTGTAGCACACGCAGAAGGTCTGGCTTGGTTTATCTAAATACAGTATGCTCAGAAATGTACGTGTGGATGATCACCCCGACTGCTGGAATTAAGAAACAGTGATAGTGACACACGTTCTGGAGCCTTTCTGGCTACCCTGCAGTAAGAACACTGTGTCATGAGGATTCTGTCAATTAGTGCCTGTTTAAGCCAAGAGTTTAACTCTGTGGCATGCAGTGAGCTGCCCTATGGCAGTGGTGGAGCATGAGATCCTAGGAGAAGCTGTGTTTTCTAGTGTGGGTCGTGTCGATATCATTAACACAGCTTTATAGTCAGGGTGAGGCTATGGTGGGAATTCTGTGGATGGAGCATGCTTTGCTTTGCACAGTAATGCTCCTTGTGTTGACTTTAGCTGTCTACACAGACATTCCAGGGCTTCTACCTCCTTTTGGGCTTTTGAAATCTCTTTATCACTTTTAATATTGTGTTTCCACTGTTGGGAAGTTGGTTTGTTGTTACATGCATTCTAAGGGGAAGAGAGAAACAATGTGTGCAGACACATGGTATTCACTACTGTATACTCTAAAAATCAGGGTGTTAACTTTTAAGCCATACAATGACAGCAAATTAATGCCCACAGATTTTCAGACTCCTAGGTAATTAGAAGAGTGAGAGTGATTTTTAATCAGTGCATCACCTAGGAAGTTTGAGAGTGATTTTAATCAGTGCATCACCTGGAAAGTTTGAGTGAGAGTGACTTTAGTCAGTGCATCACCTGGGAAGTTTGAGTGAGAGTGACTTTAGTCAGTGCATCACCTAGGAAGTTTGAGTGAGAGTGACTTTAGTCAGTGCATCACCTGGGAAGTTTGAGTGAGAGTGACTTTAGTCAGTGCATCACCTGGGAAGTTTGAGTGAGAGTGACTTTAGTCAGTGCATCACCTGGGAAGTTTGAGTGAGAGTGACTTTAGTCAGTGCATCACCTGGGAAGTTTGAGTGAGAGTGACTTTAGTCAGTGCATCACCTAGGAAGTTTGAGTGAGAGTGATTTTAGTCAGTGCATCACCTAGGAAGTTTGAGTGAGAGTGATTTTAGTCAGTGCATCACCTAGGAAGTTTGAGTGAGAGTGATTTTAGTCAGTGCATCACCTAGGAAGTTTGAGTGAGAGTGATTTTAGTCAGTGCATCACCTAGGAAGTTTGAGTGAGAGTGACTTTAGTCAGTGCATCACCTAGGAAGTTTGAGTGAGAGTGATTTTAGTCAGTGCATCACCTGGGAAGTTTATGTCCTGGTTTGTGTTCCTGTTGCTTTTTGGGTTGTTTTGAGGAGAAAGACACATGATAATTTTTGCTGCATATCTTTTGTCTGCTTTAACTTTGAAGACTTAGAAGCAGCTTCCATTCATTGTTCAGAGCAGTTGCTGATGCACCTTCCTAGCCTTCTGACACGTCTTTGTTAAGAGCGTGGGACAGGGTGGGGACCATGTGGGTCATTGAGTCTAATCTGTGGTAAACCCAGCCAAGAACTGATAGTGGTCCACAAGGTGTCTGTACCTTGTGTCCTCAGTACTTCCAGTGAAGCACTTAAAGCTGTCTGAGAGAATAAACACTGGATAAGTGTCCAACACTTCTGCCACACCTGGGAAGTCTTTGAGTGTGATGTTCAGACTGTGAAGATATATGTGCCTCTGAGATGTTGAGGTGGTGGAAGGTGTCCAGAGAAGGGCAACAAGGCTGGTGAAAGGCCTGGAGCACAAACCCTATGAGGAGAGGCTGAGGGAGCTGGGGGTGTGCAGCCTGCAGCAGAGGAGGCTCAGGGCAGACCTCATTGCTGTCCACAGCTCCCTGAAGGGAGGCTGTAGCCAGGTGGGGTTGGGCTCTGCTTCCAGGCAAGCAGCAACAGAAGAAGGGGACACAGTCTCACGTTGTGCTGGGGGAGATCTAGGCTGGATGTTCTGAGGAAGTTGTTGTCAGAGAGAGTGATTGGCATTGGAATGGGCTGCCCAGGGAGGTGGTGGAGTCACCGTCCCTGGAGGTGTTGAAGCCAAGCCTGGCTGAGGCACTTAGTGCCATGGTCTGGTTGATTGTCCAGGGCTGGGTGCTAGGTTGGACTGGCTGAGCTTGGAGATCTCTTGCAACCTGGTTGATTCTGTGGTGCTATGATTCTGTGGTACTATGGTTCTGCGACTCTGAAGAAATTTCTATAGGTGCACATCAAGGTGGCAAAGGGAAAGAATTTGCTCACAACCCCAGATTTAGTCACCAGGTTAACTCTTGGTGCACTGTGAGCATAACCATTTTAGTCTGACAAGGGGGAAGAGGTAAGGCTTTCAGAAATACAGGAATCCCAGCAGCACCTCATGTTCTGCCTGGAGTTGTGGCTGACCTCTAGAGCTGTAGGAAAAGTATCTTTATAAGCAAGTGGTGTATCACAAAGAGTATATAAGTAAACAAAGACCTAGCTGAAATGCATGCATCTTTATAGTAGTAGTGAGCAATTTGGGATTTGTGGTCTTGGTTTTTTTTTGGAAAAGATGATCTAAGGCATAAAATTGCTTTTGCAAAGAAGTTGCTAGAGAGTAGAGCATGTTCTGGCATCTTAGTCATGTCTTCCTCACAGAGTAAGTAGATCTCAGGAAAGGAAATGTATGCTCATGAGAGACAAATTAGCTAGGAAGCTGATTAATGTTTCTGGCTCTTGTTTAGACCTTACAGGTAGTGTATTCTAGATGGGATGTCTTGTAGGAATGGGAGAGGAGAATGGGAGCTGCAATGGTGTCTAAAATGGGCAGTTAATCAAGAGCCATTCCATGTTTTGTGGTGATAGCCCATAATATTTCTGGCTCTCGTTTAGAACCTCGCAGGTAATGTATTCCAGGTGGGATATCTTATAGGAATTGGAGAGGAGACTGGGCAATGCAATGGTGTCTAACATGGACAGTTAATCAAGAACCTTTCCCTGTTCTGTGGTGATAGGCAGTAATATTTCTGGCTCTCGTTTAGAACCTCACAGGTAGTGTATTCCAGGTGGGATATCTTATAGGAATGGGAGAGGAGACTGGGAGCTGCAGAGGTGTCTGAAATGAGCAGTTAATCAAGAACTGTTCTGTGGTTTATGGTGACCTGAAGGGGATGTGTGCCATCATTTCTGTTAAATTTTCAACTTAAACGTGTAACAGGAGTGCCAATTTCTGTTTGGAAACAAAGCATTCCTTTGACAGGTGACTGCTGGGGTTTAACTTGAGATGCTGGCATTAGACTTGGTGGCCTTTTCCTGAATATGGTTCTCAGTGTGTTGGTCACCTAAAGATTATCAAGAATTTTTGACATGTTTTTTTTCCTGGGAAGGTATTTCTGTCTGCCTGTAGTAGGGAGAACATAGCAATTCCTATCATCTGGTGTGCTGTGAGACAGAAGGGCAGTGTTGCTTTCAGTGAACTTGGCAGATGTGCATGTCAGTGAGCTTACTTTAAAAAAGAGCCCACAACAATCTACATTTATGTCATGGTTTAGACCCAGCTGGCAAATGGGCACTGCTCAGCCACTCACTCCTCCCTGCCCACCCCCATCACCCTGGTGGGATGGCAAGGAGAATCACGACTGATCTCCCAGGCAACCAGCAATAGAACAAGGGGACACAGTCTCAAGTTGTGCTGGGAGAAGTATAGGCTGAGTGTTAGGAGGAAGTTCTTCACAGAGAGAGTGATTGGCATTGGAATGGGCTGTCCAGGGAGGTGGTGGAGTCAACATCCCTGGAGGTGTTCAAGAAGAGACTGGATGAGGCACTTAGTGCCATGGTCTGGTTGACTGGCTAGGGCTGGGTGCTAGGTTGGACTGGATGAGCTTGGAGGTCTCTTCCAACCTGGTTGATTCTATGATTCTAGGAAGAGGAACAAAAAATAAACCCCTGTTAAGTTGAAGTAAGGAGAGTTTAATAGAACAACAGAAAGGGAGAAGAAACAACAGTAATGACAGTAATGCTGATGGAATAATGTATAAACCAAGTGATGTGCAGCACGCACCACTGCCTGCCCTGCTGCTGCCTTCCCCAGCTTGCTCCTCTTTTACATGCCCTGGGCATAAATGTAATGTCCAATTGTCCAACTGACTGGTGTGGTTCAGCTATCCTGACTCTGCCCCCTCCCACCTACTTGTGAAAATTAACCCTGGCCAAACCCGGGTCACTGAAAAAAAGGATGGGACAGAAACAGGCATTGGTGCTTGGGCATCTCTTCATGTGCTACCTAGGAATGAGAATCAGTCATGATATGAACAACTTGGGGGTTTTGATCATCTTCTCATCATCCCTTTTGTTGTCTTGCTGTCAAGGCCATGAGGATAAGAACATTTTGGTATGGATGAACAGCCCTTCATTCCAGGGGTTCAGCACTGGCTG
Organism: Pogoniulus pusillus; assembly: GCF_015220805.1. Classification (NCBI taxonomy): domain Eukaryota; kingdom Metazoa; phylum Chordata; class Aves; order Piciformes; family Lybiidae; genus Pogoniulus; species Pogoniulus pusillus. The sequence goes on from NC_087278.1 coordinate 21,136,703, forward strand.
GCTGGCAGACCATTTCCAAAGGAAACTTTCCTCCATGGCTTTCTTGTGTGGTAGTCATTAATTTAACACCTAACATAGTGTGCTTTCCTGCCTTCCACACCTAGAAAAACCTAACATTAATGCTGTAGTCCAAAGCCAGATATTTACTTTCATGTTTTTAATGTGGCATAGCAGCTATAACTTTTGTGATTGTCATATACAGCAGGCAGTAACAGGAATTGAGGGGTTTTGGGTCCTCTGAGTTGCTGTGAATCCTGTCTGTTCTCTCATCACACCTGCTATTTGATTTCCAGGATGAAGGCATTTGTTAGAGCATACTGGAATATAAGCTTTTACTATTTTGAATTCCATAATTCACTTTTCCCCCCCTCCTTGCTCCCTTCTGGAGTCCATGTCCCGTTGTATAATGTCAGTCTTACTTGTGATTAACTATTAAGGTATTAATTATGTAACTACAAATGACTGCTGCTTCTGTTAATGAAGTCTGATACGTGTGCTACACTGCTTTGTCAGGTTAAGGTGGATCCCATAGAGGCTGAGTTTTCTGCTGCTATTATAGCACTGACATGCAAAGCTTTCCTTGTGCAGACAGGGCTTGGTGCTGTGAGGAAGCTGAGCCTCCTGGGAGCTGGGTATATGGCCACATAGTGTGCTCAGGCCACCCCTTGAGTGCTGTGTCCAGTTCTGGGCTCCTCAGTTCAAGAGAGATGTTGAGGTGCTGGAAGGTGTCCAGAGAAGGGCAACAAAGCTGGTGAGGGGGCCTGGAGCACAGCCCTGTGAGGAGAGGCTGAGGGAGCTGGGGGTGTGCAGCCTGCAGATGAGGAGGCTCAGGGCAGACCTCATTGCTGTCTACAACTACCTGAAGGGAGGCTGTAGCCAGGTGGGGTTGGGCTCTTCTCCCAGGCAAGCAGCAATAGAACAAGGGGACAGAGTGTGAAGTTGTGGCAGGGGAGGTCTAGTCTGGATGTTCTGAGGAAGTTGTTGGCAGAGAGAGTGATTGGCATTGGAATGGGCTGCGCAGGGAGGTGGTGGAGTCACCATCCCTACAGGTGCTCAAGCAAAGCCTGGCTGGGGCACTTAGTGCCATGGTCTGGTTGATTGGCTGGGGCTGGGTGCTAGGTTGGAGTGGCTGAGCTTGGAGGTCTCTTCCAAGCTGGTTGATTCTATGATGGAAAGTGCTAGAGGGGTGTTCTTGCCTGCCCCATTCCTGGCTGTCAGGCAGAGAGGCTAGGAGGGAGTCGAAGCTGTGAATGTTCCCGCCTGTCAGCCGGTGTCAGTCGTGCACAGCAGCTGCAGAAAAGAACTTCAGAGGAGATTATACTTGCTGAAGGCTGCAGAAGTTACTCCAGAGTTTTTTGTTTTAACAGATGTAAGCAGGAGGTTCCCTGTATTTCTGCAGTGTGTTTTTCTGCCTTGAGTTAGCTCAGTTACCCAGTAGTAGGTACTGCAGTATTACTATTTTTTTCTGTAGCAGGGGGAGGTATAAAAAGCATCATATGCTTATGTGGCAGAGAGATCCTCCAGAGGCTAACAAAGCTTTGTGTTAATGAACCTTCCAATTTCTGTCTTCTGTGCCAGGACTGTCTGTTCTCTGAGCCATTGGTTCACATTAAATACTAGATAGAGGGGCTGAATGTGACAGTATTTGTAAGCACAGAATGGTTTTGGTTGGAAGGGACCTCAGAGATCACCTAGTTCCATCCCCCTGCCATAGACAGGGACACCTCCCACCAGAGGTTGCTCAAGACCTCATCCAGCCTGGCCTTGAACACCTCCAGGGAGGGAGCATCCACGACATCTTGTTGGGTTCTGTATCCTGCAGTTGATGTCAGTGTGATCCCTCCAGAAGTCTACATTTCTGCTGTGGCTGCAGTTGTTTTACTGAAACCCACCAGATCCTTTAGTGAGACAAGTATACCTTCTGTCACTTCAGCAACACCTTGCAAGTGAATCTGCATAAAGTTGGACAGGTTGTGTTTTGCTGTTCTTTCAGCATGTGTTGTTGTGATGCCAGAGGTACCAGCCCTCGTGCTGCTTTGAATGACCAGTGGTGTGTGATTCTGGGTATCTCTGCACTTCTTGGCATGGCATCTGCTTGGCTGTTTTGAAGGAGGCTGGATTCTGTTACTTTTCAGCTGGCTGTGCCAAGGCTACTGTAATGAAAGGATTTCATTTGAGCTGGCACAAGTTGCACTGTGGTACATTCAGGTACTGCCTGTCAGATTGCAAACTTCTTTCCCCCAGTTCATGTTGTCTGTCCCTGCGTGGTTTTGGACAACTACAGAATCACAGAATTGGCAGGATTGGAGGGCACCTCAAGGATCATCCAGTTCCAACCCCTCTGCCATGGGCAGGGACACTTTCCACCAGATCAGGTTGTCCACAGCCACATTCAGCCTGGCCTTAGAAACTGCCAGGGATGAGGCTTCCACCACCTCCCTGAGCAACCTGTGCTAGTCCCTCACCACCCTTACATGGTGAAAACTCCTTCCTGTGACCTTAGAAAACATTGTTCATATCTGTCACTTCAGGCAGGATGTATTGTTACCTGTCTTAACATTTTCCTACAGAAAATGGATTTATAACTTACAGAAAATGGATTTATAACTGTCCTTTTCTCAAACAGTTTTCTACAATATTGCAGGGTTGGGTTTTTTTTGTTTGGTTTGTTTTTCTTGTTGTTCTTTCAAGCTTTTCTGTAACCACCAGATAGCATTTTCAGCTAATACTAAAGCAGGTCATCATAGAATGGTTTAGGTTGGAAGGAATCTCAAGGATTATCCAGTTCCAACCCCCTGCCATAGGCAGGGACACCTCCCACTAGAGCAGGTTGCTCAAAGCCTTATCCAACCTGGTCTTGAACACCTCCAGGGAGGGAGCAGCCACAACCTTCCTGGGCAACCTGTGCCAGTGTCTCACCACCCTCACTGCAAAGAACCCTTTCCTAACATCCAGTTTCAGTCTCCCCTCTGCCACTTCAAACCTATTCCTCCTTGTCCTGTCATTACAGGACCTTGTCAATAGTCCCTCCCCAGCCTTCCTGTAGGTCCCCTTCAGACACTGGAAGGCTATTCCAAGGTCTCCTCAAATCCTTCTCTTCTCCAGACTGAAGAGCTCCAACTCTCATAGCCTGTCCCTCATAGCAGAGCTGCTGCAACCTTCTGTGCATCTTTGTGCCTCCTCTGGACTGGCTCCAACAGTTCCATGTCCTTCTTGTGCTGGGGGCTCCAGAACTGCACACAGCACTCTGACGAGAGCCGAGCAAAGGGGCAGAATCCCTTCCCTTGCCCTGCTGCTCACACTGCTCTTGCTGCAGCCCAGCACAGGATTGCTGTCTGGGCTGCACTCACACTGCAGGCTCACGTTGAGCTTTTCATCAGCCCAGACCCCCAGGTCCTTTTCCTCAGGGCTGCTCTCAGCCATTCCCCTCCCAGCCTGTATCTGTGCCTGGGATTGTGCCGAGCCAGGTGCAGGACCTTACATTTGGCCTTGTTGACTGTCATGAGGTTGTACTGGGCACACCTCTGCAGCCTGTCCAGATCCCTCTGGATGGATCCCTGCCCTCCAGTAAGTCGACTGTGCCACACAACTTGGTGTCATCTGCAGGCTTGCTGAGGGTGCGCTGATTCTTCTGTCCATACCACTGACAAAGATGTTAAATGGCACCGGTCCCAGCACTGACCCCTGAGGGATGTCACTTGGCACTGGTCTCCAGGTGGCCATTATGCCATTGTACGTGTCTGTGCTTGTCAAGCTGCTGTGCCAATCCAGATACCTGTGTGAAGTTCTTGCTTTGGCTAATGCTACATTTTGGAGAGTGTTAAAATTTGGCTGATAGGTAGGATGATCTTTGGTAGTTTTTGCTAGTGCACAGTCAACAGGAGAGTGTTGTTTTACAACTGCAAAGGCATGCCAGCTGTCTTGAGAAATCACAGTATCACCAAGGTTGGAAGAGACCTCACAGATCATCAAGTCCAACCCTTTACCACAGAGCTCAAGGCTAGACCATGGCACCAAGTGCCACGTCCAGTCCTGCCTTGAACAGCTCCAGGGATGGCGACTCCACCACCTCCCCGGGCAGCCCATTCCAGTGTCCAATGACTCTCTCAGTGAAGAACTTTCTCCTCACCTCCAGCCTGAATTTCCCCTGGCGCAGCTTGAGGCTGTGTCCTCTTGTTCTGGCGCTGGCCACCTGAGAGAAGAGAGCAACCTCCTCCTGGCCACAACCTCCCCTCAGGTAGTTGCAGACAGCAATAAGGTCTCCCCTGAGCCTCCTCTTCTCCAGGCTAACCAATCCCAGCTCCCTCAGCCTCTCCTCGTAGGGCTGTGCTCAAGGCCTCTCCCCAGCCTCGTCGCCCTTCTCTGGACACGCTCAAGCATCTCAGTGTCCCTCCTAAATGACTTAATGCTGGCTTCAGAAGTTTTGTTTTTTGGAACAACCATTTCTAGTCTCTTCCTTTATAATCTGAAGTGAGAGTTCCTGTATGGTCCAAAAGGAAACCTACAGGAGAGCTTGCAAAGAAGGAGCAGTTGATGCACTCGTGCGACGTTGCACAGTGTTCCTTGTGCAACAGTAAGGTACTCCTAGCAACTACAACCTTAGTCCTTTTTTTTTTGAGTCATGGGGAGGAGAGGAAGTTGATTTAACAAAATGCCCAGAGTGAAACACTTCTGATCTTTTCCATCAAGTTAAACTCCTTTAAGGCTGTGGAATGAACGAGTGCACTGATTTACCGTGGTCAGCTTCTAGCAGTGTAATCAAGTGCTGTGATTGGGATTCATTTTCTAAAGAGTCTTCATGGATGCAAGCCTCTCAGTGGAGTGTTCTTTATGTAGTGTCCAAGAAATCTGTGACTTGCTCTGAGTGTTCAAGTGGTGTCACAGCAGAGTTTTTTGGCACTTTGGTGCCTTGAGCAGTGAGATAAATTTGAAATAACTTTTATATTTGGAAGGAAGTGTTTTTTCTTCCAGTCCTTGGGCACAGTGTCTTGCTTATTAAAGCAACTCCAGCAGAACACTGGAGACTTTGTTACATAGTTCATATTTCTGTACTGCTTTGCATCAGGGTATGCAGCTGAAATAGGAGAAATGTCTTCTCTGCAGATTCTCTTAAAAAGAATAATCTGTAGGTGGTGCTTCGGTAGCTAGCTTCAGTTCTTAATGCCACTAGTGCTCTTTCCTGGGCACATTCTCCTCTACATGGGTGTTTTAAAATATTCCATAGCAATTCAAGAGAGATGCTGAGGTGCTGGGAAGTGTCCAGAGAAGGGCAACAAGGCTGGTGAGGGGCCTGGAGCACAGCCCTGTGAGGAGAGGCTGAGGGAGCTGGGGGTGTGCAGCCTGCAGAAGAGGAGGCTCAGGGCAGACCTCATTGCTGGCTACAACTCCCTGCAGGGAGGCTGTAGCCAGGTGGGGTTGGTCTCTTCTGTCAGGCAAGCAGCAACAGAACAAGCGGACACAGTCTCAAGCTGTGGCAGGGGAGGGAGGTCTAGGCTGGATGTTCTGAGGAAGTTGTTGTCAGAGAGAGTGATTGGCATTGGAATGGGCTGCCCAGGGAGGTGGTGGAGTCACCATCCCTGCAGGTGTTCAAGCAAAGCCTGGCTGGGGCACTTAGTGCCATGGTCTGGTTGCTTGGATAGGGCTGGGTGCTAGGTTGGAGTGGATGAGCTTGGAGGTCCCTTCCAGCCTGGTTGATTCTGTGATTCTATGAATGCTGTTGCTAGCTCTGGTTGTCATTTAAACAGAGAAAGTACTTGAACCTCTTGAGGATTGTTCACAAACCAGCATTAACTTCTATAAGCTCTATAAAATAACTCACACTGTTGTGTCTTCTGTGGGACAGTGTGAAAAAGACAAAGTACTGGATTTACTCTGATGTTGTTTTCAGTTGAAAATGTAACATTAAACTGAACATTTTTAAACTCTTTCTCCTTATATATTCCTATACAAACTGGTTTCTGAAAGGGAAAATGAAGCATCTTTTCTTTATCAGGCATGTACTGTTTTTTTCCTACCCTTTTCTGGTAGGTTTTTGTTGGGGTTCTTTTTGCTTGGTTGTTTTTTTTTTTTACAATATGATTATTTTCATCTCTTCCCCTCCATTCCCTTTTACTATTCCTGCAATTTCTTTTCTAAGAGTCTTTCATCTTTTTTTTCCCAATTATTATCTCTCAACCATGCCATAGGGTTTGGAAAAAATTGATTCATAATATCTGGCAAGCCTAACTTCTGAGCAGAAGGTGAGGCTAGATGGAAGCTGGTGTGAGAGGAAACATGTTGGGATGTATAAGAGGCTGCTGCGCTTTGGATGCTGTCTGGTATTCTTTAATGGGGAGAAGTCAGATCAGGGATAATTCAATGTCCTAGTTTTAATTTCAGTCGAGCCCAATAGTGACTTGAAATAGTTTACACTGGGAAAAAAATAATGACTATAAAAGATAAATGTATAATGAGGATAGTTGTATGGTGCAGTAGTTCAGTCACAAGAATGGATTCATTTCCTTTTTGCTCCTTGGCTACTAACAGTGAATTCAGCCCAGTGCCCCTGCATGAAAGAGCAGTTACCTGCTAGCCCCTGTAGAGCAGCATTTTACAGTGCAAGATGAAGGAATTTTATTGTACATGCTACCAAATTTCTTGTTTCAACACAATGTAGAGAGGAGGAGGACTGGCAAGATGGAGATGTCAGACTGTTCTCTGTTTTAGGAGGTCCCTGCTGTTAGCATTTCATTATTTAATGAAATTGATCCAAACTGGTCACTAAGATGTATATTTTGATTGGAATCTCTGCTAAGCTTGAACAGATGTTTAAGTGATGTTTAGGACTGAATCCCAGTCCGAGAGGAAATAGGAGACTGGAACCAGTTTTCAGGGCAGGTGTGATTCTCTTGTTCTTCTTGACCTCACTGATCTCATTGCCATGAGCTTTAAATTTTGGTTGTCTCTCTTACTCAGAAAGGTAGCAGTTAAAGAGTTAGAACCAATTAGAAACAGGGAAAAAGACAACTTTTGTAGAGTTCAGGTTGTGATGAACAAAATTCAGCCTTTAAAATCGATGGGTCCTTTTTTCCTCCTCTCTTTTTGCTGCAGCAGAACATCAGAAAAGCAAGGGCACAAATTGCTGCTTGAATTTAAATATTAAGGTTTAAATAAAATTGTTGGGTTTTTTTTGTGAGTGGGAATTGAGAAGATGCTGGAGAAGCGCAGAGGTAGTTGAACATACTTCATTCAAATGCAGAACAAAAGAGTTGGTGGTAAATTTAGCTATGAATAGGTTGCTTTTATTACTACAGATTTTAATGTGTTATTTTTGTTGCTACAGATATGGTCCTGAGCATCGTGAGCATGTGACTTCAAAGATGGACAGCTGGATCCCTTTTAAGTTGTGATTGGCCTTAAGCTGACTTAGAACCGCTGAAGAACTTAACAGGATTTTTCTCATTCCTGATTTTATGCCTATCTAGTTGCCTCCCAACACCAGCTTAATCATGTATGGAAGTGCTCGGTCAGTTGGTAAGGTTGAGCCAAGCAACCAGAGCCCAGGGCGTTCACCGAGGCTGCCAAGGTCACCACGATTGGGCCATCGTCGAACCAACAGTACAGGAGGTGGTTCTGGGAGTAGTACTGGGGGTGGCAGTGGGAAAACTCTTTCTATGGAGAACATTCAGTCCTTAAATGCTGCCTACGCTACGTCTGGCCCTATGTATCTAAGTGACCATGAGAATGTTGGTGCAGACACCCCAAAGAGCACCATGACCCTGGGCCGATCTGGAGGGCGGCTGCCTTACGGTGTTAGGATGACTGCAATGGGTAGCAGCCCTAACATTGCCAGTAGTGGAGTTGCCAGTGATACTATTGCATTTGGAGACCACCATCTCCCTCCAGTGAGTATGGCATCCACTGTGCCTCACTCGCTGCGCCAGGCCAGGGATAACACCATAATGGATCTGCAGACCCAACTGAAGGAGGTATTGAGGGAAAATGATCTGCTTCGCAAAGATGTGGAGGTGAAAGAAAGCAAGCTGAGTTCTTCCATGAACAGTATCAAGACCTTCTGGAGTCCTGAGCTAAAGAAGGAACGAGCTCTGAGGAAAGATGAAGCTTCAAAAATCACCATTTGGAAGGAGCAATACAGAGTTTTGCAAGAAGAAAATCAGGTTTGTGATCTAACGTCAGTGTTACGGTAGCGCAGTTGCATGAGGTTAATGAACTTGCATGTTACATTTAAGCAGCTAAACTGTTGGTGCAAAACTGGTGTTTTGCAAGGTGATTGGGGTGAATGTTCCATTTAAGCAACTAAACTGTTGGTGCAAAACTGTTGTTTTGCAAGGTAATTGGGGTGAATGTTGCATTTAAGCAGCTAAACTGTTGGTGCAAAACTGTTTTGCAAGGTAATTGGGGTGAATGTTCCATTTAAGCAGCTAAACTGTTGGTGCAAAACTGGTGTTTTGCAAGGTAATTGGGATGAATATTACATTTAAGCAGCTAAACTGTTGGTGCAAAACTGGTGTTTTGCAAGGTAATTGGGATGAATATTACATTTAAGCAGCTAAACTGTTGGTGCAAAACTGGTGTTTTGCAAGGTAATTGGGGTGAATGTTCCATTTAAGCAGCTAAACTGTTGGTGCAAAACTGTTGTTTTGCAAGGTAATTGGGGTGAATGTTCCATTTAAGCAGCTAAACTTGGTGCAAAACTGGTGTTTTGCAAGGTAATTGGGGTGAATATTCCATTTAAGCAGCTAAACTTGGTGCAAAACTGGTGTTTTGCAAGGTAATTGGGGTGAATGAGATATGTTTTCAGCTTGCAAACCTCTCTTAATGTTTCCTGCCAGAACCGTAAGCCACCTTTCAAGTGTTCATTTCTCCTTGTGTGTCACATGGTTTTTCTCCTAGGACTGATGCTAACCACTCAGTTTCCTTTTGGAAGTGTTTTACCCTGTTCGTGATTAATATTTCATCAGTGCTTACCTCTTGAAGCATTCTCTGAGATGCAGAATGTGCTTACTGCTGACCCCAGATACAAGTGAACTACTGCTGGATGTTGACAAGTTGCCAGTAAAACAAAAGTTCACATTACACTGCTCTTATTTTAGAGCTCCACTTAAAACCTGCAGGCCCACAGCTTTCACAAACAGATATGAATTGTGTTCTTTGCTGCATTTGAATGTTTAATACATGCTGTTTAGTATCTGTTCCTCTCTTGTTCTGTCATAAGCTATGCATATCTTGTTATGCAACTGTTGTAAAGCACCCTACAGGTTTTTTGGTGGAGCTCTGGTTAGTTAGAGACTAGACAGAAGAACAGAGAATCTTGAGCATCTGGTTCTTTTGTTTTGTCCTGAGAGACTGATTAAAACTGAGATCTCTTTGTCATCAGCTCTGCATATTAAAGGCTTTTAAAAAGATTTCTCACCTAAACCTTCTTACTCGCTTAACCATGAAGTAACTACTTGTCTTTGAGTTAATGCCTTCCTGGTTAGTTGTTTCTGGCCAAAGATGAGTTAAGCAGCTCTCCCAACTCTGGTAAGAATCTTCACCACTCTTAGAGAAAAGAGGCCCAAAGGTTTCCTGAAATGTAAGTCAGTTTTCACCATAACCATAAGCTGGAGGTGAGTAGGTTCAGCCTGGAGGTGAGGAGGAAGTTGTTGAGCATGAGAGTGGTAAGAGCCTGGAATGGGTTGCCCAGGGAGGTGGTTGAGGCCCCATGCTTGAAGATATCTCACAGTATCACCAAGGCTGGAAGAGACCAAGTCCAACCCTTCACCACAGAGCTCAAGGCTAGACCATGGCCCCAAGTGCCACGTCCAATCCTGCCTTGAACAGCTCCAGGGACGGCGACTCCACCACCTGCCCGGGCAGCCCATTAAGATGTTTAAGGCCAGGCTGGCTGAGGCTGTGGGCAGCCTGCTCTAGGGTAGGGTGTCCCTGGCCATGGCAGAGGGGTAGGAACTATCTGATCCTTGTGGTCCCTTCCAACTCTGATTCTATGATAACATAATTACTGTCCCTATTGAGGTTTCTAACTATCCAAGGAAGTTTGGTAAAATAGTTTCCATGATTCGAGCATGATCAAGTTCTCAAAACTCTTAAAGTACAACTGCTATTGTAGGCAGTGCTTCTTAAAAGATTTGCTTTAGAATGTTGAAGGGGAGAGGGAAACTGCTGGAGGAAAAAAAAATAGTTGTACTGGTTTGAGTTAGAAGTAGTTCTGCTCAGTGATTTTCCTTCTCAGCTCAGTCTCTTTCAAGCACCTGCACTTCCTGAAATTTGTGGCAGGCTTTCAAAGTGTCTGCTTCTAGTAACAAGCACTCAGTGTTTCTAGGTAGTAGGAAAGACTGGTATACAGGCCAAAACAACTCCTGAATCTTGTGTGCTGTGGATGCAGAGTAAAAGGCTGCATCTGCAGGGAGGAGCAGACAGTACAAGTGACCCTAACCTGACCACTGAAGGGTTTCTTCCCATATACATCATATCTGGTGTAAAGCTGAGGGTCAAGCTTTGTTCTTCAGGGGCTGGTGTCCAAGGAGGGCTCTGTGTGGTTTACTCTTGAGCCCCATTCCCAAATGCAGTCCCAGAATCCAGCTCCTAAATCCAGTTCCCATTTGCTATTAAGCCCATTCTGAGATTTTTCCAGTGCTTGCCACAGCATCGTTGGCATCAGTGATGTAATTGCCATCAAGAGGTGGATTTGATATTGGTTTTGTATATATTTGTGTACATTTAATTTCATTATTCCCATTAAAGCTGTGTTTTAGCTTGCTTGCTTTGCTAATCCATAAGTCTCTCTCCCTTATTCTTTCTCTTCCCCTTTGTGAAGCCAGAGGAGGTACTAGAGAGCATCTGTCACTTATTTAGTGGCCAGCTCAGCCCTAATCCTTAATGCTGGTACTACTGAAATGTTATACTCTGCTTTCAGGTGACCTATCTTAAATACTAGATACCATTTGGTTTGTGGTAACTTGATACACTGAAACTCTGTGGTTGATTTTTCTTTTTCCTTTTAATTCACTTGGAAAAGAACTGAGTTAAAGAATGTTGCTTTTCCTGAGTTAGCATGAAATAGTTTACTTACCTTGTCATGTAGTTTTATAACTGTATTCTCATGGAATGTCACAATGTGGGGTTTGTTAGTGTGTGCAGCGTTTCATATTGATTTTTCATGTGTCTTCTTGGAGTGAAGAAGACCCAAAGTTAAATATGTTTTATTACAAAAGCAGGTTTTCCTTAAAAGGAGTAACCCTGTGAAAATTGTGGTTGTAATGCTGTAGGACCAGTGTAATAAATACCTGGAATGTTGTTCCCTCAGCTTTATGGTACTCTGGTGAGGGGCCTGGGGCACAGCCCTATGAAGAGAGGCTGAGGGAGCTGGGGGTGTGCAGCCTGCAGAAGAGGAGGCTCAGGGCAGACCTCATTGCTGTTTACAACTCCCTGAAGGGAGGCTGTAGCCAGGTGGGGTTGGGCTCTTCTCCCAGGCACCCAGGAATAGAACAAGGGTACAGAGTTTCAAGTTGTGCCAGGGGAGGTCTAGTCTGGATGTTAGGAGGAAGTTGTTGTCAGAGAGAGTGTTTGGCATTGGAATGGGCTGCCCAGGGAGGTGGTGGAGTCACTGTCCCTGGAGGTGTTCAAGGAAAGCCTGGTTGGGGCACTTAGCACCATGGTCTGGTTGATTGTCTATGGCTGGGTACCAGGTTGAACAGGATGATCTTGAAGGTCTCTTCCAACCTGATTGATTCTGTGATTCTATGATCCTGGTGATCTCTTCCAACCTTGACTGATTCTATGCTGTGTAGCAGAATGGGAAGGAACACTTCAAACAGATGATTCTTTGTATTTCAGCTGTGGGACATGGATTTGAATTCTCAGATGGTTTGAATTTTTAAGTTCTGTTGCCATACCAAAGAGAATGCCTTGGAATATGGTAACATGTTCAATTTTGAACATTTGATGATGCTGTAGAAATCTCACAAGAAAAACGTTGTGAATGTCTGGTTTACAATGAATTCAGCAACGACTAAGTAGATACAGATTGCAGAGCAGTGATTCCTCTATCTGAGATGTTGGGGTTTTTTTCTTGCCTTTTCTTTATCTCCTAATTAAACATTTACAGATATTTCCAGGCCACTGTTCTCTGGACAATCACTGTAATTGCTACCACACTGGTGGAACTGTATAACTTTGGTGGAGGAAAAAAAACAGGAGGGTGCCATTTAGAAGTAAAAGGGTATTATTGCAACGAGCTGTAAAATCTAAGGATGCTAATTAACAGATTATAGTTAGCTAACCGTGTGTCCTAATTAAACTCTGAATTCATTATGTCTTCTATAGCCTTTTGGAGTTGGTCACTTCAGTCCTTTGCAAGGAAGATGAGTTTAATAGGATTTACTGTAATTAAGCAGACTTCTCTGTGTAGACATTGAACAAGGGATTGCTCAGATCTGTTGGGGGACCAGAAACATCTCTTCATTACCTCTCATCTTTGCTGTAAAATTAATGGTGGTTTAGACCTCAGTATGAGTATTTCAGTACATCACTTTTAATAGAGGTTTCTTGCACTTGCAGTGCTTGTGCTTTATAGTTAATTTAGCCAAGACCAAATGCATTGTTAAAAATTGACTCAGTTCATGGAGCCAAGATGCTGACTGACTAAAGCCATTACCTGATAGACATCTTCAATCTCTTTGCTGTGGTCTTGGCTCTTTTTATCTCTGTGCACACTTGATTGTCCCTGATTGTAGTTCTTGTCACCTCAGCTTTTGAATGATTGAATTTCCTCCTGTTTTTTGTTAAAAATAGGTGGAAATGTGAGGTTTGGTTGATTGCTACCTTGTCCTCCTGTGAAAAATGTCTTTGGGTTTTCTTTTCCATTTCTGGGGAACATGTAGCATCACAGTTACTGATTTCCAATAAAATGCAATAGAGAGAATGAGTATGGACTTTAAAGAGCATGCTGCTTGTCCTGAGACAGTCACATCTCTTGTGGTTTGGTTGACTTTTTAGAGCGATAGGTGGCAGAGATATTTTGGATACAATACTGGTGAGCAAATGCACCTCTCCCTTATTGTGAGTGCTTTAGTCTTGATCACTTGTGGTCTTTCCACCAGTTGTGGTACAGCACAGCTGTATTCATCAGCTGCTCTGAGGAGATACTACACCTGGGAAGTGTATCTTGTGCTGAACTTTATCTTCATCCTTTGTTAGTGATCTGGAAGATCCAGAAAATCCTTTCTTTTTATAATGTGGAATATCATTGTCATCTCATTTTGAAGAGATCAAAACAAACCATGGAAGATATTCTTGTAGTAAACATTTGCTTTTGGAAAAACACAATGGCTTAGTTAAACAGTTGTACTTTGCAAGGAGCCAGGATGGGGCTCTGGGCAGCCTGGTCTAGTTGAAGGTGCCCCTGCTTGCTGCAGAGGGGTTGGGACTAGGTGACCTTCGGAGGCCCCTTCCAACCCAGACCATTCTGTGGTTCTGTGAGAGTGCAAATAAACTCCTGCATATCAAAAGAGGATCCAATGAAGCCAATAAAAAGGAGCATGGTTTTGGCATGGGATCACTCCTCAGCGTGCTTGAACAAGAACTGTATTTTTCAGAGCTAGATCTGTGTGTGTTTTGTGTAAGTTTTAAAGTAAACCTTTAATAGAAGCCAGAAGAGGGGAAGGAAAGACAGTGAGGATCTTTTTGCACCTAAAAAAATTGGACCATGGTACACTATGTGGAACTCAAGAACAAAGGAACTCCTCTCAGTTGCAACTTGCTTGCAACAAGATGGTTGTCCCATAGAGGTTGTGCATTGCAAATTTGATGTCTAATGCCCTACATTGAGATCTCCCACATTAGACTCCTCTACCTTTAAGATGTGATTTATGTTTCAGCTGAAATAATGTGGTTTTGCTGAAACCATCTTTTTACTTTGATGTATTTCTGTGGTCTTTTTGCGGTTAGAGGACTTTGGATCTCTGAGGGAGTGTGCAGCCAAGAAAATATTTCTGGATTTCACCTTGCTTGGGGTAAGCACTTAGTATTCTGCTTTATTGTGATGGGTGTGCCTCCAGCATTTCACCAGCATCCTTCTGCAGGGTGAGAAGTTCTCTCCATTTCATAGTAGCATGTAAGGAGCATCTCACTTTTTAATGTCTGGGTTTCTGTGTTAGCCTCTTAAATGCTCTGCATGCTGACATTGTGAGACTGGCTGAGCTTCTAATAACCAGATTCTTCTCTGCAAATCAGCTTAATTCTCACTTCTCCATTGATTTTAAATTTTACTGGGTTGTCACGGGTTTGGTTTTGGTTTTTAAACTGTATGTATTAAAAACCTAGTTTTGATTTGTCTTAGTACTGTGTCATTCTAATAGTGCTACTGTTGCTGAGTTGGTTACTGGTTGATGGGAAGCTAAACTTTCTCCCATAGTGGATGTTGAATGGTGCCAATATGTGGTCAGTTAAAGGTATTATCTTTATCCTACAGCTTTACACTTAATTCTTTCAGTGGCAGATGTCTGCTCTCCAGGATGCTGCCAGCTTTAAGGTTCCCTCTGTCTTTCTCCAGTTGCAGTCTGAAATGTAACTTCATTCTCTTTTAGAATGACTTAGAACTGTCTCCTCCAGAGTGCTTGATACTTGAGGCATTTATCAAGTTGCAGCACTTGATAGTGACCTTAGAAGTGATCATAAATTTGCCCAAGGATGAGGCTTCTGTGTTGGCTCTTTTTGTAGTTCTGTAAGGAAATACAATTAGACTTTTGGTGCTTATCTGTGCTGGTCAATGCTTCTTTCCTCCCATGTTTCCCATCGAGGTAAAATCTCATACCTGGAGAGTGCTGGTTTGAGGCTACTTGAGACACAGTCTCAAGTTAGGCTGGATGTTAGGAGGAGGTTCTTGCCAGAGAGAGTGATTGGCATTGGAATGGGCTGCCCAAGTGGTGGAGTCACCATCCCTGGAGGTGTTGAAGAAAAGCCTGGATGAGGCACTTAGTGCCATGGTCTGGTTGAATGGACAGGGCTTATGATCTTGGAGCTGTCTTCCAACTTGGTTGATTCTATGATTCTATACTTGGAATATTTTAATGAGAGAAGTTAAATCCCTGGTTGTAAAAGATTAATAATGATAAAGTCTATATCGTTCATTGGCTTGCTGAAATGGATAATAAGCCAAAGTGTAAACAATTTGTCCTTCTGCCTCTGCTGCTGCTAAGCATTAGAATCATAGAATCAACCAGGTTGGAAGAGACCTCCAGGATCATCCAGTCCAACCTAGCACCCAGCCCTAGCCAGTCAACCAGACCATGGCACTAAGTGCCATTGAATCTATTTGCTTCCCCTTCACTCTGCTTTACTATCTTCCACTAACCAGATAACAAGTTAGCTTTGCTGGTAGTTTGATTTCTGTTTGGGAAGGGAGAGAGAGAGAGAAGGAATGGCTTTTGAGCCCCTTCTGGGCAGTTTTTTGTCCAGGAAGGAGTTTGGATTTCTGTATTCTTTCTGATTTGTCTGCAATTGTAAATACTTGTAAATATATTGTGTATATATGCTCCTAAATTTAGCTTTGCTGTAAGTAGAGCTTTATCTTACTTCCAAGCCACCTGAGCTGGTCTGGTAAGTTTCAGTAGTGGTGGGGGAAAGTCTCTCAACCCACCACACTGAGTTACTTGAACTGTAGCATAGGCTGAGCATCTGGTCTCTTCTTGATCCCTTAAACACACAAAGAGAGTATTACCAACTTAAATGTAGTTTGTAATAAAATAAGTGACATCAGTGGTACTGTTGGACTTAGTAGTTTAAGTGTGCTTTTCTGCTATTAAGCTACAGTGGGGATTACTTCAAAGAGCAGACTCTTTGCTGTAGTGCTTTTGTCGGCTAAGTATTGAGACTGTCCAGACATTAGACTCCCAACTGGAGTCACAGTGTATTTATTATCCCACCATTCAGTGTGTGTATTCCTAAAAGACAGCAAGAGCAGAGAGATCCTCCTACATTATAGTTCTTTTAGCAGCATTCCTATACCAATATTACAACTTCCTGAAAGTACTGATATAAGCAGAAAGGAGAGAAGTGATTCTGATGGAATTGCCAGTCACAGAATCATAGAATCAGCTGGGTTGGAAGAGACCTCCAAGCTCAGCCAGTCCAACCTAGCACCCAGCCCTGGCCAATCAACCAGACCAAGTGCTTCATTCAGTCTTTTCTTGAACACCTTCAGGGACAGTGACTCCACCACCTCCCTGGGCAGCCCATTCCAATGCCAATCACTCTCTCTGACAACAACTTCCTCCTAACATTCAGCCTATACTTCCCCCTGCCACAACTTGAGACTGTCTCCTTGTTCTATTGCTGCTTGCCTGGCAGAAGAGACCAACCCCCACCTGACTACAACATCCCTTCAGGTAGTTGTAGACAGCAATGAGGTCCATGGAAGAAGCACTGAAGTTGTGCTGACAATATGCATGCCAGTCTTCATGTGTGCTGCCATAGAGAGGGTTTTACCTCTCTTGGATTTGGTGATATTAGAAAGCATCATGGGTGTGAAGCTGAGGCAGCAGAGTGGGCTGCCATGCCTAAACTGTTAGGTGGGAAGAGTTGTTTGATTTTTGAACTTAATTAAGTAGGCAACCTCCTCTTCACAGTCTGCATAACGTTGTCTCAGTTCTAGTTTAGTTTTCCCAGAGACTCAAATATAGTTAATAGAACCAATAACAATTCATAGGATGCCTTTCCCTCTCCCCCCTTTTTTTTCCAAAGAAAAGGAATTAGATGTAGAGCAGAAAAGGTTAAAGCACACCCAAATAAATAGTCTCACTTTGATTTGGAAGTTGAAAGTGAAAACTTTAACACTAAATAAAAGATATTTGAGGTAGGGGAGTTACAAAGAGGTATAGGGAAGGGAAAACAAGATTCCATATATATATATATACACACACAACCAGATTGATGGCAATGGGTTTGCCCACCTTGTGGAATGATGGCAAAACAAAGAGCAGCAGTAATAGGAGGGTGATGCTGGCAGGCAGGGAGGCAGGGTAAGAGAGAATGAAACAGGATGTTCCTCTGTTTTTATAGGGGGCTAGACAAGAAGTGGGCTAAGCAGTACACTAAAAACATATACATGAAGTTCTTGAAAGTGGTTTTTGCCTTCTGTGGCAAGAGACTCTAGTGTTTCTCAGCTGGATGAGAGAAGGGCATCCCTTGAGAGGATGACAAAAGCTTTAGGCTGATTGGTGCTGATAGGTGAAATGATGAATTCTGGCATAGTCCTAGACAAAATAAATGGGCAGAAAGAACAAGCACAGTAAAGGCTTTTAATTAGTCGTTAGGAAATTGTGTCCCTGTGCTCGAGCCTGCATTATTTCCTTCAGCTGGATAAATGTGGAGAATCAGATTGTTCAATCATCCATCTCCGTTTGGAGTACAAATGACAGTGTCGTGTTTACTAGGTAGGCAACAGCTAAACACAACCTTTTCATTGTGTAGGCTGGGAACAGAGTGGCTGGAGAGCAGCCAGGCAGAAAGGGACCTGGGGGTACTGAGAGATAATAGGCTGAAGGTGAGCCAGCAGTGTGCCCAGGTGGCCAAGAGAGCCAATGGCATCCTGGCCTGGCTCAGGAGCAGTGTGGCCAGCAGAACAAGGGAGGTTATTCTGCCCCTGTACTCAGCACTGCTCAGGCCACACCTTGAGTGCTGTGTCCAGTTCTGGGCTCCTCAACCTGAGAGGAGGCTGTAGCCAGGTGGGGTTGGTCTCTTCTCCCAAGCAAGCAGCAACAGAACAAGGAGACATGGTCTCAAGTTGTGGCAAGGGAGGTCTAAGCTCGATGTTAGGAGGAAGTTGTTGCCAGAGAGAGTGATTGGCATTGGAATGGGCTGCCCAGGGAGGTGGTGGAGTTACTGTCCCTGAAGGTGTTCAGGCAAAGCCTGGATGAGGCACTTGGTGCCATGGTCTGGTTGATTGACTAGGGCTGGGTGCTAGGTTGGACTGAATGAGCTTGGAGGCCTCTTCCAACCTTCTTGATTCTGTGATTCTGTGCTGCTTAGTAATCCTGATGAGGAAGGGGACTAGAAGTTTGGGAGAGGGCAGATGTGAAAATTGAGCTAATTCTTTGATCTGAGCAGGAATGGCAATCTTTGTGTGGCTTACATTAGCATAACAAATAGAGGTGCTTTCCTGAAATCTTTTTGTGTCTGCCTTTGTGAAAGTTAACAGATAAAGTTGTTTGTGGAGGTGAATGGTTTATCCAGGGTAACTGTACAAAAGATGTGATGTATTTAATTTTCTTTGAGGGTAGAGGAATTTCCTATCATTCTGTTTATCAGCTGGGCCCCTCAATTCAAGAGAGATGTTGAGTTGCTGGAAGGTGTCCACAGGAGGGCGCCAAAGCTGGTGAGGGGCCTGGAGCACAGCCCTGTGAGGAGAGGCTGAGGGAGCTGGGGGTGTGCAGCCTGGAAAAGAGGAGGCTCAGGGCAGAGCTCATTGCTGCCTGCAGCTACCTGCAGGGAGGCTGTAGCCAGGTGGGGTTGGGCTCTTCTGCCAGGCAAGCAGCAACAGAACAAGGGGACACAGTGTGAAGTTGTGGCAGGGTAGGTCTAGGCTGGATGTTCTGAGGAAGTTGTTGTCAGAGAGAGTGATTGGCATTGGAATGGGCTGCCCAGGGAGGTGGTGGAGTCACCGTCCCTGGAGGTGTTCAAGCAAAGCCTGGCTGGGGCACTTAGTGCCATGGTCTGGTTGACTGGATAGGACTGGGTGCTAGGTTGGACTGGATGAGCTTGGAGGTCTCTTCCAACCTGGTTGATTCTGTTATTCTATGAATAAAGTAAAAACAATCTTTATACAGAATCTTTGGTTTGGAGGACAGTTTTAAAGGCTTTCTCCTTCAGCCAGTATCTAATGGGTCAGGTTTAGCCATGTGGCTGTGAGCCTGTTAATGTGTAACGACTTTAATAGTTCTGTGAGCCTAGTTACTGAAAGAGAAGCCCTTTCTAAGGAAGCATGGCTACACTTTCATATAAGAAAGCAAACAGTGTGTTGCACATGTACAGTTAACAGCATTTTTGACAGGTGAAGAAAAATGAACCCCAACCATATTGTGATCATCTTTGCAGTAGGGGTTTGAACCTTCTAATTGCATCACCGTGTTTGGGAGCTTCCAAATAATGGAAATTACCTGCAGTAATTTACTGGGAGAGGGAACTCAGACCCAAACCAAACCCAAACCAAAACACTCACCTTGAGGAGAGGTTGAGGGAGCTGGGCCTGTTTAGCCTGGAGAAGAGGAGGCTCAGGGGTGATCTTATTACTGTCTTACAACTACCTGAAGGGACATTGTAGCCAGTTGGGGGGTGGCCTCTTCTCCCAGGCAAGCAGCAATAGAACAAGGGGACACAGTCTCAAGTTGTGCCAGGGTAGGTATAGGCTGGATATTAGGAAGAAGTTCTTCACAGAGAGAGTGATTGGCATTGGAATGGGCTGCCCAGGGAGGTGGTGGAGGCACCGTCCCTGGGGGTCTTCAAGAAAAGACTGGATGAGGCACTTAGTGCCATGGTCTGGTTGATTGGCTAGGGCTGGGGGATAGGTTGGACTGGATGATCTTGGAGGTCTCTTCCAACCTGGTTGATTCTATGAGTTAACCCAAACTGTTCTTAACTCTGATTTAATTTTGGCTTGAACTAGCAGGTGGTTTTATCAGTAAGGAAAGTTGGAGTAAGTGTGCTTGGGCCATGACTTGTGAGAAGCTCTGACCCATCAGTTGGAGCAAGTGTGGCTGCTGTTGTGTGTGTCCAGCTTTGTAATGCTCTTTGCAGCGAGATCCTTGCAGCAGTTCCACAGTTAATCCTGTTTTAAGCCATTTGAGATGGAAACAGTGTACCTTCTAACTGCTGTTACAAAACCTATCTTGCTTTTTTTTGAGCTCTTTTGTTTTGAGCCACTAAATATGTTGACAATTAACTTCAAAACGGAGCTTTGCACTTAAAGCAGTCGAACAAATTTGAATGCACTGCTGTTACATTCTCTCTCCTCCACCCTGCTAGAAATGAGATTGAAAACCCGATGTTTGCCATGTCAAGAAGGTTCCAAGTGACCATTTTTATGCAGGAAAAGCTTTTACTTTTCTCTTTTTTTCAGTCTTTTTTGGCCAAAGCTGGGGAGGCATTCAAGACCAGCCTTCTAAAACTGCATGCTGTGTTTCCTCAAAGCAGAGTCAATTTACTGTGCACTTAGTATCATAGACTCAGTCAGGGTTGGAAGGGACCACAAGGATCATCCAGTTCCAACCCCCCTGATCAACCACATCATCTACTAAATGAATTATTTCCTCTACTCAGTGCTGTCTCAGAATCAGACTTGAGTTATTTATAAACATCAATGGACTAAATCACCACAACCAAACTCCTTTTTTATGATTTCATCTGCTGTGAAGATTTAAGGTTACATAGGGAAAAAACCATATCTCAGACCCATTGAAATTAGAATCACAGAATCAGTCAGGGTTGGAAAGGACCACAAGGATCATCTAGTTCCAGCCTCCTGCCATGGGCATGGACACCCTACCCTAGAGCAGGCTGGCCACAGCCTCATCAGCCTGGCTTTAAACACTTCCAGGCGTGGGGCTTCAACCACCTCCCTGGGCAACCCATTGCAGCCTCTCACCCCTCTCATGCTCAACAACTTCCTCCTCACAGCCAGTCTGAATCTACTCACCTCCAGCTTTGCTCCATTCAGGAATTATTCCTCTTCTCCTTTCTATTTGGCTGCATCAGCTCAGATCTGTATATGCTGAAGAGGTTTGAGGTCTGTCTGTGTTTTGACTGTGCAAATAGTCACTCATTCTTGTTTAGTGTTAATTAACTGTTTATAGTGCCTCTGGTTAGGCTTCTTTCATCTGAAAGACTCTTGTGGAAGAAATCTCTAATTCTCTTTATACTTAATACAGTTGTTAATGTTTCTTTGTGAACTGCTGAATGCTAGACAGTCTTTGAAGGCTGATCTGGGGAAAAGCAATCTGTACTTTACAGGTTGAACTTGTTAGCAAGTTATTTGGTGCTGTAAGACCTCATTATAGAGAGCCATTAGTCAATACTGGGACCCCTTCATTATATACTGCATTTGATTTGGTTTACTCTTGATTAGATTTGTTCTGTGTCAAACCAAATGTGCTCCTGCACAACTGGTTCTATGCTGCCCAAAGGAGTGATACTCAGATTCATTCATTGCCTCATTAGATGTTGGGGTGTGTTTGGTGTGTACCTGTAACAGAGCTCCTGCTTCAGTGTTCTCTGATTTCTATCTAGTTCACACACACCTAAACTGCTTTGTGAAACCAATCAACATGTGAGGAGCAGGAACTATCTGAGGATCTTCCAAACAGAGCTGCTGCTGCAAAAGAAAAAGCTGTTGGCTACTTAATCATGTTTGTATAGCTTCTAATGCTTGAGTTCAACTGCTGATGAATGAAGCATTTCATCACTCAGGAAGGTGCATGCTATTGCCACCAATGAATGCAAGTTGTCAAGTGTTTTCAGACCAGTAAATTGGGTTAATGTGATTATTCAAAACCTTCCCTTTAGTGCTTGCTGTAGTTTGAGAGATTGGAGATTTTGTGGCCTCTGTGTTAACCATTAGAAAGCAAGATCACCTTCTACTTCAAAAAGTAATTGGATAAATTAAGCGCTTTGAACTCTTCAGATCTTCAGAAGACCTTTTTGGCATGCTTAGGTTAGGCTTGAGATGAGATCTCTTTTATTTTTGACACCTGTCCTATGAGGACAGATTGAAAGAGTTGGAGAACAGGAGGCTCTGAGGTGACCTTATTGTGGCCTTTCACATCTGAAGGGGGCCTACAAAAAAGCTGGGGAAGGACCTGTCAGGATATCAGAGAGTGACAGGACTGGGGGGAATGGAGCAAAGCTGGAGATGGGTAAGTTTAGGCTGGACATGAGGAGGAAGTTGTTGAGCATGAGAGTGGTGAGAGCCTGGAATGGGTCGCCCAAGGAGAGTGATTTGCCATTGGAATGGGTCTCCCAGGGAGGTGGTGGAGTCACCATCCCTGGAGGTGTTCAAGAAAAGCCTGTATGAGGCACTTAGTGCCATGGTCTAGATGACTGGCTAGGGCTGGGTGCTAGGTTGGATTGGATGATCTTGGAGGTCTCTTCCAATCTGCTTGATTCTATGATATAAAGTAGGGAGTCCCTGCCCATGGTAGGGGGGTTTGGAACTAGATGATCCTTGTGGTCCCTTCCAACTCTGACTGATTCTATGTTTCTAATGATTCTATGACCTCTTCTTGGAGAGTGGTGAGCTTAAGCTGTCCTGCACAGTTGACATTTATTTCTCTCTGCTTCAAACAACCCTGCCAGTGAATTTTGTTAACCATCTGTGAATGAATGTACTAATTTTAGTAGTGCATCAATAACAAGGAAGGTTAATATGCTGTGTAGACTTAGTTATAACTGGAATGACGAGATGAGGGTTTTAACACTTTCATTTTCTGGTCTTCTATTCAATTAGAACTTCAGGAATAGCAGACTTATTTTCCATGCAGATGGGTCATTTTAAGTCTCTTTGCAGAAGCATTGTCACTGCTGTTTCATTTTAAGAGCAAACATACTATAGTTTTCTTAATTCTTCCTTTTAATTCTCATTATATGGACAGACCCTGGAATGGATTGCCCAGGGAGGTGGTTGAGGCCCTGTCCTTGGGGGTGTTTAAGGCCAGGCTGAATGAGGTTGTGGCCAGCCTGATCTAGGGTAGGGTGTCCCTGCCCATGGCAGGGGGGTTGAACTAGATGATCCTTGTGGTCCCTTCCAACCCTGACTGATTCTATGTTTTTGCTCTCAATCCTCCATTCTGACAGGCTTCATTTGCTGTTCTTCTAAGCTCTGAAAATAGAATCATAGAATCAACCAGGTTGGAAGAGACCTCCAAGGTCATCCAGTCCAACCTAGCACCCAGCCCTATCCAATCAACTAGACCATGGCACTGAGTGCCTCATCCAGTCTTTTCTTGCACACCCCCAGGGACAGTGCCTCCACCACCTCCCTGGGCAGCCCATTCCAATGCAAATCACTCTCTCTGTGGAGAACTTCTTCCTAACATCCAGCCTATATCTACCCTGGCACAACTTGAGACTGTGTCCCCTTGTTCTATTGCTGGTTTCTGCTTTTTTATTCAGTGTAGATGTAAATTGCAAACAAATGGTGATTAACTTGCAAAGCTTTTTACCATGTGAAGGACAATGTGTAAATCTCCACATTTTTGTGAAGACCTGGTTAAAAGCTCACCTTTAATTTATGGAAGTCAAATTGTTGACTGAATTGAGCAACAGAACTGCACTGCAGGTCGAGCTTCTGCCAGTTACATTTTTCATCCCTCTTAAAGCATGTCATAAACCTGAATTACAGGTCATGAGTGGCACTGTTTTAGTACTTCATCAAATGACTGACACAAACAGATTCACTTGTTTTAGCCTGTTCTGAATTCACATCTTGGTTCTTTTCAGAGCTATTGTTTATCACATTAGGGGGTTTGTTATTAAGAGGTGCTATTTAACAGGGCAGCATTAAATCAAGAGAATGGAAACTAGAATTGTAGACTAGAATAGAGTCATAGAATCAACCAGGTTGGAAGAAACCTCCAAGATCATCCAGTCCAACCTAGCACCCAGCCCTATCCAGTCAACCAGACCATGGCACTAAGTGCCTCAGCCAGGCTTTGCTTCAACACCTCCAGGAATGGCTACTATGTAAAACGTGGAGTATAAGGCATTAGAGATGGCTCAGAGGTGAATGATTGATAATTGCCAACAACAGTATGCTTCTATACAATACTTAAATTGGTAGCTAAAATGGATGTTTTCTCCCCCAGATTGTGGTGGGTTTGAGTCAGTTTTCTCTTGACACACTTCTCTTCTTTCCCCCTTCAGCATCGGGGTGGGTGTTGGGAGGTGACTAGCACAGTTGTTCTTATGTCACTCTCCATGATGGGATCAGTTATGTTGTGCAAGTTCAGTTTTTTGCAACAGGTTATGCCCTAAGGCACAGACCTGTATGTATCTAAGCTACTCATTTATATGCCTAAAAGGGAAAGATAGGCTCTTTTTCATGGAATTCTTGTAATACCTCATGCTCAAAGCACAATTTATACTGACTTGATAGTTGCAAATGATTTGCTCATCTTCTGAATGGCCAAGAGTCAGGTCAACAGCAGAAGAGTGTGAACATTGTAAACAGTAGGAAAATGTTTAACCAGTTTGACAGTCACCACCTGTCAGAAACTCTCTGGAAAAGTCATTTGTTTGTCTTAAGGATATTTTCCTAATAATCTCAGTTTTCTGCTCGTTCTTGATGCATCTTTAATTTCTGCAGTAAAACTCCAGATGTATCAGTGATTATAGAATCAGCCAGGTTGGAAGAAACCTCCAAGATCATCCAGTCCAACTAGGAGTGTCTGGAGAGCTGCCTGGTGGAAAAGGACCTGGAGGTGTTGGTGGATAGCTGGCTGAACATGAGCCAGCAGTGTGCCCAGGTGGCCAAGAAGGCCAAGAGCATCCTGGCCTGGATCAGCAATGGTGTGATCAGCAGGAGAAGGGAGGTGATCATGTCCCTGTACTCAGCAATTGTGAGACCACACCTCGACTACTGTGTCTAGTTTTGGTCACCACAGTGTAAGAGAGACATTGAGGTGCTGGAGCAGTGCAGAGAAGGACAATGAGGCTGGGCAGAGGTCTGGCAAACATGGCCTGTGAGGAGCAGCTGAGGGAGCTGGGGGTGTTTAGTCTGGAGAAGAGGAGGCTGAGAGGGGACCTTATTGCCCTCTACAGCTACCTAAAAGGAGGCTGTAGTGAGGCTGGAGCTGATCTCTTCTCTGGAATTAGTAATGATAGGACGAGAGGAAATGGCCTCAAGTTGCATCAGGGGAGGTTTAGGTTGGCTGTTGGGAGAAACTTCTTTGCTGAGCAGGTGGTCAGGCACTGGAACAGGCTGCCCAGGGAGGTGGTGGAGTCACCATCCCTGGAGGTGTTTAAAAGGAGAGTGGCTGTGTTGCTTGAGGCTATGGTCTGGTGATGAAGGATGCTGGGATGCAGGTTGGACTGGCTGATCCCGGTGGTCCTTTCCAACCACAGTGATTCCTAGTGCTGAGATGTTGTGCTGAGGGATTTGGTTTAGTCAGGGACTTGTCAGTGTGAAAGTAATGAATGGACTCAATGGTCTCGAAGGTCTTTTCCTATGTAAGGAATTCTGTGATCACCCAGCCCTGTCCAATCAACACAGAATCATATGATGATGGATATATGATGGCTCTGAGTGGGGAGTTCTTCCCCTCTGATACCCACCAGTCTCTGCACCAAATGAAACCAGTTGTTACTGTAATGATGTGAGCACACATGCAGCATATGCTGAAGAAAGCAGAATCAATTCAGTATGAAGCCACCCAAATATTAGGAAGTCCTAAGCTGTGCCCATATTTTTAATGTAGTTCTTGGGTGGAATCTGCCTTTTAAAATGCTGCATTTCTACTGTCCTTAATCTTGCATAACTTCTCAGTGTCATCCCCATTTGCTGGTACTAGTTTCAGTGAGTTGAGTCACTTGTTTAGGAGCTGTTCTGGTTAAAGAGTGCCTTGGCAAAAAGGCTGTTTTTCACCTGACTTCATTCCTTAAACAGCAATGCTGAGAGAAATAGGATGAAAAGATGCAACCTTACCACTGTAAAGATATTTTTATGACTGGATTGGAATGAACTCTAGAATGAAATGAATCTTGCTTCTGCTGACACTCATGAATAATTTATTTCCTGCTCAAAATGCCTATTTTCAGAACAGAGTTTGGATGGAAGTAGTAAATGAGGGTTGAATTCTCCTTTCAGTTTTATAAACTCCCTAAAAATATGCTTCAGTTTCTGAAGATTCCCATTCATGGGCAAGCATTAAGGGAAGGATTAAAGGAGGTCTTCTCAGTTCTTGCTTGTGGAACTTTGAATGTGAAATGTAGACTTGTGTCCATCTCTTAGGCAGATTATGCAGATTTTCATCCTTTCCACTTGCCTTCCTACATTCTCCCACAATATGGAAAGAGAGATAACACATCTGAACTAAGTACTGCATCTTTCTGTGCTGTGCCAATCTGCTCAGGTAGTCGAGAGGATCTCCCAAGGTCTGGTTGCCTGGCTAGGGCTGGGTGCTAGGTTGGACTGGCTGAGCTTGGAGGTCTCTTCCAACCTGGTTGATTCTATGATTCTAAGTGAGAAGTACTCATCAAAAACCTGAAGGTTTTCAAGATCTGCCTGAATAAAGTCCTTAACAAGTTGGTTTAATCTCATAAATGATTGTGCTTTGAGCAGGAAGTTAAACCAGATAACCTCTTGCTGTCCTTTCCAACCCAAATTATTCTACTGCAATTCTGGTTTGAAACACTGATATTAAACCAGTGTGTTACGTGTGGTTAGGTTTCCAGCCTAAATTGTCACCTAAGTTTTTCAGTTGTCTGAAGCCTTCAGTAGCAGCCCAGGTCCTTCTGTGCTTCCTGTATTCATTTAGCTGCAAAAACACAGCAGAAAATGGAGTAGTACTGAGTGGACTTTGAGACAATCAAAGTGTTGGATCCCAAACATGTACTGAGTATATGGGGAGTGCCAAAACTGGAACCTCTCTGCTTTGGTTTCCAGTGTTACTGATGTGTTCTTGCTGGCCATAGCAGTGCTGCCCATGCATACGCTTTTGCCTGCCAGTGACTGGACCCTTCTGTTTGATCTGGCAGTCAGTGGTGTGGATCCTCACCTTGTCTGTTACAACTTGAATAACAATGTGTCAGCTGTGGCAACTACTCTTAGAACCACAGAATCAACCAGGTTGAGGAGACTTCCAAGCTCATCCAGTCCAACCTAGCACCCAGCCCTGTCCTGTCAACCAGACCATGGCACTAAGTGCCTCATCCAGGCTTTGCTTGAACACCTCCAGGGACAGTGACTCCACCACCTCCCTGGGCAGCCCATTCCAATGCCAATCACTCTCTCTGCCAACAACTTCCTCCTAACATCCAGCCTAGACCTGCCCTGGCACAACTTGAGACTGTGTCTCTTTGTTCTTGTACTGCTGTCAGCTCTCTGTCTGTCAAGTGTGCAGGCTCTGCAGGAGAAGTCATAGTCCAGGTGTGTTTGGCTTCCAGCCTGGCATTGACAGTACTCCCACAACTCCAGGGTCATTTATGAAAGGGTAACTGTTATCTTGCCAAATACTAGGTTCAGGACATGGATCTTTTTGATTTATATTGTCTCCCAGCTTGTCACTAACTTTGATTCTATTGCAGATTTGGTTTTAAGTGTTGATTAGTTTTACTGGATGCATTTTTCTCTGGAATCCTTGATTGTTTTAGTGTTAACACCTAGATGCAAAGTTTCTGTGTTTCTTAGCAACTAATGCTTGTGACTAACTTATTTTTAAATGCATTCTGAGGGAGGAAGTTATTATGTTACAGATGGTAGTGGTACATTTAAAATACTAATCAACATGTAGGCATATCTGTGTGTGAGTTTGTGATGAGCCTCGTGTTGTCACTTGGTCTTTTTTTAACTTCAGGGCGAGTGTTCAGTCTGCATTACAGTTCTGTGGCTGCTCTGCCTTTGGCTCACTCTCAGTTTCAATTCAGGTCAGACCATCTTCATGTCAGCTTTTTCAATAGTCTTGTCATCCAGGTTTCCTCAGGGTTTTCTCTAGTCTTACAGTTTCATTTTTCAGCCTATAGTTAGCCATTTTATTTTGATCTGCACTCCATTTCTTCATGGTGGATGAGAAGCTCAACATGAGCCAGCAGTGTGCATTTGCAGCCCAGAAAGCCAGCCAGAGCCTGGGCTGCATCAGAAGTGTGGCCAGCAGGTCGAGGAAGGTGATTCTTCCCCTCTACTCTACTCTGGTCAGACCCCACCTGGAGTACTGCATCCAGTTCTGGAGCCCCTGTTACAAGAGGGATGTGGAGATGCTGGAGCATGTCCAGAGAAGGACCAGGAGGATGCTCAGAGGGCTGCAGCAGCTCTGCTGTGAGCACAGACTGAAAGAGTTGGGGCTGTGCAGTCCACAGAAGAGGAGGCTCCCAGATGACCTTCCTGTGGCCTTCCAGGATCTGAAGGCTGCCCTGTCCTTGCTCCAACCTCCCTTCAGGCAGCTGTAGAGAGCAATGAGCTCTGCCCTCAGCCTTCTCTTCTCCAGCCTGAACACCCTCAGCTCCCTCAGCCCCTCCTCATAGCCCAGGTGCTCCAGGCCCTTCTCCAGCCTCCTTGCCCTTCTCTGGACATGCTCCAACCCCTCAATGCCCTTCCTGTAATGAGAGGTCCAGAACTGAACACTGCACTCGAGGTGTGGCCTCCTCGGTGCTGAGCACAGGGAGATAATCCTTTCCTGGCCGCAGTGTTTCTGCTCCCAGCCAGGATGCCATTGGCTTTCTCTGCCACCTGGGCACTGCTGGCTCATATTTAACCAACTGTCAACCAGACCCCCTCGTCCCTCTCTGAGTTGCAGCTTTCCAACCACACATTCCCAAGTGTGTAGTTTACCTTTCTGATTTCACAGCATTCTCATTCCACTCTTTACCATCTTCATCATGCTTTGCTGTCTCAGGATGACATAGAAGAGATGAACTGTGGTTAAGTTGAAGCAAATAAGACAGACCCTGCTGACTCTGACTTGCCTTTAAGCTCTAATCAGTTTTCTTGTTTCCACTCCTAGAATGAGGATAGTGAGAGATCTTTTTTCACAGCTCCACGTGGAGGATGGACCTTAGTCAGCTGCCAGATGTTTACCAAGCTGCTCTCTTCTTCCCCCACCTCAACAGAGGGGAGGAAATAAGGTGAAAGCTCTGATGTTTAAGATAGAGATAGGCAGATTGCTTACTGACTGCTGTCAGAGGCAAAATAGGCTCAGCTTGGGGGAAATTAATTTGTATTTTTGGCAATTAAAAATAGAGTAGGCTGGCAAAACAAAATTGAAACTCAGGCACGGTATGATTACCTTGGCAAAAGCAGCAGCAGTGGTGAAACAGTTCCACCCACCCAAGCACGCAGCAGCCAGCCCAGCAGAAAAGACCAACACCCAAACCTGGAAACTGGGAGCAGCAAGTGGAAGGGGAAGCCTCTCATCTTGCAATCTGAATTTCAAGCCCCATGATACTTCACTCCAGCCAGGACTTTGGTTTTGAAGCTGGCATGATGGTGTTGAATACACAGCAGCAGACTGAACTCAACCCGTGCCAGTCTAGGTACCAGCAGTCATCTCCACAAGCCATGCTCATATCAGTATTGTTCAGTGGCTGTGTTGGTGGCTTGTGTGAGAGGATGGAGAGCCCTTCCAGCAGCCTTGCAGGTACTGTGTTGTGGGGAGCAGCTGAGACACCAAAGGGCAGGACAGTTGTTTGCAGGGATCTCAGCAGGCTGCAGAAGTGCAATGTTGGGAACCTAACCAAGTCCTGCACGTAAATGGAGAAAACCCCTTCCATGTGGGCTGGGGTTGCCTGGCCTCAGAGTGGCTTTTTAATGAGGGACCTAAGGGATCTTGGTGTACACCAGAGCAAACTTGGGTCAGCAGTGTGCCCTTGTGGTGAAGGTGGCCAACTGTATGTTGTTCTGTATTAGCAAGAGTGTAGTCATCTGATTAAGGGGAGTGATCATTCCTTCTGTTCAGCTCTTGAGAGCACACCTAGGGTACCATAGCCAGTTTTCAGCTTTGCAGTGGAAGGTAGATACTCATGTTCTGGTGTGAGTCTAGCAGACAGCCAGAACATTTGGGGCATATGGCATGGGTTTGCTTAGTCTGGCAAAAATAAGGTCCTCGGCTACCTAATGGAAAGGTGTGAAGAAGTTTGGGGGTGAACTTCTCATGGATGTGCACTGGAAGAGAAGGGGCAATGATCAGAAACCACCCATGGTTGTTAGGCAAAAGAACATTACTAGAGTAATTAAACACTCTAAGAGGTTTACCAGCAGATCGAGATAGATGATTCTGCCGCCCTGCTCTGGGGAGACCTCACCTAGAGTATTGTGTCTGTCTCTGGGCTCCTTAACACAAGAAGGATGTGGACCTGCTGGAGCAGATCCAGAGAGCCATGAAATTCATTTGAGGGCTGGAGCACCTCACCTATAGAGACAGGCTAAAAGAACTGGGGCTGTTCAGCTCAGAGAAGACATGGGATGGCAATTCCACCATCTTCCCGGGCAGACTGTTCCAAAGCCTCACCACTCTCTCAGGAAAGAATTTTTTCCTAATGTCTAATCTAAATGTCCCCTGGAACAACTTAAGCCCATTTTCCTCTTATCCTGTTGCTAGTTACTTGGGAGAAGAGACTGACACCAGCCTCACTCCATCCTCCTTTCAGGTAGTTGTAGAGAGCAATGAGTAATCTCCCTTAAGCCTTCTCTTCTCCAGGCTAAACAGCCTCATCTCCCTCAGACACTCCTTGTATGATGCCCTCCAAACCCCTCACCAGCCTGGTTGCTCTGTTGCTCTTCTCTGGACACTATCCAGGACCTCAGTGTCTTTCCTGTATAGTGGTACCCAGAATTGAACAGAGTACTCAAGCTGTGGCCCCACCCTGGCTGAGTGCAGGGGCACCATCACTTCTCTGCTCCTTCTGGACATGCTGGCTTTGATCCAGGCCAGGATGCCCTTGTCCTTCTTAGCCATCTGGGCATGCTGCTGGCTCATGTTCAGCCAGCCCTTCTCCAGCACCTCCAGCTCCTTTTGCACTGGGCTGCTTTCCAGCCACTTGCTGCTGGTTGTTGTGGCCAAAGTGCAGGAGCCAGCACTTGGTCCTGTTAAACCTCATTCTGCTGACTTCAGCTTATTGATCTAACCTGTCCAGACCTCTCTGCAGAGCCTTCCTCCCCTTGAGCAGATCAACACTGCCACTCAATTTAGTGTCATCTGCAAGCTTGCTGATGGTGCCCTTGGCCCCCTCATCAAATCATCAGTAAAGAAATTGAACAGAACTGGCCTCAGTGTCCTGAAGAACCTGGAGTCTGCCCTCTGGCAGCCCATGGTAGCAGCTTTACTGACTCACTCCTTACTTCATCAGGAATTCTGTTGTTTCATGAGCACTGTTCATGGCCTCTGACCTCCACATGCCAAACCAGTCCTTCCCTGTTTGCAAATGGGAGGTCTGGTGAGGCACCTTCCCTGCTAGACTCATTTACCAGCTGAATTCCACTCCAGGAACCTCTGAGGTTGTTTCTTGTCAGTTGTGTTGCATTTCCAGTAGATGTCTGGTGAATTAAAGTCCCCCCCTGTGAACGAGGGCTGTAGAATGCCTCATCAGCCTCCTCACCCAAGTTGGGTGGCCTGTCTCCCAACAGGATAGCTGCCTTGTTGGCTGGCTTTTCCCTAAGTCCTTACTCATAAGCACTCACAGTTGTCAAGTTCCACCCAGTCAAAACACACCCTAACATATGGTGCCACCCCATCACCTCTCCTTCCTGCCTCTCCCTTCTGTAGACCTTCACTGCAGTACTCCAGTCATGAGAGTCATCCCAGCCACGTTTTTGTGATGGCAACTGTCACAAAGGTGTCCTGTTGCACAATGATTTCCTAGTTCCTCCTGTTTGTTGCCCATGCTGCATTGGTACTCAAGCTGAGCTTTCACCCCTGCCATGGGCACACCAGCCCTAGGCTCATCTTTGGGGAGCCTGGTTTTATCCCCTTCCTCAGCTCAGCTTAAAGCCTTGTCAGAGGGCCTTGCTGACTCTTGTGTGAGAGTCCTGCTCCCCTTTTGAGATGGCTGAACCCTGTCTGTGCCCAGCAGGCCCAGTGCCACAAAACTCTTCCCTTGGTCAGAGACACCAGAATTGCACTTGTGGTACCAGCCCCTGAGCCATGTGTTACTCAGCTGTGTTCTCCTGTTCCTTTCAGGGTTCAGTGCAGCCTTCCCTGGCATTGAGGAAAACACTCTCTGTGCTCCTCATCCTTCAACCAATCATCCCAGAGCCTTGAAGTCGTTTTCAGCTGCTTTTGCACTTGTGTACACAACCTCACATCACTTCCAGCCTGTATGACCAGTGACACATAATAATCAGACAGCCTAGGGAATTTCCCAGTACCATCTGGGAACATCTGTGATAAGGTCCCCCCTAAGAAGAGGAGGCTTAGGGGGGACCTTATCACTCTCTACAACTACCTGAAGGAAATCAAAGTGAAATGGAGGTCAGGCTCTGCTCCCAGGCAACTTGTGCCAAGATGAGAGGGCATGGCCTGAAGCTGTGCCAGAGGAGGTTTAGGTTGGATGTTAGGAAGCACTTTCTGATGGAAAGGAGAATTAGAGACTGGAATGAACTGCCCAGGGAGGTGGTGGAGTCACTGCCCCTGGAGGTGTTTAAGGCAAGCTTGGATGTGGCACTCGGTGCCATGGTGTGGTTGATGTGGTGGTGTTAGGTCATAGGCTGGGCTTGATGATCTCAGAGGTCTGTTGTGTGATTGCTGATCCTCTCCTTCCCTCGGTTGTTTTCACTAAAATGCCCCCCTCCTGCCTGAGGGGTTCAGCCATGTCCTGTGCTGGGCCTGTTGTGGAGCTGGGTGTGTGGCACAGGGCAGCTCCTGGCTTCCTTACACAGAGACCTCTCTAGCCCCCTGCTGCCACCACCTGTATAGCTGCACCCAGCACGGTCAGATTTGGAGTTTCAGCTGTTGGTTAGCTGTACTCTGAAAATGTGGGGAAAGGAGTGCTGGGCTAAATACTGCTGCTGACTGATCTTGAGGACTCTATTTTTAGAAGCTAACATTGCCTTCTGCTTTCCTGCAATTCCCTGCAAGACTGGACTGCTTCCTCCATCTGATGTCTTTTGGATGAACTACTTACTTGGTGCTGTACTCATGCTATTGCTGGAACACTTCTGATGCTTTCTGTCTGCCTGACTCCGCTTACACGGGAGAGATTTCAGTGCAAGCAGTGTTGTGGCAGTGAAATTCTGGGATAAGAATCATAGAATCCAACAGGTGGGAAGAGACCTCCAAGATTATAGAATCAAGCAGGTTGGAAGAGACCTCCAAGCTCATCCAGTCCAACCTAGCACCCAGCCCTATCCAATCAACCAGACCATGGCACTAAGTGCCTCATCCAGGCTTTGCTTGAACTCCTCCAGGGATGGTGACTCCACCACCTCCCCGGGCAGCCCATTCCAATGCCAATCACTCTCTGTTTGTATAGCAGCTCATTCACAAAGCAACAGGAGCATTTCAGTGAGTACTTAGAGCAAAGGTTTTTCTGAGGGTATTGGTTCATTAGAGTCTAGAAGAGTGCTGCTTCCAGCAACTGCTTCTCTCGTTACCTTTCATTGCTGTCACACAATGCTGCACACTGACACTGTGGGAGAAACCCGGGGGGCTACAGTATCATTTTCCCTGACAATGTAATCAAAGTGTGCTGTGTGGAGCCTGACCTGCTGAAGCAGTGTGCCCAGGTGGCCAAAAGAGCCAATGGCATCTGGCCTGGCTCAGGAGCAGTGTGGGCAGCAGGACAAGGGAGGTTCTTCTGTCCCTGGACTCAGCACTGCTCAGGCCACACCTTGAGTGCTGTGTCCAGTTCTGGGCTCCTCAATTCAAGAGAGAAGTTGCAGTACTGGAAGGTGTCCAGAGGAGGGCGCCAAAGCTGGTGAGGGGCCTGGAGCACAGCCCTGTGAGGAGAGGCTGAGGGAGCTGGGGGTGTGCAGCCTGCAGCAGAGGAGGCTCAGGGCAGAGCTCATTGCTGTCTGCAACTCCCTGAAGGGAGGCTGTAGCCAGGTGGGATTGGTCTCTTCTCCCAGAGACAAGCAGCAACAGAACAAGGGGACACAGACTCAAGTTGTGCCTGGGCAGGTCTAGGCTGGATGTTAGGAAGAAGTTCTTCCCATAGAGTGTGATTAGCATTGGAATGGGCTGCCCAGGGAGGTGGTGGAGCCACCATCCCTGGAGGTGTCTAAGAGGAGAGTGGATGAGGCACTTAGTGCTATGATTCAGTTAATTAGGAGGTGTTAGGTGCTAGGTTGGACTTGATGATCTCGAAGCTCTTTTCCCATTTGATTAGTTCTATGATATGGAGGAGTCAGAGTGCTCTTCGTGTCTGGATAAATGTGAGTACCCTCTGAAAAAGGACACACCATGATGTCTTACTGCTGTTTCAGGGGCCTAACCATGATGTCTTCACTTCTTAGTCTCCATACCTCTGCTTCTGGCTGCTAAGTGACCTAAAAGTTAATGTTTCTTTCATGTCAGTCACCCTTGCTCTACCGACCTGGCACAAAATGAGAGAAGGCAAAGAGATGTGCTTGTGGACAGCAGGAATGAGCAAAAAGCAGCACAAAATTAATGATTAATGGGCATGATTCTATGTAGGTAGTTGTAGCTGTTTCTACTGAGGCCTAGATTTCACATGCTAGCTAACAGCTTCATGAATTAGAGTCCAGAATATCCAGCTGAGCTTGAAATCAATGTATAATCCCATCAGTGATGTTACGCTTTGGTTCCTGCTACAGAAGAAAAGGTTAAGCAAAATGTGCCAACTTTTCAGCTGGTTTTTCTTTCTCTGTTAAGTTAGCAGTGAGCTGACCACATGTTAAAGATTAGCTGCTGATGGGCAAGTGATCAGAAGCTGTCCTCAATTGTGTGTCTAACCAGTGTGCCAGGCAACAGGAGAGATACGTGTTGAGTTATGTGGCTTTTAAAGGAGACCTTCAGGGCATGTGGTCTGTCCTGGGTGTCTGACTTGGCTGTGGATGGCATTTTTAATTCCTGTTGTGCTTTTTAACGTGTGGGCATTTTGCATTTGCCTAGCACTAGTCTGAGTGGTAAACTTTTCAGCTGGTGCTTGCAATGCTGGGCAGCCTCAGGAGCTGCACCTTTCAGAGCATCTTTAAGCAAAGGAGCTGCTTTGTCTTTGCAGGTGAGGAAGCATGCAGCTGCTGGCTGGCTTTAGATTGGGAACTGTGGGGTGGTTGGCTGTTTCTTTTAAACTTATAATACTAAAAAAACACAGAATCAGAGAAACTTGGGGAAGGGACCTCCAGAGATCATTGAGTCCAACCCCCCTGCCAAGGCAGGATCACTCACAGTAGTCTGCCTAGGAACATATCCAGGCAGGATTTCACAGTATCCCCAGAGTTGGAAGAGACCTCACAGATCATCAAGTCCAACCCTTCACCACAGAGCTCAAGGCCAGACCATGGCACCAAGTGCCACGTCCAATCCTGCCTTGAACAGCTCCAGGGACAGCGACTCCACCACCTCCCCGGGCAGCCCATTCCAGTGTCCAATGACTCTCTCAGTGAAGAACTTTCTCCTCACCTCCAGCCTAAATCTCCCCTGGCGCAGCCTGAGGCTGTGTCCTCTCGTTCTGGTGCTGGCCACCTGAGAGAAGAGAGCAACCTCCTCCTGGCCACAACCACCCCTCAGGTAGTTGTAGACAGCAATAAGGTCTCCCCTGAGCCTCCTCTTCTCCAGGCTAACCAATCCCAGCTCCCTCAGCCTCTCCTCGTAGGGCTGTGCTCAAGGCCTCTCCCCAGCCTCGTCGCCCTTCTCTGGACATGATTTGAAAGTCTCCAGAGAGGGAAACTCCACAACCTCTCTGTTCCAGGGCTCTGTCACCCTGACTCTACAGAAGGTTCTCCTCCTGATGAGGTGAAACCTTCTGTGCTGCAGTTTGTATCCATTGCTGCTTGTCTTATTGCTACTGACCACTGAAAAGAGGTTGCCCCCCTCCACTTGACACCCACCCCTCAGGTATTTGGATCCAAGTATTTAATCTCACAGAATCAGCTTGACTCAAAAACACCTCAGGCAGTAACTCTAACTTAGTGCTTACAAGCAAATGAGTCCTAAGTACTTACAAGCAAATGAGTCCTACTTCTATTGGTAGAAAAGAACCGAACTATTTCTTTAACTGCTTCTTCATTTGCAGAAGCTGTGAAAGAAATAAAACTTCATTCCTCCTGGATGAGGTTAGGAGAAATGAAAATTTGCAATTTCTGCCTCAACTTAGATAAAATGCCTGAGGTATGACTGTCTAATAGAAGCACTGGAGATTTAACATGTGCTGGAACATCATTTTCCTAGAAATACAATTTCTCAAGCAGTGTCTTAATCTGAATATTTAAACAGTTTTTCTTCACATGTCTGAGTGTGTGTGAGAAATGGGTGAAGAGTTAAAGAACTCTTTGAAGGGATATAAAGTACAAGCAATAAATGATGTAGGAGGGTAGGAAAGACCTGCAGAGGGACCTGGACAGGCTGGATGGGTGGGCAGAGGCCAATGGGATGAGATTGAACAAGGCCAAGTGCAGGGTTCTGCACTTTGGCCACAACAACCCCAAGCAGCACTACAGGATGGGGACAGAGTGGCTGAGAGCAGCCAGGCAGAGAGGGACCTGGGGATACTGTTGGATAGTAGCTGAGGATGAGGCAGCAGTGTGCCCAGGTGGGCAGGAGAGCCAGTGGCATCCTGGCCTGCATCAGCTATGTTTGCATTCTTGCTCTTATACCTCTCAGCAAGCCTATGAGTGAAGTAGCCATCCCCATTGTTTCCCAGCCTGTAATCTAGTTCTTCTCACCAAAACATTCTAGCTGGCTTCAAACTAGCACAAACTGTCAGAGCCTTAAAGTGAGCAACGCTCCATAACTGTGCTGCCTCTGAGGCCACCTTTAAAAATGCTTTGCTGAAAGTGTCTCACCACTGTTAAAAAATAGGGAAGGACACTGATGGAAAATGGCTTGTGAAAGAGCAATGTGCAGAGCTGGAAGAGAAACCTCAATCTGTTTCTGCCAAAATAGATCACAGAGCTCATCCACCCCACATCTACTTCCCCAGGACATCCAGGGGGTGCACTGAAGGCCTGCATCTTGGTGAGATGTGCTTCATTGGGTACTTTGTCTCTGCACACCTGATGCTTCAGCTCGCCTGCACTTGAGGAGAAATTAGTCTTGGTTAGTGTTAGTTTTTTATTTGATTGCCTTGTTGAAGTCTTCTGTGCTGTCCAGACAGATTCAAACTTTCTCTCTGCTGATTATTTAATTCAGAAATGTGTTTAGGACTTGTAATGAAGCTCTGCTGCTCTAAAATAAGCACCATTCATTTTCCTGAGGAGGCAAGTGTTGCCTTTTAGAGCAGATGTGGGCTTTTGTCCTGGCTCTGTCATTCAGCTGATTGGCTCACTAAGAAGTGCTCCTCCCCACATGTGTTTTGAAGATTTAGCACCTGGTAAACGTCTCTGTGCTCTGAACTTCTTTTTGCTGCAGCCTGTTCATTAGCAAATGTACTTGGTACAGATATCTAAGTCGTGCTGAATGAATGTTGCTGATTGCTGACTCTTGATTGCCATGCCAAGGGATTTCAGCAATGAAATGCCAATAAGCTTGGAGTAAATAAATAACCTTAGGTGTTTTTTTCTTCTTTAGAAGTACTCATCTTGTGTTGTTAGTCTGTGGACACCACAAGGCAGTGCCACAAATCCATAATGGATCATAGAATCTCATAGAATCAACCAGGTTGGAAGAGACCTCCAAGCTCATCCAGTCCAACCTAGCATCCAGCCCTAGCCAGTCAACCAGACCATGGCACTAAGTGCCTCATCCAGGCTTTTCTTGAACACCTCCAGGGATAAGTCCTTTGAAATAAGTCCTTGAAACAAGTCCTTTACTATGAGGGTGGTGGAACACTGGAACAGGTTGCCCAGGGAGGTGGTTGGGGCCCCTTCCCTGGAGACATTCAAGGTGAGGCTGGGCAGGGCCAGTTGAGGATGTCCCTGCTGATGACAGAGGGGGTTGGACTGGATGACTTTCAGAGGTCCTTTCCCACCCAGACCATTCTATGCTTCTGTTAACAACAGACTAAGCATTTGAGATTGTGCTCTTGCTGGCTTTATCTGTCTGCAGGAATGGGTATCTTAATAGCCTGGTCTCTAGAAATTCTTAATAGCCTGGTCGCTAGAAATTCAGGCACTTGAACTGTTCATCTCTTCCTCACCAACTTGTTCTTCATCATCCAGCTGAACTTTGTGTGTACCTGTAACTTGTAGCCTGTGTGGGTTGAGCTGCAGTTTTTGTGGAGGGTTGTCCTCTGCCTGTTTTCAGAAGAGCACATGGATCCTTACCAGAGACAGCATCACACAGGCTACCTTCTAATGAGCTTCATCATGACTTAGTGCCATGGTCTGGTTGATTGGCTAGGGCTGGGAGTTAGGTTGGACTGGATGAGCTTGGAGGTCTCTTCCAACCTGGCTGATTCTATGATACACCAGGGCAGGTTTAAGCTGGAGGAAGTTCTTCACAGGAAGTGTGATTGGCATTGGAATGGGCTGCCCAGGGAGGTGATGGAGTCACCATCCCTGCAGGTGTTCAAGCAAAGCCTGGATGAGGCACTTAGTGCCATGGTCTGGTTGATTGGACAGGGCTGAGTGATAGGTTGGACTGGATGAGCTTGGAGGTCTCTTCCACTGACACTGCTCAGAATAACCTCCCTTGTCCTACTGGCCACACTGTTCCTGATACATCAAATATGTTACCTGGCTGTGGATATTGAATGTGTGAAGCTGAAAGTGTAAGCAAGGCTGTTGCAGAAGCAGTGTGCACAGAAACCTGCACCATGGGAAGTCCTGGCCTGGGTGAAGCTGCTGGTGAGTCACTGCCAGTCCTAGCAGCTCTGAAGCACAGGAAGGTTATTGTACCCTGCCACTGCCTGCTGTCAGCAGTGAGTCATGGGTACTTCTGGTGCTAGGAAAATGAGGCAAACAGATTTGGAGGGTTAAGTTCTTGCTCAAAATAAATGCTCAAGCATTGCAGCGAGGCTATCAGATGCCTGCTGGGAAATTAATGCATGTTTAGTGCTTCATTGCCATCATGCTTTAAGTGATACTACTTTTTTAAACTGCTGCTAAAAGATTGGTTTCCAGGAATTTACTTTTCAGAAGAGAACTCTGGAAGAAATCTC
Organism: Pogoniulus pusillus; assembly: GCF_015220805.1. Lineage (NCBI taxonomy): Eukaryota > Metazoa > Chordata > Aves > Piciformes > Lybiidae > Pogoniulus > Pogoniulus pusillus. The sequence goes on from NC_087278.1 coordinate 21,175,616, forward strand.
CTCTTAGCAGCAACTTCAAACTATTGTATTTGCTTCAGAATAGGTTGTCATAAGGGTGTGCTGCCCACGTCTGTGTTACTGTGGTGCAACTTTTTTGGGATACATTAAAATATTTTGATGATCTGCATGACAATTCCCCTTTTGTGAAGAGGAAAAAAACTCCAAGGAGAGGTTGATCACCATAGAAAGGCTTGTAGAGAAGTGCAACATATTGCTAGATTAAATGATGTAGCCAAAAGAAGAGCAAACAAACTCTTGCACTGAAGACCTCTTTTTTATGAGAGGAAACTTGGAGGTGACACCAAGCTTGGTGGCTGTGTTGATGTGCTAGAGGGTAGGGAGGCTTTGCAACAGGACCTGGACAGGTGTGACCCATGGGCCAAGGTAACTGTGTGAAGTGTAACAAGGCCAAGTGCCAGGTCCTGAACCTGGGTCACAACAACCCCATGGGAAGCTACAGATCTGGGGATGTGTGGTTGGAAAGCTGCAACTCAGAGAGGGACCTGAGGGTTTTGGCTGACAGTTGGTTAAATATGAGCCAGCAGTGCCCAGGTGGCCAAGAAAGCCAATGGCATCCTGGCTGGGAGCAGAAACACTGTGGCCAGCAGGGACAGGAGGGGGTCATCCCCCTGGACTCAGCACTGGCAAGGCCACACTTCGAGTGTTGTGTTCAGCTCTGGGCTCCTCACTCCAGGAAGGGCATTGAGGGGTTGGAGCATGTCCAGAGAAGGGCAAGGAGGCTGGAGAAGGGCCTGGAGCACCTGGGCTATGAGGAGGGGCTGAGGGAGCTGGGGGTGTGCAGGCTGGAGAAGAGAAGGCTCAGGGCAGAGCTCAGTGCTGTCTACAGCTGCCTGAAGGGAGGTTGGAGCGAGGAGGGGGCAGCTTCTGCTGCTTGGTGGCAAGGGGCAGGAGCAGAGGAAATGGTTCCAAGCTGCAGCAGGGCAGGTTCAGGCTGGATGCTAGGAAATATTTTTTTCCCAGGGAGGGTTCTCATCCCTTGGAATGTTCTGCCCAGGGCAGTGCTGGAGTCCTCCATCCCTGGAGGTGTTTCAGCAGCCTGTGGAGCTGGCACTTAGGGACATAGCTTAGTGTTGACCCTGCAGTGCTGGGTCTAGAGTTGGACTGGATGAGCTCAGAGGTCTCTTACCAAGCACATGTCTTCTGTGGCTCTGCGAAAGGGACAGGAGGAGCAGCTTTCGAGTTGAGAACAAGTTGAAAGTGTTTGCAATGAGTAATGCTGCTCAATAAAGCAGAGGAACTGCTGGTGGTAGCTGTAGATAAGGGGGTGGGTGTTACAGAGGAGTCGCTTATGGAATTGTCTGTGCTGTAGTGAGGAGGTAGCTGTGGGCATGACATGGGCAAAAAGTATAATGCTCAGAAAATCAATACCAAATTCTCCAGGTCGCAGACTAGATGAATTGCTCTTGTTAAAGGACATAATCAAGATGAATTCACCTTACTGTTATTGCCTTCTGTAGATTTTCAAAGGTGTGATACAAGAGCAGTGAAGCCTAAAGAAGGACTTTAGACCAAGAGAGTGGAAATGGTTTCATGAGAGCTCTTAGTCATGCAGCATTTATTGATCTCAAACCTTTTCAGCGTTTCACCATTGATCCAGCCTGGCCAAATCTCTCTGTAGAGCCTTCTTACCCTGAAGCAGATTGTATGCAAACATCCTGAGAGTGCTTGTACAGACTATTGCTGAGGACACTGATCAGAACAAGCTGTAGTACTGAGCCCAGGGGAGCACCACTAGTCACAGGCCACCAACTCCGTCACCACCGTTCTTTGGGGGGCTGACCAGAGAGGAGAAGCCTTCATGGATCTTCAGGAATTTGGAGCACTTGATTCTGGTCCTGAGTTTGTGAACTGTCTGCTCACAATCTCCGTAGCAAGTTTTTCTCCAAATAGTGTTGCCAACGGAGTGCTGTAATGATGAGTTAAAGAGAGATTAATGTTAGGTGAAGTCTTGGAGAAATGCAAGGATTCCAAAATTCAGGATTGGGGGGTGGTTTCTTAGTAACATGCTCAGAGTTGCTGCCTTGAGTGGGTTTATCACAGTGAAGAAACAGCTAAACTGCAGTGCCTCCAGCTCTGGAGCCCTCAACAAAGGAGGGACATGGACATGATGGAGTGGGTCCAGAAGAGGCCACAAAAATGATCAGGGGGTTGGAGCAGCACTGCCACAAGGACAGGCTGAAGGAGCTGGAGGTGTTCAGCCTGGAGAAGAGAAGGCTTCAGGGAGACCTAACAGCAGCCTGACAGTGCCTGAAGGGGGCTACAAGAAGGCTGCAGAGAGACTGTTTGCAAAGGCCTGCAGGGACAGGACCAGGGCAATGGCTTCAGATTAGAGCAGAGCAGAATTAGGTTGGATGTTAGGAACAAGTTGTTTGCCATGAGCGTGCTGGAACACTGGAACAGGTTGCTTGGAGAGGTGGTTAGGGCCTATCCCTGGAGATATTGAAGGTGATGCTCAACAGGACTCTGGGCAACCTGATCTAGTTGAGGATGTCCCTGGTGAGTGCAAAGAGAGCTGGATGAGCTTTGGAGGTCCCTTCCAACCCAGCCCATTCTGTAATTTAACTTTTGGTCTGTTTTTGGAATAACATTTGCAAAACCTACAAGAAAATGGTGTGGATAAGGAGGGATTATTTCTTGAGGAGAGGGGGATTATTTCTCAGGAAAAGCACAGTAAGTTGTCCTGAAGTGTGTATTGAACTTTGCATGGAACTAGGTTTCACCACTGGCTCTTCAGCCTCATTCATTAGAAAGAGGGAGTCCCACAACATACCCAAGAGATGAGAATTTGGGGCTTCAGAAGCCACTGTTTTCTGTTTCCCTGAAATAAAACACACAACACTAGAGAGGTGAGCTTTCCAGATTTTCAGTGTTACATGCCATTTACATTAACCAATTCTAGTTGTAGATGAGCAGGGTCTTCTAAAACATGCAGTTCTGAGCTTAATAGCTGTGTCCAGCACTTCTGCAATGCTTTAGCTCTTGCCAGGGTTGGTGGATTGGTTCCTCAGACACAGAGAAGGGAACTCCTTTCTCCTTTCTGCCTTGACAGTTGCTCATGCAGATATATCAACAGATTAAGATGCTCCTCTGAATAATTTTCAAAGGCAGAACACTTGATTACAAGATAATCTGCATAAATGCACCCAAATTGGAACCAAAAGACTGTCTAGGACAGCATTTCTGTCCATTTTGTCTCTATTTTTGAAGCTCTTAAACGGTTATGTGTTTTCAGCCCAGTATATAAAGCAGCATGAGAGTTCAGGCATTGCTCTGCAAGGAGCCTGACAACTGAATCATACAGGCAACCAGCTTGGAAGAGACCTCCAAGCTCAGCCACTCCAACCTAGCACCCAGCCCTGGCCAGTCAACCAGACCATGGCACTAAGTGCCCCAGCCAGGCTTTACTTGAACACCTCCAGGGACAGTGACTCCACCACCTCCCTGGGCAGCCCATTCCAATGCCAATCACTCTCTCTGCCAACAACTTCCTCCTAACATCCAGCCTAGACCTGCCCTGCCACAACTTGAGACTGTGTCCCCTTCTTCTGTTGCTGCTTGCCTGGCATAAGAGCCCAACTCCACCTGGCTACAGCCTTTGCTCAGGTAGTTGTAGACAGCAGTGAGGTCTGCCCTGAGCCTGCTCTTCTGCAGGCTGCACACCCCCAGCTCCCTCAGCCTCTCCTCACAGGGTTTGTGCTCCAGGCCCCTCACCAGCTTCGTTGCCCTTCTCTGGACACCTTCCTGCACCCCAACATCTCTCTTGAATTGAGGAGCCCAGAACTGGACACAGCACTCAAGGTGTGGCCTGAGCAGTGCTGAGTCCAGGGGCAGAATAACCTCCCTTGTCCTGCTGGCCCCAGTGCTCCTGAGCCAGGCTGGGATGCATTGGCTCTCTTGGCCACCTGGGCACACTGCTGAATGAATGATGTACTGCTTGACTATGTAGTAACGATTCATGAGGACACAGTTCCTGAAAGGTTTTATTAAGAGCCAGAATTCACTCAGTGAAAGATTTACCTTAAATGATCTCGGCAGCATTGTCTGTACCAGCTGTGCCTCTTGATCCGTAGTTAAGGCAGGACTACTCTCTGCTAGATTTGTGCTTGTTGCAATGGACTCAGGTCTCCTCTGAGTTCCTCTGCCTGCTCCCTTGATGTGCACGGTTGGGCAGGAATGATATTAAAGCTTTTCACTGACAGAAGCTGTTCTAGCTGCCACCCCATTTTGGCTTGTCTGATTCACTTTCTGGTCAGATGCATTTCTGATGCATGCTACGAGCCCAGCTTACTGCACCTAATGGCATGAAAAGTGACAGAAGTTAGTGCTTGCCAGACAAGGGAGAGAGAAAAGGTAAGAAAATGCTCTTACTGCAATGCATGGAGCTGCATATTTGCCAGGACTCTTATTTCTTTAGCAGAATACAAACAAGTAATCAGAGCTCACATTTGCATGTAAATAAACCACGATGTTTAAGTAGTGTAATGCTAACCCACTTTGGACAGCCCAGTGGGAAATAGAGGCTAAAATCAGTATGGAAATGGTTGATTCCTATGAGAAATCCTAAACATTTGCCTTAATCCCAAAATGTCTGTTCCCAGGAAAGAGGAGGGAAGCTTTCAAGAATCCAGTTTCTTGGCTCCAGGACGCTTGCATACTGACACTGGAAACCTGTGAAATGTAGATGCTGGGAAGATTTGCATGAGAAAAAGCTTTGGAAGTGCAAACGCACAGCTCCTGGGACTAGCTGGTGTGACTTCAGAAATGGCATCCTGGCTGGCAGCAGAAACACTGTGGCCAGCAGGGACAGGAGGGGATCATCCCCCTGGGCTCAGCACTGGGGAGGCCACAGCTCGAGTGTTGTGTGCAGTTCTGGGCCACTCACTCCAGGAAGGACAGTGAAGGGCTGGAGCATGTCCACAGCAGGACAAGGAGGCTGGAGAAGGGCCTGGAGCCCCTGGGCTATGAGGAGAGGCTGAGGGAGCTGAGGGTGTTCAGGCTGGAGAAGAGGAGGCTGAGGGCAGAGCTCATTGCTCTCTACAGCTGCCTGAAGGGAGGTTGGAGCGAGGATGGGGCAGCCTCTGCTGCTTGGTGGCAAGGGACAGGAGCAGAGGAAATGGTTCCAAGCTGTGCCAGGACAGGTTCAGGCTGGATGCTAGGGAATATTTCTTCCCAGAGAGGGTTCTCATCCCTTGGAATGTTCTGCCCAGGGCAGTGCTGAAGTCTCCATCCCTGGAGGTGTTTCAGCAGCCTGTGGGGCTCTCACTTAGGGACATGGTTTAGTGTTGACCCTTCAGTGCTGGGTCTAGAGTTGGACTGGATGAGCTTGGAAGTCTCTTACCAACCAAATGTTTTCTGTGGTTCTGTGAAATAATTTTCTTTTGAGTTCTTTGCCTACTAAATCATTTCTAGTATGTGTCATGAAGTTCAGATTCCATTAGGAAGGCAGAGAGGTGTCAGAATGATATTCATAGTTCCAAACCTGATACAGTTAAGCTGATGTTTTACCAAAGTTTACTGAGTTTGCCTTTAACTGAATGAGAATATTTATTTGTATCACACAGCTCTGCACACACAGTTCATGAGAATACATTAGCTTTCTACTCTGCATCAGGTATTCTGTAGAAACTCTGCTTTATTCCTTGAAAATAGGAATAGCTTGCAGGATCACAGGATGGAAAGAGACCTCTGGAGATCTTCCAAGTCCAACCCCCCTGCTAGAGCAGGACCAGAGAATCTAGAGCAGGTTGCACAGGAACACACCCAGACAGGGCTGGAAAGGCTCCACAGAAGGAGACTCCACAACCTCTCTGGGCAGCCTGTGCCAGGGCTCTGGGACCCTTACAGTCAAGAAGTTCTTCCTCATGTTGAGCTGGAATTTCCTGTGCTGCGGTTTCCACCCCTTGCCCCTTGTCCTATGCCAGGGCACAGTGAGCAGAGGCTGTCCCTGTCCCTTCCTTCCTGACCCCCAGCGATTCATAGACATTGCTCAGATCCCCTCTCAGCCTTCTCCTCTCCAGTCTAAGCAGCCCCTGGGCTCTCAGCCTCTCCTCATCGGGCAGTGCTGCAGTCCCTGCAGCATCCCTGTAGATAAAATGTTTCAGGTGGATGTTTACCACCCAATAACCTGTGCACTGCCTTGCTTCTGGTTTACACACAGCCTTTTTTCTTTTGGGTGTACCTGAACACTTAGTGTTGAGGGGATTGAATTGCAGTTTGGGCTCTTCTGTGGCTATAGGTTTATGAGGTTAGAGACTTAGGTTGCTGATCTGCTTACTTTAGAAGTTTACCTTCATTCCTACTGGTTTGCTTGTGGTCTGTGGGAGTTGTTTTTTGAAGACAAGGGCGAAGGAATTAGGCTGCTGCACACTGCCCCCTTAAACCAAACGAGTCATTTTGTGTGAGTCTAGCTCAGCTGACAAATGTGTTACTGACAGCTTAAGCTCTTCACAGCACTTTTTTACCATCTTGCCCTTCTGCTGTCTCAGAGATACTGCAGTGCATGATTGTCCTTAATAGACTTTGGATTTCTTGAAATCTCACAAATGAAATGCTGTGAAAATCATAACTGTGCTTTGTATCTCAGCTAAACGTGAGAAAAAGCACTCATTCATTCCCACTTAAATAGGGGGTTTGAAGCCCCTGATCCATCTTACAGGGATGTGTGTAGCATTTCTGGAACTGGCAAGTGGTGTTTCGTCACAGCCCTGCTGGACACCTGACATTGGCCCTTTTTTCCTTTCCTTTGCGTGGGCTGCAGCTGAATGTCAGCAGGGACTCCCTCAGCCAGCCAGGTCTTTGCTCCTGCCCTGCATTCAGCAGAATCTACTTCCCTGAAACGCTGCCAGAGCATTAACTCTTTGAGAAAAGGAGAGATTGCTTTCCTGGAGAGACCAAGTCCTATCCCAGCATTTGAAATGTGATCTTTTCTAAGCAGAGTGTGGTTCATCCTCTCAAAATGTTTGAAATGCTTTGCTTTCGTTATAAAGAAAGTGAGGGGATGAGTCCAGCATCAGTAAGTTTGCAGATGACACCAAGCTAGGAGCAGGTGTGGATCTGTTAGAAGGTAGGAGAGCCCTGCAGAGGGACCTGAACAGGCTGGATAGGTGGGCAGAGGCCAACAGGATGACATTTAACAAGGCCAAGTGCAGGCTTCTGCACTTTGGCCACAACAACCCCAAGCAGCACAACAGGCTGGGGACTGAGTGGCTGAAAAGCAGCCAGGAAGAAAGGGACCTGGGGGTAGTGATAGATAGTAAGCTGAAGATGAGCCAGCAGTATGCCCAGGTGGCCAAGAGAGCCAATGGCATCCTGGCCTGGCTCAGGAACAGTGTGGCCAGTAGGACAAAGGAGGTTATTCTGCCCCTGGACTCAGCACTGCTCAGGCCATACCTTGAGTGCTGTGTCCAGTTCTGAGCTCCTCGATTCAAGAGAGATGTTGAGGTGCTGGAAGGTGTCCAGTTAGTGCCATGGTCTAGCTGACCATGCTGGGTGCTAGGTTGGACTGGATGATCTTGGAGATCTGTTCCAACCTGGTTGATTCTATGGCCCCTGTTTTCCCATCATTTTATTGCCCCATATTGTCTTGCCAAGGTGTAAAAGAACTGGTTTTAGATGGTTGGGTTTTGCAAACCATGGCACTGCTTCCTACCTTGTGATTCATTGCTGTGACACACTGTTGTATAACTGCATGCTGTGTTTTCTCCTGTTTATGGGAAAGAGTAGGCTCTGCTCTTCCTTTTGTGCTGATCTTACTGGATTTTTTTTTTCTTGGTGTTCCAAGAAATTAGTTTCATTGGTTAACCTACTTAGAATTTAAATCCAGAATATTAAAGAGAACTTAGCTACAGAAGTGTTCAGTGCCTAGGTACATTCCCTCTGTTGCAGAACTCAGAGTTCTAGTTGAGGCATTTAGACTCTGAATAAAGTTTAGGGTGAACTACAATCTGATTATTGTAGTACAGAGACAGCATCTGCACTGTGAATGGGTCAAGTCAGGCAACAAAACCCAAGTGGACAAAGGCATATTGGAACTTTAAACACCACAGCTTGGTGTGTCACACTGTCTTGTAAAGGCAGGTGTGGAAATCCTGCCTTTAAAACACATGCCAGAGCTTTATCTTTTCTTCCAAACTCATCTGGTGACAATGGCTGCCTCCTTCTAGTCTAAAAGGTGGGATTAGAGTGCAGGTCCTGGTTGTGAAGTGTGAAGAAAATTCCTTTTTCTGGCTATGTTAAAATGCATATCCCTTACTTCCTGCAACTCCCTGAGCAAAGGCTGTAGCCAGGTGGGGTTGGTCTCTTCTCCCAGTCAAGCAGCAACAGAAGAAGGGGACACAGTCTCAAGCTGTGCCAGGGCAGGTCTAGGCTGGATGTTAGGAGGAAGTTGTTGGCAGAGAGAGTGATTGGCATTGGAATGGGCTGCCCAGGGAGGTGGTGGAGTCACCATCCCTGAAGGTGTTGAAGCCAAGCCTGGATGAGGCACTTAGTGCCATGGTCTGGTTGATTGGCCAGGGCTGGGTGCTAGATTGGGATGGATGAGCTTGGAGGTCTCTTCCAACCTGCTTGATTCTATGATTCTTTTGGAATGGTAAGACAATAGATGTCAAAGTTACTTGGAAGCATTGCTGTTCAGATCTTTCTGTTCTTAGGTTTGCTACCAAAAAGAATAAGAAGCTGTGCTCTCTTCAGTATTTTCTCTCAGGCTTATGGGATCTTTCAAATTTTCATGCAAAATGGAAAGGATTAAACAGGGAGAAATGAAAAGAGCTGCCTGCAGCAAGGCTCCCACTCTTGCCAGTGCAGCAGTACCTGTGTTGTGTTACCCTTCCTGGATGATCTTGGAGGTCTCTTCCAAACTGGTTGATACTATGATTCTATGACTGCTTTCTGAACCAGGTGTAAAGAGCTCCTATACCGTTGCTGTAATCTTACTGAGGGTTGGATACCCATCTAATCAACCTGCTGAGGGGTGGGAAATGGGAGTTTGAGTCCTGCTGGGTGGAGGGAAAGATTGAATCCTGTTCTGCTACTTAAAGATGGAAATTTTGCAGTGCTGCATGAAAGCCAAACTGTCCCTGCACAGAGCCCGGGTAACAAATTTTGAAGTTGCTCCATGGAAGTAATAGAGGCAGAGGAACACCTGGTAAGAAGTTGTGTTTCCTCCTTGGCCTTTTAGGATTTATGTTTGTGGATGTGGACTTGCTGGAGCATGACCAGAGAAGGGCCATGAGGATGCTCAGAGGGCTGCAGCAGCTCTGCTGTGAGCACAGACTGAAAGAGTTGGGGCTGTGCAGGCTGGAGAAGAGGAAGCTCCCAGGTGACCTTCTTGTGGCCTGCCAGTGTCTGAAGGGGACCTACAAAAAAGCTGGGGAGGGACCTTTTAGGCTCTGAGGGAGTGAGAGGACTGGAAGGAATGGAGCAAAGCTGAAGGTGGGGAGCTTCAGCCTGGACGTGAGGAGGAAGTTGTTCAGCGTGAGAGTGGTGAGAGCCTGGAATGGGTTGCCCAGGGAGGTGGTTGAGGCTCCATGGCTGGAGGTGTTTAAGGCCAGGCTGGATGGGGCTGTGGGCAGCCTGCTCTAGGGTAGGGTGTCCCTGGCCATGGCAGGAGGCTGGAACTAGATGATCCTTGTGGTCCCTTCCAACCCTGACTGATTCTGTGATTCTAATTTCATTGAATCAAGCAGGTTGGAAGAGACCTCCAAGCTCATCCAGTCCAACCTATCCCCAGCCCTATCCAGTCAACTAGACCATGGCACTAAGTGCCTCGTCCAGGCTTTCAATGGGTCTGAGAAGTTTTTTGCCTATGTAACCTTAAATAATACTTCACAGCAGATGAAATCATAAAAAAGGAGTTTGGTTGTGGTGATTTAGTCCATTGATGTTTATAAATAACTGAAGTTTGATTCCAAGACAGCACTGAGTAGAGGAAGTAATTCATTTAGTAGATGATGTGGTTGATCAGAAGAAGCTTTTTTCCTTGCCTGGGAGAAAGGAAATGCTGAAGTGGCAGTATGTGGAGAGGCAGGTGGAAGCATGTAGGAATTGATTTGTTAGCTGGAGGAACACCACACAGCTGGGCTATGGATAAGTAGAGCCTCTGAAATACAAACAGAATTCACTCGTGGGGAATCATCAAGTTCTATCTAGTGAGGCTATAGGTGAAGTTTAATGACATTTAAGTACATTTTCTTGCTACTGCTTTTGTAGTCCTCCTGGCTTTATTTTAATGAGTGCAGGAAGTTTTCTCTTAAAGCTTGATCAACATAGATTAATTGAACAGATGCAGTAGTTTGGATTGTCTGCCTGCAGAGTCGTGATTGCTGTAAGGCTCGGAGCTTGTCTGACATTCTTACTTTGACTTTGGAGAAGTGACATTCAGTGAAGATTTAAATCTTCTAAGTTGCTTCTAAAACCATATTGGAAATCCATATTGATTCCCTTCAGATGTTTCTTTTATACTGCTGAATGTTGACAGGAATGCTGTACCTTCAGAACCCAGAAATTCATCATCCCCTTACCAAATATACCCATGCTATGTTATCACAGAGATGCTGTAGCCTGAAGCTAGTTTTAGATTAACTGAATTAGTAGCTTCCAAGTATTGTCTTACTGAAATAGCAGCAGCAAAGACACTTACAGCATCTTAAATCATAAAGTGATTTCAGTTTATGCTGGTACCATATAGTATGGTTCCATTTTTTTCTGTACCAGGTCTTTGACTGCACATTCCCACCCCTGCTTTGCACCAAGATCAGCACTGGAGTAGTCCCACCATAAAGTGGAGCAGAGATCTGGCTGGGAGGGCTTTTCCTTTATTGTTTTGATGGGGCTAGTTTTCAAGCAGGTGAAGCTTTGATCCAGGGATCAGTACCAGCCACATAAGGAAGCAGAGAGCGCTGGACTGTTCCTTTTAGTGGTGGTGTGGGCTTGGCTGAGCTGATTGTGAAGCAGCATCTTCTGTTTTGAAAAGCTTGCCTTAGGGCAGAACACAGAAGGAGGGGAAGTACTTGCTGTAAGGAACTGTGCTGCAAATGCTACCTTCTGTCGATTGGCTTTTCTTAGACTCTCAGAATGGAAGAGACCTCAGGAGGTCAGCTGGTCCAACGTGCTCAGGCAGGGTCACCTAGACCCAGTTGGCCAGGACCATTTGCAGACAGCTTTTGAGTCTACCCAAAGAATTGATCACATAATATTGTGATCAGTTTATTATTCTTAAATAATACTTAACCCCAAATCTTCTTACATCTCCTTTTTTTCACAAGTGTTTGAGTGAAATTAAGTACTTGGATTTTTGTCAGATTTGACACACTCTTCACATGATAAATCTTAAACAGTGTGTCACAGGATGACAGAATGATAGAGCTTGGAGGGGACCTCTGCAAATCATCTAGTCGAAATGCCCTGCTAGAGCAGGTTCACCTAGAGCAGGTTGCACAGGATGGTATCTAGGTGGGTTTTGAATGACTCCAGAGGTGAAGACTCCACCACCTCTCTGGGCAGCCTGTTCCAGTACTCTGTCACTCTCAATGTAAAGAAGTGCTTCCTCATGTTTAGATAGGACTTCTTATGTTCGAGTTTGTGCCCATTGCTTCTTGTCCTGTCACTGGGCACCACTTGGAGAAGGTTGGCCCCATCCTCCTGCACCCCCCTTTCAGGATTTATAAGCTTTGTTAAGAGCTCACTTCAGTCTGTTCTTCTCCAGGCTGAAAAGCTCCAAGTCTTTCAGTCTTTCCCCATGAGAGATATGCTCTAGTCCCCTAATCATCTTGATAGCCCTTTACTGAACCCTCTCAAACAGTTCCCTGTCCTTCTTGAATTGGGGAGCACTGTATTGAACACACTACTCAAGACAAGGCCTTGTCAGGGCTGAGTAGAGTGGGGGAAGACCCTCCTGTGTCAAGATTGTAACTAAGAGTACCTAACCAGCACTTCAGCCTTGGCAGACACTGGAAGTAGCCATCTTCTAGACACCAATTTTCATAATACAAAGGTAGACCCCAGGGATCAGCCCTCCTGGCATATTCCCAGTCAAATTCACTTGGTGTATTTCTCATCCTTAGCAATCACATTTTTATTCAGTGTGGTAATACTTCACCATTTTTAGCTTAATACTTTTGTCTTGCAGAGAGAAAATATCTAAGTGTGACGTGGGAGCTGTTTGGTATGCAAGCTGTGCTGCTATCCCCCTGTATTAACTCACTCTGTTCACAGTCATTGAGACAGGATTTATTGGCTTGCACAACCACAAATGACTGCTGATTATTTGATTTACTTCACATCCCTCTTACTAGGGTGGTAATTTGTGTTCTGCACTAAAATCTTCATGTATAAAACGGCGTGATGCCACCCTTGTCCTCAGTCAGCATCTATCCAATTATCTGTAGTTGTGACATGGTGAACTTTCTTCTTTAGGGCTGCTGGGAAATCTGTGCTCCGTGTGGTTTTAGTGCTGAAGTTCTCAGGAGCCTTTGTGGCTGATTACCTTTCATTAGATGGTAGGCAGGTTCAAACAGAATCATAGAATCATAAAATCAACCAGGTTAGAAGAGACCTCCAAGCTCAGCCAGTCCAACCTAGCACCCAGCCCTAGCCAGTCAACCAGACCATGGCACTAAGTGCCTCATCCAGGCTTTGCTTCAACACCTGTAGGGTCAGTGACTCCACCACCTCCCTGGGCAGCCCACTCCAATGCCAATCACTCTCTCTGACAACAACTTCCTCCTAACATCCAGCCTAGACCTCCCCTGGCACAACTTGAGACTGTGTGCCCTTGTTCTGTTGCTGCTTGCCTGGCAGAAGAGACCAACCCCACCTGGCTACAGCCTCCCTTCAATTAGTTGCAGACAGCAATGAGGTCTGCCCTGAGCCTCCTCTGCTGCAGGCTGCACACCCCCAGCTCCCTCAGCCTCTCCTCACAGGGCTGTGCTCCAGGCCCCTCACCAGCTTCATTGCCCCTCTCTGGACACCTTCCAGCACCTCAACATCTCACTTGAACTGAGAAGCCCAGAACTGGACACAGCACTCAAGGTGTGGCCTGAGCAGTGCTGAGCACAGGGGCAGAATAACCTCCCTTGTCCTGCTGGCCACACTGCTCCTGAGCCAGCCCAGGATGCCGTAGGCTCTCCTGGCCACCTGGGCACACTGCTGCCTCATCTTCAGCTACTATCTGCCAGCACCCCCAGGTCCCTTGCTTTCTGGCAGTCTGGTCTGTGTGGCTGTCTCTGCCTTTAGCTCTCTGATCTGCCTAACCTCTTTTCCCTCTAACCTCCTTGCTGTCTTTTTTTGGCATCTCACCTCAGATCTCCAGATTTATCACGTGAGATATACATGGGTTGATCTGGTCGGGAGCTGTCCTGGGGACTTTGATTGTTCCTGTGTTACTTCTCATTTGTATATAACTGCATATATTTGTGTATATCTGCTTGTACATTGTGTTAAGCTGTAAATACAGCTTCATTCTTAATTTCCAGCATCAGGAACAGTGTGGCCAGTAGGTCAAGGGAGGTTATTCTTCCCCTGTACTCAGCACTGGTCAGACCACACCTTGAGTACTGTGTCCAGTTCTGGGCCCCTCAATTCAAGAAGGATGTTGAGGTGCTGGAACATGTCCAGAGAAGGGCAACAAAGCTGGTGAGGTGCCTGGAGCACAAATCCTATGAGGAGAGGTTGAGGGAACTGGGCCTGTTTAGCCTGGAGAAGAGGAGGCTCAGGGGTGATCTTATTACTGTCTACAACTACCTGAAGGGGCATTGTAGCCAGGTGGGGGGTGGCCTCTTCTCCCAGGTAACCAGCAATAGAACAAGGGGACACAGTCTCAAGTTGTGCCAGGGGAAGTATAGGCTGGGTGTTAGGAAGAAGTTCTTCACAGAGAGAGTGATTGGCATTGGAATGGGCTGCCCAGGGAGGTGGTGGAGGCACCGTCCCTGGGGGTCTTCAAGAAAAGACTGGATGAGGCACTTAGTGCCATGGTCTGGTTGATTGGCTAGGGCTGGGTGCTAGGTTGGACTGGATGATCTTGGAGGTCTCTTCCAACCTGCTTGATTCTATGATTCTAAGTCTAGTCTGAGTGTTTTCCTAAGAGTGGAGGGAGAGGTAACACCCAAACCAGCACAGGGTAGAGAAGCAGCTGGAAAAAACTGCATTGTGCTCTCAGCTTACCCTACTGACATTTTCCCATTTGGAACAGTCACTCCAGCTTCTGGAAGTGGGAGAGGCACCCACGTGAGTGATTTCTAGTCATAAGCTACCTCTACCAGGCATATAAAGAAGGCCTTGAAATTTCTGTAGCTTTAATCTCCGTTTCACCTCAGTTCTGCTTTCAGAAACCACCGTTCCTCTGTCTGCATTTCAGTTTCTGGTTGTGCTTCCAGGTGACTGATGTGGCTTACGCTGTTCTCCGGCGGAGGGAATCTTCTGATTCTCTTTGTTTGTTCTTTTAGCACATGCAGATGACTATCCAGGCTCTCCAAGACGAGCTTCGGATCCAGCGCGACCTGAACCAGCTGTTCCAGCAGGACAGCAGCACTAGAACCAGCGAGCCCTTTGTGGCGGAGCTGACGGAGGAGAACTTCCAGCGGCTGCATGCGGAGCACGAGCGCCAGGCCAAGGAACTCTTCCTGCTACGTAAGACCTTAGAAGAGATGGAACTGCGCATTGAGACGCAGAAGCAGACCTTAAATGCGCGTGATGAGTCCATCAAAAAGCTGCTGGAGATGCTGCAGAGTAAAGGCCTGTCAGCAAAGGCCACCGAGGAAGATCACGAGCGGACAAGGCGGTTGGCTGAGGCAGAGATGCACGTGCACCACTTGGAGAGCCTGCTGGAACAGAAGGAGAAGGAAAACAACATGCTGAGAGAGGTAAGTGACCAAGCTTGGGGCTCATCTCCAATCTTAAGCTGTTCTCTGCTTCCTCTGCGTTTCACAGCTGTGAGGAAAGTCGCTTCCACCTTTCCTGTAAGCAGAGTTGAATTTCTGAGCTTCTGTCTTGGGTTCAAATGCAGGTTCCCAGAGACTCTTATAAATTTAATAGACCCAATGACAATTTATAGAATTTATAGAGTGCCCTCCCCTCTTCCCCCCCCTTTTCCCAAAAGACAGGGAGAGAGAGAGAGAGATAAGGACACCCAAATAAATCAATCTCACTCGATTTGGAAGTTAAAAAGGAAAAGTTTAACAATAACTTAGAAAAAAGGTATCGGAGGTAGGGGAGTTTACAAAGGATAAGGAAGGGAAAACAGCAAAATACAAACAGGGATGGATACAACCCGAGTAGTGTGATGGTGTCTCTGCCTCGTGGCTGCCACGTGGTGTGCTGGTATGCAGTATGAGTGTGTGTGTGTGTAGAGTGAGCGCAGGAAAAGAGGGTGAGGAGCAGGAAGTGCTCCTCTTTTATACCACAGGAAGTGGGGGGAGTGGGCTAACCATGACCTGGAGTGTGGCCCACCCCTGGGGAGGTGCCAAGACCCCTAGGGTCAGGTTCAGGGTTACTCCCTCAGGAGTGTTAACCCTATACAGCTTCTCGATTTTCTTTGTCTTCCTCGCTTGTGCTTTCTGAGGTTGTGTGCTTTTAGGCCCCACTTTCTCCAGAGTCTCCATAGAAGGGCCCTAGAGGTGAATTGTCACCCAGACTGTAAAATTCATTCTTCTGTTCTATTTTAGTTTGAGAGTAAGTAGCTACCTGTGTTTAGGAGAGAGCCGAGAGAAATCTGTGCAGGAGTAATGGATGATTGCTCTACGGTTTCCATGGAGACAGTCATCTTACTGTGAAGGGTATTTGATAAAACTATTAGCTGCCCTGGATGCACAGCCATAAAAAAAGATTACTTAAAGGGACCCTGCTGCACACATGGTAACCCATTTCCCCCTCCCCATCCCTCTGAAAACAAAAGAACCCAGCCATTGTTATAGCTGTGTTGTACCTTAGGAGCAGGGTGGTAGTCAACAGTTATCAACCTCAACTCATCACCATAGAATAGAAGCTACATGGAAGTGTTGCAGGCACATAAAGGAAAGAAATGAGTTGGTGTCATTAAATGTCTTAATATTGTTAACAGTATTGGTGTGGTCAAACCAACCTCCCAAAGTATCCCTGTGTTAACACAGTTCAGCATACTTTGTGTGCATGCATGGGGATGTGTGTCCCTGTGCCTGCTGATGGGAAGTGGCTCTGTAAAGATTGTTTGCTGACATCTGCAGATGGCTTGCATGCATTTATGGCTAGCCATGGATGTGTACTGGTTGGACTGGATGATCCTGGTGATGTTCTCCAATCATAGCAATTCACAGTAATGAGATGTTGTGCTGAAGGATTTGGTTTAGTCAGGGACTTGTCAGTGTGAAACTAATGATTGGACTCGATGGTTGGACATGGCACTTGGTGCCATGGTCTAGCCTTGAGCTCTGTGGTAAAGGGTTGGACTTGATGATCTGTGAGGTCTCTTCCAACCCTGATGATACTGTGATACTGTGATACTGTCTTGAAGGTCTTTTCCAATCTAAGAAATTCTGTGATCCTGTGTAGTGTGGGTGGGAATCCATTGACCTGCTTTGGGCCTTGTATGGCTGCTTTGGGATTCAGCATTTTGTAAAAGCCTGATATGTGCATGAGATTTAAGCCCCCTCTCTAAGGAATCAGGAAGCATGGTCTGGCACAGAAGTTTGGGAGATGAGTATTTGCAGCAAATAAATACTTCTGACCACCTCCTGTTAGGATCATGGAATGAGTCAGGGTTAGAAGGCACCACAAGGATCATCTAGTTCTATCCCCCCTGCCATGGGCAGGGACACCTTACCCTAGATCAGCCTGGCCACAGCCTCAGCCAGCCTGGCCCTGAACACTTCCAGGCATGGGGCCTCAACCAACTCCCTGGGCAACCCATTCCAGCCTCTCACCACTCTCATATTCCTGTGTTGTTCATGGTCCCACTGTACTCGTGTTCTAGCAAACATTTACATGGGAAGGCTAGAGCCCATTGCATTTCTGAGCCAGATTTAGGGCAGATTTATTTTTTTTAGAGCAGTAATCTCTTGAGTGTCTGGAGTGAAGATAATACAATTCCAGAGTTTCTACTCTACAGTTTTTTTCCTTTATTTAGCAGCCAGTGATAATTCTGTTCCAATTCTTGTGTCTATTTCAGGAAGAGCCCCAAAAGGCTTCCATTTGTTTCTGCTTTAAGTCCAGAAACACAAATGCAAAGCTGAGAGGAGCTGTGTGATTATTTTTTTAGGAATGCCACTACATTTGTTGCTACTACTGATGAGTAGATATAGAGAGAAAGCTTTTGTTTCATTCACACCTACCTGGGAATCATCACTCATTGAAATCCTAACCATTATGAGAAAGGACTTAGTGGAGAGGTTAGAGATGACTTACTGACTTTGAGAGTACAAATGTTGTTTATCTCACCACTGAAAATTAATTGCTCCTTGCTGCTTACCCACTTCTAATACATTGAGAAGGGTAAGACTGGTACACTCTTCCTTGTAGCTCAAGCAGTGTGGGATCCAGCCTTGAAGCTGAGCACCCTTGGAAACATGGTGCAGTGCACAGAGATGCCAGGTTATTTCCTTTGTGGAACTGAGTCACTTAAAGAAGGTTTTGTTACTACCTGTGTGTTGTTCTTGAGCTGTGAGCTAGACTGAGCTGACTGAAGTCAGGCTTGTCTGTGTAAAATTCAGGTCTCATGCCTGGGGCTCAGGGGGCTGGAGAAGATCAGGGGATGTTGCTGAAATGTAGCTGACTACTTGAGCACCAAGTTGATCTGCTCTGCAAGATGTGGTTCAGAGTTGGTATCACTGTTCCACACTTGGCGGTTGTCTCTGAGCAGAACCTCTCAAGGTCTGCATCACCTTCCTCAGCTAATCTATTCTATGTTTCTGTGTATTGCCATAGCTTGAGGTTATTTTAGCTCTTTTCTAGCCCAGATAATAACTATGGAATTTTTGAGCTGCCTTGAAGAAACCAATCTACTGCCTTGGTGATGCTATATCCAGCATTCCCAGTGTCTGGAAAGGCATGCTAAACTCTTCTTTAAATACTCAAAAGGATTTCCACATGCTTTAATCTTTATGTTCTAACACATTGGGAAGCTCAGAAATCTGTGAGAGCAGTTTTGACTACTTCAGCTGAAGCAAGTTCTGAGATGTCAGAATCCAGTGGTGCTGTTTCCTGACTTAATAAATCATAGAATCAGCCAGGTTGGAAGAGACCTCTAAGCTCAGCCAGTCCAACCTAGCACCCAGCCCTGCCTAATCAACCAGACCATGGCACTAAGTGCCTCATCCAGGCTTTGCTTCAACACCTGTAGGGTCAGTGACTCCACCACCTCCCTGGGAAGCCCATTCCAATGCCAATCACTCTCTCTGCCAACAACTTCCTCCTAACATCCAGCCTAGATCTCCCCTGCCACAACTTGAGACTGTGTCCCCTTGTTCTGTTGCTGCTTGCCTGGCAGAAGAGCCCAACCCCACCTGGCTACAACCTCCCTTCAGGTAGCTGCAGACAGCAATGAGGTCTGCCCTGAGCCTCCTCTTCTGCAGGCTGCACACCCCCAGCTCCCTCAGCCTCTCCTCAAAGGACTGTGCTCCAGGCTCCTCACCCTTTCCTCCTGGCTGCTTTCCAGCCACTCAGTCCCCAGCCTGTAGTGCTGCTTGGGGTTCTTATGGCCAAGTGCAGAACCCTGCACTTGGCCTTATTAAATCTCATCCCATTGGCCTCTGCCCACTTATCCAGCCTGTCCAGGTCCCTCTGCAGGGTCCAGCCACTCCGCAGCTGAGTCCAGCGTGGGCTTTGACACGAGTCAGTACATGTGTAGAAATGGCACCACAAGCCAGGAAGTGCGAGAGGGAGTTAGTTTTGTGCTGCCTTCTTCCCCCATTCAAACCCCATTCTAGGGTTGGAGCTGGAGGAAGGAGGGATTAGGAGTGCCCCACACCAATGACTTACTGAGTACATGAACACAGATGTTGATCTGGATGCCCTTACTTGAGCAGATGACATTGTGGCTGCATCACATTCCTCCACCCTTGAAAACAAGTCTGAGCTTTCTTGCTTCTAAAAAGACAAGTGCTATTTTGGATACCCCTTCTTAAGCCCTAGTGAAAATAATTCCTATTACTGTTGGCATTATAGAGTTAACTTTCAGAAACCAGATTATTCCCATGCCATCAAGGAATATTTGATGAAATCCAGCAGCTGGCCTACAGCTTCCAGAATAGCTCCCAAGCTGCAGAAACTGCCACCTCATTGTTCCAGACTCACCTGTTGAAAGATGATCAGTATGGCTGTGACAGAATGTCACACAAAGATAGTGAAGCTTGCTGGCTCTTTTTGACAACCTCCTTGCTCCCACCCTGCCCCAAAATTCTAGGTGCATGGTTTTCTTCAGCTACACAAGGTAATAGATACACCCAGTGTCAGTGCAACCTTTGGTAGAATATGATGAGTCCAGAGGAGGGCCACAAAGATGATCAGGGGGTTGGAGCAGCTCTGCTACAAGCACAGGCTGAGGGAGCTGGAGGTGTTCAGCCTGGAGAAGAGAAGGCTCCAGGGAGACCTAACAGCAGCCTGTTAGGGTTGAAAGGACCTCTGGAGACCACCTGGGCCAACTCCATTGCTAATGCCTAGATTGAGTTGCACAGGAATGCATCCAGGCTGGTTTTGAAACTGTCCAGAGAAGGAGACTCCACAGGCTCTCTGGGCAGCCTGCCCCAGTGCCCTGTCACCCTCACAGGGAAGAAGTTTCTCCTTAAGTGAAACCTCCTGTGTTCTGGTTTGTACCTGTTGCCCTTTGCCCAGTATCATTGGCCACTGCTGAGAAGAGCCCAGCCTCAGCCTCACAACCTTCACTCTTTAGATATTGGTATGCATTTATAGGTCTTCTCCAGACTAAAGAGCCCCAGAGGTCTCTCAGCCTCCTCCAGTACATGGTGGTGGTTAGCAGGAGCAGGGAGGTCATTCTGCCCCTGTACTCTGCACTGGTTAGACCACACCTTGAGGACTGTGTTCAGTTCTGGGCCCCCCAGTTTAGGAGGGACATTGAGATGCTTGAGCGTGTCCAGAGAAGGGCGACGAGGCTGGGGAGAGGCCTTGAGCACAGCCCTACGAGGAGAGGCTGAGGGAGCTGGGATTGGTTAGCCTGGAGAAGAGGAGGCTCAGGGGTGACCTTATTGCTGTCTACAGCTACCTGAGGGGTGGTTGTGGCCAGGAGGAGGTTGCTCTCTTCTCTCAGGTGGCCAGCACCAGAACAAGAGGACACAGCCTCAGGCTGTGCCAGGGGAGATTTAGGCTGGAGGTGAGGAGAAAGTTCTTCCCTGAGAGAGTCATTGGACACTGGAATGGGCTGCCCGGGGAGGTGGTGGAGTCGCCGTCCCTGGAGCTGTTCAAGGCAGGACTGGACGTGGCACTTGGTGCCATGGTCTGGCCTTGAGCTCTGTGGTAAAGGGTTGGACTTGATGATCTGTGAGGTCTCTTCCAACCTTGGTGATACTGTGATACTGTGACACTGTGAACAGCACTCCCTTCATTCTAGCAAGTACCACTGAATTTCTGTGAGCACTTTCTGCTGTGTCTCCACGCAGGGTAGATGTTTTCAGAGCAGTGATCAGATGCCCCAGGCTACGACATTCATATCCTTGACTGAGCTTTAGATTATTGAACTTGATACTGCGCTGGTCAGAGAGCAGCTGCAAGGAGCACAGCAAGCCATACCGTGTGGATGTACCATTGCACTGCAGCCCTGCTGAACAATGCCCAGTGAAGAGAAAGGGTTTTTACCTTATCTGAGCAGACTGTAATTAAGTGTGACAAGTTTTACAAAGCAGCTTTTTTTCCATGCATGTGTTAAAATTCTTACCCTTTTCTGCTCCAGGCTCAGAGAAGGATTTAGAGGTTTTAATTGGAGGGAGCAATTAGAGTTACCTCAAAAACACTTTTGTCCAGTTCCAAGATTCTGTAACACAAAGAAGACACACTTGTAGAGAGAAGTTTTTTGCTTTCCTGTAATAGATAGATTGATTCAATAACTGAACTCTTGCTACCAGCTTGCTAGAGGACATCCTTCTCATGAGTTAAAGCAGTTTTGTTTCTGCTTTTTCTGCTGCTCCTTTTGACCTTTCAGAAATGGGTAGCAGGAAAAACATGATTTAAATCAAGATAATTTAACTATTTCTGTCCCTAGTAGAATCCCTTGGCTTATCTAAAAGTAGTTTTAAAACTCATAGAGTTCTTGTAGAACCAAGTTTGGAAAGTGGGGCTCTTGCACCTTGAGAGCATGCATCATGTTTTCTTTATACAGAGTCACACCATCACAGAAACATCCAGGTTGCCACTGGTTAAACTGAGAAAGAAATATGGTATGTGTTTTTAATAGTGGTTATAAATGACAGTGAATAACATGCATGGGGCACAAAACTTTTTATACCTTTAAAAAAAAAGGAATCATTGACCTCATAAAAACATGAAAATGAGGCCAGAACAATCCTCACTATCAATACAGGCTGTCTGTCCCTGGAGATGTTCAAGCAAAACCTGGATGGGGCACTTAGTGGCATGGTCTGGTTGACTGGACAGGGCTGGGTGCTAGGTTGGACTGGCTGAGCTTGGAGGTCTCTTCCAACCTGGTTGATTCTGTGGTTCTATGATAGGAAGCAGTCCTGCAGGAAAAAAAAGACTTGGAGATGCTGATGAAGGAGAAACTGGACATGAACAGATAGTGTGAGCTTGCAGCATGGATGGCCAGTGGCCTCCTGGGCTGCATCAAAAGCAGCATTGCCAGAGATGGAGAGAGGGGATCTGCCACTCTGGTGAGACTTACCTGGAGTACTGTGTCCAGCTCTGGGTCTCTCAACATAGGAAGGACATGGACCTGATGGAGCAGGTCCAGAGGAGAGGCATGAAAATGATCAGGGGCTTGGAGCAGCTCTGCTAGGAGGACAGGCTGAGGGAGCTGGGGGTATTCAGCCTGAAGAGAAGGCTCCAGGGAGACCTAACAATGCCTTTCCAGTACCTCTGTGGAACCTACAAGTAGACTGCAGAGAGACTGTTTGCAAAGGCCTGCAGGGACAGCACAAGGGCAGTGGCTTCAGACTGGAGCAGAGCAGATTGAGATTGGATGTCAGGAACAAGTTCTGCACCGTAAGGGTGCTGGAACACTGGAACAGGTTGCTTGAGGAGGTGGTTGGGGCTCCATCCCTGGAGATGTTGAAGGTGAGGCTGGACAGAGTTTTGGGCAACCTGATCTAGTTGAGGATGTCTCAGCTGAGTGCAGAGGGGATTGGACTGGATAAGATCTGGAGGTCCCTTCCAACCCAGCCCATTCTGTGATTCTATGATGAAATACATATAAAAGCTGTTCCATTATGGAACAGTTATGTGTGGAAGTTCTGTCTGTGTGGGGGCAGAACAAAGGAGTAGTGCTTTATTACTTTATCTGAATGCTAAGGGATGCAAGGGATGGAGGATTAACTTTGACTTTTTCTGATCCTGACAGGCCTGCATGGCCCTATGCCTTTAATTATTGTGCAAAGTCTTGTTTTGAAGATAAGAATTCCCATTCACCTGTATAGTGTATGTCCCCTCTAGAACCTGGGTACATCAGAGAGATGACTGTTTCTCCATTCTGGCTCTGAAAGATAAGTGTGTGAGCTATACTGCACAATTAAAGCTACCTAGGCACAGCCTTCCTTCAGCAGCCACAGTCATAGCTGTGTTCTAGGGAGGTTTCACCTGCCTGGGCTCCTGTTTTCAGACCCTTTAGAACCATAGGCAAGCTGCTGGAATCCTCACTATGCAATCAAGAGGTGGGAGGTGTTGTTTTTCGGCAGGTTATGTCATCCAAATCACAGTGGAATTACTTAAGATGATAGAAGTAGGACATTTGCTTTAGGGAAGTGCAAAGCATCACTGCAGACAGTAAGAGAGGTTCAGGCATTTCTGAAGCCAAAGCATCACTGCAGACAGGAAGAGAGGTTCAGGCATTTCTGAAGCCAAAGCATCACTGCAGATAGGAAGAGAGGTTCAGGCATTTCTGAAGCCAAACAATCACTGCAGATAGGAAGAGAGGTTCAGGCATTTCTGAAGCCAAAGCATCACTGCAGACAGGAAGAGAGGTTCAGGCATTTCTGAAGCCAAAGCATCACTGCAGATAGGAAGAGAGGTTCAGGCGTTTCTGAAGCCAAAGCATCACTGCAGACAGGAAGAGAGGTTCAGGCATTTCTGAAGCCAAACAATCACTGCAGATAGGAAGAGAGGTTCAGGCATTTCTGAAGCCAAAGCATCACTGCAGACAGGAAGAGAGGTTCAGGCATTTCTGAAGCCAAAGCATCACTGCAGATAGGAAGAGAGGTTCAGGCATTTCTGAAGCCAAAGCATCACTGCAGACAGGAAGAGAGGTTCAGGCATTTCTGAAGCCAAAGCATCACTGCAGACAGGAAGAGAGGTTCAGGCATTTCTGAAGCCAAACAATCACTGCAGACAGGAAGAGAGGTTCAGGCGTTTCTGAAGCCAAAGCATCACTGCAGACAGGAAGAGAGGTTCAGGCGTTTCTGAAGCCAAAGCATCACTGCAGACAGGAAGAGAGGTTCAGGCATTTCTGAAGCAAAAGCTTAGAATTTTCAATTTGGGAATTGTAGAATCACAGAATCAACCAGGTTGGAAGAGACCTCCAGGATCATCCAGTCCAACCCAGCACCCAGCCCTATCCAGTCAACCAGACCATGGCACTAAGTGCCTCAGCCAGGCTTTGCTTGAACATCTCCAGGGATGGTGACTCCACCACCTCCCTGGGCAGCCAAAGAGTGCTCTTCACTCCAGGCCTACTTATTAATGACCTCATTCATGTTTATCAATATGTGCAGGGTGAGTGTCAAGAGCATGGGGCCAGGCTCTGTTGGGTGATGCCTGATGGCAGGACAAGAGGCTTAGAAAGTTTCATGGAAACATGAAGAGGAATTTTTTCACTATGAAGGTGACAGAACACTGGAAGAGGCTGCCCAGGGTGGTTGTGGAGTCTCCCTCTCTGGAGATATTCCAGACCTGCTTGGATGCATTCTTATGTGATCTGGTATAGGTGATCCTGCTCTGGCATGGGGGGCAGAGTGGAGGAGCTTTTGACGTCCCTTTCAGCCCCTGTGATTCTGTGATACTCTTCCAAAGCAGTGAAGTATCTGGATGCTTTTCCAGCCAATGCCGTTTGATGAGTGTGCAAATGGAGCCCACTCTGCAAACATCAGATGTGGACATTTTCTAGGAGGAAGCCACTCCTATCACTTGAGTTTTGCAAAAGCATCCTTTGAAAATGTCTCAAGGCTTCAGTCTACCTGGAGGCACACATGCTAAGATGTTGGAAAGGTGTCTGTGCATTGTGCTGGTGACAAGGCAGAAGCTCCCTGTATCCAGAGCTTGTGAGAAGGACTGGCAGACTCAGTATCTTGGCATTTTTGTCTTGAATAAACACACTAGAGCTGGCTAAGATGGAAACAAGGGAAAACATACCACAGCTACCTTAAGGAAGGCTGCTGAAATAAACCTCTGTGGAGGAAGACCAAGGGCCCCGAGGCAGAGTCGGGTTTCTTATGACAGGTACTGCTAAAGAGCACTGAGAAATGGGTGGAGGATGTTGGATCTGCACCCCATTTTATCTCTAACTGCTTAAGCTGGTCTTCAGCATTAGAAGCTCATCTTAGTTTATTCTTGTTAAGGCATGTGTAGCACCAGGATTTTTGTCTCTCATCAATAGTAAGATAAGCTGTGAGGTTCTTAGGAGCAGAGCATGTGGCAGACTGTCCTATGCTTAGCTGAAATGACATTTTTTAACTCAACCTCATGCTGAGCTTCTGCCTTACTATTATGTATGGCAGCACAACCAAATGAATCTCTCCATTACCTCTAAGGAGGTGGTAGCTTGAGCAGTAAGTAGTGGGGACTGACTGGAAAAGTAGTTTCATTGATGTGTCTCAGTAAATATGCTGAGAACAGAGCAGGAGGTAAAAGTGATGTACTGATTTTGATCCACTTTATGTTGATGACATCATATATGCTGATAGCTTCTCTTCTTCTGAGGGTGGGGGCAGGAAGCAGCAGGAAAAGGTGCAGACTGCTGTCTACTTCAGAAAAACTTACAGCTTTGCCAAGGAGATGATCCCAGAGATGCCACAGTCTTGAGATGGTTTGGTGCAAGGGCTAACCCAAAGTAAGGAGAAGACTAACACACAGCTCAGGGCTGAGATAACGAGAGGAGAGTTTAGTATCTGATAAGATGTTGTAAGCACAATGCAGAATTACTTCAGCTAATAATCTCTTTAATAATAATAAATGATGACCTTAGCTTATTTGCAGAAGAAGCCCAGTGAAACAGGGCACAAACCACCGTGAAACACAGGGCACAAACCACCGTGAAACAGAAACCCCAAGCCAGTAGCTACCCAGCTGCTGTCTGTTCCACTGCCATGCCTGCCCAAAGCCAACACCCAAGAACCCAGAAGCAGCAACCAGAACAGGAAGCCTCCCACTTGCAGTCTGAACTTCAAGCTCCGCAATGCTTTGCTGCAGCCAACACTTTCATTCTTGAAGCTGCCATGACTGCAGCATGGTATGAACAACAGCAGCAGGTTCAGCTCAATCCGTGACATTCTCCACTCCTTATTCTATACCATCTACATCATGCCCAGCAGCAATCAGCATCAAACAGTAGACATCACAGGTCAGTCACTGTCCATTCTCACTCAGGGTGAGGTTGCTTTGCAGCACGCAGAGGACTGCTCACTGCAGATGCTCTGGAGCTCCACTCTGCTCCAGTAAAGTCTGGATTAGTCCAGGACCAGTCAAAATGGTGGGGCTGTGTTTCCAGCTCTGGAGCAGCTGAGTCCAGTGACTCCTTCCACCCCTCTGAGTGAAAGCAAACTGTGGCTTCTGTTCTGGTGCTCAGTTTCCAATGCCTGCAGGAGCAGAGATCCGTTTGTCACACCAGAAATACAGACGAGTTTCTCCTCTTCAACCTGCCAAGCCATCATTCTGGATAGCCCAAAAAACCCAGTTTTCCCTCTCCTCCATCTGGTTGGAGGCAGGACACTCCTAATTCTGACTGGAACCACTTGCATGTCCTGAAGATGCTTTGGGAGCCCTTTCAGAAGGATCAGTATCAGCTTGTCTTCTCTTCTTAGGTGATTTAGGCTCCCTGTTTGAGCCCATTGTGTTATCAGTGCTCCATGTGACATCATTTGCATGATGGGTAGAGGAGACTCTCTGCCTTTAGAACATCCAGCCCAGCACTGGCTGTCAGGGTGCCCTCCTGGGAAGGGCATGTCAGTGTAGCATGTTCCCTCTCCTTAGTTTTTACATCAGCATATTCACACTAAAGTGACTGCCACACTTGATTTAAAACCTGTTGAAGAGGTAGAAGCCATATCTGATGAACTGCAGGAAAAAAGAAGCTGTAGGCAGATGGAAAAGCAGAAGACCAACAGCATGGGAGGCTGGTGAAGAGAAATTACTCCCTGAGAGTTGGGAAGCAAATCAGATAGGAATGCAGCCTGCCCCTTCTTTGGGCATGCGCGGTACAGGCGGATAGATGGCATCTGGGCCAACAGCAAAGTCTGCTTAGCCTGCTCAGATCTTAGGACGTGAAACAGTGGTGTCATGATAGTTTTGCTTCACTCTGCTCTGTAGGATGCTTATGATATATGACCAGAGCCTCTCAAGTTGTCTGTTGACTGTAGGAGAAATCACAGAATTAAGCAGGTTGGAAAAGACCTCTAAGATCATTGAGTCCAACCTGTCATCAAACCCTTCTGATTAACTAACCCATGGCACTAAGTGCCTCATCCAGCCTCCTTTTAAACACCTCCAGGCATGGGGACTCCACCACCTCCCCAGGCAGCCCATTCCAATGCCAATCACTCTTGCTGTGAAGAACTTCTTCCTAACATCCAGCCTAAACCTGCCCAGGGGCAGTTTGAGGCTGTGTCCTCTTGTTCTGTCGCTGCTTACCTGGCAGAAGAGACCAACCCCACCTGCCTACAACCTCCCTTCGTGTAGTTGTAGATAGCAGTGATGTCTGCCCTCTTCTCCAGGCTGCACTCCCTCAGCCTCCCCTCACAGGGCTGTGCTCCAGCCCCCTCCCCAACCTTGGTGCCCTTCTCTGGACATATTCAAGTACCTCAACATCTTTCTTAAATTGAGGAGCCCAGAACTGGACACAGCACTCAAGGTGTGGCCTGAGCAGTGCTGAGTACAGACTGTTGACTCTTCCTTCCATACGAGAAATGAGAAAACAAAGCATATGAACTGGTAGCATCAGAAAGCATCACTGAATGATGCTATTAGAAAGAGAAGCTTCTAGTAATTCCATTTCTGTTTGGTAAGTGGGACAAAATGCCATTAGGCTAACACTTTGTTTTCTTGCTGTTCTAGGAGATCCATCGTCGATTTGAAAACGCTCCTGACACAGCCAAGACAAAGGCTCTGCAAACTGTTATTGAGATGAAGGTAAATGGTTGCACAAAGGCTGCAGTAGTTTGTTCTTTATGAATTATGACTCTTAATGAATATAATTTTTATTATTAATATTCAGAAGTCAGGAAAATTCCCTGGGGTTGTTTGGATTTTTGGTCGACGGGAAGCAGTTGCACAGAATTCAACAGTTTAAACAATCAGAACTTGGAAAGTAGGAATGTGAGACCAGGAAGGCTTCTAACTGTGCCTATGGAGTCTTGGCATTCACTCCAGCAGATGTACTCACCACTCTTTTGGTCCCTCAGTAAGACTCCTGTATGAAAGATGCTTTCAAACTCGAGATGATGATCCTAGGGTAGCTTATAACATATTTCAGGCAGAGGGAAGAGATGCTGCTAAGCTGGCAGGTGTGAGCTGCCTTCAACGAGCTGCAAACGAGGAGAGGCAGGAAGGCTGAATACAGAAAGGCAGGGTGCAGGAAGGGCACAGTGCAGGAAGGCTGAATACAGAAAGGCAGGGTGCAGGAAGGGCACAGTGCAGAAAGGCTGAATACAGAAAGGCAGAGTGCAGGAAGGGCACAGTGCAGAAAGGCTGAATACAGAGAGGCAGGGTGCAGGAAGGGCACAGTGCAGAAAGGCTGAATACAGAAAGGCAGGGTGCAGGAAGGGCACAGTGCAGAAAGGCTGAATACAGAAAGGCAGGGTGCAGGAAGGGCACAGTGCAGAAAGGCTGAATACAGAAAGGCAGGGTGCAGGAAGGGCACAGTGCAGAAAGGCTGAATACAGAAAGGCAGGGTGCAGGAAGGGCACAGTGCAGAAAGGCTGAATACAGAAAGGCAGGGTGCAGGAAGGGCACAGTGCAGAAAGGCTGAATACAGAAAGGCAGGGTGCAGGAAGGGCACAGTGCAGAAAGGCTGAATACAGAAAGGCAGGGTGCAGGAAGGGCACAGTGCAGAGAGGCTGAATACAGAAAGGCAGGGTATAGGAAGGGCACAGTGCAGGAAGGCTGAAGGGCTGAATACAGAAAGGCAGGGTACAGGAAGGGTACAGTGCAGGAAGGCTGAAGGGCTGAATACAGAAAGGCAGGGTACAGGAAGGGCACAGTGCAGAAAGGCTGAATACAGAAAGGCAGGGTATAGGAAGGGCACAGTGCAGGAAGGCTGAATACAGAAAGGCAGGGTGCAGGAAGGGCACAGTGCAGGAAGGCTGAAGGGCTGAATACAGAAAGGCAGGGTACAGGAAGGGCACAGTGCAGGAAAGCTGAAGGGCTGAATACAGAAAGGCAGGGTACAGGAAGGGCACAGTGCAGGAAGGCTGAATACAGAAAGGCAGGGTACAGGAAGGGCACAGTGCAGGAAGGCTGAATACAGAAAGGCAGGGTGCAGGAAGGGCACAGTGCAGGAAGGCTAAATACAGAAAGGCAGGGTATAGGAAGGGCACAGTGCAGAGAGGCTGAATACAGAAAGGCAGGGTATAGGAAGGGCACAGTGCAGAGAGGCTGAATACAGAAAGGCAGGGTGCAGGAAGGGCACAGTGCAGGAAGGCTAAATACAGAAAGGCAGGGTGCAGGAAGGGCACAGTGCAGAAAGGCTGAATACAGAAAGGCAGGGTGCAGGAAGGGCACAGTGCAGAAAGGCTGAATACAGAAAGGCACAGTGCAGAGAGGCTGAATACAGAAAGGCAGGGTGCAGGAAGGACAGGGTGCAGAAAGGCACGGTGTAGAGAGGCTGAATACAGAAAGGCAGGGTGTAGAAAGGCACGGTGTAGAGAGGCTGAATACAGAAAGGCAGGGTGTAGAAAGGCACGGTGTAGAGAGGCTGAATACAGAAAGGCAGGGTGCAGAAAGGCACGGTGTAGAGAGGCTGAATACAGAAAGGAAGGGTGCAGGAAGGGCAGGGTGCAGGAAGGCTGAATGCAGCAAAGGCAGGGTGCAGCAAGGTGTGGTTCCTAAATCATCCCCCTTTATAGAGTTGATTTGAAAATCAAACTGGCCAGTAGGCACCAGTGCCATTGTTCTGGCCAATGGTTTCAAAGCTTCCTGCCTCCTTTGACCATGCAGGTACAGTGAGGGCAGCACAAGACACCTGGCACATGGTGCTAAGCCCCCCTAGCCCTCAAGGCTTTGCTCATGGGATCATTGCATCACAGAACGTTAGGGGTTGGAAGGGACCTAAGGAGATCATCCAGTCCAACCCCCCTGCCAGAGCAGGGCAATACTATCTAACACAGATCACAGAGGAACACATCCAGACAGGCCTTGAAAGGCTCCAGAGAAGGACGCTCCACAGCCTCTCTGGGGAGCCTGTTCCAGTGCTCTGTGACCCTTACAGTAAAGAAGTTCCCCCTTGTGTTGAGGCAGAACCTCTTGTGCTGTAATTTACACCCATTGCTCCTTGTCCTATCCCAGGGAGCAGTGAGCAGAGCCTGTCTCCCTGCTCCTGGCAGCCCTCAGATACTTATAAACATTTATCAAATCCCCTCTCAGTCTTCTCTTTTCCAGACTAAACAGCCCCAGGTCCCTCAGCCTCTCCTCATAAGCCATACCCTCCAGTCCCCTAATCCTCTTTGTAGCCCTCCACTGGATTCTCTCCAGCAGATCCCTGTCCCCCTTAAACTGGGGAGCCCAAAACTGAACACAGAACTCATCTGACTCACTCCTAGACTCCAGCACAACAGAAGAAGGGGAGCCAGGATTAAACCTGCCTGGCAAGATTTATGCCCTACCAGCACACATAGGAAAGGTTACTGCCAAATGCTCCATGCTTCTGTCAGTCTTCTCATTTCAAATCACTCTTTTTTCATAACATATTTTTTAATTAACTGATCTGTTAAAAGGCAGAGCTGCTACCTGCCACAGTAGAAACCTGCCTTCTGCTTGCCTGCAGCAGCATGAGCAGCTCTCTGTCACTGAAGCAAGAGCCCATTGTATTCCAAGGATGGGCAGGATGGATTAGTGGAGCTTTATGATTATGTGGGTTATTTTCTATTTATAGACCCAGTATTGAACTGCTGCTTTGCATTCTTTGTGTCAACACAGTTACCAATTTGCTAAGTCAAAACCCATTTAAGAAGATGGATCATACAGCTAGAAAGATGTCTGCCTGCCATCATAAACCTGACTTATCTACATCAATTTGGGATTGAATTCTTCAATCATTAACCTGAGCACCTTAATGGAACAGTGGCAATTTGCCAAGGGCTCAGGAGCTGCAGCTGGAGTTTGTGGTTTGTGTAGCTTTGTTCAATCATATTTTATATTGAATAATCCATAAAGTGCATCAGGCAGGATTTGAACAGTTAAAACATTAGAAACTGCCTTTGTTGGCTTCTGTTTTCATAGAATCAGCCAGGTTGGAAGAGACCTCCAAGCTCAGCCAGTCCAACCTAGCACCCAGTCCTATCCAGTCACCTAGACCATGGCACTAAGTGCCTTATCCAGGCTTTTCTTGAACACCTCCAGGGACAGCAACTCCACCACCTCCCTGGGCAGCCCATTCCAATGGCAAATCACTCTGTGAATAACTTCCTCCTAATATCCAGCCTATATTAGAAGGATATATTTTCATACCCTCTCTTTCTCCCTTCTTCTTTACCTTTGCCTTTTTATTTTCCTGTTATTTTTTTTCCCTTCCAAGCTTTTCCATTCCATCTTAGTGCTTTCCACAGTCATTTCCCACCTTTCTGCTCTTTCTTCTATTAGTCATCTTTGTGGTCGATAGTAATGAAGACTAATTGACCATCTGGTAACAATAAACCATCTATACCATCAGATGGGAAACATTGCCATTTCTGGGAAGTGATCTAAGCACTGAAACAAAATAAGTTGTAAATTAAAGCATTTCACTTTGCCTTACTTCCTCTGTGAATTTTTGGTTGCAAAAGACCAATTGAGTGATGTTCCCTTAAGCATAAACAATTAAGCAGGTCTGACTAGGTCCTTTGGAAACATCTCAACCTATATGTGAAAATCTTCTGTGCATTATCACAGCCAAAAAATGGATGAAAGGTTAGCTTATGGAAAAAGTGGAGAGAAGCTTCACATCTTACCTGTATTTAAGGAAAGACGAAATATTTTGTGAGAGAGGAATAAAAAAACTTGACTGCTTTAATAGATTATAATTTAGAAGTCACAGAATTACAGAATCACAGAATCAACCAGGTTAGAAGAGACCTCCAAGGTCATCCAGCCCAACCTAGCACCCAGCCCTGGCCAATCAACCAGATCATGGCACTAAGTGCCCCATCCAGGCTTTGCTTCAACACCTCCAGGGACAGTGACTCCACCACCTCCCTGGGCAGCCCATTCCAATGCCAATCACTCTCTCTGCCAACAACTTCCTCCTCCCATCCAGCCTAGACCTGCCCTGGCACAGCTTGAGACTGTGTCCCCTTCTTCTGTTGCTGCTTGTCTCTGGGAGAAGAGCCCAACCCTACCTGGCTACAGCCTCCCTTCAGAGAGTTGTAGACAGCGATGAGGTCTGCCCTGAGCCTCCTCTTCTCCAGGCTATGATGGTTCTGTGATGATTCTGTGATGTTTTCAATGTTGTCCATTTGTGACCTCACTTAAATTACCTGTAACAGCAAGCTTTTTTTTTCTCATTTAATCAGAATCAGGTTTCTCTGATTTATGCTGACAAGGCACCTTTATTTCCTGCATTTAGTCATCATATACTGTGTCCCTGCCACTAACCATGTTTTCTTTCAGTACTGGACTCTTGCTTTCTTTGGAAGGCATAAAAAATGGACAACGTAGCACTTGAGCACTCAGGCAGATGCTGAGTCAAGGCATGTGTGCTGGGTTCTGTAGGTAGGAGTAAATGTCAAAAGGAGTTACGTGTCCCACAGATCATAGAATCAGTCAGGGTTGGAAGGGACCACAAGGATCATACAGTTCCAAACCCCTGTCATGGACAGGGACACCCTACCCTACATCAGCCTAGCCACAGCTCCATCCAGCCTGGCCTTAAACACCTCCAGGTATGGGGGGCCTCAACCACCTCCCTGGGCAACCCATTCCAGCCTCTCACCACTCTCATGCTGAGCAACTTCCTCCTCACATCCACTCTGAATCTCCCCACCTCCAGCTTTGCTCCATTCCTCCCAGTCCTGTTCCTCCCTGAGAGCCAAAAATGTCCCTCAGCAGCTTTTTTGTAGCCCTCCTTCAGATCCTGGAAGGCCACAAGAAGGTCACCTGGGAGCCTCCTCTTCTGCAGACTGCACAGCCCCAACTCTTTCAGTCTGTCCCCATAGCAGAGCTGCTGCAGCCCTCTGAGCATCCTCCTGGCCCTTCTCTGGACATGTTCCAGCATCTCCACATCCCTCTTGCAATATGGGCTCCAGAACTGGATGCAGTACTCCAGGTGGGATCTCAGCAGAGTAGAGGGGGAGAATCACCTCCCTGGCCCTGCTGGGGGCCTAATGCAGCCCAGGCTCTGGTTGGCTTTCTGGGCTGCAAGTACACACTACTGGCTCCTGTTGAGCTTCTCATACACCAGCATCCCCCAAGTCCCTCTCCTCAAGGCTGCTCTCCAGCTATTCCCTGCCCAGCCTGGATTTGTGCTTGGCACTGCCTCGACCCAGATTCAGGATCTTGCACTTGGTCTTGTTGAACCTCATGAGGTTGCCTTGTGCCCACCTCTGCAGCTTGTCCAGGTCCCTCTGGATGGCATCCCTGCCTAAGATCCTTTCCTTTCTCTTTAGACTCCAGTGGGATGTTAACAAATCATCTAACTGTGTCTTCATCTGTCTCTTCTAATCGTTTTCAGGATTCAAAAATTTCTTCCATGGAGCGTGGCCTCCGGGACTTGGAAGAGGAGATTCAGATGTTGAAGTCAAATGGGGCTCTGAGCACAGAGGAACGTGAAGAGGAGATGAAGCAGATGGAGGTGTACAGAAGTCATTCCAAATTCATGAAAAATAAGGTATTCATCAAACAAATGATGGGAGGAGGATAAACTTGAGCTTAGTGAACAGAGAGAGAAAATGTCATGCTCCAGCAAGGTGCCCATTCTGCTGTTAGGAAACAGAATTTTGTTGGTATTCTGCCACAAAGCCACTAAAATGACTTCAAAAATGCTTAAAAGAGTTTAAAATTCAGGTTTGAAAATGTTATAATGGTAGCCTGGCAGGGTCAGTGGCCCAAATTCTGCTTTGACTGCCACACCTGACTCTCCTTTCTATCTAAAGGGTTTCTTCTCTATTTTTATACCACTGATACTCCACTGCAGTCTTAAATTGTATTTGATCTGTGTCTTTTCAAATGTAGTCTATTAAAAAAGGGTTTCTTTTTGCAGCTATTGTACTATGACTAAGTCTGTTATGTGAAGACTGTAAAGAGCATGAACTGTCACTGTCATGCCTTCCCATTGCACTCTCCTTCCACAGTGGAGTCAGAAGGGGAGTAGATTCAGCATTAATTTATGTCATTTGGAACACAGAACAAATGCAGCAGTGAGCCATGTTAATCCTCAGGTGTAAAGAAAGGCAATGAAATGTCTACAGCCAAAAGTCAATTCATTCTTTGTTCTTCTTAAAGAAATGTTTCCCAGTCTTTTATTGCACCCTAAAAGTTTCTAATGGTGATCAAGACCACCTGGTACAGTAAATCTGAGTATACTGTGAGTGCTCCTGCTCCTGCAGGCAGTGTGCAGATATCAGAACAGAGACCAGAAATTACTCTAGTAGGTCCTGAATAATTGTACAGAGATCCAAAATTACTTGGTCTTGAACAACTGCAACCTACTGCATTTGTACAGAGGTCCAAAATTGCTCTAACTTGGTCCTGAACAATTGCAACCTGCTACATTTGTACAGAAGTCAAAAATTACTTGGTCCTGATCAATTGCAACCTACTGCATTTGTACAGAGGTCAAAAATTACCTGGTCCTGAACGATTGCAACCTACTGCATTTGTGCAGAGGTCAAAAATTACTCTACTTGATCCTGAAAAATTGCTTGGTCCTGAACATTTGCAACCTACTACATTTGTATAGAGGTCAAAAATTACTTGGTCCTGAGCAATTGCAACTTACTACATTTGTGCAGAGGTCAAAAAATATTTTACTTGGTCCTGAACATTTGCAACCTACTACATTTGTGCAGAGGTCAAAAATTATTTTACATGGTCCTGATCAATTACAACCTACTACATTTGTATAGAGGTCAAAAATTACTTGGTCCTGAGCAATTGCAACCTACTGCATTTGTGCAGAGATCAAAATTGCACTACTGGGTCCTGAACAATTACAACCTACTGCATTTGTAGAGAGGTCAACAATTACTTGATCCTGAGCAATTGCAACTTACTGCATTTGTACAGAGGTCAAGAATTACACTACTGGGTCCTGAACAATTACAACCTACTGCATTTGTGCAGAGATTACACTACTTGGTCCTGACCAATTGCAACCTACTGCATTTGTGCAGAGGTCAAAAATTACTTTACTTGGTCCTGAACATTTTCAACCTACTGCATTTGTAGAGAGGTCAACAATTACTTGATCCTGAGCAATTGCAACTTACTGCATTTGTACAGAGGTCAAGAATTACACTACTGGGTCCTGAACAATTACAACGTACTGCATTTGTGCAGAGATTACACTACTTGGTCCTGACCAATTGCAACCTACTGCATTTGTGCAGAGGTCAAAAATTACTTTACTTGGTCCTGAACATTTTCAACCTACTGCATTTGTAGAGAGGTCAACAATTACTTGATCCTGAGCAATTGCAACTTACTGCATTTGTACAGAGGTCAAGAATTACACTACTGGGTCCTGAACAATTACAACGTACTGCATTTGTGCAGAGATTACACTACTTGGTCCTGACCAATTGCAACCTACTACATTTGTACAGAGCTCAAAAATTGCACTACGTGGTCTTGAACAGTTGTGACCCACTGCATTTGAAATTACTTGTCCAAAACCCAAAAGAATGCTGGAGCAAGTTACTTGGAGAATTGTTACTCACCCTATAGTAGAAGTGCCCAGGAAGTCTGTGTTTTCTCCACATCCCTCAAGCCAGCTCACTGATTTACCTCAAGATAATCACATCTGTCCTTTTTTCTTTTGGCACTTTAACCTACTGAATTGCTTTTAGGACACCCACTTCAAATGAAGAATGGAGAGATGATTTTAGCACCCTTGCCTTCCGTCCTCTCTGCTTGCTTGCTTCCTTTGTTAGCAGCCCTTCAGCTTCTGCTCCTTCTCTCCTTCTGCAGGCCTACAGCTCAGTTCAGCTACTTGGTTTCTGCATCTCTTAATGTCTCTTGTGCCTGCTCATTTTTCTCCTGCAGAAAATTGGCCCCTTTTTGGTAACTATTCGCTCATGCCTCATAGCCAGCTTGTTACCTTGCTGTCCTGCCTTGCTTGTAACTGCAAAACCTTTCTTTTCTTCCCCAGTGCTTTACTGTAGTCATCTATGGCTGTACCTTGACAAGTAATTTTTTTCTCTTAAACTGAAAAATGTCTTTTCCCTGTCATAATTTCCTCTTGAATTGCAGTTTCAAACCTGGTGAGAGAAGTGTCCAATGGTTGACATATATCTATATTTAAACATATAAGCATCCATCTTTGTTCCTTAATCACATTTTTGTCTGGCAGCCTATATGCAATTACAGAGACACGAAACTTTGGAGAAGACTTACTGAAGAGTGGAGGAGAAAACAAGTGAACAGCACTGATCTTTCTGTTCACTCCTTTGTCACCTTTAGCCCTTTGGGTTGAAACAGGCTAACTAGAAGCTGGCAAATGCTTAATGTTTAAAAGCATAACAATGTCGTGACAGGTAGAGCAACTGAAGGAAGAGCTAAGTGCCAAAGAGGTTCAAGGGGAGGACCTGAAAAAAAGAGTGGCTGGTCTCCAGACCGAGGTCTCTGCAGTAAGCTTTATCTTTTGTGTGCAGTGGCCATTCACTGGGGCTTGCTGGCTCTTTGGCTTTTCTCCTCTTAGCTCCTTTATGACTTGATCTAACAGTAGAACTAACAGCCTGCTCAGCCTCGCAGCTGCCTTTGTCCACACGGGTTTGGTGTCCGTAACATCGTTCTTCAGCTGAACAGCTCTGTGTGTTTGGTTGCTGGTTTTTAACAGTACAATCTGGTTTAGCAGTAACTTCCTTTTCTCCACTAAAGCAGATTTTCCAAAGTATTCAGCACCCATTTTGGCACCAGACTTCCAAAGAGATTTGTTTTCCCTAGTAGAAAAAAAAAAACAAGAATTTGAAATCCTGCTGAAGCCTCTTAACGTTCTTGCACAGAAAATAACCCAAGCTGGATGCTGAACACTTCTTACACTGGGTTGTTTCATTTTACCAGCATGTATTTAGGTTATTGTTCTCCTCTGAAACTGGTGCATTTGCTGAGTGATCCTAGTGTCTTCCTGAGAAGTGAATACTTAATGCTGGCTTACCTTTTCTTGCAACTTGGAATACTACACCCAGCTTTAGCACATCAGCAGTAGAGGCTTACAGCTCTGGAATGGAGATGTCCAGAGATAATGATCCTAGAGGGTGCTACTTGGGAATGTTACTGAAATATGCTTGGGTTTAGGTGAGAGCATTTCACCAAACCCCAAGTATTTAGGGTAAAGATATCTTCTGAGATGACCTCAAAGAGAATTTCATTTCAAAGAAAGACCAAACTGATTTGAGAAAGTTTTGCTATAATTCAGTCTACCTCCTAATTGTGAAAGATTTTGGCATCTGAAATCTTACAGGAAGCTTTTTCATTTCTGTACTCCAGGATACAGGCAGTAAATAGTTCATCTCTTCCCAGCTATTCTGCTGTGCCTAGCAGTCTTGTGCAACTGGTTGTATCACCCAGAGGTTGGCAGCAGGAGCATACTCTTGACATCAGTATTTTGTGTCTGATTTAAGCAGGTGGTGAAATAATTCTGTGGACATACTTGCTTTTGGTAAAACTGAAAACCAAACCACCCTAGGGTGTTAAAATGAAGTGGACAAGAAACCATTGAACAGTTCTATAAACTCTCCTTATTCTCCTTTTACTCCTTCCCATTATTCCATGCCCTTCCAGAGAAGGGCAACAAGGCTGGTGAAGGGCCTGGAACACAAACCCTATGAGGAAAGGCTGAGGGGGCTGGGGTTGTTTAGCTTGGAGAAGAGGAGGCTTAGGGCTGACCTTATTGCTGTCTACAACTCCCTGAAGGGAGGCTGTAGCCAGGTGGGGTTGGGCTCTTCTGCCAGGCAAGCAGCAACAGAACAAGGGGGTAGAGTCTCAAGTTGTGCCAGGGCAGGTCTAGGCTCTATATTAGGAGAAATTTGTTGTCAGAGAGAGTGATTGGCATTGGAATGGGCTGCCCAGGGAGGTGGTGGAGTCGCTGTCCCTGGAGGTGTTCAAGACATCTGGCTGAGGCACTTAGTGCCATGGTCTGGTTGACTGGCTAGGGCTGGGAGCTAGGTTGGACTGGCTGAGCTTGGAGATCTCTTCCAACCTGGTTGATTCTATGATTCTATACAAACTTTGTAAGCGTGAGGCTGGGTGGATGGATGGATCTCCATCATGAGAGTGGAGAGATGGATTTCAGCTCTCTGCTTTGACATTTCAAAGCAAATGTCATGCTTCTTGGCGAGACTGTAGGTGCCTCCTCTTTTCTGGTATTACAGGGTGAAGGACTTCCTCATTACAATTCTGCTTCATCTTTCCTAGAAACTCATCCAGCTTTGGTCAGTCCTTTGAAAGGTGACTAAGAACAGACTGACTGTTAAAAAGAGCTTGTCTTGAAAAACT
Organism: Pogoniulus pusillus; assembly: GCF_015220805.1. Taxonomy (NCBI): domain Eukaryota; kingdom Metazoa; phylum Chordata; class Aves; order Piciformes; family Lybiidae; genus Pogoniulus; species Pogoniulus pusillus. Next base: position 21,213,830 of record NC_087278.1, read on the forward strand.
GCTGGTATGCTTCCCCCACTTTTGCCTTGTATCTGTGACTCAAATTTCTGCTGGCCTTCCATTCAGGATAACTGAAGGCTTTTACAGTTCCGTGGGATAAGTTTAGAGTATCATGCTCTTTGTGTGGTATTCACATACAGTTCTCTGTTGTATGTGAATTGATAGTTGGTTTTGTGAGGAAGATAACAAATTGCTTTTTCCTTTTGTCCATCTTTTCTTCCCTTTTTCAGATTGGCCAAGTGAAACAGGAGCTGTCACGCAAAGACACCGAGCTGCTGGCCTTGCAGACCAAGCTGGAGACCCTCACCAATCAGTTCTCTGACAGCAAGCAGCATATTGAAGTCCTGAAAGAGTCTCTTACAGCTAAGGAGCAAAGAGCTGCCATCCTGCAGACAGAGGTGAAACAGCCAGTTCTATGTTACTAACTTTTCACAGGGAGAGGGCTGAAAAGCATCACGTGTGTCTTGCTTGGGTTGTGCAGTCCCACAGCCATGCAGTACTGCCTGCTCTGGGCACACTGTTAGATGTTTCATTCTCTAGGCCAGGGGCTGGAGCATAAAGACCAATACGTGTGTACAACTTCAGGCACTCCTGTGTCTGAACACACACTTGTAGGACATGCTCCACTAGCTTGCAGTCACTAATATTTGATTTTCCTAGGCTCAGAAAGATAGCAAGTTGCAGTGCTGAGCTGGGGGGATTCATTTTCCATGACCACATAGGTGAAAGAGAGCAGAAGAAGGAAGGGTCTTTCACAGAAATCACTGAAAACATCTGCTAGGAAGAGACCTCCAAGCTCATCCAGTCCAACCTTCCACCTGTCACTGAAGGGTCAACACTAAACCATGTCCCTAAGCATCAGCTCCACGGGCTGCTGAAGCACCTCCAGGGATGGAGGACTCCAGCACTGCCCTGGGCAGACCATTCCAAGGTCTGAGAACCCTCTCTGGGAAGAAATATTCCCTAGCATCCAGCCTGAACCTGCCCTGCTGCAGCTTGGAACCATTTCCTCTGCTCCTGTCCCTTGCTACCAAGCAGCAGAGGCTGCCCCCTCCTCACTCCAACCTCCCTTCAGGCAGCTGTAGAGAGCACTGAGCTCTGCCCTGAGCCTTCTCTTCTGCAGCCTGCACACCCTCAGATCCCTCAGCCCCTCCTCATAGCCTAGGGGCTCCAGGCCCTTCTCCAGCCTCCTTGCCCTTCTCTGGACATGCTCCAGCCCCTCCATGTCCTTCCTGGAGTATTGAACACAACACTCGAGGTGTGGCCTCCCCAGTGCTGAGCACAGGGGAATGATCTCTTCTGTCCCCGCTGCCCACTCTGTTTCTGCTCCTAGCCAGGATGCCATTGGCTTTCTCTGCCACCTGGGCACTGCTGGCTCATAGTGAGTCACCTGTCAAGCAATGCTATCAGATTGCTCTCCAAGTCACAACTTCCCAACCTCCCCTCCACAGGTCTGTGGCTTACCATGGGGTTGTTGTTCAGTTGCACACAACTCCCTGCAGCTTTGCTGCCGTTCTCAGTGTGTAAAGGTGTGGTGCTTTGCAGGCTGGATTCAGAAGAAGAAAGATTAAATTGAGTTATACAGGTCCAGGCAGAAATGAAGCAGCAGATAGACAGAGACTGAGAAACTTTATGTTTCTTGGGTTTATATCCCTAAGCAAGGCCAGTGAGCACTATAGACCTGACTGTTATTTCCTTTTCACAGCCAGTGATCTAATTTCTCTCATTAAAATATTCCTATTGGCCTCAAACCAGCACAAAGGGACCTCTTGCCTCTAAGGCTGTGCATTATGGGCTATCATGGTGTTATGATGGGTATTCCAAGGTAAAGGAACAACATTTTCAAGGCTGTGTTTCAATAGGAAATAGGTAAAAAGTTCCCGAATTACATGAGACACAAGTGTCTATCTGAAATTCAAGTGGAGAAGAGCTATAGCATAAGCTTAATCCTTCTGTGCTTGGAATGTGTGAAGATAGCATTGGAATCCCCTAGCTTGGCAAGTTGTAGTGTCGGGAGAAGCCCAAAAGATGGCGCTCATGCACCAATAGGTTGATGGTGTTAAGAGCTAAAGCAGTGCAAAGCAAAGGAGCTGCCAGAGAGGACTGCAGGGCAGCACTGGCACAAAGGTTCCATATTACTCCAGTTCAGGGTGATGAAGCTGGTGAGAGGCCTGGAGCACAGCCCTGTAAGGAGGGGCTAAAGGAGCTGGGGGTGTGCAGCCTGCAGCAGAGGAGGCTCAGGGCAGAGCTCATTGCTGTCTACAACTACCTGCAGGGAGGCTGTAGCCAGGTGGGGTTGGGCTCTTCTGCCAGGCAAGCAGCAACAGAACAAGGGGACAGAGTCTCAAGTTGTGGCAGGGGAGGTCTAGGCTGGCTGTTAGGAGGAAGTTCCTGGCAGAGAGAGTGATTGGCATTGGAATGGGCTGCCCAGGGAGGTGGTGGAGTCACTGTCCCTGGAGGTGTTGAAGCAAAGCCTGGATGAGGCACTCAGTGCCATGGTCTGGTTGATTGTCTATGGTTGGGTGCTAGGTTGGACTGGATGAGCATTGATCAGATCCCCCCTCAGTCTTGTCTTCTCCAGACTAAACAGCCCCAAGGCTCTCAGTCTCTCTTCATCAGCCTTTTAGTCTTCTGTTGAAGAAAACTGCAGGTAGCAAGGGAAAAGTTGTTACGTGTGAAGCCTTTGCCACCTGCCACACCAGAACTACCAACAACAGTGAGCTTCTTGTGGGGCTGTTGAGTGGAGAGGATATTGTGGTTAACTTTTCAGTTTGCTTAAGGACCCTTTAAAATAGCTCTCCAAATGTACAATCTCTTTGTAAACAAAACAAAAAATAAGTCAGTATTTATTTTGGAATGAAGACTTCATCCATATAAAGTTTGTTTTTTTCCCCATGAGCCCTTTAGCTTAGGTCAGTGCCAGAATGCATGTGGCTTGAGGGGGAGGTTAAATTAATCTTTGAGAACATTCCCCTTTATTTTTACGTGCTGGCATGGCTCTGTAATTGGTTTGTTCCTTATGGTGAATACAGATGAATATTCAGTAGAGAAATGAATGCAGTCCCCCAAAGTATTTTATTTGCTCAGAAGATCTCAGAAGAAGATAAAATTCTCTAAGGATCTTTCTTTATTGGAGCCTGCACTGGCAGATTGAAACTGTTAGACTCAAATCAGAGACATTAGGGAATGTTGAGTGAAGAATGTGCAAGTGGGAGCTGGGTGTGTCTAGCAAGACTTGTTGGTACCAGCTACATGAAGACTATGCTCACAGCTGCAAAGGTTAAACTCACCTCCCAGAGCAGAGTAGTGTGTTTGCAGTATTCAGTGTCTTGTGCTAGAGCTTGTGGAGGAGCAGCTGAACTGATCTGTGACCTGAGCAAGCCCTAGAGGTAGTACATTTGTTTTGCATTGAGTTGAGAGAGTGATTTGCTATTGGAATGGGCTGCCCAGGGAGGTGGTGGAGTTGCCATCCCTGGAGGTGTTCAAGCAAAGCCTGGATGAGGCACTTAGTGCCATAGTGTGGTTGATTGGACAGGGCTGGGTGCTAGGTTGGACTGGATGAGCTTGGAGGTCTCTTCCATCCTGGTTGATTCTGTAATTCTATGAGGAACAGGCTGCCCAAGGGGGTTGTGGAGTCTCCTTCACATATTCAAAACTGGCCTGGATATGTTCCTGGGTGATCTGCTCTAGATGATCCTGCTCTGGCAGGTGGATTGGACTGGATGAGCTTTTGAAGTCCCTCCCAACCCCTAACATTCTTTGATTCTGTGATAATCCTAGCAAGAACCAACCAGACTCTGCACAGTCAGATGTGTGCTCCTGGCACCCAGCTTCTGCCCTATGCCATAGTAACATAACCTGATGAAGCTGCCCACGTAACCAGGAGCTGAATGTTCATAACCAATTCACTCTCTTCAACAGATTCTACTGGATATTGCTGTAGCTTGCATATGGAGGTAAAGAGTCAACTCTAACATCATTAATAAGGAGATCAGTGTTCAAAATAGAGAATTAAGTTTTGTGAACTGCCTTCAAAATCAGTCAGCAAACATAGCTTTTAAGTCTTAATTACAGACTATGCCATCAGGGAAACAATTAGTTCTTAATGTTTGTACAATATCTTTGCAAGGTAGTAATAGAAGGTCACAAAACATCCATCCGAGACACAGCAGTCAGGAAAAGGGTCATCAGCACCTCGGGAGCTGTTTGCCTGCTCATTTCCATCTGCAGAGAAAGCCTTGAGCTGACTTTGTTGAAGTTGGCATCAGCTGACTGCCGCAGACCTCACTTCTTGTCACCGTGGGAGGATGCCATACATAAACGGAGCTGACATGAATAAACAAGGGCAGTGTTCTGCCAGGAATAGTGCTAAGGTGATGATTGTGTGTCCTGCCAGCCTTTGAAAAGACTCTTGAAAATGTTTTCTGTGGTTTCCTAGGGAGGGACCTCACACAACTAAACCCAGGAATGCAATTTCTCCCAAATGGGAAGCTAATAGAGAGTTCAAAGAGAAATAATCAATCAGCATTCTGCGGGTACATTTCTGTTTGCAGATGTTCTCTTCTAATACTGTGCCCTGGGTGTCTGGACTGTCTCAAATATTTAGCAGCACAACTCCCTCTTGTGAGGGACAGTTTCAGTTTCCCTGCAAGAATTAATAGAAGTGACTCTCAGCTTTACTATTGGAGACATCCAGAGGAGAGCATAGCTCATCCGTGTGTAAAAGTGCAGGTTCTCCCAAGGAACACGAAGCTCCATCCACCTGCTCAGCTTCTCATTGCGAACCCTAACCATCCTGTAAATCATACCTGTCTGCTGCCTGATGCTCTAACATCACTGCCACACATCCTCCATGTCCCACTTGCTGGGTGAGAGGTCAGGACTGTGATTTTAATAACGTTTGTGTGAGCAAGAAGGCTCCAGACGTGGAGGTGGCAGCAGGATTGCCGTGCTGATGGGAAGAGCAGAGCGGTTCTGTTCCTTGCTGGCAAGGGCTTACTGCTCTGTGTAAAAGGAATCAGACAAAACAGCAAAGGATTTTGAGGACATAATATGTTGTAAGTGTAGAGTCTTGTAGGCAGTTTTTACCATTAGCACCCCAAAATACAGTGGAATTACAGCAGCACATTAAACGTTGCTCAGAATGCCATAAGCATAGCGACTGCCTGAGTTTTCCCTAGCAGGAGTTGTCCGAGTCATCTTTTCACTTCATGTCTCTGCCTCTGCTGTGCAGAAAGACCAAGAAATTCATTGATCACCCTGTTTGCTCTGTGACTGGTGTCCTATAATGGATTCAGCTAACAGAAACTAAATCTGATACTGTCAAATAAGATTAGCAGCCAGGCTGGCAGATTTGAGCCCTGTCTGAATGCTGAGTGGATAGGGGTCAGTGAGTTTCTTTTGGTATCTTGAGCAGGTTGGTGGTGTTGGATTTCGTGTTCCACAATGGGCTCTGAGATTAGTCTGTGCTCTGGGGTGACCTTATTCTTCTCATCAAATTTATATTCAGATAGCTGATTCCTTCTCCCATTTCTTTTGTCTTGTGGGCTCTGTGTTTCATTCGGGTAAGAGAAATACAAGAGGAAAAGGCAAAGCTTCTCAACTTGCACTTTTGGAGTTTGAGGACACCACAGAATTCCCAGAATCTTCCTGTATTTATTGAGGGCATGGGAGCTCTAAGTATGTTTAGGTATCTGAGTTGCACCCACAACACCTTGGACTGCATCATCTGTTCCATTTTCTCTTTGGTTGTAGACTGCAGCCCACTGACAACACAGTGCAGTTAAACTGTCATGGTGTTACCCAAGCCAAAATGTTCTTAGCCCCCCTAAGGTAGCCTTTGATCTGCAGTGGCCACAAAGACCTCTGCTTTCATTCCCTCCAGGCTCAGCTGATAACTCTATTTAAAAGTTAGCCTCTGAAGTTCATTCCTGATCACCAGACATCAGCAGTGTTCCAAACAGAGGGCTCAGTTTGCCTCCCTTTGAGAGGATTTCTGCACAACACTTTGTGTTGGCTTCTGCTTTGAAGAATGAAATTGGAGACTTAGAAGACTGAGTGATGTCAGAAGTATGATTTGGGTGTCAGGCTTAGAGAATTTGGGAATAAACCATTTTCTCTCCTGTTTATCATAGTATAGTATCACAGTATCATCAGGGTTGGAAGAGACCTCACAGATCATCAAGTCCAACCCTTTACCACAGAGCTCAAGGCCAGACCATGGCACCAAGTGCCACGTCCAATCCTGCCTTGAACAGCCCCAGGGACGCGACTCCACCACCTCCCCGGGCAGCCCATTCCAGTGTCCAATGACTCTCTCAGTGAAGAACTTTCTCCTCACCTCCAGCCTAAATCTCCCCTGGTGCAGCCTGAGGCTGTGTCCTCTTGTTCTGGTGCTGGCCACCTGAGAGAAGAGAGCAACCTCCTCCTGGCCACAACCACCCCTCAGGTAGTTGCAGACAGCAATAAGGTCACCCCTGAGCCTTCCACTTCTGATAACTGCTTTGTCATAAGCTTATGTGTGCAGCTCTTTTAAGAGATGAGAGTTTTTCCAGTCTGTTCATCGTTTGACAGCTCTCAGTCCCTGGTGTAAGTGCAGTTAACTTGGCTAAAGTTTCCCTCCATCAGTGCTCCACAAACCCTGTTGCTGCTTGTCCCAATCTAGGTGGATGCGCTGCGATTGCGTCTGGAAGAGAAGGAGACTATGCTAAATAAGAAGACAAAGCAGATTCAGGACATGGCAGAGGAGAAGGGGACTCAAGCAGGAGAGATCCATGACCTCAAGGACATGTTGGAGGTGAAGGAACGCAAAGTTAATGTGCTTCAGAAGAAGGTAAGATTGTAGAGGTCCACGTCAGATACACATCATTGCTGCATCTTCATTCCTGTGTCTGCCAAGAAGTTTCAAGTCATAAAGTTCCAGTCTAAGCCTAGCATTTCCATTTGGGAAATGCATGATTTAGTCTAATAATGGAATGGGAAGGTAGTCAGTGATGGATTTAGCTCAGTTTTATGTTTTGAAGAGAAAAAAACCCAAATAATTTAAAGCTGAAGTTGTTAACCTTTCACTTTTTTTGTGTGTATTGCTTCTGCTTCTCTTAATAGTGAATGAAGTAGGTGTAAAGGGCACAAAAGCTGACTAATTAATCCTTGCACAGCCCCCACCTCCACAGAGCCACTGTGACTGAGGCACAGGGCACTGGGTGACTGACTTCACTGTGTGACTAAATGAAAGGTTGTAGCAGTAGGAGCAATTAGGATGAGTCCTCCATAAGAACTTTGTTAGAAATGCTGTTTTATCACATTATTTCTTGGGGACTGCTTGAAGGTGAACATCAGAGTTAGAATCATAGAATCAACCAGGTTAGAAGAGACCTCCAAGTCCAACCTAGCACCCAGCCCTGTCCAATCAACCAGGCCATGGCACTGAGTGCCTCATCCAGATTTTTTCTGAATGCCTCCAGGGATGGCAGCTCCACCACCTCTCTGGGCAGCCCATTCCAATGCCAATCACTCTCTGCCAACAACTTCCTCCTAACATCCAGCTTAGACCTCCCCTGAGACTGTGTCCCCTTGTTCTGTTGCTGCTTGCCTAGCAGAAGATAGCAACCCCACCTGGCTACAGCCTCCCTTCAGGTAGTTGTAGAGAGCAATGAGGTCTGCCCTGAGCCTCCTCTTCTGCAGGCTGCACACCCCCAGCTCCCTCAGCCTCTCCTCATAGGGTTTGTGTTCCAGGCTCCTCACCAGCTTTGTCTCCCTTCTCTGGACACCTTCCAACATCTCAAAATCTCTCCTGAATTGAGGAGCCCAGAACTGGACACAGCACTCAAGGTGTGGCCTGAGCAGTGCTGAGCACAGGGGCAGAAGAACCTCCCTTGTCCTGCTGCCCACACTGCTCCCGAGCCAGCCCAGGATGCCATTGGCTCTGCTGCCCACCTGGCCACACTGCTGCCTCTTGTTCAGCTACTCTCTACCAGCACTCCCAGGTCCCTCTCTGCCTGGCTGCTCTCAGCCACTCAGTCCCCAGCCTGTAGTGCTGCTTGGGGTTGTTGTGGCCAAAGTGCAGTACGCTGCACTTGGCCTTGTAGCCATGGCCAATTGAGTGATGCCTGTGCTGGGCACTTCTGGGATTTTTTATTTGCTGTGACTGTTTGAGATGTGTAATTACCTATTCTAAGTGACAAGAAATTGTTTGGTGTGGCACCCAGACCTGGCTTGAGTGAAGTTTCTCTGGTGGAAGCAAAACACAAGTGCTTTAAGATGCAGCCTTTACTATTTGGTCTCTGGGTTCGTTGACACAGACACAGCTTGGTTTATGACCTATTGCCATCACTGTTGCATTGATTAAAGGTGGTGAACTAGAAAGTGTAGTTGCTGGTCAGTCTGAAATCCAGATGAAGGAGGTAATGAAGGTCAAATAAAAGACACGGAGGAAGATTAGGAGCAACAAAGGTTGAAAAATTAACATGACAATTGGCATCACTACCGGTAGCCACTAGGCACCAAAATATATTTCCCAGGTTGCTGAGGAAACCACAGACTTCACATTGTAAATTCTGGAATCTTTCCAGTTCTAAAGCTCCTGCAGTGGTGCTGCTTGGTAGCACCTTCATTTGAGACAGCAGAAATGGGGCAGGTGCTGGAAATCAGGAGGCTATAGAAATGAGTTTGAGCTTTATGGCTGAAAACATGATACAAAACTTTAGCCTTGTAGAGCTTCAGGAGTTTAGTTCAGTTTAGTTTTTCTCAGTTCAATCAAAAATGAGTTTTGCATAAAACCTCCTATTAAGTTGTTGAAACTTCAGGCAAGAGGAGAATGTCAGAAAATAGAACAGCAACCGTGCTGGGTGAATTGGATGTCTGAACCTGAAAATCATTAACGTGGGTTTCATTATTCTCTTTGCCACATCTGTCTACCCATGCTGTAGACCAGGATAAAGAGAAGTAGTGGAGGGGGGGGGGAGGAATCAATACTTTGCAATCAAAGCATTTTAAAGAACTAGCATTCAGGACAGATGCTAAGTAACTGTTACCCAGGAAGGCAAAAAAAAATACAAAGCAAAGCAGGGAATCAATCAGCCCTTGCTTTGCAGGGAGGTCATGTTCTGTCTTGAGGAGGGGGGTTTCACACTCCCTCCATTGTGCGACGCAGCTGCAGGCAAATCAAATGCAAGGTTCAGTGGCTGAATGCAGCAGCGGTTTGTTTGGCAGCTCTCTCTGCACTGAGTGATAATTGACCTGTGATAAAGTAAAGGAAGAGCACAGGTTTTGTAATTCTTTTTGTGTGTGTGACACTGCTGACTTGATGGAATTTAAGCTAAAAAAACAAGTCATATTTAGATCCCCTCATGAGGTTCAACAAGACCCAAGTGCAAGGTCCGGCAGCTGGGTCGAGGCAATCCCAAGCACAGATGTAGGCTGGACAGTGACTGGCTGGAGAGCAGCCCTGTGTTCTCAGATGTCTGCTCATTGTCTTACAAAATCAAATCATAGAATCACAGAATGGGCTGGATTGGAAGGGATCTCCAAAGATCATCCAGTCCGACCCCAGCAGGGTCCAGCTCCACTCGGCAGGAACATCCTCAACTAGAGCAGGTTGCCCACAGCCCTGTGCTGCCTCACCTTCAATATCTCCAGGGATGAGCCCAAATCCCCTCCCTAGGCAACCTGTTCCAGTGTTCCATCACCCTCATGGCAAAGAACTTGTTCTTAATATCCAATCTCAATCTGCTCCAGTCTGAAGCCATTGCCCCTGGTCCTGCCCCATCAGGCCTTTGCAAACAGTCTCTCTGCAGCCTTTCTGTAGCCCCCTTCAGGTACTGGCAGGCTGCTATTAGGTCTCCCTGGAGCCTTATCTTCTCCAGGCTGAACACCCCCAGCTCCCTCAGCCTGTCCTCCTAAAAGAGCTGCTCCAAGCCCCTGATCATTTTCATGCCTCTTCTCTGGACCTGTTCCATCAGGTCTGTGTCCTTCCTCTATTGAGGACTTGAGCTGGATGCAGTACTCCAGGTGAGGTCGCCCCAGAGCAGAGCAAAGGGGCAGAATCCCCTCGGTGGATCTGCTGGCAGTGTTGTTCTCATGTGTGCAAAAGATCCCAAGCCAATTTCTTGTTTTGAGATCTAATCATATAAAGAGCATTCTCTCTATTGATACTGGTGCAGTGAAGCAATCTTGTCTGTTGCCCTTAGGAACTTAAGTATTTGATTTTTGGGTGTTGGGTTTTTTTTATGGGGTTTTTGTTCTATTTTGTTGGTTGGTTGATGAGTTTCTAGCTCTGTTTACTGCTGTGGAAAAAATTAAGTTCAAAATTAACTAATAGGAAAAGAGATTTATTTGGAAGAGACCTCCACAGATCAAGTCCAACCCCCTGCCAAAAGCAGAATCACCCAGGGCAGTTTGCACAGGAATGCAGCCAGGTGGGTTTGGAAAGTCTCCAAAGATGGAGACTATGCAACCTCTCTGGGCAGCTTGCTCCAGGGCTCTGGCACCCTCACTCTAAAGAAGTTTCTCCTCATGTTGAGGTGAAACCTTTTATGCTCCAGTTTGTATCCATTGCTCCTTGGCTTATTGCTGTGCAATACCAAAAAGAGCTTGGCCCTCTCTGCTTGACACCCACCCCTCAGATGTTTATAGATATTGATCAGATCTCCTCTCAGCCTTCTCTTCTCCAGACTAGACAGCCCCAGGGCTCTCAGTCTCTTTCTATAGGGTGGATGCTGAAGTTCCCCACTCATCCTAATAGCTCTCTGTTGGACTCTCTCCAGCAGATCCTTGTCTCTCCTGAACTAAGCAGCCCAAAACGGGACACAGTATTCCAGGTGTGGTCTCATCAGGGCAGAGCAGAGGAGAAGAACCTCTGTAGCCCTGCTGGCCACACTTTTCTAGGTGCCCTTTTCTTTTCACTTATTGCTGACATTTTAAAACCAAAGCCTTGATGTGGCGCTGGGCAGCTTGATTTAGTTGTGTCACCCTGCTGACTGCAGGGACATTGGACAAGACAACTTTTGAGGATCTTTTCCAACCCAATGCAATCTGTGAAGCTGTGAGAGTACAGTCTGTGGTTGAGTTCTTTCTCCCCCCCAAAGTAATGAATATCCACTCCTCCTTTTAGCTAGGCACATTCAAATGAAGAAACAAAACAGGACAGGGCTGGGGGGTTAGCAGTGTTAGTTGCTGTTGTAGCTGGCTAATGTAGGAGTTTAAACGTTGCTGTAAGGCTGTCACCCAAGATGGATAGCAATAGCAAAGTTACAGGCAAACACCACTGCAGTTGCTGCAGTTATCTGCTCCAGTGCTCCAGAAAACCAAAAGAGCCACTCAGCAAATCTGTCATCCACAGAAGGAATCTTTGCTTTTCCCTATCCCTCGAGGAGCAGCAGTTTGTTTTAATACGAGGTCCTTCTTGTGCCTCGAGATAACTCCTTGATGGGCAAGATGGAACATTACTCATAGGTAGTGGGATTGACAAATTTTGGCTTCTTGAAGGGATCTGGGAAAGCAGCCAAGTGTGGGGCCTCCTGGCTTCATTATAAATTAAGTGTAGTCTTTCTGGCAAGATAAAGCTAATAAGCTTTGTTGGTGCATTCACAGCCATAGTAGAGCAATAGAGAGGCAGGGGAAGCAAGAGTGTGTGCCATCTTTGGTGTTGCTTACACCAGTCTTCCTCACAGGGACTTTTTGTTGCTCTCTGGCTTGCAAGATTTCACCATTTCCAATGCTTTGGTCACCAGATAGGCAGGAATTTTCCACCCCTGGGGGGAGTTGTCTGAGCTGTGTCTGGAACAGGCATTAGTGGTTGTGTTAGCCAACTTAGGGATCTTCACTAGAACAAGGAAGGAGTAATATTTTTCAGTTTAAATCAATAATTTCCTGGATTCAAGAGTGAATTTTGAATCCACTAGGCTAAAAAGTCATCCAAGCCAGGTCTCTGCACAGTATTTATAGAGTCCTGAAGAGTGTCATAAAGCACAAGTACATAAATAACTTTCCAGCCTGTGACTTCACTTAGCCAAAGGGTAAGAAAGCTGGGCAGCATGAAGTAGTGTCACCAGGAGAAACTAAGATCACCTTGGCCCAGAACAGCATGCATTTGATAATCAGGATGTTCCTCTGCAAGAGGAAAGCCTTACATATCTCCCAGCAGAGATGGGTGGAGGACAGCTTGAAACATAGAACTTCTGGATAAAGAGGACCACTCTCCATCACTCCAGTCTGTCTTTTCAGTAGAAATTGGAGTACTGATTTGCCTAAAGCAACATTTGATATGAAATGAGAAGGCACCAAATGATGCTGCTGATGTAATCTGTTTGGTTCTTAAGTTGTTTATTTTTGGGGTGGGTTGTTCTTGAGCACAGACCATGAGAGGATTGTGTTTGAGAGTTTGCTGTTTTGTCACTTAGAATCATAGAACAGCCAGGGTTGGAAGGGACCACAAGGAGCAGCCAGTTCCAACTCCCCTGCCGTGGCCAGGGACACCCTACCCTAGAGCAGGCTGCACACAGCCTCATCCAGCCTGCCCTTAAACACCTCCAGCCATGGGGCCTCAACCACCTCCCTGAGCAACCCATTCCAGCTTCTCACCACTCTCATGCTCAACAACTTCCTCCTCATGGTCATTCTGACTCTCCCCACCTCCAGCTTTGCTCCATTCCCCCCAGTCCTGTCATTCCCTGAGAGCCTGAAAAGTCCTTCCCCAGCTTTTCTGTAGGCCCCCTTCAGATACTGAAAGTCTGCAGTAAGGTCTCCTCTCTTCTCACTGTGTTCTGTCTGAAATCTTTAATGATAACTAAGTACTGATACCTAAAGTTAGTGATAGCTGAATACTGAAGACTACAAACACACACTCTTGTGTTTAGTATTTACAGTAGGACTTCCTAATCCCATCCTTTCATCACTTCATGTCCTTTCCAGGGGAATGGAATGGGACAATGACAGTTGACTTCTAGGCTGGATGTTAGGAGGGAGTTGTTGGCAGACAGAGTGATTGGCATTGGAATGGGCTGCCCATGGAGGTGGTGGAGTGGCTGTGCCTGGAGGTGTTCAAGCAAAGCCTGGCTGGGGCACTTAGTGCCATGGTCTGGTTGACTGGCCAGGGCTGGGTGCTAGGTTGGACTGGCTGAGCTTGGAGGTGTCTTCTAACCTGGTTGATTCTATGACTGGGCATGTTTGACACGACACTGAGAGTAGAAGCATCACTCCTTTCCAGAGCCCTCCCCTCTGCTTCAGGGCACTTTTACCATACAGTATTTCTTTGAGCATCTTAATAAATCACTGATTTGGACAAAGTAATTCAGGGTCTGAATCTAAGTCTCATTTAAAATCTTTGCTCAAGTAGTACAACCTTCTGCTTGAGTGATCCTAAATGACAATGTAAATGGAGTTCAGTTTGCTGTGAGGATTTGCTTTATAGTCAGCATTAAATCCCATGTTCCCATCTTTTGGTCTGCCTCAATCAATGTTTAGTCTTTTCTCATCCCTCATTTCCATTCTTAGGTATGTCAGTGCTGTGATGCAGCCATTCATTTCCTCATGTCTTTTCTTGTCACCCTTGTTCCTGTAATGACAGTGTGATCTGTGGCACTCTACTCTGTATGTATCTAAGCAGGGAAGTGTCACTACTTACATTATCCTTAGCCTGTGCAGAACCAAAATCCACAGCTAAAGCAAGTCAGGAAAAACAGCATCAGCATTCCTGAGTGTATGAAGGAGTTGGGCTTTTCCTTAGTTTGAACATTTAGCTACCATCAAGATGAAAATATTCCAAGTTGTATTTTTGCTGTAATGAACTTACCTAAATCAAGCCTGTTGTGATGGTTTGGGTGTTACCACCTCCCCACACACACTTAAGAAGAATCACCCAGACTAGACTCAGCCCATCTGGGAATTAGAGAATGAAGCTTTATATTTACAGCTTAACACAAGTTACAAGCAGATAGTTACAATAGACCTACAGCTATAGGCAGAAATAGACAAGTTAAAAAGAAGTACCACAGCCCTCCCAGAAACCAGAGTCCCCAGGAGGGGCTCCCAGCCACCCTTCCACCTTCTTCCTACCCCTCTGCCTTACCCCAGACTTTGCCTTACATTCAAAGTGAGTTTGGAAGGTTGGCCAGGGGGGTTAGGAAGCAGAGGGGTTAGTCACACAGACTCAGGTTAGGTTAGAGAGAGAAGTGCAGCCCAAAAGTCAGAGAGAGACTCTGCCTTACTTATGTTTGTGTTCTTGTTCTTATCCATCTCAGCAAGCCTATGAGTGAAGCAGCCATCACCATTGGTTCCTTTTCACAGCCTAGCATCTAATTCTTCTCACCAAAACATCCCAGCTAGGCTCAAACTAGCACACTTCTGCACGTTTATGGTCAGAGTATTTTCTGGGAATTGGAGCAGGAGAGAGCAAATGTCCCCAGAATAGTTGGGGCTATTTCCACTGGACTGGAAATCCATTTGTATTTGGTAGGTGCTAGGAGTAAAGCTTCTAGAGAGCAAAGTCACAGAGATTGCTTCACACTGGCAGGACACAGCTGAAAGGAGAATTAGCATGGTGGGGTTAGACCAGGCTGGATTTCAACACAATAGATGTAATCCATAATTAGATTGTGAAACAAATTGCCAGATTGTTTCAATTATGCTTCTCAGTACAAGAGACCTTTTAGCATACGTGAAATAAATGAGGAGTCTGTAAACTTAGTGCTTCATCAAAGAGGGTGTGATGGTTTGGGAGTTACCCACCTCCCCCACTCTTATGAAATCACCCAGATTTGACTCAGCCAGCTGGAAGTTAAGGAATGAAGCTTTATATTCACAGCTTAGCACAAGTTACAAGCAGATAGTTATAGTATCTACAGAAATAGACAAGTTAAAGGTAATACAGAAACACAGCAGCCCTGCCAGAAACCAGAATCCCCAGGAGGGGCTCCCAACCACCCTTCCACCTTCTTTCCACCCCTCTGCCTTACCCCAGAGTCTGCCTAACATGCAAGGTGAGGTTGGAGGATCAGCAAGGGAGAGTTAGAAGCATCATTGGTTGGGTTACACAGCCAGAGCTCAGGAAGAAAATCACAGGCACTGACTCTGATAGATAGAGACTTTCACACACTATGTCTTACCTGTGTTTGTGTCCTTGTTTTTATCCATCTCAGCAAGCCTATGAATGAAGCAGACATCAGCAGTGTTTTTATCCATCTCAGCAAGCCTATGAATGAAGCAGACATCAGCATTGTTTGCTTCTCACACCCTAGAATCTATTTTTTCTCACTAAAATATTCCAGTTAGCCTCAAACTAGCACAGAGGAGAAGCAGAGTCTAAATGAGTTTGGTTTGTAATTTATGATGGCACCGTTGAGGTTTGAATTACTTGGGTAAATGGAAATGTTGCAGTCAAGTTGGAACCAGGAAATTGTCTTAATGAAGAATCCAGGTTGATGTCCTGTCAGTGATAGATACTGGATGCATTCTCTTACCTGATGAATGCCAGCAAAACCAAGGCATCACTCAGTGAAGCCTTAGGAGAAAACCAGAAAAGGACATTTTTGTAGGGATGATGTAATTAACCAGATGTACTTAACCAGCTGGCTCATAGATTGCCAGAACAGATCTCTTGTGAGAGATTTTTATACTTCTGTTATTTAAAGTATTGCCCACTCATATTTAAAGCTTGTATGCTTCAAGTTGCTGTCTACAAGTACCTGAAGAGAGGCTGTAGCCAGGTGGGGGTTGGCCTTTTCTCCCAGGCAACCAGCAATAGAACAAAGGGACACAGTCTCAAGTTGTGCCAGGGTAGGTCTAGGCTGGATGTTAGGAGGAAGTTGTTGTCAGAGAGAGTGATTGGCATTGGAATGGGCTGCCTAGGGAGGTGGTGGAGTCACCATCCCTGGAGGTGTTGAAGCGAAGCGTGGCTGGGGCACTTAGTGCCATGGTCTAGATGACTGGCTAGGGCTGGGTGCTAGGTTGGACTGGATTAACTTGGAGGTCTCTCCCAACCTGGTTGATTCTGTGATTCCGTGATAAGACATAACCAGAATCAGCAGGTTGAGAAGATTGCCTCCCCTTGCACCTCACTTGTATTGGCCAGTGTCCATGGGAGGTGTTACAGTTCAAAGACTCTGCTTTTGACTAGCTTGGGCTATTAATACTATTGAACCTCCTCAGAATCAAGCAGTTTCATAACTAAGTTGAACTCTACAGTGTAAGGATAGAAGCCATTGCTAATGTGTAGGTTTTTCCTAAGCAGGTGCTTTGAAACTCTGACAATGCTTAAAAATATTTACATTGGCTCTCCTGAAATTGAGATCTCTGAGTCATCTATCAACTCATAGGATCACAAATCATAGAATCGACCAGGTTGGAAGAGACCTCCAAGCTCAGCCACTCCAACCTAGCACCCAGCCCTAGCCAGTCAACTAGACCATGGCACTAAGTGCCTCATCCAGTCTTTTCTTGATCACCTCCAGGGATGGTGACTCCACCACCTCCCTGGGCAGCCCATTCCAATGCCAATCACTCTCTCTGACAACAACTTCCTCCTAACATCCAGCCTAGACCTCCCCTGCCACAGCTTGAGACTGTGTCCCCTTGTTCTGTTGCTGGGTGCCTGGCAGAAGAGCCCAACCCCACCTGGCTACAGCTTCCCTTCAGGGAGTTGTAGCCAGCAATGAGCTCTGCCCTGAGCCTCCTCTGCTGCAGGCTGCACACCCCCAGCTCCCTCAGCCTCTCCTCAAAGGGCTGTGCTCCAGGCCCCTCACCAGCCTTGTTGCCCTCCTGTGGACACCTTCCAGCATCTCAACATCTCTCTTGAATTGAGGAGCCCAGAACTGGACACAGCACTCAAGGTGTGGCCTGAGCAGTGCTGAGCACAGGGGCAGAATAACCTCCCTTGTCCTGCTGCCCACACTGCTCCTGATCCAGGCCAGGATGCCATTGCTGCTACATGGTAGTAGTATTTTGAGAATATGGTTTGAAACACCTGATTTAAATACTATTTGGTGTAGGGAACATGACAGCACAGAGGAGAATTCTCTCCTGTTCAGAAGACACCATCATTCCAATTCAGTTTCTGGTGACTGCTCTTGTTAGTTCTGCTTTGCAGTGATCTCTCAGGAAAGTGCTGCTAAGAAAGGAGCTCAAAAGGAAACAAAGGAATGGGAAGAAATGTCCTTAGGGATTCTTTATGTAGACATAGATGAGCTATTTTTCTGGCTGACATAAATCTACATACAGAGCACCTTTGTATGAAAAAGCACTGGAAAGAGGGTAGTGGTTTGCATCAGTGTCAGTTATTTGTTGCTTTTTCACCCAAGGTAGAAAATAATTAACTGTCTATATGAGCTGACTCAAGTGTTGTTGCAGCAGCACTTTTCCCTGCATGCCATTCTTCTCTCAAGTCAACCTTGTTGCATAAGTCTGTGTGCAAAGTCAGGTCAGGAATAAAGCATTAACTGCAGGAGGTGTCCTCCGATTCCTAGATGGTTTTTAAGCTTTGTTTTCTCTGCCTGCAGATTTCATTGAATCACAAAATGTTAGAGGTTAGAAGGGACCCCAAAATCTCATCCAGTCCAATCCCCCTGCCAGAGCAGGGTCACCTAGAGCAGATCACACAGGAACACATCCAGACGAGTTCTGAATATCTCCAGAAGAGACTCCACAACCCCCCTGGGCAGCCTGTTCCAGGCTTCTGTCACCCTTGCAATGAAAATGTCTTTCCTCATGTTTCTTCCTCTAGAAGCAGTAGCAGTGTGCCTGTTTGTGGTCCATACCTCTATGTGCTCAAGTAGCAAAGAGAGCCAATGGCATCCTGGCCTGGTTCAGAAACAGTGTGGCCAGCAGGACAAGGGAGGTTACTCTGCCCCTGCACTCAGCACTGCTCAGGCCACACTTTGAGTGCTGTGTCCAGTTCTGGGCTCCTCCATTCAAGAGAGATGTTGAGGTGCTGGAAGGTGTCCACAGGAGGGCGCCAAAGCTGGTGAGGGGCCTGGAGCACAGCCCTGTGAGGAGAGGCTGAGGGAGCTGGGGGTGTGCAGCCTGCAGCAGAGGAGGCTCAGGGCAGAGCTCATTGCTGTCTACAACTCCCTGAAGGGAAGCTGTAGCCAGGTGGGGTTGGGCTCTTCTGCCAGGCAAGCAGCAACAGAAGAAGGGGACACAGTGTGAAGTTGTGCTGGGGGAGGTTTAGGCTGGATTTTAGGAAGAAGCTCTTCACAAGAGTGATTGGCATTGGAATGGGCTGCTCAGGGAGGTGTTTAAGAGGAGGTTGGATGAAGTACTCAGTGCCATGGTTTAGTTAATGAGAGGGTTTTAGGTGCTAGGTTGGACTCGCTGATCTCCAAGTGCCATGGTTTAGTTCATTAGAAGTTGTGGGGTGATAGCTTGGGCTCGATCTCGAAGGTCTTTCCCAGCCTGGTTAATTCTGTGATTCTATGAGGGACTTTTCCAACCTGGTTAATTCTTTGATTCTGTGACCTTGGTGGGTATTAAAGTAGATGCATCTTGGTTAAATCCTTGGGCTGTTTTTAATTTCAATTTTCTTGGGGTTGTCAGTGAGATTTCCAGAAAGTAGAATGCTTCCTTGCCTTTGGAGCAGAATGCTAGAGGAGGCTTCTCTTGCTTCTGCTCCTGTGCTTCAGGGCTGGAAAGCAAAATAATTACTTCCACACAACTAGGAATAAATCACCCAGGCTGAAACATGACAGTGCTTGACAACTGGTAAGCTGAAAAAAAACAGGAGTTCAGTAAATCATTAGTGCTGAGGAAATTGGCATGCAGAGCAGGGCAGTCCAGGGCAGGAGGAGGTACCTTTCCAGTAAGCTTCATGTGGCTGATTTATCTATGGACTGCTCTGTGTGCACTGCAAGATCAAAGATTATTGATCATAGAATCATAGAGTCAGCCAGGTTGGAAGAGACCTCTAAGCTCATCCAGTCCAGCCTAGCACCCAGCCCTGGCCAATCAACCAGACCATGGTACTAAGTGCCCCAGCTGGGCTTGGCTTCAACACCTCCAGGGATGGTGACTCCACCACCTCCCTGGGCAGCCCATTCCAATGCCAATCACTCTGTCTGACAACAACTTCCTCCTAACATCCAGCCTAGACCTCCCCTGGCACAACTTGAGACTGTGTCCCCTTGTTCTGTTGCTGCTTGCACCTGGCTACAGCCTCCCTTCAGGGAGTTGCAGACAGCAATGAGCTCTGCCCTGAGCCTCCTCTTCTGCAGGCTGCACACCCCCAGCTCCCTCAGCCTCTCCTCACAGGGCTGTGCTCCAGGCCCCTCACCAGCTCTGTCACCCTTCTCTGGACACCTTCCAGCACCTCCACATCTCTCTTGTATTGTGGTGCCCAGAACTGAAGACAATACTCAATGTGTGGCCTCACCAAAGCTGAGTACAAGGGGACAGTCACCTGCCTACATGTCTGTTATGGTTTTTTGTAGTCTAAAGGTTGTGCCCTTGTTTGGGTTCATCAATTATTTGGCCATGCAGAAGGCACAGTTGTAGGTAGACTGAGGGCTTATAAGTAGTGCCTAAATGTAACTTAGAACACTTCATTGTACCTCCTGTTCCCTGGCTGACAGAACCCTGCCACCTCTCATCACTCCAGCCTGAAAGCCATGCCTGTAGGCCAAGTCATAGAATGGTTTTGGTTGGGAGGGACCTCAAAGCTTATCCAGTTCCAACCTCCAGCCATAGGCAGGGACACCTCCCTCTAGAACAGGTCACTCAAGGCCTCTTCCACCCTGGTCCTGAACACCTCCAGGGAGGTTGTGGAGCACAGAAGCACCCAACGTGATCAAAGACCACGTTGGGTGCTTCTGTGCTCCACAACCTCCCTGGGCAACCTGTGCCAGTGTCTCACCTCCCTCACTGGAAAGAACTTCTTCCTGACATCCAGTTTCAATCTCCCCTCTATCAGCTTAAACCCATTCCTCCTCACCCTGTCATTACAAGCCCTTGTCAGTAGTCCCTCCCCAGCCTTCCTATAGGTCCCCTTCAGATACTGAAAGTCCACTCCAAGGTCTCCTCGAAGCCTTCACTTCTCCAGCAGACAGGTTCCCAATTCCTACACATTACCTTTCCGTACTTTCAGATGTAAGAATGTGCATGTGCAGTGGGAAGGTGCAGCACCCATATGTCACCCAGCTCTTACCTTGCTCTGCCCCCAGCAAACTGTGATTGCAGCAGGAAAATGCATGCTGCCCTTGTGCAAATGCTTTTGCTGCCTCAGCAAGCATCTTAATGCATGGTGAAGCTGAATTACTTCACTGTCTCTGGTGTGTGGTTTGCTCCCAGCACAAAGTCACTCTGCACTAGCCCCTCTTTAGCCAGATGGAGCCTTTGCTTGAGTGTTTTGCCTCCTGAAGAAAACAGGAGGCTAAGAATAGCTCAGGCTTCTTTGTAGTGTATTTTCATGGTTGGCTGTCCAAACAGCCAGTCTGTCTAGACAGCTGACGGCACTGCAAGCTCATAAGGTTAAAAGAAGCCACGTAGGCTACTCTTGGGATGTCACAGGAGACCTTCTCAGGCAGAGCTGGAGCTCCATGGGCTACAAGCTCATGCTGACAAGGCATTGAGCAATTGCTGTGAGTGCCTAACGAAGAACTTTCAATTCTTACAGTTATTATTTCTGAGTGACATGATCTGTCGCTGCCTCGGGGGTGTTTTTGGTTAAAGTTTGGCTTGTGGTGCCATTTGAGTGCTGCTCAAATTGGAAGTATGACTTGGAGGCCTGATACTTCCTTTTTGGTTTGGTTTCTTTTTAATAGAAAGTAGTGACAAAACCAAGCTTAATTCCAGTCTGTTTTGTAACAGCAGTTAAGCTCCGCACAGTTCTTGTGCTGTCAGGAGGACAGGGGTGGTATAAAAAGCTAGCTGCCAAGTTTACATGTGCTTACCTAAGATTTCTTAACATCATCTTTTTTGTTATGTCAGCAGACTCCTTCCATAGCCACAGTTTCCAGAGGAACATTAGGGCTGTGGCTAGCCTGATCTAGGGTAGGGTGTCCCTGTCCATGGCAGGGAATCATGGAATCATAGAATCAACCAGGTTGGAAGAGACCTCCAAGATCATCCAGTCCAACCTAGCACCCAGCCCTGTCCAGTCATCTAGACCATGGCACTAAGTGCCCCAGGCAGGCTTTGCTTGAGTACCTCCAGGGACGGTGACTCCACCACCTCCCTGGGCAGCCCATTCCAATGCCAATCACTCTCTCTGCCAACAGCTTCCTCCTGACATCCAGCCTAGACCTCCCCTGGCACAACTTCACACTGTGTCCCCTTGTTCTGCTGCTGCTTGCCTGGGAGAAGAGCCCAACCCCACCTGGCTACAGCCTCCCCTCAGGTAGCTGTAGACAGCAATGAGGTCCCCCCTGAGCCTCCTCTTCTGCAGGCTGCACACCCCCAGCTCCCTCAGCCTCTCCTCACAGGGCTGTGCTCCAGGCCCCTCACCAGCTTTGTCTCCCTTCTCTGCACACCTTCCAGCATCTCAACATCTCTCTTGAATTGAGGAGCCCAGAACTGGACACAGCACTCAAGGTGTGGCCTGACCAGTCTTGAGTGCAGGGGCAGAAGAACCTCCCTTGTCCTACTGGCCACACTGTTCCTGAGGTTGGAACTGGATGGTCCTTGTGGTCCCTTCCAACCCTTACTGATTCTGTGATTAGCAAAGGGTTCTGTGATTGAGGTTGTTCTTCCTCTTGCTTTACACTTGTAAATACATCTGCCATTCTTTGTAACCTGTTGTTCAGCCATCTGTGGCATCCATTACAGATTCAGACCATTTTCTGAAGCCATGTACCAGAGGTAATTTTAATAGGGATAGCAAAGCAGTAGTGGGTGTGTCTTGGCAGTAATTTCCTCTGTAATACAGCAGCTCAGTTTTTCACAGTATCACAAAAACATCCAGGTGGGAAGAGCCACTCAGGATCACCAAGTCCAACCTACTCCACAACATTCACCTTAAACCATATTCCCAAGCACCAAATCCAAACAACTCTTAAGCACATCCAAGGTTGGTGACTCCACCTCCTCCCTGGGCAGCTCATTCCAGTGTCTGACCACTCTCTCCATGAAAAACTTTTTCCTAATGTTCAGTCTAAACCTCCCCAGTCTCGGCTTGAGGCCATTCTGCCTTGTTCTGTCTCCAACTACCTGTAAGAAGAGGCCAGCTCCAGTTGCTCTACAATGATAGACTCATAGAATCAATGAGGGTTGGAAGGGACCACAAGGATCATCCAGTTCCAACCCCCCTGACATGCCCAGGGACACCCTACCCTAGATCAGCCTGGCCACAGCCTCATCTAGCCTGACCTTAAACACCTCCCTGAGCAACCCATTCCAGCCTCTCACCACTCTCATGCTGAGCAACTTCCTCCTCACGTCCAGCATGAACCTCCCCACCTCCAGCCTTGCTGCATTCCTCTTAGTCCTGTCACTCCTTGATGTCCTGAAAAGTCCTTCCTCACTCATCAGCTGATGTCACTCATCAGTTTATTATGTACCTTAGCTCATGCAAGAACTTGTCAGCATCAGCAGCAGCAGGGAAGCAGCTGAGGAATCTGCACCCAGCTTAATCCTTTCCTGATTTGGAGTTGTCAGGTTATCACAATGCCAATAGGTTATCATAAACATGTCTGGGGGCTGTGATGTGTAGGTATGCATAAAATGAGTGTAGCATTGGGTCTTCTCGGGCTGTCTGTGTGCAGAACTCATACACTGATCATATTCTACCCCCCGCAGAAAACAAGAATGATCTCTTCCCAGGGAATGGTGCTTTGTGTTAGTTTGTCATACAGTAAACTACCATGTAAGATGGAAAAGTGACACAGTGGTGCAGTAAAGAGTGTGACAGCACCGATGGAAATACTTACAGTAGTACTTTGTCACAGCTGCTTAATGAGCAGAGGCTTTTTGTGGCAGGAATGTTTTTCTCAGCCTTTTTCCATTCATGAGTGAACAGAGTGGCTGAGAGCAGCCAGGAAGAGAGGGACCTGTGGGTACTGTATTGGTAGATAGTAGCTTAAGATGGGGCAGCAGTGTGCCCAGGTGGTCAAGAGAGCCAGTGGCATCCTGGGCTGGCTCAGGAGCAGTGTGGGCAGCAGGACAAGGGAGGTTATTCTTCCCCTGGACTCAGCACTGCTCAGGCCGCACCTTGAGTGCTGTGTCCAGTTCTGGGCTCCTCAATTCAAGAGAGATGTGTTGAGGTGCTGGAAGGTGTCCACAGGAGGGCGCCAAAGCTGGTGAGGGGCCTGGAGCACAGCCCTGTGAGGAGAGGCTGAGGGAGCTGGGGGTGTGCAGCCTGCAGAAGAGGAGGCTCAGGGCAGAGCTCATTGCTGGCTACAACTACCTGAAGGGAGGCTGTAGCCAGGTGGGGTTGGTCTCTGCTGCCAGGCAAGCAGCAACAGAAGAAGGGGACACAGTGTGAAGTCGTGCCAGGGGAGGTCTAGTCTGGATGTTAGGAGGAAGTTGTTGTCAGAGAGAGTGATTGGCATTGGAATGGGCTGCCCAGGGAGGTGGTGGAGTCACCATCCCTGGAGGTGTTGAAGCCAAGCCTGGCTGGGGCACTTAGTGCCATGGTCTGGTTGCTTGGCCAGGGCTGGGTGCTAGGTTGGACTGGGTAAGCTTGGAGCTCTCTTCCAGCCTAGCTGATTCTATGGTCCTGTATTGTTAATACACTGACATCCTTCAGTCATACAGTTCCCAGCATCTCAAAAGTGAAGAATAATTCCCTTTCTTTATGTTCTTCTTGTCAATACTGTTTGTATTTGCTGTGCACTGAGTTATTTTCTGTTAATATTTAGGGGCTTTGGCTGCATTGCTTAACAATTTGATGCAGGATTCTAGGTTAGGCTCTTGCTTACTTCCTTTGCTTTCAGAATGTGTTTGTTTAAGATACTACTAAGTTGATGGAGTTTGGAAGGCTTTGCTTGCTGCTATCTTAACTCATACTCCTCTCTCTTAAGATTGAAAATCTTCAAGAGC
Source organism: Pogoniulus pusillus (assembly GCF_015220805.1). Taxonomy (NCBI): domain Eukaryota; kingdom Metazoa; phylum Chordata; class Aves; order Piciformes; family Lybiidae; genus Pogoniulus; species Pogoniulus pusillus. The sequence goes on from NC_087278.1 coordinate 21,237,788, forward strand.
AGTTGAGAGACAAGGAGAAGCAAATGAGCAGCTTAAAGGACCGAGTGAAGTCTTTGCAAGCAGACACCACAAACACCGACACCGCCTTGACCACGTTGGAGGAAGCACTGGCAGAAAAGGTGAGTGAGGAAAGACTAAGTCCCTGCCTTCAAAAGGTCCTTCCACTAGGAACGACTCTAAAGTCGGCTTTTCTGGGTGTCTCCTGGGCTGGCTGCAAGCCGTTTTTGATGCTTGCCCCAGTGATTGCCTTTGCCTCCGAGAAGGGCCGCGGGCAGCGCAGCGGCTGTCGAGGCAGCGCCTTCGCTAGAGGGCGCTGCAGGACACGCGGAGGGGCAGCCTGGGCTGCTCCCGCCCGGAGCCGGCCAAGGACACTGCTGCCTGCTGAGCAGGGCGGGAGGCTGGAGCTGAGCCCACAGCTCTGGCTCTGCGCTTTAACTGCTTACTGGAGAAGGGGAGGCTGAGGGCAGAGCTCATTGCTCTCTACAGCTCCCTGAAGGGAGGTTGGAGCGAGGAGGGGGCAGCCTCTGCTGCTTGGTGGCAAGGGACAGGAGCAGACGAAACGGTTCCAAGCTGCAGCAGGGCAGGTTCAGGCTGGATGCTATAGGAAATATCTCTTCCCAGAGAGGGTTCTCATCCCTTGGAATGTTCTGCCCAGGGCAGTGCTGGAGTTCTCATTCCTGGAGGTGTTTCAGCAGCCTGTGGAACTGATGCTCAGGGATGTAGTTTAGTGTTGGCCCTTCAGTGCTAGGTGGAAGATTGGACTGGATGAGCTTGGAGGTCTCTTCCTAGCAGATGTGTTCTGTGTTCTCACCTTGGCCTCTCCTTTCATGGTGCTTCTTTGGTACAGTTGTGAGATGCCTTCCATTTGAGCAGTGAAATCTTCTAGTTTTGGCCCTTTTTAAATTGCTTCCTTTTTTTTTTTTTGTTGAAGTGTAGCTTGTATTTTACTTTGTCAATTTCTTCTTCTTCTTTTTTTTCAGGTCTAGTTTGTATTTTACTTTATTTGCACATATATTTTTATTGTACATTTATGTTTAAAGTTTTGCTGTGTGAGATGGAGTTTAGTTCCCAACATCAACTCATAGAATAGCTAGTTCTGATAATTAACTTTTTTTTATGCTTGCCCAGTTCTCAAGAGAGAGATGGCTGAGGGAGCAGCCTTGTCTATTCCGTGTTGGTAGAGCAGCTCTCTGGAATCACAGAATCGTAGAATCAACCAGGTTGGAAGAGACCTCCAAGCTCAGCCACTCCAACCTAGCACCCAGCCCTGGCCAGTCAACCAGACCATGGCACTAAGTGCCCCAGACAGGCTTGGCTTCAACACCTCCAGGGACAGCGACTCCACCACCTCCCTGGGCAGCCCATTCCAATGCCAATCACTCTCTCTGCCAACAACTTCCTCCTCACATCCAGCCTAGACCTCCCCCGGTACAACTTGAGACTGTGTCCCCTTGTTCTGTTGCTGGGTGCCTGGCAGAAGAGACCAACCCCACCTGGCTACAGCCTCCCTTCAGGTAGCTGCAGATAGCAATGAGGTCTGCCCTGAGCCTCCTCTTCTGCAGGCTGCACACCCCCAGCTCCCTCAGCCTCTCCTCACAGGGCTGTGCTCCAGGCCCCTCCCCAGCTTTGTTGCCCTTCTCTGGACATGTTCCAACACCTCAACATCTCTCTTGAATTGAGGAGAGGTGTTCCAGCCCCTCGATCACCTTTGTGTCCTCCTCTGGACTTGTTCCAACAGATTTCTGTTCTCTTACCTTGGGGATGCCAGAACTGGATGCAGTATCCTTAGTAATTCTTAGCAAAGAATCCACAGATCTCACAGGTCTCCTCCTTGTACAAACATGAAGAAAAGAAATGGTAGTATCCTACAGCCATCTTCTTTGTCAACGGTGTTTGAGGAGTGTTGTGGTAAGAGGTCTCAGAAGCTGAACTAAGAGGGATTTTCTTCATGGAGTGCTTTCTTTTGTCAGGAAAGGACCATTGAGCGCCTAAAGGAGCAGCGTGACAGAGATGAACGAGAAAAGCAAGAGGAGATTGACAACTACAAAAAAGACATCAAGGACCTGAAAGAGAAAGTTGGCATTTTACAAGGGGATCTCACAGAGAAAGAGGTTGACCAGCTGAATGAATCTGTGCTGTTAGAACTGTTTGTTGTCTATCCATATGTCATAGCTGAGGTGAAAAAGTGTGTTCCTTTCCAGCAACTTTAGCTGGTTAAAGAGGTTTTTGGAGGCTTTTCCAAAGCATCAATCTTTCAGAACCACGTTATCCTGGGTAGCACACAGCTCCCTTAGTTGTGACAGTGAGTGGTCAGTGGTTTGGGTGTTACCTGCCCCCTGACACTTAAGAAAATCACCCAGGCTAGACTCAGTTGATCTAGAAATTGAAGAATGAATCTTAATATTTACAGCTTAACACAATGTACAAGCAGATAGTTACAATCTATACAGCTATAGACAGCAATATACAAGTTAAAAAGGTAATACAGAAACACAACAGCCCCTCCCAGAAACCAGAGTCCCCAGGTGGGGCTCCCAACCACCCTTCCACCTTCTGCCTTACCCCAGACTTTGCCTAATGTTCAAGGTGAGTTTGGAGGGTTGGCCAGAGAGGTTAGGAAGAAGAAGGATTAGTCAGTCAGCAAGTTAGGTTAGAGAGAGAAGTGCAACTCAAAAAACCAGGGAGAGACTCTGTTATCTATGTTTGTGTTCTTGTTCTTATCCATCTCAGCAAGCCTATGAGTGCAGCAGCCATCCCCATTGTTTCCTTTTCACAGCCTAGCATCTTATTCTTCTCACCAAAATATTCTGGCTAGGCTCAAACTGGCAGAGTCAGTGATAACATTTACTGGAGCTGTACTTACAGGCAGCTGAAGGCAGACAAGAAGCTTGTTCCATCTAAATACAGGGAAGAAAGTTGTGGCTGATTGAAGCTGTGCACACCAGAAGCATGCAGGCAATGTTTATTCCTTTATGTAAACTATGCAGCTACTTCTTTTTCCTCTGAAGAATCCTTCTTTTTGATAATCAAGTGGGTTGTTGGTTAATAAGCCTGACTAGACAAATTAGCCTCATTATAGCCATTGAAATGTGTTCTTGGAGTGGTAACATTCAAGTCTACCTATGGTCGTTTTTCTGAACTTGATCAAAATAAAACTATGCCAAAAATAGGCACACAGGAAGTGCTAAGACTTTGTTTCCATGGGAGTCAGCATTTGACAGGGGAGGAAAAAGAAAGAAAAGAAGCAAACCCACAAAAATGGTTCAGAAAAAATAAGAAGTTGTGATGTGTTTTGGAGAGGGGGGAGCAGCAATCAGTTTTGCCCCATAGCAACTGCCTGTAGAAAAGCTTTGAACACTCTTGAGTCTAAACCCAGGGGCTAAAGCTGCTAATGCCATACAGGTTTTAAACATGATTCTATTTAAAGCCAGTTTTTGACTGTCACTGAAGCATAACTTCCAGTTTACAGAATCTTCCATCTTTAAATAAATGACTTCTGAATTCTTTCAGATGAGGTTTTATTTTGGACAGGATTTTGGTTTAATCCTGACAACCTGATTTAAAACAAGCTGTCTTGAGTCAGTGACATGAACACCCTGACAAATACACTGTTCTGTCTTGGATCTTGAGCACAGTTGTGAAGAGATAGGAAGAAAGTAAAGGCAGAAAAGGAACTAGCTGTAGCACATAAGGAGTATGGACTGGATAGTTATATTACATCTTTTATTGTAGACATCCTTACTGGATCTGAAGGAGCATGCTTCATCCTTAGCTTCATCAGGGCTGAAGAAAGATTCAAGACTCAAGACACTAGAAATTGCATTGGAACAGAAAAAGGAAGAATGCTTGAAGATGGAAACTCAGCTGAAGAAGGTAACCTTGCTTCATGTCTATATATGGGTGTGTGCATCCTGATCTAGGGTAGAGTGTCCCTGCCTATAGCAGGGGGGTTGGAACTAGAGGATCCTTGTGGTCCTTTCCAACCCTGCCTGATTCTATGATTAACCCTGCCTGATTCTATATATATTCTATATATAGATACATAAACAGATAAATAGATAGATAGATAAATAGGTAGATAGTTAAATAGGTAGATAGATAAAAAGGAAGATAGATAAATAGGTAGATAGTTAAATAGGTAGATAGTTAAATAGGTAGTTAAATAGGTAGGTAGATAAATAGGTAGTTAAATAGGTAGATAGTTAAATAGGTAGATAGATAAATAGGTAGATAGTTAAATAGGTAGATAGTTAAATAGGTAGATAGATAAATAGGTAGGTAGATAAGTAGGTAGGTAGATAAGTAGGTAGGTAGATAAGTAGGTAGGTAGGTAAAAAGGTAGATAGATAAATAGGCAGATAAATAGGGAGTTAAATAGGTAGATTGATAAATAGGTAGATTGATAAATAGGTAGATTGATAAATAGGTAGGTTGATAAATAGGTAGGTAGATAAATAGGTAGGTAGATAAATAGGTAGGTAGATAAGTAGGTAGGTAGATAAGTAGGTAGATAGGTAAAAAGGTAGATAGATAAATAGGCAGATAAATAGGGAGTTAAATAGATAGATAGATAAGTAGGTAGATAGATAAGTAGGTAGATAGATAAGTAGGTAGATAGATAAGTAGGTAGATAGATAAGTAGGTAGATAGATAAGTAGGTAGATAGATAAGTAGGTAGATAGATAAGTAGGTAGATAGATAAGTAGGTAGATAGATAAGTAGGTAGATAGATAGATAAATAGGTAGATAAACAAACATTCACTGTTAGACAAGTTGGCCATGTCCACCCTGAAAACTTTGGGTCTTAAAGTTTTAATTATGTTAACTGCTTTTCAGCAACCACTGTGAATTTCTGCCCATGCAAACCATATCACAAGCTAAGACCATCAGAAAGAAACTTTTAGACACTGCTGCTGATTTTGGGCTTTATATGGAATTAAAATGATCTTGAGTTGGGTTTTATTTTAGCAGGTAGTAGGAATCAAAGACTCAGTCTGCTTCAGTAAGGGTGATACTATTAATTGTGCCATTAAACTGATGGAAGAGCTAACAGATGAACAGCAAAACATTTCAGATACCTGTTACCAGTGCTTATAGGTGATAATGAGATAAATTCAGCTGCATGATTGCCTGGCCTGTGGGAATGCTTAACAACAACTGCAAAGGGTATATCACCAACAACATTGTTGTAAGGCCCTATTTCGGGGGGGGGCATTGGGTGACAAATGCACAAACCCCACTCCACAAGAGAGTTCCAGAAGTGCAGGGAGTAGAGAATCTCAGAAGTCCTCTCAGAATCATAGAATCAAGCAGGTTGGAAGAGACCTCCAAGCTCATCCAGTCCAACCTAGCACCCAGCCCTGTCCAATCAACCAGACCATGGCACTAAGTGCCTCAGCCAGGCTTTGTTTGAACACCTCCAGGGACAGTGACTCCACCACCTCCCTGGGCAGCCCATTCCAATGCCAATCACTCTCTCTGCCAACAACTTCCTCCTAACATCCAGCCTAGACCTCCCCTGCCACAGCTTGAGACTGTGTCCCCTTATTCTGTTGCTGCTTGCCTGGCAGAAGAGCCCGAGCCCACCTGGCTACAGCCTCCCTTCAGGGAGTTGTAAACAGCAATGAGGTCTGCCCTGAGCCTCCTCTTCTGCAGGCTGCACACCCCCAGCTCCCTCAGCCTCTCCTCATAGAATTTGTGTTCCAGGCCCTTCTCTGGACACCTTCCAGCACCTCAACATCTCTCTTGAATTGAGGGGCCCAGAACTGGAAGTCCTTTGTTACAGCATTGCAGAATCCCCAAGTAAGAGAGTGTCCCAGAAGCCCTTAAGAGAATCTCCCCCTGACAGACTCTCCCTGTTGCTGGAGTAGCTGATTTTATATACTTTCTTACCATTCACCTTAAGCCACTTGCCCAGTAGAATTCAGCCCCATATACAAGCTAAAACTATTGCCCTATAAAGGTGCCTCCAAAAGTCCAGCTTCTGCAGGATGTTTCCTTTGGAAACTCGTGCAAAAATGTGTTTACAGCTTGTAGTTGTTTGCAGAAAGAGCAACTGCCACACACAGTGTGCCATTTTTCACCTTTATTGCCATTCACAGTTGATTGCTAGGAGTTTGCTGTTCAAAAGGCTCATACTTTATCAGAAGCAAGCTAATTGATTTGAGCAGAAGCTGTGGGTAGTGCCTGTGCTGCTAAGTTTCTTTATTATAGCTGTGAGTAGTATTAAATGCTGCACTGTTTAGGGGGACATGGCTTTGGTTTTTACCTTTTGATTTTAGAAGAGCAGGTGATCACACAATCACAGAAACATCCAGGTTGGCAAAGCCCCTCAGGATCACCAAGTCCAACCTATAACTCTACAAGATTCACCTTAAAACATATCCCTAAGCACCACATCCAAACAATACTGGAAGGTGTCCAGAGAAGGGCAGCAGGGCTGATGAGGGGCCTGGAGCACAGCCCTGTGAGGAGAGGCTGAGGGAGCTGGGGGTGTGCAGCCTGCAGAAGAGGAGGCTCAGAGCAGAGCTCATTGCTGTCTACAACTCCCTGAAGGGAGGCTGTAGCCAGGTGGAGTTGGTCTCTTCTGACAGGCAAGCAGCAGCAGAACAAGGGGACGCAGTCTCAAGCTGTACCAGGGGAGGTCTAGGCTGGATGTTCTGAGGAAGTTGTTGGCAGAGAGAGTGATTGGCATTGGAATGGGCTGCCCAGGGAGGTGGTGGAGTTGTCATCCCTGGAGGTGTTGAAGCAAAGCCTGGATGAGGCACTTAGTGCCATGGTCTGGTTGACTGGCTAGGGCTGGGTGCTAGGTTGGACTGGATGATCCTAGAGGTTTCTTCGAACCTGGCTATTTCTGTGATTCTCTGAGCAGAGTGTAGGGGTGCTGAAAAGATGCTGATACTATTTCCTCTCCATGGTAGCATTCTCCAGTATCTGACTGGAGATATCAGCTTCTCGTTGTTGCTATCCTTCTTCTTGTTAATGACTATTTCCTGTCGGTCCCTGCCTTAGTGAGTAAAACCACAGTGGTTTACATAGTCAGGTTTGGGGTCTTAATAATGATATTATGGTTATGCAGATCTGTCTGTTTAATGTTCTAATTATTCTACTTTCATTGCTTTTGTGCTCATTTGTCAGCCAGCTGCCAGCAGGAGATACTCTGGAAGCTTCTCAATGCTGAAAGCAAGCCATAAATCACTTTTGAGTTTGCATGGCTTGGTGTCCTGCCTTAGATAGTCTCCCTTTCTGCTGAGATGGAATCATTAGACAAAAAAAATCACACTTGGGGGGGGGTTCTCTCCCTGTTGTTTTGTGAAATGGTTTTGTATTTATCAGGCTGGAGGTGAGGAGGAAGTTTTTCAGCATGAGAATGGTGAGAGGCTGGAATGGGTTGTCCAGGGAGGTGGTTGAGGCCCCATCCTTGGAGGTGTTTCAGGCCAGGCTGGATGAGGCTGTGGCCAAGCTGATCTAGGGTAAGGTGTCTCTGCCCATGGCAGGGGGGTTGGAACTGGCTGATCCTTGTGGTCCATTCCAACCCTGACTGATTCTGTGGCTCTATTATTTTGTGTCAGGTTGAGTTCTTCCCCTTAGGAAGCTACTTTTTTCAAACTCACATTTTTAGTTGAATAGTTTACTAGTGGAAAAGAGGTTTTCCTGAAGTTGTTCTTTATCAGGCTACCTTTTCCCCTACCTTTTTGTGCCAATATGATTCTCTTTAAGTTTGTTTTTCTAATCTGAGAGAGACCAACTAATGCTGGAATTCATTCCAGCAAAGATGAGTGGATTTTTGTCTGTCTTCATTTCTTGTGCATAGTTTTTTTTCTCTCCCTATATTTTCCCTATTTGAAAGGGATCATTTCAGCAAAGATGAGTGGATTTTTGTCTGTCTTCATTTCTTGTGCTTAGTTCTTTTCTCTCCCTATATTTTCCCTATTTGAAAGGGATCATTCCAGCAAAGATGAGTGGATTTTTGTCTGTCTTCATTTCTTGTGCTTAGTTCTTTTCTCTCCCTATATTTTCCCTATTTAAAAGGGATCATTTCAGCAAAGATGAGTGGATTTTTGTCTGTCTTCATTTCTTGTGCTTAGTTCTTTTCTCTCCCTATATTTTCCCTATTTAAAAGGGATCATTCCAGCAAAGATGAGTGGATTTTTGTCTGTCTTCATTTCTTGTGCTTAGTTCTTTTCTCTCCCTATATTTTCCCTATTTGAAAGGGATCATTCCAGCAAAGATGAGTGGATTTTTGTCTGTCTTCATTTCTTGTGCATAGTTTTTTTTCCTCTCCCTATATTTTCCTTCTTTGAAAGGGATCATTTCAGCAAAGATGAGTGGATTTTTGTCTGTCTTCATTTCTTGTGCATAGTTTTTTTCCTCTCCCTATATTTTCCTTCTTTGAAAGGGATCATTCCAGCAAAGATGAGTGGGTTTTTGTCTGTCTTCATTTCTTGTGTATAGTTTTTTTCCTCTCCCTATATTTTCCCTATTTGAAAGGGATCATTCCAGCAAAGATGAGTGGATTTTTGTCTGTCTTCATTTCTTGTGCTTAGTTCTTTTCTCTCCCTATATTTTCCCTATTTGAAAGGGATAATTTCAGCAAAGATGAGTGGATTTTTGCCTGTCTTCATTTCTTGTGCATAGTTTTTTTTCCTCTCCCTATATTTTCCTTCTTTGAAAGGGATCATTCCAGCAAAGATGAGTGGATTTTTGTCTGTCTTCATTTCTTGTGCTTAGGTTTTTTTTTTCTCCCTATAGATATTTTCCTTCTTTGAAAGGGATCATGGTTAGAGAAGCTAAACAGTCCAAAACCATCTGTTAGCAAACTTCCCCTTGGTGCAGTTCTAGGAACTTCTCATCAGAGAATGTCAGCAGTGATTCTCTGCCAGGAAAATACTTCTGGGTTCAGCAGGCTTACTCAGAGGATGGTTGGGTTTTTTTTTTCTGCTGTGGTATCCTTCCTCCAAATTCAGGAATCACAGAATGTTGGGGGGTTGGAAGGGACCTCAAAAGATCACCTAGCCCAACCAGAGCATGAGGATAGCATCTTTCAAAAGACAGGGAGGAATACCTGAGTGTTGCTCCAGGTTCTGTTTCCCAGGATAAACTTGAGCAGGTTGTTCAAGACCTCATCCAACCTGGTCCTGATCACCTCCAGGGAGGTTGTGGAGCACAGAATGCAAAAGCTGCTGCTTTTTATTTCTGTGAAGGTGCATTTTTTGCCACAGCTGAAAATGTTACTGCTAATATTGGCAGGAGAGGTAGAAATCCTGAGTTCTGTTCTGAGATGATTAGTTTCTTCAAAGAAAGAATAATAAATGATGGATTCACCTTAGCAACCTAGAAAGAAAAAGCCTGCTAGGGAAATTGGGATGTTTCTTAAAATGAAAAGTACAACCCTAGTAACTGTGTTCAGTGTTTTCAGGTAGTGTCAGTTACTGAAGTACTTCTCTGTCTTGTTACTGATAGAAGTGAAGCACTAGAAATGACAGTCCTGCTCCACTCTAAAACTGTCATCTGTAAACCCAAGCAGAGGAATGTGATCAATATCTGAGAATCATAGAATCAACCAGGTTGGAAGAGACCTCCAAGATCATCCAATCCAACCCATCCCCCAGCCCTATCCAATCAGCCAGACCATGGCACTAAGTGCCTCATCCAGGCTTTGCTTCAACACCTCCAGGAGTGGTGACTCCAACTCCTCCCTGGGCAGCCCATTCCAATGCCAATCACTCTCTCTGACAACAACTTCCTCCTCACATCCAGCCTAGACCTCCCCTGCCACAACTTGAGACTGTGTCCCCTTGTTCTATTGCTGGTTGTCTGGCAGAAGAGACCAGCTCCACCTGGCTACAACCTCCCTTCAGGGAGTTGTAGACAGCAATGAGGTCTGCCCTGAGCTTCCTCTTCTGCAGGCTACACCCCCCCAGCTCCCTCAGCCTCTCCTCATAGAATTTGTGTTCCAGGCCCTTCTCTGGACACCTTCCAGCACCTCAACATCTCTCTTGAATAGAGGACACCAGGACTGGACACAGCACTCAAGGTGTGGCCTAAGCAGTGCTGAGTGCAGGGGCAGAAGAACCTCCCTTGTCCTACTGGCCACACTGCTCCTGAGCCAGCCCAGGATGCCATTGGCTCTCCTGCCCACCTGGGCACACTGCTGGCTCATCTTCAGCCACTATATACCACCACCCCCAGGTCCCTTTCTTCCTGGCTGCTTTTCAGCCACTCTGTCTCCAGCCTGTAGTGCTGCTTGTGGTTGTTGTGGGCAAAGTGCAGAACCCTGCACTTGGCCTTGTTAAACTGAGGATCAAGTTTGGAACTTGCACGAGGGTAATTCCATGTTTCTCAGGTTTCAAACTCGTTAGTAATGCATGTTAAAACCACAGATGAAGATTCTGTCCTCTTGGTAAATGAATGTTGCAGCTGTTAAATTACTTTCTTGTTACATCTTTTCTTTCCCTTTCTCACACTGTTCCTATCCCGCATTTCCCCCATCTTTCCCCTATCTTCTTTTTCCCTTTAGCACCCCGAAGTTTTATTGAGTCATCCATCCAAGCCAGTAAGTTCCCCTGGCAAACTGAGAGGCTATTGCCAACCCCATGTTGCATGTGTGTTCACCTCTGCTTTTGTATTTGGGCCAACACAAAGTATCTGAGCGAATCACTTTGCTGCTGGGTGTGGAGAATATGGATGCAAACAAACTGCTGTGGCATATCTGACTCAGAAAGCCTCTGAAGGTGCTTTTGCTTCTCAGCTGTGTTGGCCCAGCTTTGATTTCATTTGCACAGCTTAATATTGTGTCAGTGCAATGCTTTTGTTTGCCTTTGCTGCACTTGCTTGAAGTGTCTCTTGTAGCTTTGCTTTCATCTGCATTGCCTGTGCTTTTTCAGAGCAAGAATTTCTCTGCAAGCCAAGCTTCTTGCGTGGAAGTGTTCTGTAACGCCTTGCACAGCCATGGGAATCGAGTCAGAGCAAGTCAGAGATTGCTTCAAACCCCATGTAGCTGTTCAACTGACAGCTGTCATGTCAACCTACTTCCAGCCTTCTGTTGGATGGCCCAGAGCACTCTTTTCCAGCAGTGTTTGTGTATCTTGAGGCTGTACATTTGCAGCAGAGAATTTGATGTGGGCATCCATACGATCGAGTGTGCTACAAAGCGTTCCAGAGGCTGCTGGCTGTGGGAATCCTGACAGTGTTCAGGATCAGTGGAGCTGTCTGTCCTGACAGCTGTTGTCTGAAAGCCAGAGAATTGCTTTTCATGGAATGATAGACTGGTTTAGGTTGGAGGTGACCTCAAAGATCATCTAGTTCCAACCCCCTAACATATGTGGGGACACTTCCCACTAGAATAGGTTGCTCAAGGCCTCATCTAACCTGGTCCTGAACACCTCCAGGAAGACTGTGGAGCACAAAATCACAGAATGTGATCAAAGATCACCTCCAGGGAGGTTGTGGAGCACAGAATCACAGAATGTGATCAAGGATCACACTCCAGGGAGGTTGTGGAGCACAGAATCACAGAATGTGATCGAAGATCACCTCCAGGGAGGTTGTGGAGCACAGAATCACAGAATGTGATCGAAGATCACCTCCAGGGAGGTTGTGGAGCACAGAATCACAGAATGTGATCAAAGAGGGTGTTGAGACACTGGCACAGGTTGCCCAGGGAGGTTGTGGCTGCTCCCTCCCTGGAGGTGTTCAGGATGAGGTTAGATGAGGCCTTGAGCAACCTGTTCTAGTAGGAGGTGTCCCTGTCTTCCTGTCTCTCTGCCTTGCAGAGAGATCTGGACAGGCTGCATGGGTGGGCAGAGGCCAGTGGGATGAGACTGAGCAAGGCCAAGTGCAGGGTTCTGCACTTTGGCCACAACAACTCCAAGCAGCACTACAGGCTGGGGACAGAGTGGCTGAGAGCAGCCAGGCAGAAAGGGACCTGGGGGTGCTGGTAGAGAGTAGCCGAAGATGAGGCAGCAGTGTGCCCAGGTGGGCAGCAGAGCCAATGGCATCCTGGGCTGGCTCAGGAGCAGTGTGGGCCGCAGGACAAGGGAGGTTCTTCTGCCCCTGTGCTCAGCACTGCTCAGGCCATACCTTGAGTGCTGTGTCCAGTTCTGGGCTCCTCCATTCAAGAGAGATGTTGAGGTGCTGAAATGTGTCCAGTTGCTGAGGGTCTGTGGGAGACCTCTGACTGCATTGGTTTTCTCTCTTATCCAATAAATGAATCCAGTAGGGTTTTAGATGGTTGTGCAACACATATGTTGTGCATAACCTGTAAATGGACCAAAGTCACTCAGTAATTCACAGCTCAGGAAGGACTCACAAGTTGATGTCGTATCACACAGCTTTCTCTTTGGGTTAAGTGGAAGGAGCCCTGCTCCTGTGCACTCTACACCAATCACATCTGCTGTGTCTCTTAACTGAGGATTCCTGCTGTGCAAACAGCCCTTGTGTTCACAGGATCACAGGATATTAGGGGTAGGAAGGGACCCAAGGAGATCATCGAGTCCAATCTCCCTGCCAGAGCAATGTAGCTCAGGTCACACAGGAACACATCCAGACAGGCCTTGAAAGGCTCCAGAGAAGGAGACTTCACAGCCTCTCTGGGCAGTCTGTGCCAGTGCTCTGTGAGCCTTACAGTGAAGAAGTTCCTCCTTGTGTTGATGTGGAACCTCCTGTGCTGCAGCTTACATCCATTGCTCCTTGTCCTATCGCAGGGAGCAGTGAGCAGAGCCTGTCCCACTCTCCTGACCCCCAGCCCTCAGATATTTATAAACATTGATTAAATCCCCTCTCAGTCTTCTCTTCTGTGAGGAGAGGCTGAGGGAGTTGGGGTTGTTCAGTTTGGAAAGGAGGTGGCTCCAAGGTGACTTTATTGTGGCCTTAAAATATATTAAGAGAGCCTACAAGAAAGCTGGGGAGGGACTTATTAGGATGTCAGGCAGGGATAGGACTGGGGGGAATGGGACAAAGCTAGAAATGGGTAGATTCAGACTGGATGCTAGGAAGAAGTTAATTCAGCATGAGGGTGGTGAGAGCCTGGGATGGGTTGCCCAGGAAGGTGGTGGAAGCCCCAACCCTGGAGGTGTTTAAGGCCAGGCTGGATAAGACTGTGGGCAGCCTGATCTAGAGTGAAGTGTCCCTGGGCATGTCAGGGGGGTTGGAACTAAATGATCCTTGTGGTCCCTTCCAACCCTGACTAATTCTCTGATTCTCAGACTAAGCAGCCCCAGGTCCCTCAGCCTCTCCTCATCAGGCAGTTCTGCAGTCCCCTAATCATCCTTGTAGCCCTCTGCTAGACCCTCTACAGCAGATCCCTGTCCCTCTTAAACTGAGGAGCCCAAAACTGAACACAGAACTCAGGATGAGGTCTCACCAGGGCAGAATAGAGGCAGAGAAGAACCTCCCATGATCTTCTGGACACACTCTTCTTATAGTGCACCCCAGGATCCCATTTGCCCTCTTAGCCACAAGGGCACATTGCTGTCCCATGGACAATTTATTATCCACGACTCTCCCAGGTCCCCTTCTATGGGGCTGCCTTCCAGCAGATCACCTCCCAGCCTGTACTGGTGCAGATTCTGTCAGAACCAGACACGCTGACTTGTTGGCTAATTATCTGAACAAGAAAATTGCTTTCCTCTTTTCAGTAGTGTCTCTTGGGTTGTTGTGGAAATGCTTTTATTAGCAAAGAGTAATATAAATCAGGCCATTCCTGACAGTAGAATTGCTTTAGGTCTTATAAGATATTTCAGTTTAGTAATTGAGGCTGGCTTTGCTTTTTTTCACAGAGGATTATTATCTGATTATAAATTTTGGATGACTTTAAAGTGTCTGGAGGAGTATTTGTTAGAAGAAACAATTGAAGCTGTTGGAAACGCAGCTAAATAGAGTACAAAGGAATTCTGGATCTGGTGAAAACCAGATTTAACTCTGTGCACAGTGTCTCTTGTGTTCAATTCTGGGCTCCTCAGTTCAAGAGAGATGTTGAGGTGCTGGAAGGTGTCCAGAGAAGGGCAATGAAGCTGGTGAGGGGCCTGGAGCACAGCCCTGTGAGGAGAGGCTGAGGGAGCTGGGGGTGTGCAGCCTGCAGAAGAGGAGGCTCAGGGCAGAGCTCATTGCTGTCTACAACTCCCTGAAGGGAGGCTGTAGCCAGTTGGGGTTGGGCTCTTCTCCCAGGCAAGCAGCAACAGAACAAGAGGACACAGTGTGAAGTTGTGCCAGGGGAGGTCTAGGCTGGATGTTCTGAGGAAGTTGTTGTCAGAGAGAGTGATTGGCATTGGAATGGGCTGCCCAGGGAGGTGGTGGAGTCGCCATCCCTGGAGGTGTTCAAGCAAAGCCTGGCTGAGGCACTTAGTGCCCAGGTCTGGTTGATTGGCCAGGGCTGGGTGCTAGGTTGGAGTGGATGATCTTGGATGTCTCTTCCAACCTGGTTGATTCTATGATACTCTGATTGCTGTGGTGTCCTCCTGGGGCCTGTGTCATCTTGCCAACACATTCACTGATTTCCACTTGTTGCACAGAGCCCTTTCTGAGGGTGTGAGCTTCAGAGTGCTTATGGGGCAGTGAGGAATCTGGAAACATCAACAACCCTGACTCCAAAAAGCTCCTCAGAACTTTTAGGCTCACCAGGAGCTGTGCCTCAGTCAGAAGCTCAGAAGCAAGATTGTCAGACAAGTCACTGCCAAAGGAGTGAAGTTTGACTTGAAAGGCACTCAGAAGTAGGGAGCCTTTTAAGTCTTCCAAAACACAAAACCCCCAGAAAATTAAACTTCGTCTTGAGGTAATTTTATCCACAATCCTCTGATACTTTTTGTCCCCATAGCCTGATTTTTCAAATGGTGTTTTCTAGCTAATTACTCAAAGGTAGCATCAGTAGGTAGTCATAGTAGTTCTGATCTCTGCAGCTCAGGTAACTGGTAAGGACCTCAGTACTCCAGCACCATCTGTGCAGATCTGTCTGACACTGCATGCTGATGTAAACCTGGCTTTTGTTTGTTCTAGATTGTCTGAGGTTGGACTGGATGATCTTGGAGGTCTCTTCCAACCTGGTTGATTCTATGACCATGGGTGTAAGTTGCACCAAAAGAGGTTCCACTTCAACGCAGGAGGGAACTTCTTTACTGTAAGGGTCATAGAGCACTGGCACAGGCTGCCCAGAGAGGTTGTGGAGTCTCCTCTGGAGCCTTTCAAGGCCTGTCTGGATGTGTTCCCCTGTGATCTGTGTTAGATTGTGTGGTCCTGCTCTGGCAGGGGGGATTGATGATCTCCTTGAGTCCCTTCCAACCCCAAACACCCTGTGAGCCTGTGACTGCATCAGATAACTGATTACAGAGTCACATCACTGCTTTAGAAGTCAAGTAGATGGATTTTTTTAGCCACTCACTCACTTTTCCTTTCCTTTTAAGAAAGCTTCTTTTTTCTTGGCCTATATTTGCTGATTTCTTTCTTCAGTTGTTTCAGATTAAAAAACCAACTTTTTTTTTTGGTAGAGTGAATAATAACAACAGGGTTTGATTTTTTCTTTTCCTATACATTTACATGTGCATTTCATATACATTCAGGTAGTGACAGGAAGGAATAGTGATAGGGGGAATGGAGCAAAGCTGGAGGTGGGGAGATTCAGAGTGGACATGAGGAGGAAGTTGTTGAGCAGGAGAGTGGTGAGAGGCTGGAATGGGTTGTCCCGGGAGGTGTTTGAGGCCCCATGGCTGGAGGTGTTTAAGGCCAGGCTGGCTGAGGCTGTGGCCAGGCTGCTCTAGGGTAGGGTGTCTGTGGCCATGGCAGGGTAGTTGGAACTAGTTGATCCTTGTGGTCCTTTCCAACCCTGACTGAGTCTATGATTTTATGACTTGAGGTTGAAAAGAATCAGTGGGCAGCCTGATCTAGGGTAGGGTGTCCCTGCCCATGGCAGGGGGATTGGAACTGGCTGATCCTTGCAGTCCCTTCCAGCCCTGACTGAGTCTATGATTCTACATTCGCCCCCCCCCCTTCCTTCAAAGCAGCATAGGTACTGTGTATTCATTTTAGTGTAACAGTCAATCTTGCCATTTGGAAACGGGCACCTAGATAGTGTTTTACATCCATCCTAGTATCTGTAAAAGAGATGTGTGTGAGTGAAGTGGGTGTTTTGCTTTCTCTTGCAGGCTCATGAGGCAACCCTGGAGGCTCGGGCCAGCCCAGAGCTGAGTGACCGCATGCAGCAGCTGGAGAGGGAGGTGACTCGCTTCAGGGAAGAGTCCAGCAAGGCTCAGGCTGAAGTGGATCGGCTCCTGGAGATCCTGAAAGAGATGGAAAATGAGAAGAATGATAAGGATAAGAAGATAGCAGAACTGGAGAGGTGAGAATGATATGAGGTTACTAGAGGAGCAGGTGAGCTAATGAAAGTTAGAGGTAACTTAGTCTCTTTTTCCTGTCTTAAAAACCTTTGAGTGCCTGGTTTTGGAAAGTCTGCTTAGGATTTTTCAGCCTTTGGTCCATGATTTTGGTGGATTTCAAGCAAAAAAGAGGTCTTCTTGTGTGTTTTCAGTACCTGGCTGCTCAAAACCAGAGCTGGTACAGCTAGAACTAGAAGGATGTGTAGTGCTGTAAAGAAATGGAGATGACTTTTTAGAGCTTGGGATACTACTTACCTGGGTTCTTCTGACAGGTGGCATTTGAACATCTCTGTGCTGGTAGAGACAGAGGTGAACTTCATGCAAAGGCAAAG
The DNA here is from genome assembly GCF_015220805.1 of Pogoniulus pusillus. NCBI lineage: Eukaryota > Metazoa > Chordata > Aves > Piciformes > Lybiidae > Pogoniulus > Pogoniulus pusillus. The sequence goes on from NC_087278.1 coordinate 21,254,484, forward strand.
AAGCAGATTTGCTTTTACCCAGTCAGCAGATTTCTCAGATTTCTTTCCAGACTTTAACATTCACACCCCCCCCAGCTTATAATTTGTTATGATTCTGTGACATTTGTATCACAATTATGAGTAGCAGATCTTGGGAAAGACTTGAAGCAGATTTTATCTGCAGTCATTTTCTGCAGTCAGTTTCTAGGCAGTATTACCTGTTGGGGATTTTTGTTTCCTTTACCATTTGCAGTGAAGAATCTCTAACTTGTAACAACAAAATGGGAATTTGTCTGTTCCCATTTGCCTTGGGCCAGAAGAGTCTTCCCAATGACTGTCTTAGCACTGTTTAAGTGTTCTGCCTCTAGTGTCAGGGCAAAGACGTAGAGGAGGTTCCAGGTTCTGCACGATGGCAGTGGTTATTGTTCATTGGTCAGATCATAGAATCAACCAGCTCAGAAGAGACCTCCAACCTCATCCAGTCCAACCTAGCACCCAGCCCTGCCTAATCAACCAGACCATGGCACTAAGTGCCTCATCCAGACTTTGCTTCAGCACCTCCAGGGATGGTGACTCCACCACCTCCCTGGGCAGCCCATTCCAATGCCAATCACTCTCTCTGCCAACAACTTCCTCAGAACATCCAGCCTAGACCTCCCATGCCACAACTTCACACTGTGTCCCCTTGTTCTGTTGCTGCTTGCCTGGCAGAAGAGCCCAACCCCACCTGGCTACAGCCTCCCTTCAGGTAGCTGCAGACAGCAATGAGGTCTGCCCTGAGCCTCCTCTTCTGCAGGCTGCACACCCCCAGCTCCCTCAGCCTCTCCTCACAGGGCTGTGCTCCAGGCCCCTCACCAGCTTTGCTCCCTTCTCTGAACAGAATGGCTATGCACAGTCAAATGATTTAGGAAAAGTCTTTAGAAATGTTTGTAACTGGAGAGAAAGGTTAAGCATAAACCTTTACAAACTGGAGTAAAGACACTTAGGCTCTCAGTGTTTGCTCTCCAAAAGCATGAGTATGAAAATACCTAGATGGTGGTGGAAGGCAGGTGGTGGTGAAAGGCGGGTGGTGGTGAAAGGCAGGTGGTGGTGAAAGGCAGGTGGTGGTGAAAGGCAGGTGGTGGTGAAAGGCAGGTGGTGGTGAAAGGCAGGTGGTGGTGAAAGGCAGGTGGTGGTGAAAGGCAGGTGGTGGTGAAAGGCAGGTGGTGGAGCTCAGGCGGCAGTGATGCGATGGGGCCGTGCTGCTTGCTCAGCCCAAGTTGAGCACGCTTCCTGAGGAGGCCCACGGGCACAAGAGAGGGCATCCGTGGCTCTCAGGGAGCCATCGGGTGGTCAGCAGCCCCTCGGGCAAAGGTTCCAGGCTGGAGCAGTGCGACTGAGCCCTGTCTATAGCAAGGAGCCGGTCCCCGGGCCGGCAAGTGCCAGCGTGGAGACTCACTGCTGGGTCGCTGCTGGGTCGTTAGCTGCACTCGGGCTGGAGCGGCAGGCGGGAGTGACGCAGCGCACAGAGCCGTAGCAGCGGCAGGCAGCGAAGGAGCAGGGAGAGGTGAGCCACTGTGTCCCTGGGTTCTCCTGTTCATCAGGTGTGGGCCGAGGTTAACAGTCCTTTGGCCACGATGGCATCCAATTTGCTTTGGCAGTCAGCCAAAACATACCAAAGGAAGGAGGGTCCCCAGGCCTGGCTCCCCCAGAGGTGGGAAGAGCACAGGCCTTGCGCCCGGGAGGCCATGAGCTGGGCGCCTGGGCCCACACAGCCTGGGCCCTGGGCCAAAACGTACCAAAGGAAGAAGGGTCCCCAGGCCTGGCTCCCCCAAAGACAGGAAGAGCACAGGCCTTGCTTCCCGTAGGCCATAAGCTAGGTGCCTGGGCTCACACAGCCTGGGCCCTGGGCCAAACCATACCAAAGTAAGAAGGGTCCCCAGGCCTGGCTCCCCCAGAGGTGGGAACAGCACAGGCCTTGCATCCTGTAGGCCATGAGCTGGGCGCCTGGGCTTACACAACAGCGTTACACAGCCTGGGCAGGCCAGGCTTTATGGTGCCAGGCCCTTTGTGTCCCTTTATGTGCTCTTTCCTGCACTTCCCTCTGCTATGGCAGATAGGTAAACATGTCCAGGCAAGGCAGAACATGTATAAGCCTATTTTGGGCCAAAGGGCCCTCCGAGACAACCTCTAATCAGGACTGGGACTTGCACTACCAAAGGCTGAATAAACACATCAAAGTGGTCTGGAATCTAAGGAGTTTATAGTCTACAAAGGCAAAGTAGCAAAGGAAATGAAGATGGGCCTCGTTCTCTTTGATAGGTCAGAGCATTGGCACCAATCTTCAAAGAGGCAGAAAGGAACTTTTGCTTTGCAAAGATGCAGCCTCAGAGACCTGGAACAGAATTGGTGTTTCTCATGGTAGAGTGTTTCTTGCTGTTGCAGTCCCCACTAAACTCTTACTGTATAAGCAAACACCTGAGTTCCCCAGACGCCTGGCCAGGGGAGGTCTAGGCTGGATGTTAGGAGGAAGTTGTTGGCAGAGAGAGTGATTGGCATTGGAATGGGCTGCCCAGGGAGGTGCTGGAGTTGTCATCCCTGGAGGTGTTGAAGCAAAGCCTGGCTGAGGCACTTAGTGCCTTGGTCTGGTTGACTGGATAGGGCTGGGTGCTAGGTTGGACTGAATGATCTTGGAGGTCTCTTCCAACCTGGGTGATTCTGTGATTCATTGCTGTCTGCAACTACCTGAAGGGAGGCTGTAGCCAGGTGGGGGTTGGACTCTTCTGCAAGGCAACCAGCAATAGAACAAGGGGACACAGTCTCAAGCTGTGCCAGGGTAAATACAGGCTGGATGTTAGGAGGAAGTTGTTGTCAGAGAGAGTGATTGTCATTGGAATGGGCTGCCCAGGGAGGTGGTGGAGTCACTGTCCCTGGAGGTGTTCAAGAACAGCCTGGATGAAGCACTTAGTGCCATGGTCTAGTTGATTGGCTAGGGCTGGGTGCTAGGTTGGACTGGCTGAGCTTGGAGGTTTCTTCCCAGCTGGTTGATTCTATGACGTCATTCCCTAACACTTTGGTGACTACTTGGACTTTTCAGTGTAATCCATTCCTTCTTACCACCTGATCCTTGCTCTTAATAGAAGAACAAGAATGGTCCTCTTCTCTTTTTCACTTGTCAGCCTTTCTACCAGGACTGAGAAGATACAGAATGTCTTCTGTTATTGCTAGCAATGAGAAGAGGTATTTCAGCTATGCTGAAGAGCAGACTCCTTTTGCTATCAGCAGCCATGTAAATCAAGGGGAAAAATTCATGTGAGAACTTCATCTTCTCTAACAAATGGGAATAGAAAACATCTTCAAGATCATGCTGCTGGGTCGACAGCTGGACTTCAATATAGAGATCTTTTCCAACCTTAATGATTCCATGATCTAGAGACTCAAAGGTGCCTCTTATTAGTGTGATGAATTAGCAAAGTAGCAACACCTGAAATTATTTTTCACTTCAGAAAAAGGTGCAAGGTTTCAGATACTTTGTAGTGAGGTTTTAATTAGTAATTTCTCTTTTTCTGAATAATTGTTGAAATTTCTTTCTGGTCTTAGTTGTTTTTTGTTTCTCCCTCAAATTCCTGTTCTCTGGAAGCTTACTTTCTCCTTGTGAGTTTTTACACAAAGCAGAGATTTTGGAATGCCTGTTAAATGTAGAAGTTGGTCTTAAGTTTATCTATCATGCTTGTATGTAAAGAGCTGAAATGATACATCCAGGCACATCACATAGAATCAACCAGGTTGGAGGAGACCTCCAGGGTCATCCAGTCCAATCTATCACCCAGCCCTATCCATTCAACTAGACCATGGCACTAAATGCCCCATCCATTCTTTTCTTCAACACCTCCAGGTTTTAGAGATAGGGTCTTGGTTTCCTGCAAAACCTTTTGCCTTGTAAAAATCCTTCCTAAGCAAGCTAGACATCATCTTGACTTCTAATGCTTCTACAGCTGTTCAAACTCTGCTGTGCAAAGAGCCCTTGTGCTAGCAGAAGCATTTGCCAGAAATCAAAAGAGTAAATACTGCTGTGTCTATCATGTTGAGAAGGACTAAATCACATTCAGAGAATAACACAAACCTGGGCTTTTTCAGAAGCTTCTCTCCCTAGAGTTTCCCTTTATGCTAGTTTTGTGTGACAATCAGACCATACATCCTCAGGAGGAGAGAAATAATAACCTGGTTTCACCCATGGAAGAGAAATGAGTCACTTCTTAGGGAGGTATGTGTAGAGGAGCAGAGATGGAGAAGAGATAGGAGGAGGGAAGATGAAAGGAAAAGGAGAAAACTTCTCTTAAGCTTTTTCAACCATGGCAAGGCTGCCTGCAAGTGAAAATGAAGAGGGAATTTCACTCTTCAGTTACTTGCAGTTTTTGGGTGGGGGACATTATTTTCAGCTCTGGATGGGAAGAGAGCTCTTAAAACATAAAGTGTTAAAGATGGTGCATGCTGTGTGAAGGGCTCCACAGTAGCCTGGAGTCAGTGTGAGAGCAAAAGCAGGAGCTCATTGATTTCTCTCCTCTGTGGGCAGTGTTTTGCATTTTCTTGCAGGGAGGTGCCCATGAGTCTGTGCTGCTTCTGGGGGTCACCAGCCCTACCAGTTTCGTGTCTGTGGATGCAGAGAGGGTTTTGTAGCTGTTCCTCACTTGCTTCACGACTAACCATGTGCTTTGTGTATTGCCATTCCATACTCTCCTGTCCGTCTGTAACTTCTCACTTTGTGCTTTGTTTCCTTCCTCACCTTTTCTTTCCGTTTACCCTGTCCCACCCTGGTCCCCTGAGCTGTTTTGCCTTGCCCGTGCTGGGGTGTTCTTGACTGTGCCTCTCCTCAGAAAGCACTCCTCCCTGCACCCCCCCTGCCAGGTGCCAGTGCCTGCGCCGCAGCACCTCGGGGGGTTTGTGTGGGACTTCCTGGGCAAGTGAGTGCTCTATAAGGCTTCTGTTCCTGCCAGGTGGAATGGCACTGCTGCCTGCCTGCCTGCCTGCTGCTGTTGCTGCTCTTTGGGGCTGCTGCAATGATGCTGTTTTCCTTGGCTCTGATGGGAATGACCCATTTGAACCACAGTCCAAAGGAGATTTGCTGCTATTCTCCCCAATTTAAACTCCACAGAAGCTGTTGCTCTTTATTCTAATTCTCCTGCTGTGTTTTACCCTTGGTTCTAATCTCTGCTGTCAGTTCTCCTCGAATCAACTAAAACTCAAATGGTAGAGGTCAGTATTTACTTACTCTTCAGTTTTATTGTGATTATCATCCTGAAATAAGATTAAAATAAAGCATGTAGGTCATCTGGGCAGCACCCATCAGGGGTGGGAAGTTTATGCACAGAAGTATTTGGGCATGTATATTCTCCAAACAGGAAGCAACACTGTACTTGAGAGGTGACAGTAACTACCCATGTGTGGCATCAGAAGCGAGCACTGAGCGAATATATGTGGAGGTACCTCCTTCCAGTTAGAAACTTGAGATGGCTTTTAATTTGGCATGTCACTGTGTGTGATAGGTAGTCCTTGGAAAGACACAGGGCACTACCATTTTATTCTTCTGAAACTAACATGACTTTGATTTGGGAACAAAGGAAGATGATGCTCAGCTTGGGAGCAGCAGCAGTCCTGTTAAGGACAGTCAGAAACGATGGCTGCTATAAAAGAGAGATTTTAAGGATGTTCCCTAGAAGGAATTTAAGGATTCCCTGTTCAAAGGAATCACTTTCTGTGATTCTGTGCTCTACAACCTCCCTGGAGGTGTTCAAGGCCAGGTTGGATGAGGCCTTGAGCGACCTGCTCTAGTGAGAGGTGTCCCTGCCTATGGCAGGGGGTTGGAACTGGATCAGCTTTGTCCCTTCCAACCTAAACCACTCTATGATTCTATGAAAAGAGCAACCAGCTCTTTTAAGCAGGTAAACATAAGTAGCCTTTCCACTTTGCCTGGCACAAGGATGATCAAGTGCACCTTACTCCACGTCAGACTGCTTTGAAGGAAAGGTGAAGTACTAAGTAGACACAACCACTCACCATCAAACAAGTGGAATTCAAGGGCTGACTGAAAATGACTACATCAGCTTCTCCCTTCTTCTCCTGTCACAGGTTTTTGTGTGAGAGTGTGACAGACTGAGATTATCATACTTGTGATGCTTTGGGTGTTACCTGCCCCCCCACACTTAAGAAAATCACCCAGATTAGACTCAGCCAAGCTGCAGATCCGAATGCAGCTTTATATTTACAGCTTGACACAATATACAAGCAGACAGGTACAATCTATACAGCCATAGGCAGAAATATACAGGTTAAAAAGGTAATACAGAAACACAACAGCCCTCCTAGAAACCAGAGTCCCCAGGAGGAGCTCCCAACCATCCTTCCACCTCCTTTCCACCCCTCTACCTTATCCCAGACTTTGCCTAACATTCAAGGTGAGTTTGGAGGATTGGCTGGGGGGTTAGGAAGCAGAGGGATTAGACAGACAGCAAGCTAGGGAATGAAGGGAGGCAGCCAGAGCCAGAGAGCAACTCTGTTAGCTATATTTGTGTTGGTTTTATCCATCTCAGCAAGCCTATGAGTGAAGCAGACATCACCATTGGTTCCTTTTCACAGCCTAGCATCTAATTCCTCTCACTAAAATATCCCAGCTAGGCTCAAACTGGCATTATTTCACTAGGCAGTAAAATAGTAAGGCTCTGACTGAACTGAAGATGAATACAGAAAGGTTGTATTTCAAACTGTGCAGGAAGAGATACAGCATGCATGTATCCTTAACACTAATACAGATACAGGACACATGAGAATTGCCCCCAGACCTTCCCCACAAGCAAACCAAAACCTACCAAAACTCCCAGTGCTCAATTTCTCCCATCCCCCATTGTCTCCATTAGAGCCCACATAGCCCAGATTCACTGCAGTGGCCCAAGACCACAGGGTCCTCCTGCATAGTGACCGAGTTACTTAGATAAAGGATCCTTCTGGACAGTTGGGGAGGCAGGGAGAAAAGAGAATGAATTGACCTTGCTGCTTGCTTTGAAAGTATTTGCAGGATTATGGGATGGAATAACGTAATTACGATATCCAGGGGCGAGCAGTTCGTGCCCTGGGATGGATCTTAGCCTTTGTAGTTTTTTAGGGAGTCTGGGATAACCTGAGTGCTAGTTTGAGCCTAGCTGGGATATTTTAGTGAGAAGAATTAGACTCTAGGCTGTGAAAAGGAAACAATGGGATGGCTGCTGCACTCATAGGCTTGCTGAGATGTGTAAAAACAAGAACACAAACATAGATAATGAAGTCTCTCTCTGGTTTTTGGGCTGCACTTCTCTTTCTCTAACCTAACCTGCTGTGTGACTAACCCCTCTGCTTCCTAACCCCCTGACTGACCTTCCGAACTCACCTTGAATGTAAGGCAAAGTCTGGGGTAAGGTAGAGGGGTGGGAGTAAGGTGGAAGGGTGGTTGGGAGCCCCTCCTTGGGACTCTGGTTTCTGGAAGGGGTTTTGTGTTTCTGTATTACCTTTAACTTATATATTCCTGTCTATAGCTGTATAGATTGTAACTATCTGCTGGTATGTTGTGCTAAGCTGTAAATATAAAGCTTCATTCTTCAATTTCCAGACCAACTGAGTCTAGTCATAGAATCAATCATAGAACCAAGCAGGTTGGAAGAGACTTCCAAGATCATCCAGTCCAACCTATAGTCTGGGTGATGTAGTGTGTGGAGGGCAGGTAACACCCAAACCATCACAACCTGGAACCCCTGAAACCACCACAACATAAGACTGAATGTAGCAGCCTCGTTTTGCTCCCTTTAATTCCAGGGACATGCTGACAATTCTAGCTGGAAGCATCAATGGCTTTGGAATTATAGCTAATCCTCAATAAATAGCATTCAAATGTTCACCAACCTTTTGGATCTGTACCCAGCCTTCAGATTTAAGTTGGTTCTGTCTTTGGAACTGCTGAGATGGCATTTTGAAGGAGTGGATTTCTGCAAGGCTGCCGTTTGGTGCTAGAGTTGTCTTTGCCTGCCTGTGTGACTGCTGCCTTGGAGAACGCAGTTAACGGGGCTGGGCAGAAAGGCTGCGTCGTGCAAGGAATGCTGCAAGTGTGTGTTCTTGCCCCAAGGGAAAGAGTGCAAACCAAAACGTTTTGCTGTGTATCAAGCATGTCTTGGGATGTATCTGGTCCTGCTTGCTTGGGGTTGCTTCCTGGGGCAGGTGCTTGCTGTGCTCCGCTGCTCAATTTCACTGATGTAGCCTCCTGCACCCAGGCTTCACCTCCAGTCTGGAGTCAGTCTCCACTGATTTCCCAGTACCTTCCTCACTTTTAGTCTGACTGCTAGCATGGTGCCAGGTTTTTTTTCTAGTTTTAATGTGCTTTCAGACACAGCCCTGGTTTTTGTTTGGATCAATAGGACATTATTCTTAAAATCTACCTTTTGAAAAACTATCTTGAGCCACTCTAAAAAGCCATGGGAAGAGGAGCTGGCAATTACACAACATTGCTTCTCCTTTAGAAGAAGGCATTTAGGATAGGGTGTCCCTGCCCATGGCAGGGAGGTTGGAACTAGATGATCCTTGTGGTCCCTTCCAACCCTGACTGATTCTAGGATTCCATAACAGAATGAATATGAAGCAGTAATTATTCTCTATTCCAGTCCTCTGCAGCTGGCTAAATAAGACTTCTGTAGCACACAGAGAGTGACTTCAGCCTAGCATTTCAGGTACTGTTTTGCCTTCCATCTTTTGCCAGCAAAAGCTGCTATCACAGATTCACAGAAACATCCAGGTTGGAAAAGCCCCTCAGGATCACCAAGTCCAACCTATAACCCTGCTCTACAAGATTCACCTTAAACCATATCCCTAAGCACCACATCCAAACGATCTTTCAACACATCCAGGGTGGGTGACTCCACCACCTCCCTGGGCAGCTCATTCCAGTCTCTGGCCACTTTCTCTGTGACAAACATTTTCCTAATGTCCAATCTAAACCTCCCCAGCCTCAGCTTGAGTCCATTCCCCCTTATTCTGTCTCCAGTTACCTGTGAGAAGAGCCCAGCAGCAGCCTCTCCACAATGTCCCTTGCTGTAGTTGTAGGTCTCCTCTCAGCCTCCTCTTTTTCACTAGCAGTTGAAAGACTAATAGATTGAATTCAAATTCTGCAGGGCTATTCTCAGTTCTGCCCTTTACTAGACTGAAGAAACAATATCACAGCATCAGCATAATGGAACCAGGAGCTACAAAGAGTCTGAAACTTTTGCAATCCAGATTCAATAACACTCATTAAAAAGCCAAGCTTCCTGTCCTGCCCCTTCCCTCCCTCCCCCCCATTTATTCCCATATCTAACCAAGTGTTTGTCTTCACTTTTTTGTCCCCTTTAGTTAAATTTGAGCAGCCATAGCTCTGCAGCTCAGCTTAGAGGGTGTGCACTTGGATTTCAGGCAGAGTCATTAGTGACACACTCTTCCACTGGAATTAAGTGAATCTTTTGGAACACTATCATTTACCTCAAGGTCAGACACTGAGGTGTGGTGCTTGGCATTTTGCAAGTCTTGTCTCTCCCAAAATTTCAAGTAGGAGAGCCCTTTACAACAGGTGTCCTTGAAGAGCTTGATTGAAAGAATGTTAGTTAGAAAAGAAAGGATCTTTGCACTAATTTCTCTGGCAGATCCACTGTTCAGCTCTACCTGGCCCTGAAACTCCTGCTTGGGCACCTTCAAAACATCCTGCACTGTTGTTAGAGACTTCAAATTACATTGCCATGGTTCCATATACCAAGGGTGATGAAGCATATAGCAGTTAGCCCAGCCTGTAGAGGAGAGCCAATGGCATCCTGGCCTGGTTCAGGAACAGTGTGGCCAGTAGGACAAGGGAGGTTATTCTGCCCCTGGACTCAGCACTGCTCAGGCCACACCTTGAGTGTTGTGTTCAGTTTTGGGCTCCTCAATTCAAGAGAGATGTTGAGGTGCTGGAAGGTGTCCAGAGTATGGCAACGAAGCTGGTGAGAACCCAGAACTCAGAAACCCTATGAGAAGAGGCTGAGGGAGCTGGGGGTGTGCAGCCTGCAGAAGAGGAAGCTCAAAGGTGACCTCATTGCTGTCTACAACTACCTCAAAGGAGGCTGGAATCAGGTGGAAGTTGTTGTCAGAGAGAGTGATTGGCATTGGAATGGGCTGCCCAGGGAGATGGTGGAGTCACTATTCCTGGAGGTGTTGAAGCAAAGCCTGGATGAGGCACTTAGTGCCATGGTCTGGTTGACTGGCTAGGGCTGGGTGCTAGGTTGGACTGGATGATCTTGGAGGTCTCTTCCAACCTGGTTGATTCTGTGATTTTTCTCCAGATGAAATTCTGCTTTTTCAGAGTGAAATCTTGACATGGGAGAAGCACAGCATATGTTGTAGAGGCCAAATTGCTCCTTTGATCAGGAGGACCTTTATTTTTGCCCTCTTCTGCTGACTGAAAACAAAGTCGAAGATCAGATTCCAGAGCTTTATGGCTCATGTTGGCTTACCTTACTGTTATCAGTGAAATTGACAGCAGATGCCTTATGAAAAGATATTGGGAGGTTTTTTTGGGGGAAAAAAAAGCAATAATGAACCTATAGGACCTCTTGTTATACAGGGAACTCCAACATATGCTCTTGATCAACCCTGCTCTTGAGCAACGTTGGAGAGAACTGTCCAAAAAAATCCTGTTTGGTCATTATTGGGTTTAGATTGCACCTTTTACATGGGAGAAGGAGCACACTGCAGGAAGGAGAGGCAGAGGCTTTTTGTGTTTGTCTTTGGGAGGATGGCTTCAATGTCAAAATTTAGCAAGATGAACTTTTACTTTTGACAGCTCTTTAGGCCTTGAAGACTTTGTGGTTGAGTCTTTTCTCCCTTCTGTTTATTCCCTTTTGACATGGCTGGGTCACCTGGAGGAGGAGTGAAGAACTGTGTGTGTCTTGCTCATGCAGAGAAAAGAAGCCCCTAGAAGATGGCATAAAGGAGCACTCATCTCAGTCAAATTCCACATTCCCAAAAGCTTAGCTGGAATTCTGGGGGGAAGGATGGTTGCTGGTGAGGAGATGTAAAGCCAGAGTTTTCTACACTTGGCTTGCTTCCCTTTTCCAAGAGCTATGAGGTTTTGGAGACTGTTTTCTGTACAGCAAGTTGCCTCTGGATGCAATGGTGTAATCTAATCTGAAGGGCTTTGTTCCTGTCTCTCTTTAAACTGTGTTTGTGAAGGTTTGTGTGTCTGTGTGTCATTACCTGAGTTAGCTCTGCTTGTTTTGTCCTTGTGTTCTTGAACTGCCTTATCTCTGGATGCTGTTTTCACAAACTCTTAACTCTTTTTCTTTCGCATCTCCTTCCTGGATTATGCTGCTTCCTTCAGCCTCACCTCAAGGTCAGTATTCACTTTTAATAAGGGTGTTTATAAGACTCTTTGTCTATTGAGATCTCATGCAAGACTGCAAATCAGATTACACCATCTACAAAATGGAAAAAGCAGAGATTTTGCTGAATGTGTGGAGGAGGATGGGTTGAAGAGAGTGCACACTTAGAAGGAACTTGTACTTGAAGGAAATAATTCATCTCAAACCACTGTAAATCAGTTGCTGTAGTGCACTGGAAAGGAGGAGGAAGACTTACCAATGAAGCCTTTCAAGGGAAAAAAGTGCAGGAACAGGAAGTTGAAGCAAGACAATTTAAATATTATTTGGCTTATCTGTTACTTTAAGAATAGAAGAGATTGAAAGTCATATTCACTGCTGCACGCTGTAGAGTTCAACTAAACCATGGCACTAAGTGCCACATCCAGGCTTGGCTTCCACACCTCCAGGGACAGTGACTGCACCACCTTCCTGGGCAGCCCATTCCAATGCCAATCACTCTCTCTGCCAAAAACTTCCTCCTAACATCCAGCCTAGACTTCCCCTGCCACAATTTGAGACTGTGTCCCCTTGTTCTATTGGTAGTTGCCTGGCAGAAGAGCCCAGCCCCACCCGGCTACAGCCTACCTTCAGGTAGTTGTAGGCAGCAATGAAGTCTGCCCTGAGCCTGCTCTTCTGCAGGCTGCACACCCCCAGCTCCCTCAGCCTCTTCTCGTAGGGTTTGTGTTCCAGGCCCCTCAGCAGCTTCGTTGTTCTTCTCTGGACACCTTCCAGTACCTCAACATCTCTCTTGAATTGAGGAGCCCAGAACTGGACACAGTACTCAAGGTGTGGCCTGAGCAGTGCTGAGTGCAGGGAATTACCTCCCTTGTCCTGCTGGCCATACTGCTCCTGAGCCAGGCCAGGATGCCGTAGGCTCTCTTGGCCACCTGGGCACACTAATTGCTTTAGAATACCATCACTTATACTTTAACTGTTGGATTCTTTTCATAGCATCTGTGTCTGGAACCTTGCAGTTACGTTGCAAAACTACTTTTGGTGCAATTTGAGTGTGTTGTACTGTCAGAAAGAACTGAGGGCTGAGTGTTGAAGTTAAGTAAATTAGCAAGAGGATACATTTCTTGCAGGCACAATGTGGTAAACTACAGAAAAAAGCCTCCCAAGAGGCAGCCTGTTTGGAAGTCTCAGACATGGCTTTCTATCAATTAGCTTTCTGTTTTAAAAGCAGTTGTTACATGCTGGAGCATGCCCAGAGAAGGGCCACGAGGATGCTGAGAGGGCTGCAGCAGCTCTGCTGTGAGGACAGACTGGAAGAGTTGGTGCTGTTCAGTCTGGGGAAGAGGAGGCTCCCAAGTGACCTTCTTGTGGCCTTCCAGGATCTGAAGGGGGCCTACAGAAAATCTGGGGAGGGACTTTTTAGGCTGTGAGGGAGTGAGAGGACTGGGGGGAATGCAGCAAAGCTGGAAGTGGGGAGATTGTGACTGACTGTGAGGAGGAAATTATTGATCATGAGAGTGGTGAGAGGCTGGAATGGGTTGCCCAGGAAGATGGTTGAGGCCCCATGCCTGGAGGTGTTTAAGACCAGCCTGGATTGGGCTCTGGACAAGCTGCTCTAGGGTAGGGTGTCCCTGGCCATGGCAGGGGTGGTTGGAACTGGCTGCTCCTTGTGGTCCCTTCCAACCCTGACTGATTCTGTGATTCTAAATATGGCACACATAGTGCAAAGTGACCCCCAGTTCAGAGCATTTGAAAGGCTGTGGAATCATTTTGGATTCCAGGCTGCTGCTAGTCATTGGGTAACAAGCATCTGTGACTCCTGACAGAGGAATGGTTGTGATTGTTTCAGGCAGTGTCTTTGCCCAGAAAGCCACTACTCAGTGGCTAAGAGTTCTCAGCTGTTGACCAACATCCGATTTTTCTGTTCCTGATTAAGGCTGTGACAAATGTGGTGGTGAGTGGAATCCCAGGGTGCTGCAGTGCTGCTGCTGCCTTTAAACTGTGTCGGTGTTCTGACCTTACTTTGGCACAGATGTTGTGCTTGTGGCCTTGGCTGCCTGTTTTCCTTCCTCCCACAAACTGGAAAAGGATTGGAAGTTAATTATGTTGTTGTCCATCAATACCTTCCGTATTCAGTGTGTCATAATGGCTCACTTGTAGCTGTTGGAGAGAGGAGTGCTGTCCTTGGATGACCCTCTTTCTTCACATCCTGAAGCACTAAACTGCCAGGAAGCTTTTCTGCCTTTTGAGCACTCTCTCTGAAGTATAGAGCCATAAACTCATGGACTCATAGAATCAACCAGGTTGGAAGAGACCTCCAAGCTCATCCAGCCCAACCTAGCACCCAGCCCTGGCCAATCAACCAGACCATGGCACTAAGTGCCCCATCCAGGCTTGGCTTCAATACCTCCAGGGATGGTGACTCCACCACCTCCCTGGGCAGCCCATTCCAATGCCAATGACTCTCTCTGCCAACAACTTCCTCCTGACATCCAGTCTAGAGCTCCCCTGTTTATAAACATCTGAAGGCTGGGGGTCAGGGGTGGGGGGACAGGCTCTGCTCACTTGCTTCCTGGGAGATAGGGCAAGGAGCAATGGATGGAAGCAGCAGCACAGGAGGTTCCACCTCATCACAAAGGGAACTTCTTCACTGTAAAGGTCCCAGAGCACTGGCACAGGCTTCCCAGAAAGGTTGTGGAGTCTCCTTCTCTGGAGCCTTTCAACCTGTTTGGTTCTATGATTTCTATGTGTGTTTGGAGAAGGACTTTTCTCTCTGGAGAGCTTGCACAGTTGCTTGCTGGAAGGCAAAGCTAAGCTTATTTCTTCAATGCTTTGCTTTTAAAATTCATAGAATCATAGAATCAACCAGGTTGGAAGAGACCCTCAAGCTCATCCTGTCCAACCTAGCACCCAGCCCTGTCCAATCAACCAGACCATGGCACTAAGTGTCTCAGCCAGGCTTTGCTTGAACATCTCCAGGGATGGTGACTCCACCACCTCCCTGGGCAGCCCATTCCAATGCCAATCACTCTCTCTGCCAGGAACTTCCTCCTAACGTCCAGCCTAGACCTCCTCTGCCACAACTTGAGCCTGTGTTCTCCTTACACCACATTTCACTTTTGCTTTTGTTTCAATGACTGATTTTTGCAGTGTTTTTTCCTTTCAATCTCTGTTCATACCAGACATGATTCTAGAAGGAACGAAAAGCTCTCATGCCTGCATGAGAGAAAACAACTGCTGTATTGTGATTTGTTTGCTGGCTAGCAGGGCTGGAGAGAGAGACAGCTGTGATCTTAGATCACAGAAATACCCTCTGAACCCTCAATAAAATGCCATTCATAAAGAAGATTTTATTACTGTTTAGAAAATACTTCTTTCAGCCAAATGGTGCAGGTCTCTGGAGCAGAGAGTGAGTGGCTGTGTGTGATCTGTTCACAGGGCCTCTGGCTTGCCTGCTGCACTTCAAGGTAGAAAGAACAGCACCTTTGGGACTTCTTCCCACACTCTTAGGGCCAAATTCAACTAACCCAGCATGTTGCAGGGAGAGGAAATCCACATTGAGGCCTAATCAGCCATTTTATAGATGTCATTTTTGGCTTTGCATCTGTTTGTTCAGCTAACAAAGGCAGGAGAGAAAAAATATCAACAGAACAAACTTATTTGTTGAACTACTGAATGCTTTGATTAAGATCCTTAAAGCATCAGGATTTATCTGAACAAAGGGACACTCATGTCAGTATCTTACAGAGATATTGCAGAGTTCACCTTGTGTTTGTACTCCTAATGCTCTTTACCTTCAGGTTGGAAGAGTAAAGAATTCTAGTTCAGTTGCTGTCAGCTTTCAGAGGCAGTTCTAGAACTTGGCACATCTTTAACTCAATCTCTGCACCCTGGCCTCTAATTTCACACTTGTTGGCAATGTACACGATTGTCATCACACCACTTGCTTCTTAGTAAATAGATCACAGGTTCACAGGGTGTTAGGGATTGGAAGGGATCTCTGGAGATCTTCCAATCCAGCCCCCTGCCAGAGCAGGACCAGGGAATCCAGGACAGGTCACACAGGAGCACATCCAGACAGGGCTGGAAAGGCTCCAGAGAAGGAGACTCCGCAACCTCTCTGCGCAGCCTGTGCCAGGGCTCTGGAACGTTTCCAGTCAAGAAGTTCTTCCTCCTGTTGGAAGGTGGAACTTGCTGTGCTGTAATTTATGTGATGAGAATTTAAATGTTTGGGAAGCTGCATCTTAATGTTTGGTTTGGTTTGTTTTTATCTGGGGCAAACAGTTGTAGTGGATTCTACCTACAAACTAGGAATTACAGAGTAGTGAGATGCTGAGGTGCTAGAGATGTTTGCCTAAAGTTCTTAGAGTGTCTTAACTTTAGTGTGTTGTGTCTGTCCCTCTTTGTGATGTGATTAATTTGACATGGATACATTGCATTAAACCAAAGACCACTTCTGTTACTCTCTGCTGTTAGTCCCTCAGCTTTAGCCAGTTGGTTAAGACACTTTATGCTTCCAGACTTTTTGAGACTATTAAGACAACACCACTTGTCTTAACCATGGTTTGTGTGTCAGTGGGCTGCTGTCTCATGACTGGGAAGTAGCCTAGATTGTTCTGCTTTTATTTGATCAAGGGATTGAAGGAAAAATTAAGCCTATTGTTTTTGAAATAGGTTAGTTTTGAATCATAGAATCAAGCAGGTTGGAAGAGACCTCCAAGCTCAGCCAGTCTAACCTAGCACCCAGTCCTATCCAGTCAACCAGACCATGGCACTAAGTGCCTCATCCAGGCTTTGCTTGAACACCTCCAGGGATGGTGACTCCACCACCTCCCTGGGCAGCCCATTCCGATCTCAGACTTGAGATCTGCTTCTAGGGTTTCACTTCTAACCCTCTTCATTCAGGCACTGTTAGGCTGCCACCCCAAAAATTTGAGGCAAGCTGGTTTCCCCTAGCCTTTTTCACCTTCATCCCTTTCCTCCTCCAGCGCTGACCTGAACACACCCTTTGTTTTTAAAAACCAGAGTTCCCTAGCTTCAGGAAATGAAGTCCACCCTCCCCAGCTCTTAGAGCCACGGTGGGACTTCTTGATTCACATAGAGCAGGGCAGTGAAATTTTCAGAGCCTGTTAATATTTTCATTGGCATGAGTTACTTGTCATAGAAATGGCCCAGAACAGCGAGGAGCAGTGTAACAAAGCCATGAGAGGCTGCGGGAGCAGAGACTCACAAGCAGAAGAGGTAACCAAGTGCTGGAGTTTGCCAAGCTTGCAGCTGAGCAAGGGCAACTCTTTGAAAGCATGTTGGTTGGTGTTTTGGCTTGGATGCAATGTACAGGGGAGGCAGTAATAGTAAACCAAGTTGGTTGAAAAACATAATGGAATTATTGTTTCTTTTGCTTAGTAATTGATTTTTTTTTGACCTTCATGTCAAGGAGCTAGGTAAGAAGCTGGCATTGCTAGGGACAGCCCAGCAAAGCTAAGGAAGAGGCCCAGAAAATGCTTATTGCTCTAAAAATCATAGAATCATAAGATCAACCAGCTTGGAAGAGACCTCCAAGATCTTCCAGTCCAACCTAGCACCCAGCCCTGTCCAGTCATCTAGACCATGGCACTAAGTGCCCCATCCAGGCTTGGCTTCAATATCTTCAGGGATGGTGACTCCACCACCTCCCTGGGCAGCCCATTCCAATGCCAATCACTCTCTCTGCCAGGAACTTCCTCCTAACATCCAGCCTAGACTTCCCCTGGCACAACTTGAGACTGTGTCCCCTTGTTCTATTGCTGCTTGCCTGGAAGAAGAGACCAACCCCACCTGGCTACAGCCTCCCTTCAGGTAGCTGTAGACAGCAATGAGCTCTGCCCTGAGCTGCTTCTTCTGCAGGCTGCACACCCCCAGCTCCCTCAGCCTCTCCTCACAGGGCTGTGCTCCAGGCCCCTCACCAGCTTTGTTGCCCTTCTCTGGACATCTTCCAGCTCCTCAACATCTCTCTTGAATTGAGGAGCCCAGAACTGGACACAGCACTCAAGGTGTGGCCTGAGCAGTGCTGAGCACAGGGGCAGAATAACCTCCCTTGTCCTGCTGGCCACACTGTTCCTGATCCAGGCCAGGATGCTGTAGGCTCTCCTGCCCACCTGGGCACACTTCTGGCTCATCTTCAGCTCCTATCTACCAGCACCCTCAGGTCCCTCTCTGCCTGGCTGCTCTCCAGCCCCTCTGTCTCCCAGCCTGTAGCCCTGCTTGGGGTTGTTATGGCCAAAGTGCAGAACCCTGCACTTGCCCTTGTTCAGTCTCATCCCATTGGCCTCTGCCCACCCATCCAACCTGTCCAGGTTCCTCTAACAGATCAGCAGCTGCTCCTAGCTTAAAAGATTAATCCACACACGCTAATAACTTCCATTTGGATCTTCCCTAACACTCTGATCCTAATTTTTCAATGCATAAGATAGAGAACTTTGTTCAGCCTTTGGCAACGTTCCCTTGACTGCCAGACACCCTGTTGTAGTGGTGGGGCTGTGTGATGTGGTTAGTCCTGTTTCCTTCATCACTTAGCTTCCTTTCCTCACTTTTTCTTGAGGTTAAGCAATTAGGCTGTCCAAACACTGCCTTTATTCTCTTTGGTTTGGTGATCAACCACTGGTAAAGCTCAGTGAGTCCTGAGTAACCAAAAATCCAAAGCAAAACCTTTCAGAACAAGTTTTTTCTTACTTTCAAAGTAGGGAACTCTTCTGGGAAGAGTTTCTCTTTGGCTTCTTTCTGTTCTTCTTCCCAGAATGTATATACTTTGTGTACCAAAACTGCAACAAAAACCCCCAAGACCCAGCTGGGTCACTGTGTTAATGATGTTTTGAATCGGTAAGTTAAGGTTAAGGATATGGCCAGCTAAAATATGTGGTGAGGCAGAGCTTAAAGACAAAGAAGTGCTGAAGGAAACTGTGGTGATGTAGTAAATTTGACACAGTTTTCAATCAGGCCAGCTGAAATCACCAACATCCTATTTTGTTGGTCTTGTTGGGGATTATAACAAGAAGAAGTTCCTCTTTTTTCCCCCCTCATGCATGTAATGATTAATTAATAAGACTTAGTGCCATGGTCTACTTGATTGGATAGGGCTGGGTGATAGGTTGGGCTGGATGATCTTAGATGATGGACTGGGTGCTAGGTTGGACTGGATGATCTTAGATGATGGACTGGGGGATAGGTTGGACTGGATGATCTTAGATGATGGACTAGGGGATAGGTTGGGCTGGATGATCTTAGATGATGGACTGGGTGCTAGGTTGGACTGGATGATCTTAGAGATCTCTTCCACCCTGGTTGATTCTGTAACTGCTGCTAAGATCTGGATAACTTAGTTGCTTGTTTCCTGTCTTCCAGTGTCTCATGGAATTTTCTCTCACCGTAGTGTGTTTTGCTGTAGCATTATGGGCTTTCAGATGGCTGCTCCATTTGATTCCACAAGAGAAGAAGGAGCATTGTCCAGAGAAGGTCAACGGGTCTGAGGCACCTGGGCTGTGAGGAGAGGCTGAGGGAGCTGGGGGTGTTCAGGCTGGAGAAGAGGAGGCTCAGGGCAGAGTTCATTGCTCTCTACGGCTCCCCAAAGGGAGGTTGGAGCAAGGAGGGGCAGCCTCAGCTGTTTGGCGGAAAGGGACAGGAGCAGAGGAGGAGGTCAAGCTGGATGCTAGAAATATTTCTTCCCAGAGAGGGTTCTCAGCCCTTGGAATGGTCTGTCCAGGGTAGTGCTGGAGTCCCCATCCCTGGAGGTGCTTCAGCAGCTTGTGGAGCTGGTGCTTAGGGACATGGTTTACTGTTGACCCTGCAGTGCTGGGTGCAAGGTTGGACTGGATGAGCTCGGAGGTCTCTTCCAAGCGGATGTTTGCTGTGATTCTGCAGTCGTCTGGAGTCAGTACCAGGGGATCTCACGCAATGCTCTCCGCTTCCTCCAGGGGGCAGCAGAGGCGGCGCTGCCGATCCGCTCCCTGGTTAGCAGCGGTAGGACAGGAGAAGGGAGCTGTGAGCTGGACATTGGGAACAGGTTATTCCTGTTCACCCCAACAGGACCCTGAGGGTGTGAGCACAGTACCAAGCCTCTCAAGGGGAGTCCAGGGGCCATGGGTTAGTTTTAGCTATTTTCATAGGGCAGTGCTGAGTCCCCATCCCTGGAGGTGTTTCAGCAGTCTGTGGAGCTGGTGCTTAGGGAAATGGTTTTAGTGTTGGTCCTGCAGTGCTTTGTGGAAGGTTGGACTGGAAGAGCTTGAAGGTCTCTTCCAAATGAATGTTTGCTGTGATTCTGTAACATAAACTCAGTGATCCCTATGGGTCCTTTCCAACTTGCTACAGTCCATGATTCTGTAGTGTCCATTGATGAGCTAATATCTGATTCTGCAAGACATGCTGACAGTTCTAAACTAAAGAGTATGTTACTTCACTGCATACAGTTCCCTTTGCAGGTCAAAGGTTGGATTGGATGACATTTGAGGTCTCTTCCAACCAGATGTTTTCTGTGTGATTCTGTATGTGTGTGTATGTGTTGATTACTGCATCAATTTAACTCATGCTGCTCAGTGCAAAAGAGATGTTGAGGTGCTGGAAGGTGTCCAGAGAAGGGAGACAAAGCTGGTGAGGGGCCTGGAGCACAGCCCTGTGAGGAGAGGCTGAGGGAGCTGGGGGTGTGCAGCCTGCAGCAGAGGAGGCTCAGGGCAGAGCTCATTGCTGTCTGCAGCTACCTGCAGGGAGGCTGTAGCCAGGTGGGGTTGGTCTCTTCTGCCAGGCAAGCAGCAATAGAACAAGGGGACACAGTGTGAAGTTGTGCCAGGGGAGGTCTGGGCTGGCTGTTAGGAGGAAGCTGTTGTCAGAGAGAGTGATTGGCATTGGAATGGGCTGCCCAGGGAGGTGGTGGAGTCACCATCCTTGGAGGTGTTGAAGCAAAGCCTGGATGAGGCATTTAGTGCCATGGTCTAGTTGACTGGCTAGGGCTGGGTGCTAGGTTGGACTGGATGATCTTGGAGGTCTCTTCCAACCTGCTTGATTTTATGTTGTGGAGCAAAGTGTGCTTCAGAGCAAATGTACTACATCTGTCCATCAGGACCAATGGCTGCAGCAGCAGTGGACTGCCCTGTGGGTGGTGGTAATGCTACGTCAGTGAAGGCTCAAGCTAGACAATCTTTCTCACATGACTGACTGGCACAGAAAATACTTTCTGCAGTGCCTAGATCAGATGAATAAACCAGGCTGTCTCTAGAGCTGTGCACAAGCTAAGTGTGTTTTTTCCCTAATGTATGTATACAGTAGGTGATAGTCTGTGTCTCTCCATTTGATAGTAAAAATAAGCATTGGAAACGTGTGCTTACACTTGGATTGTTGTAAAAGCACTCTTGTGTCTCAGGCATGTAGCTGTGAAGGATAACTGCATTAAAATATAAATCACAATCATAGAATCAAGCAGGTTGGAAGTGACCTCCCAAGCTCATCCAGTCCAACCTAGCACCCAGCCCTATTCAGTCAACCAGACCATGGCACTAAGTGCCTCATCCAGGCTTTGCTTCAACACCTCCAGGGATGGCGACTCCACCACCTCCCTGGGCAGCCCATTCCAATGCCAATCACTCTCTCTGCCAACAACTTCCTCCTAATATCCAGCCTAGACCTCCCCTGGCACAACTTGAGACTGTGTCTCCTTGTTCTATTGCTGCTTGCCTGGGAGAAGAGCCCAACCCCACCTGGCTACAGCCTCCCTTCAGGGAGTTGTAGACAACAATGAGCTCTGCCCTGAGCCTCCTCTTCTGCAGGCTGCACACCCCCAGCTCCCTCAGCCTCTCCTCACAGGGCTCTGCTCCAGGCCCCTCACCAGCTTTGTCGCCCTCCTCTGGACACCTTCCAGTACTGCAACTTCTCTCTTGAATTCAGGAGCCCAGAACTGGACACAGCACTCAAGGTGTGGCCTGAGCAGTGCTGAGTCCAGGGTCAGAATAACCTCCCTTGTCCTGCTGGCCACACTGTTCCTGATCCAGGCCAGGATGCCATTGGCTCTCCTGCCCACCTGGGCACACTGCTGGCTCATCTTCAGCTGCTCTCTGCCAGCACCCCCAGGTCCCTTTCTGCCTGGCTGCTCTCAGCCACTCTGTCCCCAGCCTGTAGTGCTGCTTGGACTTGTTGTGGCCAAAGTGCAGAACCCTGCACTTGGCCTTGTTCAGTCTCATCCCATTGGCCTCTGCCCACCCATGCAGCCTGTCCAGGTCCTTATGTAGGACTCTCCTACCCTCCAGCAGCTCCACAGCTGCTCCTAGCTCAGTGTCATCTGCAGACTTACTGATGCTGGTCTCAATCCTCTAGTCCATGTCATTGATAAAAATATTGAACAGGACTGTTCAATAAAAATTCTGACTGCCTTATGTATATTTTCAGTTAACATTTTGCCACCTTTTGTTTTACAAGGAGGGCATCTCAAATTATGCCAAAAAGAGATAGCCAAGTGTGAACAATAGTTTATGTTACATTAACATAGAGCATGGGAATCCAGAGAGGAATTAACAGCTACATATGTACAGCAGCAAAAGAGGGTGAGTTTGCTGTTAGAATGCAAAAACTATCACAGGATCACAGAATGGGCTGGGTGGGAAAGGACCTCTAAAGGTCATCTAGTCCAAGCCCCTCTGCAGTAAGCAGGGACATCCTCAGCTAGATCAGTTTGCAGTATTATATTTACACTGGTATGGACATTGTATTTACACCAGTACAGAAAACAACCCCCCCACGTTTTGTAAAAGCTTTGATAGATAAAAAATGCCTTTAAAGCAATTTATCTGACTGGAGAGGAAAACTCTTCCAAAGGACTCAGGTAACAGTGGCTCAGTGCTTGCTTTTCTTGCTTTCCTTTCTTCCACTGTTTTTTTATTGCCCATGTACATCTTCCCATTTTAAAATGTGAAATCTTCCTCTGTAAAGGTTTTTATTCCTTCTTGTGATTATTTTAATTAATTCCCCTCAGTGCTTGACTGTATCTCAGGGGTGATTCTCCCGCTCTGCTCCACTCTGCTGAGACCCCACCTGGAGTACTGCAGCCAGTTCTGGAGCCCCTATTGCAAGAGGGATGTGGAGATGCTGGAGCGTGTCCAGAGAAGGGCCAGGAGGATGCTCAGAGGGCTGCAGCAGCTCTGCTGTGAGCACAGACTGAAAGAGCTGGGGCTGTGCAGGCTGGAGAAGTGGAGGCTCCCAGGTGACCTTCTTGTGGCCTTCCAGGATCTGAAGGGGACCTCCAGAAAAGAGCTGGGGAGGGACTTTCTAGGCTGTCAGGGAGTGACAGGACTGGAGGGAATGGAGCAAAGCTGGAGGTGGGGAGGTTCAGACGGGACATGAGGAGGAAGTTGTTCATCATGAGAGTGGTGAGAGGCTGGAATGGGTTGCCCAGGGAGGTGGCTGAGGCCCATGCCTGGAGATGTTTAAGGCCAGGCTGGCTGAGGGTGTGTGCAGCCTGCTCTAGGGTAGGGTGTCCCTGCCCATTACTGCTGGTTCTTTCTAGAAGTCACTCATTCTCTGAGCTGTCACCATCATTCCAGTGAATTTGTTCTCTTTTTTCCTCTGGGGGAGGAGGAAGTTTGCTGCTGTGCTAGGGGAGGTTCAGGCTGGATGTGAGGAGGAAGTTTTTGGCAGAGAGAGTGATTGGCATTGGATTGGGCTGCCCAGGGAGGTGGTGGAGCCACTGTCCCTGGAGGTGTTGAAGCAAAGCCTCGATGAGGCACTTAGTGCTGTGGTCTA
This sequence comes from Pogoniulus pusillus, assembly GCF_015220805.1. Classification (NCBI taxonomy): domain Eukaryota; kingdom Metazoa; phylum Chordata; class Aves; order Piciformes; family Lybiidae; genus Pogoniulus; species Pogoniulus pusillus. Next base: position 21,277,589 of record NC_087278.1, read on the forward strand.
GATGACTGGATGGGGCTGGGGGATGGGTTGGACTGGATGATCTTGGAGTTCTCTTCCAACCTGGTTGATTCCATGATTCTATGATTGGATGGGACTGGGTGTTAGGTTGGACTGGATGCTCTTGGAGGTCTCTGGTTGATTCTATGATTCTATTTCTGACCTACAGAAGAAGCATTCTGCCCTCTCTGTGTGGATGCCATAGCAGATATGAAGCTAGTATATCATTCTCCCTTCTCACCAGTAAATTGAAGAGCTGTCTCTATGACTTGCACCATGTTCTGGGGAGCTGTTGTGACCAAAGAAGCTGTCTTTTACTCCAAAATCCTAACTCCAGATATAATTATGGAGAAAAGGGCTGAGGAAGCAAAGCTAGTCTGTTTTGTTTTCATTGGACTAAAAGTTTAAACTTAAGTTCTCTGTGGTCAGGAGGCTAAGATTAAATGGGCCTGTAATTAGATTCAATACTCCATGTGTCTTAATGCCCAGAAAGGCTGTCTGCAGGCAGTGGTAGTTGCCAGGATCATCTTCGATCACATTGGGTGCTTCTGTGCTCCACAACCTCCCTGGAGGTGTTCAGGAACAGGTTGGATGAAGGCTTGAGTGACCTGTTCTGGTGGGAGGTGTCGCTGCCTGTGGCAGGGGGTTGGAACTGGATGAGCTTTGAGGTCCCTTCCAACCTAAACCATTCTATGACTTCTGGACCACCTCTCCTATGAGGACAGACTGAAAGAGTTGAGGCTGTTCAGTCTGGAGAAAAGGAGGCTCCCAGGTGACCTTCTTGTGGCTTTGCAGTATCTGAAGGGGGCTACAAAAAATCTGGGGAGGGGCTTTTAGGCTCTCAGGGAGTGACAGGACTGGGGGGAATTGAGCAAAACTGGAGGTGGGGAAATTCAGAGTGGACATGAGGAGGAAGTTGTTGAGCATGAGAGTGGTGAGAGGCTGGAATGGGTTGCCCAGGGAGGTGGTTGAGGCCCCATCCCTGGAGGTGTTTAAGGCCAGGTTGGATGAGGCTGTGGCCAGGCTGCTCTAGGGTAGGGTGTCCCTGCCCATGGCAGGGGTCTTGGAACTGGCTGATCCTTTTGGTCCCTTCCAACCCTGACTGATTCCATGACTTGAGGTTGAAAAGAAACAGTTTCACATCTGGAAAGAGATTGCTTAGATCTTGGAGATAGTCCTCTCTATTCAAGTCATGTTTCATTAGTTTTTCCTTTTGATCCTCCTTACATTAGCTCTAGTGGTTCTCAGAGCAGAACAGGCTGTTAGGTGTCTGTGGCTTTTATATGTACACATGTGCAGGAATAAGAGAGAAGATGCCTGTCACATAGACACAAGAGGGCAAATGCAGCTTTGTGATTAATGTTTTAGATTAAATGATAATGAGGAGGTTGCTACAGAAAATTCCACCTCTGGGTTAATAGTGATGTGCAAGGCAAAGTGTTCTCTTGGTGCCTGGAGTTTATTTTCTCTCAGCTCCGTTTTGCATACTAAAATTGCTCTTCTTGGTTTTGTTTTGGGCTGTTCTTTTTTTGGAGGAGTTTGCTGTGTTGTGTTTGTTTGGGTTTTCCTTTCTGGTAAGTTACATAATGTGCCTGTGCAGCTACACACAGCGATGGGCAGATGGTGATAACTGTTGAGAGTAAAACTTGAGCCTGAGTGTGACATTGGTGACCCCTAAAAGAAGTGATGCTGCTTGAGGGTTCCACTCTTCCCTAGTCCAGCTACCCAGTGCTGGGGCTGACAGAGTGTTCTGCTCTTCTCTGTTACAGGCAAGTTAAAGACCAAAATAAAAAAGTGGCAAATCTGAAGCACAAAGAGCAAGTGGAGAAAAAGAAGAGTGCACAGATGCTGGAGGAGGCCAGGAGACGAGAGGATAATCTTAATGACAGCTCCCAGCAGCTTCAGGTAACAAGGGAATGTAATGGCAGCAATTTGGCCAGGCAGGCTTAGGTACCTCACTCTCTGCTGTACTTCCTGATGCTTTTTCACAGCTGAGACCTAAGAACTTTGTCAGTTATGGTTTAAGAGGACACATCTACCCCAGAGCACTCCAAAGAAAGCCTCTCTCAGCTGCCTGTGTAGCTTACTCCTGTTTTCATAAAGGAGAAACCTACTTCTAGCTGTCAGCTTGGTTATGAAGTGCATCACTGAACTAATTTTATCATGTTGCTGTTGAGATTGTTGTGGCATTTCTTTCTCCGCTGCTCTTCTAACAGCCTTTTTCTTTAGCTGTTTGCTGTGTTTTTCCCAGCCACTTTTAAGCTCTGTTGGTGCCTTTCCTTCAGTAAATAAACAATCACCATGTAAGTATTCTTGTTACAAAATGGAGTTGTTGAGAGGTGGCTGGAAGACCATCTTCTCTGGGTTTGACAGTGAAACCTTACTCTAGCTCATGAATTCCTGATGTGCTTGCAAGTCAGTTTGCTTTAATTATGAAATGATAACATGCTGCTGCCCCACAGAATTTTTCTCCATACCTCAAATCCACCTGGTTGTTTGAAAATGACCAATTTGAAAGCAAGGCAGGTGTTTCTCAGCGTGCTGTGTGTTGATATTAACTGTAGGTGCTTTAGCAAAAGCTAAGTTTTCAAGTGCTGTCATGAAAATGTTAAAGCACTGCCATAAAATAAGGCAACGATGCTGGAAGGTGTCCAGAGAAGGGCAGCAAGGCTGGGGAGGGGCCTGGAACACAAACCCTGTGAGGAGAGGCTGAGGGAGCTGGGGGTGTGCAGCCTGCAGAAAAGGAGGCTCAGGGCACACCTCACTGCTGTCTACAACTACCTGAAGGGAGGCTGTAGCCAGGTGGGGTTGGTCTCTTCTGCCAGGCAGGCAGCAACAGAACAAGTGGACACAGTCTCAAGTTGTGCCAGGGGAGGTCTTGGCTGGCTGTTAGGAGGAAGTTGTTGGCAGTGAGTGTGATTGGTATTGGAATGGGCTGCCCAGGGAGGTGGTGGAGTCACCATCCCTGGAGGTGTTCAAAGAGGGACTGGATGAGGCACTTAGTGCCATGGTCTGGTTGACTGAATAGGGCTGGGTGCTAGGTTGGACTGGATGAGCTTGGAGGTCTCTTCCCACCTGCTTGATTCTATGACTCTGTGATAACATTTTGCTAAGGGAGGAGATAGTTGATATTTTGCCTGTGATTTCTTTAACTTACAAAAATGACTTCTCCTTTGGGGAGTAAAAGTAAACATTAAGACAGTAATCTACCCTCCAGATATGTTTAATTCTTTCATTTTAATCTATAGAGGGCTAGCCTTCTCCTGAGTGTTCTCCTTTGGTATCCCAGGTTAAATCCTGTTTCTTGTTAGCAGCTATGTATCTTAATGTATCTACAACCAAGGCACAAAATGAATCCTAATAGTTCACTGGCAGAGATAGATACCCTTAGTTTAAACAGATAGCTTCTTTACTCTCTTCCATGAAATTGCAGGGGGATCCTTCAGCTCTTGAATAACTTTTGGAAGAGCCACAGAAACATGTGCCCATGTGGAATGCTCTCAGATGCACTCCGTTGTGGTACTGTTGAGTACTGTGTTCAGGTTTAGGCTCCCCAGTTCAAGGACAGAGATCTGCTGGAGGGAGTCCAGCGGAGAGTGGTGAGGGTGATTAGGGGACTGCAGCACTGCCTGATGAGGAGACACTGAGGGACCTGGGTGTGTGCAGCCTGCAGAAGAGAAGACTGGGAGGGAATTTAATAAGTGTTCCTAAATATCTGAGTGCTGGTGGCCAGGAGAGTGGGGGGACAGGCTCTGCTCACTGCTACCTGGGATAGAACAAGGAGCAATGGGTGTAAGTTGCAGCACAGGAGGTTCCACATCAACACAAAAGGGAACTACTTTATTGTAAGTGTCACAGAGTGCTGGCACAGGCTTCCCAGAGAGGTTGTGGAGTCTCCTTCACTGGAGCCTTTCAAGGCCTGTCTGGATGCATTCCTGTGTGACTTGAGCTAAATTGCATGGTCCTGCTCTGGCAGGGAGTTTGGAATGGGCTGCCCAGGGAGGTGGTGGGGGAGTCACCATCCCTGGAGGTGTTGAAGCAAAGCCTGGATGAGGCACTTAGTGCCATGGTTTACTTGACTGGCTAGGGCTGGGTGCTAGGTTGGCCTGGATGATCTTGGAGGTCTCTTCCAACCTGGTTGATTCTATGATTCTAACTCTTTGGGTCCCTTCCAACCCCTAACATACTGTGATCCTGTGGTTTTTCTCTTTCAACTCCAATTCTGTAAGTGCAGGTCACTGAAATGGTTAAGTTCTAAGTGCCTGAAAATGATTTCATGACTGCAGGCTTGTCTAAAAGGCAGGAGATGTGGGGCTTCTGCTGATGGGCTTTGTGGCTGTAATGCTGTAGCAATATGCAAGGCTCTTGTTATGTGGCAGCTGAAGTTTAACTAACACAGTCCTCCTTGTGTTGGGGAAACGTCTTTAAAATGTCCTAATTCTAACACAATATTTGTTTTGATTTCCAGTCTGCCTTGGAGAAAATCTGTATGTTAAGTTTGTAAACTTGAAAAGGTCCTTGACATTAGCCTTGCAGTTAGGGCATAGTGATCAAGAGAGGCAGTTGCAAAAAGCCATCCTCCTTGTTTGTAGTGATCAAGTGATGCAGTTGCACAGCACCTCCTTCTTGTTTGTCGTGATCGAGTGAGGCAGTTGTACAAGACCATCCACCTTGTTTGTAGTGATCAAATGAGGCAGTTGCACAAGACCATCCGCCTTGTTTGTAGTGATCAAGTGATGCAGTTGCACAAGACCATCCTCCCTGTTTGTAGTGATCAAGTGAGGCAGTTGCACAAGAACATCCTCCTTGTTTGTGCTGATCAAATGATGCAGTTGCACAAGACCATCCTCCTGTTTGTAGAGATCAAGGGATGCAGTTGCACAGCACCTCCTTCTTGTTTGTAGTGATCAAGTGAGGCAGTTGCACAAGACCATCCTCCTTGTTTGTAGTGATCAAGTGAGGAAGTTGCACAGCACCTCCTCCTTGTTTGTAGTGATCAAGTGAGGCAGTTACACAAGACCATCCACCTTGTTTGTGCTGATCAAGTGAGGCAGTTGCACATTTCTGTGATTCTGTGCTCCACAACCTCCCTGGAGGTGTTCAGGATCAGGTTGGATGAGGTCTTGAGTGACCTGTTCTAGAGGAAGGTGGCGGAGGGCTGGAACTGGTTGATTTTTGAGGTCACTTCCAACTTAACCCATTCTGTGATTCTACAGCTGGCATAGTTAGCATAATTTGACTGAATATTTCCTCTTTTTTAACTGAAAAGTAACCAACCTAGGTCTGGGAAGAAGAAAGAAATAGCAGTTGTCTCCTTTGAGGAAGCCAAGTTGTGGGATGTTTTTCTCTCTTGTTACTTTGTTGTAGGTTGGTGGTCTAAAACAAGAGCTAAATCTGTAAACACAGCTGTCAAAGAGGACATTTTTATTATCTTTATCTTTTTCCTTTTTCCAGTTCCAGGTGCCTGTACAGCAGTACATATTTCTCACCATTCTGCCTGTGTAATTATTTGTTCTGCACTAATGTCTCTTGCTTTCTGTGTAATGATATGCAGGTGATTCTGAGATTAGCAATAGACATGATTCATAGAATCAACCAAATTGGAAAACACCTCCAAGCTCATCCAGCCCAACCTAGCACTCAGCCCTGTCCAATCAACCAGACCATGGCACTAAGTGCCTCAGCCAGGCTTTGCTTCAACACCTCCAGGGATGGTGACTCCACCACCTCCCTGGGCAGCCCATTCCAATGCCAATCACTCTCTCTGCCAGGAACTTCCTCCTAACATCCAGCCTAGACCTCCCCTGGCACAACTTGAGACTGTGTCCCTTTGTTCTGTTGCTGGTTGCCTGGCAGAAGAGCCCAACCCCACCTGGCTACAGCCTCCCTTCAGATACTTGCAGACAGCAATGAGGTCTGCCTTGAGCCTCCTCTTCTGCAGGCTGCACACCCCCAACTCTCTCAGCCTCTCCTCACAGGGCTGTGCTCCAGGCCCCTCACCAGCTTTGTCTCCCTTCTCTGGACACCTTCCAGCACCTCAACATCTCTCTTGAATTGAGGAGCCCAGAACTGGACACAGCACTCAAGGTATGGCCTGACCAGTGCTGAGTACAGGGGCAGAATAACCTCCCTTGTCCTGCTGCCCACACTGTTCCTGATCCAGGCCAGGATGCCATTGGCTCTCTTGGCTATCTGGGCACACTGCTGCCTCATCTTCAGCTGCTCTCTGCCAGCACCCCCAGGTCCCTCTCTGCCTGGCTGCTCTCAGCCACTCTGTCCCCCAGCCTGTAGCACTGCTTGGAGTTGTTGTGGCCGAAACGTTGTGGTTGAGTGCATGTAAGAATTTCAGATTGAACTGGGATGCGATAGGCAAGGTTGAAATGTGTGAGTTATCCCAGTCTTAATAGAGCTGGATTTTCCCTAGTGCCTTTCCTCTCTTGTGAACCTCATTGTCCTGTTTGGGTGGGCTTGACTACAGAGGGCCTTCCCCTGTAGTCGACACAAGGCTGAAGGGAATGCTTTCATTCAGAGATGAAAAAAAGTCTGTATGCTGTAATGAAAATATCAGGCTGAGGTAAAATATGGAGTGTTTAATGACAAGTGACAGGCTCAATAAAAACTCCTTCCTTCAGAAGAGCCCTCTGCTTACAGCCTGCCTCTCTCACAGATTGCAGCATTTTGCTTTCCTGGAAGTAAAACTTACCCAGGACCACATTTCAATGTCTTCTCCAGAGGCTCTACAGGGCATTGCCTTCTAATCAATTAAAAAAGAGGGGGATAAAAAATCAAACTTGAGAAGAATATAGACTTTTTTTGGGTGTTTTGTTTGGTTTTTTTAAGCAGCCATTGTTGGCTTTGGGGTCAGGACACACAAGCACCAATTTCGGATCATTTTGGTCTTGGTGGTTTTGGCTGGAATTAATAATAAGGCATTCTGAAATGCTTTAAAATATATGATCTGCATGTTCTTGGGTTGACTGTCTGCAAGCCAGTCAAATAAACATGCTTCCAAGCACATACTCTCCTCCTCCTCTCTCTGTCCCTAACAGCCATGTGGTTTCTTTTCTTCCTGAGTCCAGTAACAAAAAGTCCATTTGTTCAGAGAGCTCCGATGATGGAAATTTGGTGTTTTGAGGAGTGGGGGGAAGAATGAAAACCATAATGTCTCAATTCTAGTCAGATGGATAAATGGCTTTCCAAATTTGTCTTTTCCTCCTGGATTCCCTTAAACCACAACTCTCCAGAGTTCTGAGAGGTTAACGAGTGTCTGGTCTGTAAGCAGGAGAAAAAACTCAAGCTGTTGGGCTGAAGATTTTTTTCCTTCCAATAACAAAGCTTGGCTGTTGTGAAAAGGAATTGATATGCTGTCTTGTCCTGGAGAGGTGACATTTACTAACATTCCACAGTGTTTGGAACTGACATCTGGAAGGTAGCACACATATTTTCTTCTTCTATCACTCCAGCATCTCCAAGAGTCTTTGGGAGGAATTCTCAGAGTATCTTGTGGCATGAAGCTGTGTAGAATTGGATCAATACCACAACACTTAGCCATCGATCTCCACATTGCTGCTGACAGACTGTGTCCAGAAGCTGTGCAAAATATCTCTGCATGCTTTCATGGACAGCTTTAAAATCAGCCATGTTGGAAGAGACCTCCAAGCTCATCCAGTCCAACCTAGCACCCAGCCCTGTCCAATCAACTAGACCATGGCACTAAGTGCCTTAGCCAGGCTTTGCTTCAACACCTCCAGGGATGGTGACTCCACCACCTCCCTGGGCAGCCCATTCCAATGCCAATCACTCTCTCTGCCAACAACTTCCTCCTAACATCCAGCCTAGACCTCTCCTGGCACAACTTGAGCCTGTGTCCCCTTGTCCTGTCACTGGTTGCCTGGCAGAAAAGCCCAACCCCACCAGCAGGCTTGATAAACTTTTTCTTCTTTTTTGACACTCAGGTTTAGATAATATAATGGAATAACTCCGAATTCATGAATTACAGATTCAAGGCTCACAGGATGTTAGGGGTTGGAAGGGACCCAAGGAGATCTTCCAATCCAACCCCCTGCCGGAGCAGGACCAGAGAATCCAGCACAGGTGGCACAGGAACACATCCAGACAGGGCTGGAAAGGCTCCACAGAAGGAGACTCCACAACCTCTCTGGGCAGCCTGTGCCAGGGCTCTGGGATCCTTACAGGGAAGAAGTTCTTCCTCATGTTGAGCTGGAACTTGCTGTGCTGCAGTTTCCATCTCTTGCCCCTTGTCCTATGCCAGGGCACAGTGAGCAGAGGCTGTCCTTGTCCCTTCCTTCCTGACCCCCAGCCCTCAGCTATTGGTAGACACTGCTCAGATCCCGTCTCAGCCTTCTCCTCTCCAGATTAAGCAGCCCCAGGGCTCTCAGTCTCTCCTCATCAGGTAGTGCTGCAGTCCCTGCAGCATCCTTGTAGCCCTCTGTTGTAGATCCCTGTCCCTCTTGAACTCAGATGTTGTTTGTTTCCTGAGATTATGTAATTCTTTTATCACATTGAGCATTAAACAGGAAAAGCCTCACTCTGATGGAAAGAACTGGGTTTTCAGCCTAAGGAAAGGTGCAGTTTCTCTTTGTAAGTTCTCTTTCAGGGATCCAGACAGTTTAATGAGACTAATAAATTGCCAAATGCCTTCTCAGCAAGTGAACCTTCATAATTACCAATGTCAATGCCTCAGGCCTGTTGCTGTTTAAGAGGCATTTGAACAACACCCTTAACAACAACATGCTTTGACTTTTAGTCAGCCTTGAATTGGTCAGGCAGTTGGTCTGGATGATTGTTGTAGTTCCCTTCCTACTGAAATTATCTGTTCTGTTTTAATCAATAATTTGTTACAAGGCACCAGAAGATATCAGTACCAGAATTCAAACTTGGGGAAACTCCAGTGAGGCCAAATGGATCTGATCCTAAGTCACTGGAAAGTTTCCTTGTAAGGTGGCAAGGCTGCATCTTGAGGTTAGGGCAGCTGAAGATCATAGAATCAGTCAGGGTTGGAAGGGACCACAAGGAGCAGCCAGTTCCAACCCCCCTGCCATGGCCAGGGACACCCTACCCTAGAGCAGGCTGCCCACAGCTTCATCCAGCCTGGCCTTAAACACCTCCAGCCATGGGGCCTCAACCACCTCCCTGGGCAACCCATTCCAGCCTCTCACCACTCTCATGCTCAACAACTTCCTCCTCGTGGCCAGGCTGACTCTCCCCACCTCCAGCTTTGCTCCATTTCCCCCTAGTCCTGTCATTCCCTGAAAGCCTAAAAAGTCCTTCCCCAGCTTTTTTTTAGGCCCCCTTTAGATCCTGGAAGGCCACAAGAAGGTCACCTGGGAGCCTCCTCTTCTCCAGCCTGCACAGCCCCAACTCTTTCAGTTTGTGCTCACAGCAGAGCTGCTTCAGCCCTCTCAGCATCCTCGTGGCCCTGCTCTGGACACACTCCAGCATCTCCACATCCCTCTTGTCCCAGGGGCTCCAGAACTGGCTGCAATACTCCAGGTGGGGTCTGACCAGGGCACAGCAGAGGGGGAGAATCACCTCCCTGGCCCTGCTGGCCACACTTCTGCTGCTGCAGCCCAGGCTCTCCTTGGCTTTCTGGGCTGCAGGTGCACACTGCTGGCTCCTGTTGAGTCTCTTGTGCACCAGTAGCCCTAAGTCCCTCTCCTCAGGGCTGCTCTCCAGCCACTCACTGCCCAGTCTTGATTTGTACTTGGCATTGCCTTGACCCAGCTGCAAGACCCTGTACTTGGTGTTATTGAACCTCATGAGGTTGGCTTGTGCCCACCTCTCCAGCCTGTCCAGGTCCCTCTGGGTGGCAGGACCCTTCAGCCCATTTGGGCTCTGCTGACCCTTCAGCCATTTCTCTGGCTGTTCATAAGACAAAAAGCTGTACATAAGCAGCAGAGACTTTCTAATGCATCATGATTTGTTAGTGGTGTAACAATCCAGGAGTCATTTTAACCTCCCCCAGCATTCAGACCCCATACAGAAAACACAAGGTGCTGCAGACGACGTGTTCTGTGCTTATTTGAAGGGCTGTGATTTGCAGCACAGGCTGGGCAGGTACTGTAGACACAAGGAAATCTTGAACCCTGGCAGATGCTTTGAGAAAAAACTGGCTCTTGTTCTTATCATGTCATAACTCTCCCCGTAAAGGGAGATTTCTCTGCCTTTCCTGGGAGAACTTCCAGAAGTGGTGACCTTTTAGCTATGCTTTTTTGTGACTTTGAGTGAGGGAGAGTTTCTTGGGGAGGGCATTCATTTGAATTTTAGCCTTTTTATTTCTTGAAGGGAAGGAAAAAATCCTAATTGAGCATTCTTGTATCCAGCTCCATTTTATAGATAAGGTATGAGTGATGAACAAACAGCCTCACTTCGTCTTTTCTTATATCCATGTGAAGTCATGCAGTAGTTATGGACAATACTCAGATATTCTTCAGTTTCAATGCTCTCTAGTGGGAAAAAACACCAACTTTTCCCAGAGTGGCTGGAGAGCAGCCAGGCAGAGAGGGACCTGGGGGTGCTGGTAGATAGTAGCTGAAGATGAGGCAGCAGTGTGCCCAGGTGGGCAGGAGAGCCAATGGCATCCTGGGCTGGCTCAGGAACAGTGTGGGCAGCAGGACAAGGGAGGTTATTCTTCCCCTGTTCTCAGCACTGCTCAGGCCACACCTTGAGTGCTGTGTCCAGTTCTGGGCTCCTGAATTCAAAAGAGATGTTGAGGTGCTGGAAGGTGTCCACAGGAGGGCGCCAAAGCTGGTGAGGGACCTGGAGCACAAACCCTATGAGGAGAGGCTGAGGGAGCTGGGGGTGTGCAGCCTGCAGAAGAGGAGGCTCAGGGCAGAGCTCATTGCTCTCTACAACTCCCTGCAGGGAGGCTGTAGCCAGGTGGGGTTGGTCTCTTCTGCCAGGCAAGCAGCAACAGAAGGGGACATGGTCTCAAGTTGTATCAGGGGAGGTCTAGGCTGGATGTTATGGGAGGAAGTTGTTGTCAGAGAGAGTGATTGTCATTGGAATGGGCTGCCCAGGGAGGTGGGGGAGTCACCATCCCTGGAGGTGTTGAAGCAAAGCCTGGATGTGGCACTTAGTGCCATGGTCTGGTTGACTGGCTAGGGCTGGGTGCTAGGTTGGACTGGATGATCTTGGAGGTCTCTTCCAACCTGCTTGATTCTATGATTCTATACTATATGTTAGTACTGTATGTTAATGCTGTAAGAGTTTGTATCATTTAACATCACAGAAACAAGGCTGGGAAAAAATGTTAGTGCATAGAAGAGAGGAGGAAAACTTCACTATACCAAAATTCAGTGCATAATATCAAAATGTTATGGAATTGCTTTTTCATATATAAATTCCAGTGCTGGATTTCTAATGCAGCAGGACAGTAATGCAGATCAAAATGAGCTTCTAACTTCTAAGAGGAAGTTGGCAAAGAGAGTGATTTGCATTGGAATGGGCTGCCCAGGGAGATGGTGGAGTTGCCATCCCTGGAGATGTTCAAGCAAAGCCTGGATTGCAGTTGTTCTAGAGCCAGAATCTGTCATTCTGTATAATCAGTGTTCATAGCATCATAGAATCAACCAGTTTAGAAGAGAGCTCCAAGCTCATCCAGTCCAACTTAGCACCCAGCCCTATCCAGTCACCAGACCATGGCACTATGTGCCTCATCCAGGCTTTTCTTGAACGCCTCCAGGGATGGCAACTCCACCATCCCTCTGGGCAGCCCATTCCAATGCATTGTTAAGCAATTACCTCCTCCTGTGTCTGCCCAGAAGAGAGTACTTCTTACAGAATCCTTGTTATCCTAAGTCATCCGGAAACTAGGACTGGAGAGAATTGGCATTTGGAGTGGTTCAGCACATCCCTGGGTAGACACTTAGGCATCTGTTTTATTTGTTTTCACTTTCTGGATCAGTTTACCAAACATTTGTTGTGTTCAGGTTAGATGTATCCACTGCCTTCTCATCTTTAAAAGAATGAAACCTTTGGAATGTAGAAAGGTTCTGCAGTTTTGAAACAGACAGCTGGAAAAACGTCAGGAGAGTCATTATTTACAACTAACATTAGGCAGTCCCCCAATTATCCCAGCATTGCCTTAACTACAAACCAGGATTTGTTGTGAGAGAAAACTGTTATGTGGCTTTAGAGCTTTTAATAGAGGAAAGAGGACTCCATCCATCCTAACATTTCTCTCTGATCCATCAGGAATATTATTCTCCAGACAGACTTTCACCCAGTCTTTTCTGGAGAAACATGAGGTGTTGGTGGAAGATGAAACCTTTGTACTCTCTTGCCTGCTTGGCAAAGAGCAGGTTTGGGTTTGGTACCCTTTATGATACGCCAGAAAGTAAGCACAGCGAACGCTGAGCAGCTGAATGTGTGCCAAGAGCCTTAGCCACTAGATGGGTTTTGCCTGATTCCCTCTCTCCCCCCCCCCGCCCCAAGATTAGTATCTGAGTTCAAACTCCTTTCCTAAGAACTGTCAGAGAGATTAATGTAGCTGTTGACAAGATGGTGTGGTTCCTGTGAGGAGGTCTCTCCTGAGAGCAGAAAACATTGAGAGCCAGATTTAAGCCAAACAATAGGAATACATTCAAGGGGAAGAAAAGCTCTCATTTCGTGTTGGTGTCTTATTTCATGAGCCTGAGAAATGGCACTAAATTTGCATGTTTTCCTGCCTCTGAGTTCTTTTTCTTCCTCTCTCTCAAGCTTTTTGGTTTGTTTGTTGTTTTTTTTCACTTGCTGTGTTGAAAATTATTTCAGACTCATCTCTTCCCGAGAATAAAACTGCCCAATTGCTGCAGCTCATTCCATAGGCCACTAAGAAAACTGCTCTTCTGCCTTGTTCTTCTTTTGTCTGGTAGAGAAGGTCAAGAGGTGGAGTGGTCATGGACTCTTAAAATCACAGAATCACAGACATGTTCAGGTTGGAAAAGACCTTCATAGAATCAACCAGCTTGGAAGAGACCTCCAAGCTCAGCCAGTCCAACCTAGCACCCAGCCCTATTCAGTCAACCAGACCATGGCACTAAGTGCCTCAGCCAGGCTTTGCTTCAACACCTCCAGGGATGGTGACTCCACCATCTCCCTGGGCAGCCCATTCCAATGCCAATCACTCTCTCTGCCAACAACTTCCTCCTAACATCCAGCCTAGACCTCCCCTGGCACAACTTGAGCCTGTGTCCCCTTGTTCTGTTGCTGCTTGCCTGGCAGAAGAGCCCAACCCCACCTGGCTACAGCCTCCCTGCAGGGAGTTGTAGAAATTCTTTAAAATTAACTTCACATCTGGCTTCCAGGGGTATTTTGGGTGGGTTGAAGTGTTCTGAGATGGTATAAGAAACAGTGAGAATTTAATTCCAATGTGAAATACGAGAACGGAAGACTTAATAGTGACCTTCCAGTACCTGAAGTTGGCTAAAAGAAGGATGGAGAGAGATTGTTTGCAAAAGCCTTCAGGGACAGGACCAATGGCAATGGCTTCAGACTAGAGCAGAGCAGATTGAGATTGGATGTTAGGAACAAGTTCTGCACCATGGGAGTAGTGGAACACTGGAACGGGTTGCCTGGGAAGGTGGCTGGGGCTTCATCCCTGGAGGTATTCAAGGTGAGGTTGGACAGGGCTGTGGGCAACCTGGTCTAGTTGAGGGTGGCCCTGCTGACTGCAGAGGATGTTGGACTGAATGATCTTTGGAGGTCTCTTCCAGCCCAGCCCATTCTTTAATTCTGTCATGTCTGTGTAGAGTGAAAGAAATTATAGGCTGGATGTTAGGAGGAACATATCTTCCCAGAAAGAGTGACTGGCATTGGAATGGGCTGCCCAGGGAGGTGGTGGAGTCACCATCCCTGGAGGTGTTGAAGCAAAGCCTGGCTGAGGCACTTAGTGCCATGGTCTGGTTGCTTGGCCAGGGCTGGGTGCTAGGTTGGACTGGATGATCTTGGAGGTCTCTTCCAACCTGCTTGATTCTATGCCAGGACTGCCATTGGCAAGGAATGCTCAGAGAAATAATGCTGTATCAAGGGAATCATGTATGGGTTCCATCTTTGCCTCAAGAGTACAGTTAGGTAGAACTACCACTGGCTTTTGCTGGGGTCTCCTCTATCAGTTTAAGAGTATTGAGTCACACTGTTAATTCATGTGTGAAGAGGGAACCTCTTTTCCAGCAGTATTTCCACAGCCTCTCAGAGACAAACAAGCAAAACCTACACATGCAAACCTCCCAGAAACCCCAGTTAAAGCACAAGATCCATGACAATTAAAAACACCTCTTTCTTTTGCTCACTTCACAGCGTTTTCATGGCTCTATTGTCAGCCCTGGGTCTCACTCTGGTAGTCCATGCAGGGACCTGCTGTGGTTAGGTAGAAGCGTAGTCCCCCCAGGGTTTAAGATATCCAGATGTGGTAATTTGCAACAGCTGAAGTGAAATGTTAAAGGCTGTTGGCACCCTGCATGAGCCGTTAAATGGTAAACCTGGTTGTTAGTATTGGCAAGGTACTTCAGGCTGTCTAGATTGTTGCTAGTGAAAAGTGCCTATAGAAACCCAAGGTAGGTAACTGATCGCTGTGTTGGGAGCAGCAGGCTCAAAGTAACAGGAAAGAAGTGTCAAAACCATGGAGCTCTCAGGAAGAGACCTTGGCTGCTTCTCACAGGAGTAACTCCTCCTGTCTTTCCCTTTTAGTGCAGTGTAATAGTGTCCAGAACTGTCCTTTTCTGTTCACAGGCTCACAGGATGTTAAGGGTTGGAAGGGACCTCTGGAGATCTTCCAGTCCAATCCTCTTGCCAGAGCAGGACCAGAAAATCTAGAGCAGGTCACACAGGAACACATCCAGACAGGGCTGGGAAGGCTCCACAGAAGGAGACTCCACAACCTCTCTGGGCAGCCTGTGCCAGGGCTCTGGGACCCTTACAGTAAAAAACTTCTTCCTCATGTTGAGGTGGAACTTCCTGTGCTGTAGTTTCCATCCCTTGCCCCTTGTCCTGTGCCAGGGCACAAGTGAGCAGAAGCTGTACTTGTCCCTTCCTTCCTGACCCTCAGCTATTGATAGACATTTCTCAGATCCCCTCTCAGTCTTCTCCATCTCAGCCTAACCAACGCCAGGGCTTCTCAGCCTCTCCTCATCAAGCAGTGCTCCTGTTCTTCTCCTTCCTCTCCCTTCTCCTTCAAGCAATGTACAAATAATCTAGATTGCAGTGAAATTCCTCTTCAGTAATAGAGAAGGATATTAGAAGTACAGAGCTTTCTGATGGACATAATTCAAATGATACTAATTAGGATCCCTTCTTATTGTTACTCCAAGCTCAATGTATTTTCAGAGTGCTCCTGTGTGACAGGTTAACACTGTAAAGGGTTAACCTGTCTGTTTCCCTTCAACATGGAAGTGAGAGAAAGTAGCACAACAAAACCCTCTGGGTTGAGATTAAAAAGAATTGAGCTCAAAAGAGCTTTATATAAACTAAGATAATTCACAATGACCTAACTTAGCCTGTTTGGCAGAAAAATTGCAGTGAAATGCAGGGAAAACACAACATCAACCAGAAACCCACCAAGCTGCCCAGCTCCCACTTCCCTCACCACCTTCCCTGTGGAAAAAAAGAGCCAGCATCCAAAACCTGGACCCTAAAAGCAGCACCTGTCCCTCACCACCATCCCTGTGGGAAAAAAAGAGCCAGCATCCAAAACTGGACCCCAAAAGCAGCACCTGTCCCTCACCACCATCCCTGTGGGAAAAAAAGAGCCAGCATCCAAAAC
This sequence comes from Pogoniulus pusillus, assembly GCF_015220805.1. NCBI lineage: Eukaryota > Metazoa > Chordata > Aves > Piciformes > Lybiidae > Pogoniulus > Pogoniulus pusillus. The sequence continues at coordinate 21,293,346 of NC_087278.1, forward strand.
CTGGACCCTAAAAGCAGCACCTGTCCCTCACCACCATCCCTGTGGGAAAAAAAAGAGCCAGCATCCAAAACCTGGACCCTAAAAGCAGCACCTGGAACAGGAAGCTTCTCTTGGCCAGGTGTTTTCTTTGAAGCAACAGCTTAGACTCATAGAATGGTTTAGGTTGGAAGGGATCTCAAAGCTCATCTAGTTTCAACCCCCTGCCATAGGCAGGGACACCTCCCAGCAGAACAGGTGTGTTTTAAGAACCAATAATTCACATGCTAATTGATTTGTGATGGATCACAGGGCTAGAAACAAAACCATCATTCAGAAGTGATTTGAGACTGGTGTGCACTGGTGGAGATGCTGTCTGGCTAAGCAACTGTGTGCTTGCTACTCCTGCCAGCCGTGGGTGTGATGTTGTAAGGTGCTCTAGGTTTAGTGCAGCCTTTAACCTGGGGGGGGAGTGGGTCTGATGCATAAAGTGAAAAACAGTGATTCATTACAGTGTGTGCTTTTAGCATTTAGTATCACCATTTCTGAACAGTAGGTTGTACAAGAGTGGATTTTTACAACCCTCTGGTAGGTGTCCAGGCCTGAGTACCGTTTTAGGAGAAGTAGTTATATATCAATATAGATTTTGCATGTGCAAGTGTGCTGGGCTGCAGCAAGAGCAGTGTGGGCAGCAGGGCAAGGGAGGGGATTCTCTCCCTTTGCTCTGCTCTCCTCAGACCCCACCTGGAGTACTGTGTGCAGTTCTGGAACCTCCAACAAAAGGACATGGAACTGTTGAAGCCAGTCCAGAGGAGGTCACAAAGATGCTCAGAGGGCTGCAGCAGCTCTGCTCTGCTCTGAGACAGGCTGAGAGAGTTGGGGCTCTGCAGCCTGGAGAAGAGAAGGCTTTGAGGAGACCTTGGAGTGGCCTTCCAGTATCTGAAGGGGGCTACAGAAGGGTTGGGGAGGGACTACTGACAAGGTCTTGTAATGACAGGAGGAGGAGGAATGGGTTTGAACTGGCAGAGGGGAGATTGAAACTGGAAAGGGTTCTTTGCAGTGAGGGTGGTGAGACACTGGCACAGGTTGCCCAAGGAGGGTGTGGTGCACAGAATCACCCAACGTAATCTTTGATCACGTTGGGTGATTCTGTGCTCCACAACCTCCCTGGAGGTGTTCAGGGCCAGGCTGGATGAGGCCTTGAGCAACCTGGTCTAGTGGGAGATGTCCCTGCCTATGGCAGGGGGTTGGAACTGGATGATCCTTGAGGTCCCTTCCAACCTAAACCATTCTATGAAGTAGTGTGGCACTGCCTTGATGACTTTTGATATCACTAATTTCTCTTCCTCCTGTCTCTCAAGTTCACCTGTCTGAAGAGAGCACTATGCAGTGTCAAAGTTAATACATCTCTTAAATTCATCTTAAAGGGGTTGAATTATGTTTGCCTGGGATGAAAACTGGACACACCTCATGTGTTAGAGGGTTATGGTTTGAATCCTTTTATAAAGCAGCTTCCATTTTCCATGCAGCTGTTCAAATGAACCAATTCTCACTTCTTCACTTTGAAACAAGAGCTACACTTCAACACCTCTGGAGTATCTGGGTAATAGATCCAAAAGTGCAGTTGATATTTATTGTGCAATGCAGATAGACAAGTCAATGCTTTTCATGTCTGACACAGTTCATGCTCTGCACTGAGGTTTTTTGTAAACTCCTCATTCATCTTTTTTGTGTTTTTAATGAGCTCAGTTACGCTTATCATAACCATAAAGTAGTTAGGGAAGATACTGTTGGTGTTTCAGAAAGATCAAAAAGTAAAAAGGCATGTTCTGCAGCTCCTCTTTTGGAAATCAAGAGCTCTCTGTGTCTTTAGAAACTTGTAGTTGCCTGCCAGCTTTGAAAAGGAACCATCATAGAATCAACCAGCTTGGAAGAGACCTCCAAGCTCAGCCAGTCCAGTCTATCACCCAGCCCTGTCCAGTCAACCAGACCATGGCACTAAGTGCCTCAGCCAGGCTTTGCTTCAACACCTCCACGGACAGAGACTCCACCACCTCCCTAGGCAGCCCATTCCAATGCCAATCACTCTCTCTGCCAACAACTTCCTCCTAACATCCAGCCTAGATCTCCCCTGGCACAACTTGAGACTCTGTCCCCTTGTTCTGTTGCTGCTTGCCTGGCAGAAGAGACCAACCCCACCTGGCTACAGCCTCCCTTCAGGTAGTTGCAGCCAGCAATGAGGTCTGCCCTGAGCCTCTTTTTCTGCAGGCTGCACACCCCCAGCTCCCTCAGCCTCTCCTCAGAGGGCTGTGCTCCAGGCCCCTCACCAGCTTTGTTGCCCTCCCCTGGACACTTTCCAGCACCTCAACATCTCTCTTGAATTGAGGGTCCCAGAACTGGACACAGCAAGAAGTTCCCTCATCAGCAGGGAACTCCTCTGCCTGAAAAGTCTAACAGATCCTGTTGCTGGTGCCAGAGCCTTTCTTTACAGGACAGGGATGCCAGAGGTCTTGCACTGCTCTGCTACAAAGCTTTGTATCTCTGCTGGAGCACTCTTGTTGGAAGTGGCAGCTCTAAGACTGTTGGAAGTGACAGCTCTAAGACTGCTGGAAATGGTGTTTGGCCAGCAAGTGTCCTTGGTGATGTATCTCAAGTCCTAGAAAGGATATTTCCTTAAAAGAGATTAAGGAATAGCTTAAAAGATACTAAGGAATAGCTTAAAAGATACTAAGGAATGTTCCTAAATATCCTTAAAAGATATTAAGGAATAAGTCAGGTTCATTCTTCAAGTGCCAATGGCTAATTTTTGCATGATGTAGGGACAGGTTTCTTCCAAGTCAGTCATCCTTGTTCTTATTCTTTCTATGGTGTGAAACACCATCAGAGAAACAATGGAGAATTTCAGTCCTAAGTGCAAAAGGACAGAAGACAAAGAGGTAAATCTGCCAGAAAAGCAAAATGCCAAAAAAAGAAGAGACATTTTTTGATTCTTCCACAGCTACTAAGATGGCAAAGGGTAACTTAATGGTGCATAAATAGCTCGTCTGAATCCTATCATCTGTGCCATCTGCAAGACAAGAAATGCAGAAATCTTCCATCAAGTTGCTCATTTCTGATGGATTTGATCAAGTTGCTCATTCCTGATGGATTTGTTAAGCAGCTGTGGTTTGAGACATTCCTATACCCTCCTTAGGACAGCCTGCTTTGCAGCCTCTTGTCTAACCCTCTGCTGCAGAAGCAGGAGGTGCACATTTCTTTTCCTGGCAGCATTCAAATAAGGAGGTTCTCACTGACAGAGAATAATACCCTTAATTTTGCATGTTCTGTCTCTAAGTTGTAGTATTTGCATACCAATAAACCCAATGTGTTTTCTGAGGAGCAATACAGTTTCCTGCAGTGATCTTTGAATGTATGTGGGACATTTGAACTTGCAGCTGAAGATGTTCATGATTAAAGAATAGATGTTAAGGGATACTTGGATGTTTGAGATTCAGAGAGCCCAGAGGAACCCATCATAATTCTTAGAGAGATGAAAAACTTCCTCAAAGACTGAATCTGAGTAATGGAAAGCTTTGCTGGGTTTGTGTTTGCCTTTCTCCACCCCCGACCTCGAAATGTCAGGTTCCAAGCCGCAGCTCTGTGTTTTCCCTCTTAGCACACCTTCTGGTGCCCGTGGGAACCAATGGGCAATGCTGCATGCCTGCTGCCTGCCCACCACTTCTGCTTCCCAAGCTTCTTTGGAACTGCTTACTAACCTTTCTTTACCAACAATCCTTGCTTACCTGTGCTGCAGGACAGTAAGTGTCTGCTGCAAAGCACTAGCACTCTTTCCTTCAGATCCTGCTTTCCTGGCTTCCTCCTCCTCTCTGCAGTAATCTGCCTCCTACTCTCGCATCACTTCATCTTTCTTTCCTTTCTGTGAAGAGAATTTGTCTGCCTTGGGAGGGAGAAGGACATTTTGGTTGGCATAAAACTTGGTTGATGAAAAGGCTTTGGTTCCAAACGAGTCATCTTCACCTGGTCTCCCGTCATTTTCCAGGACAATCTCCGTAAAAAGGATGATCGGATCGAAGAGTTGGAAGAGGCACTCAGAGAGAGTGTTCAGATAACTGCAGAGCGGGAAATGGTGCTAGCACAAGAGGAGTCAGCCAGGATCAATGCTGAGAAACAGGTCTGCAACCTTCTAAAGTCACTGATAGTCCTCTTAGGAAAGTAACCAGACAGCGAAGCTCTCTTTCCTCTACTTTTACTGTGCAACACAGCTGGTTGTGTTTGGTGCTCCTGTGTCTGTTCCAACATTAGGTAGCAGAACTCTTTAAGTCTGCAAAGCCTTCCTGATAAGTTGTATTTCATAGGTAAGATTTTCTTGACATTGAAAAGAAATATACAGTATCCTGAGCTTTAAAGTACAAAGTAGTAACTCTTCTGATCTGTCTTGCCATAAGAGCTGTCTTCCTCTGCATAAGCATAGTTAGGTTCCTTCTGTTGCTCATTGAATGTATTTAAAGACAATGATTTTTGTTACTCAGGCTCACAGGATGTTAGGGGTTGGAAGGGACCCATGGAGATCATTGAGTCCAACCCCCCTGCCACAGCAGGGCCATACTATCTAACAGATCACAGAGGAACACATCCAGACAGGCCTCATCAGGCAGTGCTCCAGTCTCTTAATTATCTTTATGGCCTTCCTTTGGACTCTCTCCAGTAGATCCCTGTCCCTCCTGAACTGGGGAGGCCAGAACTGGATGCAATATTCCAGGTGAGGTCACAGGCTCACAGGATCACAGGATGTTAGGGGTTGGAAGGGACCCAAAATGATCATCGAGTCCAACCCCTCTGCCAGAGCAGGACCACACAATTTAACACAGATCACAGAGGAACACATCCAGACAGGCCTTGAAAGGCTCCAGAGAATGAGACTTCACAACCTCCCTGGGCAGCCTGTGTCAGTGCTCTGTGAGCCTTACAGTAAAGAAATTCCCCCTTGTGTTGTCCAGCCACGACTGGCATAGTTAACATTACTTGACTGTCAATATGTCTTCCTTTTTAACTGAAAAGTAACCAGCCTGGAGAAGAGAAGGCTTCCAGGAGACCTTGGAGTGGCATTCCAGTATCTGAAGGGTGCTACAGGAGGACTGGGGAGGGACTACTGACAAGGTCTTGTAATGAGAGGATGAGAAGTACTGGGTTTAAACCGGCAGAGGGGAGATTTAGATTAGATGTTAGGAGGAAGTTCTTTACAGTGAGAGTGGTGGGACACTGGAACAAGCCACAAACGATGAGAGGTGAGGTGCAGAAAGGCTGATACAGAAAGGTATGGTTTTCTAGATCATCCTCCTTTAAAGACTTCAGTTTGAAAATCAAACTGGGGAACAGGCACCAGCACCATTGTTCTGGTCAATGAATTCAAAGCTTTGTGCCTCCTTTGACCACACAGGCAGGATGCAGAAAAGCTGATGCAGTAAGGCTGATGGAGAAAGGTGTGGTTTTCTAGATCATCCTCCTTTAAATACTTCAGTTTGAAAATCAAACTGGGGAACAGGCACCAGCACCATTGTTCTGGTCAATGAATTCAAAGCTTCATGCCTCCTTTGACCACACAGGCAGGATGCAGTAAGGCTGATGCAGAAAGGCTGATGGAGAAAGGTGTGGTTTTCTAAATCATCTCCCTTTAAATACTTAGTTTGAAAATCAAACTGGGGAACAGGCACCAGCACCATTGTTCTGGTCAATGAATTCAAAGCTTCATGCCTCCTTTGACCACACAGGCAGGATGCAGTAAGGCTGATGCAGAAAGGCTGATGCAGAAAGGTGTGGTTTTCTAAATCATCTCCCTTTAAATACTTAGTTTGAAAATCAAGCTGGGGAACAGGCACCAGCACCATTGTTCTGGTCAATGAATTCAAAGCTTTGTGTCTCCTTTAACTAAGTCGGCACGGTGAGGGCAGCACAATACAGCTGACACGTGTTGCTAAGCCCCCTAGTGCTCAAGGCTTCGCTGGGGTCAAACCCTTATTGTTTGCTTATCTGACTCCCAGAAGGAGGAGAGGAAGAGTTAAACTGACCTGGCAGGATCTATGCTCTACCAGGACACATACACACAGAAAATGCACACTTGTGCATTGAAGCCACAAGGGTAAACTTCTGTGGGTTAATCAGTTCAGTGCCACTGAAGAGATACTCTAAAGAGTTATGTCTGTACCTGCTTTCAACTCATGTAAGTAATCTTCAACAAAACAGACCATAAGTAGTGAATACAATTCCGTAAGGGTTTGGTACAGGTTATGAAGCAGGAGTTTTCTACTGTGTTTTTTGTGAGCTGCTGCATTGTTTTGCACTGCTCTATACTTGACCTCACTTAGCAAACAGAAGCATTCAGTCAGCTCCATTGCAATGTTCTGATCTCTTTCTCTTTATTGAAATAAAAATAGGTCTAAGTGCACTTTAAAATGTTTTAAGAGGTTTTTCCCAATGTGTGTTCTTAAATCACTTCCTTTACCAGAACAGGTTGATGTATCTTAGCAATAAACCAAGTTTTCAAGAAGAGAGCAACTGTTGTCTTCAGGCTAGAGTCAAGTTCAGCTCTGTGCTGATAGACATAATGAGAATCACAGAATTGTCAGGGCTGGAAGGGACTTCAAGGATTATCAAGCTCCAACTCCCCTGCCATGGGCAGGGACACCTCACACTAGGTCAGATTGCAGGGAGCCACGACCAGCCTGGCCTTAAAGACCGCCAGGGATGAGACTGCCACCACCTCCCTGGGCAACCTGTGCCAGTGCCTCACCACCCTCATGGTGAAGAACTTCTTCCTAACATCCAATCTGAACCTACCCACTTCTAGTTTTCCTCCATTCCCCCCAGTCTTATCACTACCTGACACTGTAAAAACTCCCTCCCCAGCTCTTTTGTGGGCCCCCTTCAGATACTGGAAGGCCACAATAAGATCTCCCTGGAGCCTCCTCTTCTCCAGATTGAGCAGCCCCAACTCCCTTAGTCTGTCTTCATAGGAGAGGTGCTCCAGCCCTCTAATCATCCTCATGGCCCTTCTCTGGACATGTTCCAGCATGTCCAGATCCTTCTTGTAACAACGGTTCCAGAAGGAGAGTAATTCTCTTTGCAGTGCCCTTAGACCCTAGGCAATCTCATGTAACTCACTTTCAAAGATGTCTTTTCCCAAACTTTCTAAAGTCTTTAAAAGAACTACATGAAGTAGAGAAGTTATCTTACATAGTGAACATCACATCATAGTGAACATCACATCAAAGGTTAGATCTCCCTGAAAGGGAAATACCTATCTTGCAAAGAAACAAGTTCTGTGCTGAGATGCAGAAGTAATCAAAAGAAGATGTAATTGAAAGCTTAAGATAACATAATATTTGAATATGTTATGAGACAAAGTGGCCACTTTGATATTATTTGAGCACCTAGAAGCCTATAGAACTCACCCTTTTGTGATGCCTGTGCTCAAAATGCAGACCAAGATGCATAAGGCTTAGTGAATTTGTTGAGGGAAGGTTCTGAAGAAGGTAGAAGGTGTTCATTTTGTAGAGTTAGAAGTACCTGAAGCTAGGGAAGTAAGCACAAAGATTCATAGGTTTGCATAATGCAGGCTTGCATTAGAGGGTGATCACAGAACACCTCAGTATTGAAAGCAGCTGTTTTTCCAAGGTGCTCCAGATGTATTTCAGTTCTTCTCTCTTCGCTTACACTGAACCAATGCCCTCTGGGTTTTATCATGGAGGGTCTCTCTAGAGTTTTGCATGACACCCTTAGATAGATTTAGAAGGCAAGGCTCTGTTTTCCACTCCCTGTTAATGGCTGTCTTTTGAGTTTCACAAACAAGAGCAGGGTAGGATCATTCTTAGCCCAAGTCTAAGTGATGTATATGAGCTTTTTAATGTCAGTGTTGTCCAAACTGATGATAAATTGCTTTTAATTGCATGCTTTTTTCTTTCTTCTGTTTATCCTGTTTTCTGCCATTCTGCTTCTTCACTGCCTGTCTGAAGCTCTTTAATGAATCTGTGCATGGGGTCAACCATTTTGGCTTTAAGTGGTTCAAGGTATGAGGAGATCTCATTTGTGTGTAGCTCTGCCCTAGTATTTAGTGTTGTTTTTGTAGCCCTGTGTTGTGTAACCCTACCCTCCACCGTCTCGTGGTGTGTGGTTTCCTCCTCTTTTCCAGGCTTCCCATTTGAATTGCAGTGTCTGTGAGGCTGTCCAGGATTTCATGGCTCTCAGATCTCCATTTCAGATTATAGTCTTCCTCTCTTTAATCCAGGGATCGGGAAATATCCTAGCAGTGAGTTGTGGTGTGGTTTAACAGTGTTAATACACAGCCCATCTCTGGCAAGATGTCTCCAGCTGACTGAAGCTTTCTTTCTGTTGCAAAATCTTAGACCTGTGCTTTCCATCCATCACAAAATTGCAAAAGAGGCATTTAGAATAGAATAGAATAGAATCAACCAGGTTGGAAGAGACCTCCAGGTGCCTGAGGTTAAGGTTAAGGTACTTCCTGCAGGTCCCTGTAAATGAAAGATGTAAAGTGAGATTTCTCAGAACCACTTCTCCCCAGGGTGTTTTCTGAGCACCATAGAAGTGTCACAAATGTGACTGCTCTGTAACAGCTCCTGGACAGTTTGGAGGAAGTTGTTGGCAGAGAGAGTGATTGGCATTGGAATGGGCTGCCCAGGGAGGTGGTGGAGTCACTGTCCCTGGAGGTGTTCAAGCAAAGCCTGGATGGGGCACTTAGTGCCATGGTCTAGTTGACTGAATAGGGCTGGGTTCTAGGTTGGACTGGCTGAGCTTGGAGATCTCTTCCAACCTGGCTGATTCTATGATTCTTAGTGACTGCTTTGTCTCTTCTTCTGTGTCCTAATGAGGATAATGACTGGAGGTGAGGGCAGTAATGCAAGGTATGGTTTGTAGATGAAGGTGCTGGAGCCTCAGTGCTTTCTCACTGACTTTTTTGAGCAATTTACCTTCTCTTTGGCTGAACTTCTCTTGAATATTTCCTGCAAAGCTCCTCTCTGTATAACATTGCCAAACTCCTTATGGTTTCTGAGCGTATGTCAAAGTTTTCTCTGTATTTGATTGATTCCAAGTAAAAAATCTGAGCTAAAAGCTTCTATTTTAATTTCTTTTACTGATGTAACTCTTTCAAGAGCTTTTTAAGTCAACTGTCAGCTTGAAATGTGCAGTCTTGCCAGTTTCTCAAGAGATATATTGGTCTGATTCTTTTCATTTGGTTAGAGAAGTGCTCTGGCTAGGTAAATGTGGCTGTGCACTGTGACTATGTTTGCAGTCATTTTTAGAAGCACTGCTGCTCCCTGAAGTTACTTCTTCTCTCCAGATATTCACATGGATTCCATAGCCTCTTCCTTTAGAATGACACAGCTGTGTATGGAGTCACACTCTCTACAAGAGCAGGGTGATTTGGTAGGTAGTTCCTTCTGTATTCACTAACATCACTTTTAAGAGGTGGAGTTTTTACTCTTTTCTGTCTCAGATGTATTCAACTGTGCCAGTGTGGGAGCTTGGGGGTTTTATTTCTTTCCAGAAACTGGATGCAGTACTCCAGGTGGGGTCTCAGCAGAGCAGAGTAGAGGGGGAGAATCACCTCCCTCACCCTGCTGGCCACACTTCTGCTGCTGCAGCCCAGGCTCTGCTTGGCTTTCTGGGCTGCAAGGGCACACTGCTGGCTCCTTTTGAGCTTCTCATCCACCAGTGAGCCTCTTCAAAATGAGCCTGTCCAAAGGCGTGCAGAATGTTCTGTGTTCTACTCTGCCTGCTCTGTAGAGCTTTTGAAGAGGTGATCAAAATCCAGATTTTTACAAGACTCTATTAGCTGTGGTAGTGAATCAGTGTGGTGGTGGTTAGCAAAGAATCCCTCCAGTTCCAAGAGGCTGGAGGGATTCATTGCTACGCCACAGAAGGCACACATGAGACAATTTCCTAGGGTGATAGATCCACCTGAAGTTAAACAGGACAACTTCCTTTGCTATGGGGTGCAAGGGTTAAAAAAGCATAATGAGACTATTTGGTTGCATAATGGTTCCGCTTAAGGCAGATGCAGGAATCAAATTGTAGCTTGTTACAGTCTTAGGATGCCAGAGACTACAACAGGTTTGTGTCCTCAGCAGAAATCTCAGTTTGGTTTTATTTTTTCCAGGCCTGACCCAAATATTTGGTATGTGTTAAGCAGAGACAGTTATTGCTTCCTTCTCGAGAGCTCTTGTCCCAGCAGTAGGCAATTGCTTATTTGTGTGGCTTATGGCCCTTGCTTAGGAGACACAACTGTCAAACTCCAAACATCCTAACAGGACACAGCTGTGACTTATTCAGCGGCCCAGGAGTCTTCCAAACAGCTGCGAATTTTTATTCCTCCTCCTTCACACAAGAGTTCAGTGCTCTCAGAGTATGAGCAAAAAGCACTCTGGATTGATACTCAAGTAATGTAGTCCTCAACAAAGACTCCTGTGCTTCTCTTTCTGTCCTTTCTGCAGGACTCAGATGTCAGATACCTGAGCAGTTTAATATTAGTGCTCTTCTTTGCCTAGAGCCAGCAGTGGAGACAGAATGGAGCAATATAGAACATTAACTTTTCTCTCTTATCAGATCTTCTCTTTATAATGAAAGATTTTATTGAGAGACCAGCTCAGAGAAACAAGAGACTTCAGCTGTCTAAAGTATCTCACTTACACCCTGATAAGAAAATTTGCATTCAACTACAGTACCCTGAAGCTTTTCAGCCCACTATCTTTTGTTCTCTATCTTTCTTTTCTCCTTTTCCCCAGTTAATAATGGAAGCAGTCCTGTTGAGCCATCAGAACACTGCATTTCATCAGGGATGCTGAATGTACAAAACTCTAACAACCCAAAACATAAAGGCACAAAGACTTAAGAAAGTCACTCACTAATGTAAAGAAAGAAAAAGTTCTTCCCTAGAATGGTTGCTGTGTGGTGCAGAGTCCCTAGAATGGCTGCTGCATGGTGCAGAGTCCCTAGAATGAGTGCTGTATGGTGCAGAGTCCCTAGAATGAGTGCTGTGTGGTGCAGAGTCCCTAGAATGAGTGCTGTGTGGTGCAGAGTCCCTAGAATGAATGCTGTGTGGTGCAGAGTCCCTAGAATGAGTGCTGTGTGGTGCAGAGTCCCTAGAATGAGTGCTGTGTGGTGCAGAGTCCCTAGAATGAGTGCTGTGTGGTGCAGAGTCCCTAGAATGAGTGCTGTGTGGTGCAGAGTCCCTAGAATGGCTGCTGTGTGGTGCAGAGTCCCTAGAATGGCTGCTGTGTGGTGCAGAGTCCCTAGAATGAATGCTGTATGGTGCAGAGTCCCTAGAATGAGTGCTGTGTGGTGCAGAGTCCCTAGAATGAGTGCTGTATGGTGCAGAGTCCCTAGAATGAGTGCTGTATGGTGCAGAGTCCCTAGAATGAGTGCTGTGTGGTGCAGAGTCCCTAGAATGAATGCTGTGTGGTGAAGAGTCCCTAGAATGAATGCTGTGTGGTGCAGAGTCCCTAGAATGAGTGCTGTATGGTGCAGAGTTCCTAGAATGAGTGCTGTGTGGTGAAGAGTCCCTAGAATGAATGCTGTGTGGTGCAGAGTCCCTAGAATGAGTGCTGTATGGTGCAGAGTTCCTAGAATGAGTGCTGTATGGTGCAGAGTCCCTAGAATGAATGCTGTATGGTGCAGAGTCCCTAGAATGGCTGTTGTATGGTCCAAAGATCCTGCCCTTGCTTTGGAGCACAGATGATCCAGCAGCCCTTTTCACAGCTCTCAGGCTGACTCCTCTCTTTATTGTCAACCAAACAGAACTCTTTCCTGTGTGCTATCTGCCACAGTCCTCTAATGCTGTATACAAGTTGGCCTTGGCAAAAGGGGTGCTGTAAATCTGACATTGCTTTGAGATCTTCCCTGTTTCACAGTGCTCTCCTGTGTTGATTTCTGAGTGTCTTTAGACAGGATCTTCTACTGAGGAATTTCTGCTTGTGAAGGAGGTTTTCAGTTGTCTGCCTGTGGTCTTATGGCAGTGTTCATTAACTGGCTACAAAGCAAGCTGGAGCACTGTGGTATAGAGAAGAATGCTCTTTGTTAGGGTGACAAAGCTGGTGAGGGGCCTGGGGCACAGCTGAGGGAGCTGGGGGTGTGCAGCCTGCAGAAGAGGAGGCTCAGGGCAGGGCTCATTGCTGTCTACAACTACCTGCAGGGAGGCTGTATCCAGGTGGGGTTGGGCTCTTCTGCCAGGCAAGCAGCAACAGAACAAGGGGACACAGTCTGAAGTTGTGGCAGGGAATGTCCAGGCTGGATGTTAGGAGGAAGTTGTTGGCAGAGAGAGTGATTGGCATTGGAATGGGCTGCCCAGGGAGGTGGTGGAGTCACCATCCCTGGAGGTGTTGAAGCAAAGCCTGGATGAGGCATTTAGTGCCATGGTCTGGTTGATTGGCCAGGGCTGGGTGCTAGGTTGGGCTGGCTGAGCTTGGAGGTCTCTTCCAGCCTTGTTGATTCTATGATTCTCTGCAGGTGAGCATCTGTTCTCCTTACTGTACCTTCATAGTGCCCACAATCACAGAACAACAGTGAAGGTGAGGGCTCTCTGATCCTGTCTACTTCAGAAAGCTCAGTGGTGCTCAAGTTGTCATAGTGGAGAAGCCACCAGCCTTGTGCATCCCTCTGTCCTGCAGGCCTGTGCATCCTCGGGCACTAGTGGTGCTTAACAAGGTCTTGAACCTGGGCTAGAGCTCCAGACTGTGTAGGGGAGCAGAGCTGCTTTCCTTTATACCCTCCTGCTGTCAGTGTGGCACAGCTTTTAGCTGGTCTCTCAGTTGCTAAGGGCTTTACTTACCTTAACAATAGCAAATTACCTTTTAACTGGGCTCTTAGTTGCTAAGGCCTTTACTTAACCTTAACAACAGCAAATTACCTTTTAATTGTTTTTTATGGGGGGGGTTCTTGTTCATCTTCCTTCTGTCCTTTTCCTCTGATCTTGTTAGCTCTCCAAACCTATGCCAAACATCTTTCTCAGTGTCTGTAAGCATTTGAAAGTTGTTCCTTTAATTCAGAATAGCCAAGAATTTAGTTAAGTGTCCTGGATATAGTCTTTAAGAGTACCTAAAACCACCCTACTGCTTTAACAGAAATGGGGCTATGATGAGACCATAACTCATTTCCCTCTTACTTTGTGTAAAGCTTTATTAGCTTGTGATTTAAGCAAACCATCTGGTCCTGCTGGCAATCCAAGTTATGTCAGACTCAATACTTTCTCCCTGTAATATGTTACTTGAGGCAGTTAAATTACATACTTAAGTCCCAAGTCTGGCCTGTGCTTTTTCCATGTCTTAACATCTGTTCTGGGAAGTTTTTTTTTTCCTAGGATCCAAACAAGTTTGCATGGAGCCAGAACTCTTGTCTTTGTCTTTCTTGTCATGGCTGTTTCTTTTCCTTCTCTTTGTCCTGCAGTCTAATCAATTCAACTGAGTAAAAGATAATGCAGAGATTTGCAGTCCCTTTATCTTTTCACTAAATGGACACAGTGAAATGGACAATAATTTGAAAACTCAAGCAGAAAAGAGTCTGTCCTTTGAGAGAGTCAGGGACATTTCCTAGAACCACAGAATGGGCTGGGTTGGAAGGCACCTCCAAAACACATCCAGTCTAACCCCCTCTGCGCTCAGCAGGGACATCCTCAACTAGAGCAGGTTGCCCACAGCCCTGTCCAGCCTCACCTTCAGTATTTCTAGGGATGGGACCAAACCACCTCCCCGAGCAACCGGTTGCAGTGTTCCAGCACTGTCATGGCAAAGAACTTGTTCCTCACATCCACTCTAAATCTGCTCTGCTCTAGTCTGAAGCCATTGCACTCATCCTGTCCCTGCAGGCCTTTGCAAACAGTCTTTCTGCAGCCTTCTTGTTGTCCCCTTCAGGCACTGGCAGGCTGCTATTAGGTCTGCCCAGAGCCTTCTCTTCTCCAGGCTGAACACCTCCAGCTCCCTCAGCCTGTCCTTGTAGCAGAGCTGCTCCAACCCCCTGATCATCTTTGTGGCCCTCCTCTGGACTCATCATGTTCTACTAAAGGTTGCACTGACACTGAGTGTATCTATTACTTTATGTAGCTGAGAAAACCATGCTTTACTCAGTGCACCTAGAATTTTGGGGCAGGGTGGGAGCAAGGAGGTTGTCAAAAAGAGCCAGCAAGCTTCATTAGCTTTGTGTGACATTCTGTCACAGCCATACTGATCATCTTGCAACAGGTGAGTCTGGAACAATGAGGTGGCAGTTTCTGCAACTTGGGAGCTATTCTGGAAGCTGTAGGCCAGCTGCTGGATTTCATCAAATATTCCTTGATGGCATGGGAATAATCTGGTTTCTGAAAGTTGCAGAGCTGCTCCAACCCCCTGATCACTTTTGTGCCCCTCCTCTGGACCTGTTCCATAAGGTCCATATCCTTCCTGTCTTGAGGAGCTGGATTCAGTATTCCAGGTGAGGTCTTCCCAGAGTAAAGTGGCTGATCCCCTCTCTCATCTGCTGGCAATACATCTTTGGATGCAGCCCAGGCTGCCATTGGCCTTCTGTGCTGCAAGCTTACATTGCCTGCTCATGTCCAGCTCCTCATCCATCAGCACTCCCAAGTCCTTTTCTGGGTCCTGTGGTATTTGGATCTGGACTGTATCTGCAGTTCAGGAGTGTGGGTCTTAGTGTAATAGTAAAGCCCCTTTGTGATGGCCCCTTTGAGACTCTTAATTGTGGACTGGTCTGCAGCCTTTTGTGCTTCATCAAAAGGGAAAATAGAACAAGAGAGAAAAAATAATATGAGTAGCAGATACCTTAGAATCAGAGAATGGTTTAGGTTGGAAAGGACCTCAAGGATCAGCCAGTTCCAAACCCCCATGTTAGGCAGGGACACTTCCCACTAGAACATGTCACTTAAGGTTTCATCCAACCTGGTCCTGAACACTTCCAGGGAGGTTGTGGAGCACAGAATCACCCAATGTGATCTTTGATCTTTGATCACATTGGGTGATTCTGTATTCCACAACCTCCCTGGGCAACCTGTACCAGACCCACAACCTCCCTGAGCAACCTGTGCCAGTGTCTCACCACTCTTACTGTAAAAAACTCCTTCCTAACATCCAGTTTAAATCTCCCCTCTGCCAGTTTAAATCCATTCCTCCCCATCCTGTCATTACAAGACCTTGTCAATAGTCCCTACCCAGCCCTCCTGTAGCCCCCTTCAGATACCAGAAGGCCACTCCAAGGTGTCCTGGAAGCCTTCTCTTTTCCAGGCTGCAGAGCCCCAACTCTTATAGCCTGTCCTCATAGCATCTGGATGGTTGAAACTTTAGCTGAATCAGTGACAAACCTCACAAAGGTCAACCAGACCAGGTGCAAGTTCCTGCACCTGATTCGAGGCAGTACCCAATATCAGTACAGATTGGCAGATGGAAGGATTGAGAGCAGTTGTGTGGAAAACAACTTGGGGATCCTTGTGTATGAAAAATCAGACATGAGCTAGCAATGTGCACTCACAGCCCAAAAGGGTGACCATATCTTGGGCTCCATCAGAAGTGTGGCCAGCAGGTCAAAGGAGATGATTTGGACCCTCCACTCTGCTCTGGTGAGACCCCACCTGGGAGTACTGTAGCCAGCTCTGGAGTCCTCAGCAGGAGGATCTTTGATCACATTGGGTGATTCTGTGCTCCACAACCTCCCTGGAGGTGTTCAGGACCAGGTTGGATGAGGCCTTGAGCAACCTTTTTCTAGTGGGAGTTGTCCCTGCCTATGGCAGGGTTTTGGAACTGGATGATCCTTGAGGTCCTTTCCAACCTAAACCATTCTATGGTTCTGTGATTCTATGATTTACAGTTGCCTTGGAGGGGCCTGAAATTCAAGGGAAGTTAAGATGGTAAAGTGGCTCCTGAAAAAGGTTTATTTTGGTACTACATTATTTCTTCTGTTTCTATACAGGCTGCTGTTGACACAATAAATCAACTTCTCCACCTGGATTGCCTTTTCTTTCCACCTTGCTTCCATGCTTTCTTAGGAGATCTGCTACTGTGTACAAGTTTTGTCCTGTGCTATCTCTTTGCTGCAGCTGTGAATCTCATACTGATCTAACTGACACAGTTTTTCCCTCTTTCACATTCTCCAGTCTTTCAGGGGTTCTTTTCCTCCAAAGGAGATTTCATTCACCTTCATGTCCTTCCTTAAAGTTCTGGAGCCCTGTGCTGGTTTGAGGCTAATTGGAATATTACTTTTAACCTGTATCTAGTTGTAAATATCTGTATATGTTGTGTATATATGCTCTTGTATTTGTGCCATGCTGTAAATATAGCTGCAGTCCTTAACTTCCAGCTGGCTGGGTTAGTCTGGTGAATCGTGGTGAGTTGGGGAACTCCCAAACTACTACAAGCCCCCAACACAAGAAGGACATGGAACTGTTGGAGCCAGTCCAGAGGAGGCTACAAAGATGCTCAGAGGGTTGCAGCATCTCTGCTGTGAGGACAGGCTGAGAGAGTTGAGGCTTTGCAGCCTGGAGAAGAGAAGGCTTCCAGGAGACCTTGGAGTGGCCTTCTAGTCTCTGAAGGGGGCTACAGGAAGGCAGGGGAAGGACTATTGACAAGGTCTTGTAATGACAGGACAAGGGGGAATGGATTTTAAACTGGATGTTAGGAAAGGATTCTTTGCAGTGTGGGTGGTGAGACACTGGCACAGGTTGCCCAGGGAGGTTGTGGAGGACAGAATCACCCAGTGTGTTCAAAGATCACATTGGGTGATTCTGTCCTCCACAACCTCCCTGGAGGTGTTCAAGGCCAGGTTGGATGAGGCCTTGAGTGACCTGTTCTAGTGGGACGTGTCCCTGTCTATGGCAGAGGGTTGGAACTGGCTGATCCTTGAGTTCCCTTCCAACCTAAACCGTTCTATGATTCTATAAGCTGCCCTGTGGTAAATTCATTTAAGGCCTAAAGACAATGAAAAAACAGTCTCCAGTTAAGCAGATTCATCCTGCTCAGGATACATGAAGTCCTTTCAGGCTTGTGTACAGAGAAGTGCAGATGTACTGTCCACAGCACTCGATGATGCTTCCAGTCTACAGAAGTGACGTGCAGTGCTGGTAACCTTTGTGCTTCAACTCAGTTGTGACTTTTAGTAGGTCCCAGATGATCATACAATGCTTTTCCTCTCCTCTTGTCTCCTACTTCAGGTAGAAGAGCTGATGATGGCCATGGAGAAAGTTAAGCAGGAGCTGGAGTCGATGAAAGCCAAATTGTCCTCTACACAACAGTCTTTGGCCGAGAAGGAAACCCACTTAACCAACCTCCGAGCTGAAAGAAGGAAGCATTTGGAGGAAGTGCTGGAAATGAAGTGAGTGTTTCTTTTCACTCTTTGTAGGCAGGTTTTATTGGCAGCTCAGGTCCCTGCTGTTCTAAAGACAGCCACTGCCTGAGTATGTGTCTGTGGGGAACAGCTATTGATGTAAGCTTTGAGAAGCCTTCTGACCAGGGATTACCTGCATGACTTTCACTCCTGTTAGAGCTCAGGAACGCTCCTTCCTTCTGATGTTGTGCAGTAGACTGCTGTCTCAGTTCTCTTGTGTCCTGCTTTGAGTAGCCTGTAATCTCCTGTAAGGTGTGGTGCAAGTCAGTGTGACAAACGATGAGAAAGAAAGAGGGAAGAGAGAAGCACAGTGTCAGGTGGCTCTCATGCTGAGATCAGACTGCAAGTGTCTGCTCTGCTGAAGTACTTTTCAAACTCATGCAGATGATCCATTAGCACTGCAGCAGAGTGTAAAGGTCTATCTCTCAGCCTTCTCTCATCACCTTTACATAAGGAGGCCTGAGCAAACCCAAGCTTTGAAGAGGTGGGAAGAAGTGAGGAATTGGGCTTCTGAGGCTTAAATACTTCCTAATTTCTGATGGTGCATTATAGATAAATAGTTCTCCTTAGCTCAGGGAGACATGAATCCGTTTAGTGCAGTGATGGATAGGGCTGCCAGCAGTTCATTAGAAACACTTCAAGTTGTTTAGCCAGGCCTGAAGAGAAGGAACGTTTTTATTGGCAGGGTCTGCAGTGGTTCCTCCGCTGTGGTTTTGTGAGCCATTATTTATTTATTTAACTTTTCTCTGCTTTCTGGGTTGTTTTTTTTTTTGACTCCTTTAATGAAAGGATAGAAAAACAGCTGTTACAGAATGGAAAGAGAAGTGTCTTTAGATCTTGAAACTCAACTGAGGAGTGCTGCATAAAGTGTGCCAAGCCTCCCCAGCTTCGTATTCGGCTACAACAGACTGATCTAGACCTGGCATAAGGATGTTGGAAGATTGCAGGACTTAAAAGCCACACTTTATTTTTAATAACATATTTTATTGAGCTATAAATTTGACTGCCTTGAGAGTTGGAGTGTTGGGGGATGGGGAAGAATAGCTCTTAAGGTGATGTGGGAATCCAGAGCAACTGGAGATATATCCCATATCCAGTCACTTGGCAGTGCTTTCTTCTGCCAAACTGCTCTGCCAAACCTTCTCATTTAAAATCCACATGTAGTGTACAGTGTATCCTGAAGTGTGTTTGGAATTGTGTAGCTCTACAGCCTTGACTCTAACTAGTCACTTTTTCTATGTGATGACTTCTCTGAGCTGAGTAAGGGATTGTTAGAAAGCTGTTGTGCTGAAATGTAGTCTCAGGAACTGCCTGACCTGGTAGATCCATTGTGCCTCAGAAGGAAGAAGAAGGCTGGAGAGAATGGTAATGCTGTCAGCACATGGAGAGAAGGATGGAAAAAAGATTACTTGTGTAGAGTTAACAAGCTGAGCATGTTTTAGTCATAGCTGGTCTGGCTTCAAATTCTATAAAGCTGCCAAAAGCATCCAAACTTCCACAGCTCACCCTTGCCACAAGGCTGTGTTGCAAACCAATCTCTGCTGAGGACTCTCAGTTAATTAAATATCCTATGTTTGCAGGCAGAACCTGTAGCATATTCTGTGCTGCCCTACTTTCCCAGCCTATATGCCTTTTAGGAAAAGCACTCATGTCATCTGGTTTCTAGTTCTGAAGAACATTTCTGGTGTTGTTAAAGTATTTCCTACTGCTTCAACTCCAAAACAACAGTAATTGGATGAGTGGTCAATTTGGTGAGGTAGTTATCTGGTTCTTGGTGTCCTTAACACAAAACAATAGCTATTAGAATGCATCTGGTTGGAATGGACTCTCAAAGGTGTGCCAGTTTGAGCCTAGCTGGGATATTTTAGTGAGAGGAATTACATGCTAGGCTGTGAAAAGGAACCAATGGTGAAGGCTGCTGCACTCACAGGCTTGCTGAGATGGATAAGAACAAGAACATAAATGTAGATAACAGAGTTGCTCTCTCTGGCCCTGGCTGCCTGCACTTCTCTAACTTGCTGCCTTAACTAATCCCTCTGCTTCCTTACTCCCCTGCCCAATCCTCCAAACTCACCTTGAACCTAAGGCAAAGTCTGGGGTAAGGTAGAGGGGTGGGAAGAAGGAGAAAGGGTGGTTGGGAGCTCCTCCTGGGGACTGTTGTGTTTCTGTATTACCTTTTTAACTTGTCTATTTCTTTCTATAGCTATATAAGTTGTAACTATCTGCTTGCATATTGTGCTAAGCTGTAAATATTAAGCTGCATTCTTTAATTTCCAGCTCAGCTCAGATGAGTCTAGTCTGGGTGATTTTCTTAAAGGGGGGGACAGGTAACACCCAAACCATCACACAGGGTCATCTTCTCCACCTATTGTACTGTTGCTGTTCAAAGATGCAGTGAAGCAATATTGTGTCCCAAGTCTTAGGGCATGCTTTACTGGGAGGCCTCGGGGTGCTGAAAAGCAGCACTGCTTAAATTTGAGATTTGATAGAAGTTTAACAGCTTGGGCCATGCAGGCAGCCAACAGGAGAGGGGAGCAGACAAGAGAAACAGCTTAGGAATGATCCTTTAGGAGATTACAGGATCACAGGATGTTAGGGGTTAGAAGGGACTCAAGGAGATCATCAGAACATCCAGTCCAACACCCCTGCCAGAGCAGGGCTATCCTATCTAACACAGATCACAGAGGAACACATCCAGACAGGCCTTGAATGTCTCCAGAGAAGGAGACCCCACAACCTCCCTGGGGAGCCTGTGCCAGTGCTCTGTGACCCTTACAGTAAAGAAGTTCCCCCTTGTGTAGAGGTGGAACCTCTTTTGCTGCAACTTACACCCATTGCTCCTTGTCCTATCCCAGGGAGCAGTGAGCAGAGCCTGTCCCCCCCTCCTAGTCAGACTTCAGATATTTAGAAATATTTATCAAATTCCTTCTAAGTCTTCTCTTTTCCAGACTAAACAGCCCCAGGTCTCTCAGCCTCTCCTCATAAGCCATGCCCTCCTGTCCCCTAATCATCCTTGTAGCTCTCTGCTGCACCCTCTCCAGCAGATCCCTGTCCCTCTTAAACTGGAGAGCCCAAAACTGAACACAGTATTCAAGATGAGGTCTCAGCAGGGCAGAGTAGAGGGGGAGGAGAACCTCCCTTGATCTTTTGGACACACTCTTCCTAATACATCCCAGGATCCCATTGGCCTTCTTGGCCACAGGGTCACACTGATGTGCCATGGGTAACTTGTTAGCCAGATTCTAGACATGGACTGCAGGAAAAGCGTTAAAGCAGCAGGAGACTCCAGGAAGTTACCTCTGGGTTTTAATAGGAAGCTGTTAGCTATTGTGTTAGGGAAAATACGTGGTTAAAATGCTGTTTCTTGGTGTGGATCTTGTGTTTGCTTCTGATTCTGTAACCCTAAGAAGATCATTTCACACTCTTTAGGGAACACTGGAGCTAGAATAACTCAAGTGCCAATTATTCCAAGGAAAAAAAAATACTTCTTAGAGAAATGCTGTGTATTTTGGAATCACAGGATCAGCCAGGTTGGAATAGACTTCTAAGCTCAGCCAGTCCAACCTAGCACCCAGCCCTGGCCAATCAACCAGACCATGGCACTAAGTGCCTCAGCCAGGCTTGGCTTCAACACCTCCAGGCATGGTGACTGCACCACCTCCCTGGGCAGCCCATTCCAATGCCAATCACTCTCTCTGCCAACAACTTCCTCCCCTAACATCCAGCCTAGACCTCCCCTGGCACAATTTGAGACTCTGTCCCCTTGTTCTGTTGCTGCTTGCCTGGCAGAAGAGCCCAATCCCACCTGGCTACAGCCTCCCTTCATAGATCAATGAGGTCTGCCCTGAGCTTCCTCTTCTACAGGCTGCACACCCCCAGCTCCCTCAGCCTCTCCTCACAGGGCTGTGCTCCAGGACCTTCACCAGCTTCATTGCCCTTCTCTGGACACCTTCCAGCACCTCAACTTCTCTCTTGAACTGAGGAGCCCAGAACTGGACACAGCACTCAAGGTGTGGCCTGAGCAGTGCTGAGTCCAGGGGCAGAAGAACCTCCCTTGTCCTGCTGGCCACACTGCTCCTGACCCAGGTCAGGATGCCATTGGCTCTCCTGCCCACCTGGGCACACTGCTGCCTCATCTTCAGCTACTCTCTACCAGCACCCCCAGCTCCCTCTCTGCCTGGCTGCTCTCCAGCCCCTCTGTCCCCAGCCTGTAGCCCTGCTTGGGGTTGTTATGGCCAAAGTGTAGAACCCTGCACTTGGCCTTGTTCAATCTCATCCCGTTGGCCTCTGCCCACTGGTACAGCCTGTCAGGGTCCCTCTGCAGGGCTCTCCTACCTTCCAGCAGATCCACACCTGTTCCTAGCTTGGTGTCATCTGCAAACTTACTGATGCTGGACTCAATCCCCCGGTCCAGATCATCAATAAAGATATTGAACAGAACTGTGCCCAACACTGATCCCTGGGGCACACCACCAGTGACAGCTGCCCACTGGATGTGGCACCATTCACCACCACTCTCTGAGCCCAGCCCTCCAGCCAGTTCTTGACCCCTATCAGAGTGAATCTGTCCAAGCCAGGAGCCACCAGCTTTGCTAGGAGCTTGCTGTGGCAGAGGGTGTCAAAGGCTTTGCTTCTTTTTTGAAGCCCTCTTCCTCTAATAGCTTCCTTTGCTTTGAAAAACACCCCACCTTTGTTGTGCATCATTCTGGGAGAGGCAGATAATGCTCTCTCTATTATATCACCAACCCTGATCTGCTGGAAAAGGAATCCTAGTGAAGTGCTAGGATTTTTGTTTTGTTTTGCTTCCCTTCAGAAGTTCTAATGTTTCCATCATTCACAGCAAATCTTTTAAATGAGGCAGGAATAAAGTGCTGTCTACAGAGAAATCTCTGTTCTTTGTCCTGTAAAAACCTGCTTAGGCTGAGCTGAGTTATAAACTGTTGAAAATCACCAGTTTTCCTTTCCTCTTCCCCCCCCCCCCCCCTCCTGGTGTTGTCAGCAAATTTTGGCAGTGTGTGAAAATCACTGAGCACAAACAGTCTAATCTGGGGCCAAGCTCAAGCAATTGCCAGGAGTGAGGCAGCGGACATTGCACTCACAGGGAAGGGAAACAGACACTGTGTCTGTCTGCAGAAAGGGGATGATGGTGCTGATTGTTGTGGTGCTGTTGTTAGAGGGTTGTAGTGGTGTCAACATTGAGAGGGACCTCAGCCATCATACAGCTCCTGCCTCCTTGCCATGGGCAGGGACACCTCACACTAGATCAGGTTGCACAGAGCCACATCCAGCTTGAAAACATGCAGGAGTGAGGGATAAACATACAGGGATCCACTTGAAAACATACAGGGGTGAGGGATAAGCATACAGGGATCCACTTAAAAACATGCAGGGGAGAGGGATAAACATGCAGGAGTCCACTTGAAAACATGCAGGGGTGAGGGATAAACATACAGGGATCCACTTAAAAACATGCAGGGGAGAGGGATAAGCATACAGGGGTCTACTTGAAAACATGCAGGGGTGAGGGATAAACATACAGGGATCCACTTAAAAACATGCAGGGGAGAGGGATAAGCATACAGGGATCCACTTAAAAACATGGAGGGGTAAGGGATAAACATACAGGGATCCACTTAAAAACATGCAGGGGAGAGGGATAAGCATACAGGGGTCTACTTGAAAACATGCAGGGGAGAGGGATAAGCATACAGGGGTCTATTTGAAAACATGCAGGGGAGAGGGATAAACATACAGGGATCCACTTAAAAACATGCAGGGGAGAGGGATAAACATACAGGGATCCACTTGAAAACATGCAGGGGAGAGGGATAAGCATACAGGGATCCACTTAAAAACATGCAGGGGAGAGGGATAAGCATACAGGGATCCACTTGAAAACATACAGGGGTGAGGGATAAACATACAGGGATCCACTTGAAAACATACAGGGGTGAGGGATAAACATACAGGGATCCACTTGAAAACATACAGGGGTGAGGCTTCCACCACTTCCCTGGTCAACCTGTGCCAGTGTCTCACCACCCTCATGGTGAAGGACTTCCTCCTACCATCTAACCCAAATCTCCCCTCCTCTAGCTCAGATCCATTCCCCCCAGTCCTGTCACAACCTGATGCCCTAAAAAGTCCCTTCCCTGCTTTCTTGTAGCCCCCTTCAGACACTGCAAGGCCACAAAGAGGTCTCCTGGGAGCCTTCTCTTCTCCAGCCTGTTGTTGTTACTGCTACTTTTGTTCTGTTGGTCAGTTGTAGTTTTATGTTAGGGTCAGAAGGAGCAGTGGATTCTTCCTGGTCATCTGCTTCGAGGCTGAGAAGTCCCAGTTGGAGCATTTCTCAGTCTGTTCTTTCCTATCTGGAAAGCTGTCCAACAGCTCTCATCTGAGTGATGTCTTGTCTTGCCAGCTGCAATGGCTGCTGGCCCTATAATTCAAGGGATGCAGACTTACATCACTTCACTTGAGCACTTCAGGGCTGAATCCTTCCTCCTGCTGGCACACCACAGAAAGATTATTACTTGTCCAAGAATAATTTATTAGTCTCTCTTTTTTTTTTCCTTTAGAAATAATCAAGGCTATTACAGGTGAATGGATTGTTAAAGCCAAATACAATTCATGTTTCCAAATGAAGCTGTCAGAAATGCCTTTTCATCTCTTACCTGACTTTACATGAGTGGTCTTTTGAGTATTTATCACAGTGGTCTCTAATTACCTGAATCCATCACACAGATTGGGTTTCTTTTAGGTAGAGAGCATAGGTGGTGAGCAGAGATGAACCAAAGTCTGTCTAGCTTAATGAAGCTGCTTATTGGATTCCTTCCTTATTTCATCTTGGCCTCAGAATGCCTGCTGAGAGCTACAGGAGGGCTGCTAATGAAAACAAGATTAGGCAATCTGAGCTGGAAATAAGACTGAAGCTTTATATTTACAGCTTAACACAATATACAAGCAGGTGCTTAGAATATATCTGCAGCTATAGACAGAAATAGACAAGTTAAAGGTAATACACAAACACAACAGCCCTCCTAGAAACCAGAGGCCCCAGGAGGGGCTCCCAACCACCCTTCCACCGCCTTTCCACCCCTCTACCTTACCCCAGACTTTGCCTTACATTCAAGGTGAGCTTGGAGGATCAGCCAAGGGAGTTAGGAAGCAGAGAGATTAGTTAGACAGACAGCAACCTAGGGAGAGAAGGAAGGCAGCCAGAGACACACAGCAACTCTGTTATCTGTGTTTGTGTTCTTGTTTTTATCCATCTCAGCAAGCCTAGGAGTGCAGCAGCCATCACCATTGTTTCCTTTTCACAGCCTAGCATCTAATTCCTCTCACTAAAATATCCCAGCTAGGCTCAAACTAGCACAGGTGTTCAGCCTTCTCTCTGATACAGTTTTCCTGCCTGAGGTAGGCAAGCCACTTAAAAAAATGATCAAAGGTTGGTAAGTCCACATGGCCACTTTGGGTCTGTCTGAGAAGAAAAGCACAACCACAAGCACAGAACTCTCAAAAGTGAGTATGGAGTAAATGGAAGGTGTTTGTCTCTATCACAGATTCTGTGATACAAGGGGACACAGTCTCAAGCTGTGCCAGGGGAGGTCTAGGCTGGATGTTAGGAGGAAGTTGTTGTCAGAGAGAGTGATTGGCATTGGAATGGGCTGCCCAGGGAGGTGGTGGAGTCACTGTGCCTGGAGGTGTTCAGAAAAAGTCTGGATAAGGCACTTAGTGCCATGGTCTGATTGATTGGCCAGGGCTGGATGCTAGGTTGGACTGGATGCTCTTGGAGGTCTCTTCCAACCTGGCTGATTCTGATTCTGCCATTAGCAAATTGGTGGATGACACCAAGCTGGGAGGCAGTGTGGATCTGCTGGAAGATAGGGAGACCAGACAGGCCTGGCCAGGCTGGCTGCATGGCTGTGGCCAAGGGGATGAAGTTTAACAGGGCTAAGGGCAGAGCCCTGTGCTTTGGCCACACTAACCCCATGCAGCTGCAGGCTGGAGGGTGAGTGGCTGGGGAGCAGCCTGGCAGAGAGGGACCTGGCAGTGCTGGGTGACAGCAGCTGGGTATGAGCCAGCAGTGTGCCCAGCTGGCACAGAAAGCCAGTGGCATCTTGGCCTGTATCAGGAGCAGTGTGGCCAGCAGCACCAGGGCTGTCACTCTGCCCTGTGCTGGCACTGGGCAGGCATCACCTCGAGCACTGTGTGCAGCTCTGGGCACTCACTGCCAGAGAGACATTGAGGGGCTGGAGTGGGGCCAGAGGAGAGCAATGAGACTGGGGAGGGGGCTGGAGGGGAAGGCTGCTGAGGAGAGGCTGCTGAGGGAGCTGGGGGCGTTCAGCCTGGAGGAGAGGAGACTCAGGGGAGACCTTAGCACTCTCTACAGCTACCTGAAGGGAAGTTGTAATCACGTAGAGGTCAGGCTCAGCTCCAAGGCAGCTTGTGCCAAGATGAGAGGGCATAGCCTGAAGCTGTGCCAGGGGAGGTTTAGATTGGATGTTAGGAAGCACTTCCTGATGGAAAGGGGAATTAGAGACTGGAATGGCCAGGGAGGTGTTGGAGTTGTCAGTGTTTAAGTAGAGGTGGGGTTATTTTTGGTGTTTAAGGAGAGCTTGGATGTGGCGCTCAGTGCCGTGGTCTGGTTGCTCTGGTGGTGTCAGGCCATAGGCTGGAGTTGGTGATCTCAGAGGTCTGTTCCAGCCTCAATAATTCTGTGATTCTGAAGAGTTCATCCTCAGCAATGAAGCAGCATTGTCCAGGGGCATGAGTAGGAGGTTGAAACTGAAAGCAGTCCAAAAGAAACAGGTTAATTGGCACATGGTTTATTTGCCAGAGAAGTCATTTCAGTTGATCCAAAATGAGGTGAGAAGCCCTTTTGAATTCAGCAAACAACTGAAGCAGGCAAAAGTATTTCAGGTTATGTGCACACATGGTGAAAAGAAACAACAACAAAGAATCAGTGTCCATCCAGTGATAACTTTCAGCTCATGAGAAACTCTGTCCTTGGAAGTTAATTGACTTAGCTTTTTTTATCTATGAGGGAAATGATGGTTTGTGCCTGTGGTTTAACATCAGTTCTCCAGAGGGTAAACTATTCCTAGTTGCAGAAGTACACAGGATCACAGGGTGTTAGAGGTTGGAAGGTGTCATGGTTTGAATCAGAACCAGTGGGTTAACACAGAAGTGACACACAAAAACCTTGGGATTGAGACAAGGTGACAAAAGGTGACAGAAGAATAGTTTGTTGATCAAAAATCAGACAAACATGGCACAAAATGAGTGAGTTAAAGGCACAAATCCCTTGGCCTGGTTGCAGAAAAAGCACAGGGCAAAGCAGCAGCAAGCAGAAGCAGGAGAGCCAAAAGTCTGAGCCAGAAAACTGCTCCCCCATCCCTCCTTGTCCTGCTGCCATCCCAGCGGAAAGCACAACACCCGAGAACCCAGAAGCAGCAACCAGAACAAGAAGCCTTCCATGCTGCAGTCAGAACTTCAAGCTCCAGAATACTTTGCTCCAGCCAGCCCAGCACCTTCATTTTCGGAAGCTGGCATGACTGCAGCAGGGTGTGGATAACAGCAGCAGGTCCAGTTCAATCCGTGACAGAAAGGACCTCTGGACATCTTCCAGTCCAACCCCCTGCCAGAGCAGGACCAGAGAATCTAGAGCAGGTTGCACAGGAACACATCCAGATGGGGCTGGGAAGGCTCCAGAGAAGGAGACTCCACAACCTCCCTGGGCAGCCTGTGCCAGGCTCTGGGACCCTTACAGGCAAGAAGTTGTTCCTCATGTTGAGCTGGAGCTTCCTGTGCTGTAGTTTCCATCCATTGCCCTTGTATTGTGCCAGGGCACAAGTGAGCAGAGGCTGTCCCTGACCCTTCCTTCCTGACCCCCAGCCCTGAGCTATTCATGGGCATTGCTCAGATCCCCTCTCAGCCTTCTCCTCTCCAGGCTGAACAGCCCCAGGGCTCTCAGCCTCTCCTCATCAGGCAGTGCTGCAGTCCCTTCAGCGTCCTTGTAGCCCTCTCTTGGTCTCTCTCCAGTAGATCCCTGTTTAAGAGGGACAGGGGAGGAGCCCAGAACTGGATGCAGTATTCCAGGTGAGGTCCCACCTGTCTAAAGACACTTCACATTTGTCAGTGCAACAAAGGATCTGCATGCTGCTCTGCTGTCTGCAAGGTAGAGCTCTCTAGGCCCATTGGAAACTCTTCAGCATACTGAATTGGATGGAGGTCTTCAGGCCATCACTTCCTGTAATTACTTGGTGTGAAATGAGAGAAGCTAAAATCCCACAGGGGGCACTCTGTGTCTGTAGCATTTACTGTTGGGGCACAGCTGAGCCACTGTGCTGTCACTCTTTTTTTTTCTTTTCTTTCTTCTAATTCTAGAAGCTTCTGAGTTTTTTTCCTTAAAATGTCTTTTCTTTCAGGGCACACAATGGACATGAATACAATATAGAACCATAGAGTCAGTCAGGGTTGGAAGGGAACACAAGGATCATCTAAAAGAGGAGGCTCAGACCTCATTGCTCTCTACAACTAGCTGAAGGGAGGCTGTAGCCAGGTGGGGTTGGTCCAGTGCGGCCAGTAGGACAAGGGAGGTTATTCTGCTCCTGTGCTCAGCACTGCTCAGGCCACACCTTGAGTACTATGTCCAGTTCTGGGCTCCTCAATTCAAGAGAGATGCTGAGGTACTGGAAGGTGTCCAGAGAAGGGCAACAAAGCTGGTGAGGGGCCTGGAGCACAGCCCTGTGAGGAGAGGCTGAGGGAGCTGGGGTTGTGCAGCCTGCAGAAGAGGAGGCTCAGGGCAGACCTCATTGCTGTCTACAACTACCTGCAGGGAGGCTGTAGCCTCCTGCTGGGGCTCTTCTGCCAGGCAAGCAGCAACAGAACAAGGGGACACAGTGTCAAGTTGTGCCAGGGGAGGTCTAGGCTGGATGTTCTGAGGAAGTTGTTGTCAGAGAGAGTGATTGGCATTGGAATGGGCTGCCCAGGGAGGTGGTGTAGTCTCTGTGCCTGGAGGTGTTGAAGCAAAGCCTGGATGAGGCATTTAGTGCCATGGTCTGGTTGATTGTTCAGGGCTGGATGCTAGGTTGGACTGGATGCTCTTGGAGGTCTCTTCCAAGCTGGTTGATTCTATAATTGTGTGATTCTATGATTCTATCTTTGTGGCTTATTTAATTACTGGGAAAATGTATTTCTATTTAGCAATTGGTTTGATTTTCCTCTTCACCTGCCCTGAAAAACCTTTTCCTCTGTGACTTTTTCAGATGCTAAAATCTTGGTATGATACCTGACATTCCTGTACTGTCTGGTGATAAAACCTCCCTATCTTTTTTTTTCCCCTGAATTCCATGATCCCCAAGAACAGAATCACAGAGTGAAAGTACTATGCTCTCTTAATGAGCCATGACAGGCCTGGAAGCAAGACCAACTGCTGAAAATGACACCAGGTGGTGTTAAAGGGGTTTGTTCCACTCACTAAATTCTAAGACTATTAATGTTGTAGGGAAGAGCTAGAAGAAGGAGATCAGTCATTAACTTCCTGGGAATTGAGCTCCACTGTGCTCTCATTTCCATGCCTTTCCACAGGAGATATTTTTTTCACTTCTGGGTATGTTTTCCTGGGTCTGGCTTTAGTGTAAGTGATCTCTCCAGTAGTTCTTGGAACACAGTTTTCTAGAGGATGAAAGGAAATTAGACCTCTTTCAAGTGTGAGGGAGTGCAAAGCATAACATCTAGGCTCAGTGTTCAGCATGCAGAGGTTTTGTTCTGTTTACCTTCTCTATTGCTAGATGACAGCATTCTTACAGGAACTGCCATGCAAAGATCGCATCAGCAGAGACCTTTGGCATACATCCCCACACTGCTGAAATGGAGCCTTTTTCAGGCTTACACAATGCTAGCACTGGTGAGTGAATGTCCTGCTTGTTTCTTCTCAGTTTGGCTGGGTCATATTGCAAACCCACTTAGAAAGCATTAGTGCCTCCTGTTCCTCCTTAGCGACATAGCCTGGTCGAGGTGGTGCTGTTAGGTCACAGTCTGGGCTTGATGATCTCAGGAATCGCAGATCACAGAATTATTGAGGCTGGAATAGACCTCTGAGACCATCAACTCCAGCCTATGGCCTAACACCACCAGATGCACCAGACTATGGCACTGAGTGCCACATCCAACCTTTCCTTAAACACCTTCAGGGACAGAGACTACTCCAGCCTCAGTAATTGTGTAACTCTGCAATTCCTACTGCCCAAAGGGCACTGCTGTAGGAAAAGCTTGGTTTTCCCATAGTCTGCATGCAGATCATCTTATCTAGAGTAGGCTGGATGTTAGGAGGAAGTTGTTGGCAGAGAGAGTGATTGGCATTGGAATGGGCTGCCCAGGGAGGTGCTGGAATTGCTGTGCCTGGAGGTGTTCAAGCAAAGCTTGGATGAGGCACTTGATGCCATGGTCTGGTTGATTGTCCAGGGCTGGGTGCTAGGTTGGACTGGATGATGTTGGAGGCCTCTTCCAACCTGCTTGATTCTATGATTCTATGAATAACAAGATTTATGGCTTTTTCTTGAAATCATCACAACCCAATGTTGAGCTGGTAGAGGAACCAGAGAGAGTTGGGGCTGTTCAGCCTGCAGAAGAAAAGGCTCCCGGAAGACCTTTCCATGGCCTTCCAGTGTCTGAAGGGGACTGTAAGAGAGCTGATGAGGGATGTTTTAGGCTGCTAGATAGTGATAGGACTGGGGGAAATGGACCCAAGCTAGAGGAGGAGAGATTTAGATTGGATGTTAGGAAGAAGTTCTTCACCATGAGGGTGGTGAGACACTGGCACAGGTTGCCCAGGCAGGTGGTGGAAGCCTCATCCCTGTATAATTTTAAGGCCAGTCTGGATGTGGCTCTGAGCAACCTGATCTGGTGTGAGGTGTCCCTGCCCATGGCAAGGAAGTTGGAACTGACTGATCCTGGAGCTGCCTTCCAGCCCTGACAATTCTGTGATCCTGTGAATGAAACAAGCACTGAGTTTATTTTGACCAGCATATAGAACAGATGCTTATAAGATGCCTCTGAGGGCACCAATATAATGCCTTCTGCTAGCTCATCTGTCTGTTTTCCAGTACACCACTGTTTTGCTGCTGTATTCTAACACACCCTTGTAATGAAATGCAGTCAGAGGTTCTGCCAGAGGTAAGGGTTTATCTGTTGAAGAGACTCTACATCATTTCCCTGTGGCGTATGAATCCTCCACACCACTCCTCGTTAGAACAGCACTGACAAAACCTGATGTTTAGTTTTCCAGCATGCCTTCTGCAATTGTTTCTATACCCTTCTGTACACCACCAACACAAATATGACTGTGAATTTTGGTTTAGAACATGCAAAAGTGTTTTGGCTGAAGATTGGTAGCAACAGTCCATTTCCTCTGCTGCATCACTTGATTCCTGTCGCCATCCCTAATCCAGCTATAAGATCCTGGGGTTTCCAAGGGTGTTTCTGAGCTAAACCAAATCAGGCAGTTTTTACCCTCTGTTCAAGTCAAAAGAATCATGAGTTCCTCGGGGTGCTTTTTCCCTCTTCTCTAATGTGCACTGTAAATAGTGATGCATATAAATCAGCTCTGCGAGCACTACATATTTCATTAAGCGCAGTCAAGTTGTGGGTTAATAGAAGTTCCAAGTGAAAATATTATCCTACCTCATTGCATGTATTGTAGATTTAATGTAGTGTGAACAATAGGAGCTTTGAGCTATTGGAAATCCCATCCAGATACTATCAGCATAGTTCAGAATCCAAGGAGGGGCATCTCCAATGTTAGCTGTGCTAACGTGGCCGCGGTGCACATCCGAGTCCTCCTCTCATTGCTTTTTGTGCTGGTTTGAGGCTAATATTTACTGAGACAAATTAAACCCTTAGTTGTGAGAAGAAAGGAAAAAAAACCCAACAGTAATTTATATTATAGAATTATAGAATCAACCAGCTTGGAAGAGCCCTCACCTTCATTGTTGTTCTGTGATTGTGGGCGCTATGAAGGTACAGTAAGGAGAGCAGACATTCATCTGTAGAGAATCATAGAGTCAACCAGGTTGGAAGACACCTCCAAAATCCCCCAGTCCAACCTAGGACCCAGCCCTGTCCAGTCAACCAGACCATGGCAGTGAGTGCCTCAGCCAGGCTTTGCTTCAACACCTCCAGGGACAATGACTCTACCACCTCCCTGGGCAGCCCATTCCAGCCTCTCACCACTCTCATGCTCAACAACTTCCTCCTCATGTCCAGGCTGACTCTCCCCACCTCCAGCTTTGCTCCATTCCCCCCCAGTCTTGTCACTCCTTGAGAGCCTGAAAAATCCCTCCCCAGCTTTTCTGTAGGCCCCCTTCATATCCTGGAAGGCCACAAGTAGGTCACCTGGGAGCCTTCTCTTCTGTGGGCTGCACAGCCTCAACTCTTTCAGTCTGTGCTCATAGCAGAGCTTGTGCAGCCCTCCGAGCATCCTTGTGGCCCTTCTCTGGGCACACTCCAGCACATCCACATCCCTCCTGTAATAAGGGCTCCAGAACTGGATGCAGTACTCCAGGTGGGGTCTCACCAGAGCATACAGAAAAGCTGGGGAGGGACCTTTTAGGATGTTAAGTAGTGATAGGACATGGGGGAATGGATCCAAGCTAGAGGAAGGGAGATTCACACTGGATGTTAGGAAGAAGATTCTCACCATGAGAGTTGTGAGACACTGGCACAGGTTCTCTGGCAAGGTGGTGGAAGCCTCATCCCTGGATGGTTTTAAGGCCAGACTGGATGTGGCTCTGGGCAACGTGATCTAATGTGAGGTGTCCCCGTCCATGGCAGGGGGGTTGGAAGTGGCTGATCTTTGAGGTCCCTTCCAACCTTGACAATTCTGTGATTCTGTGGTCACACTTCCTTTAAATAACGATGCATCTGTGAAAGATCATGCTTTGCAGTTTAGCTCTTTGAAAGCTCTTGTCAAGTCTTCATTGTTATGAAAGCAGAGAAATGCTGTCATTGTTCCTCAAAGGAATAAACTGAAACCAAATCCATGGAATGGCCATGGCTACAGAACTGAAGTGATGCCAGAAACTAAAATCTGAAGATACTGAATCAGTAGGGCTTTCAAATATCACAATGTTGGAGATGCTCATGTTCAGTAGCATCATAGAATCACAGAATGGGCTGGGCTGGAAGAGACCACCAAAGCTCATCCAGTCCAACTCCCTCTGCACTCAGCAGGGACATCCTCAACTAGAGCAGGTTACTCACAGCCCTGTCCAGCATCATCTTCAATATCTTCAGGGACGGGCCCCAACCACCTCCCTGGGCAACCTGTTGCAGTCTTCCACTACCCTCCTGGTGCAGAGCTTACTCTGGTCTAATCTGAAGCCATTGCCCTCGTCCTGTCCCTGCAGGCCTTTGCAAACAGTCTCTCTGCAGCCTTCTTGTAGCCCCTTCAGGTACTGGCAAGCTGTTGTTAGGTCTCCTTGGAGCCTTCTCTTCCCCAGGCTCCCTCAGCCTGTCCTCATAGTGGAGCTGCTCTGACCCCCTGATAGTTTTTGTGCCCCTCCTCTGAACCTGCTCCATCAGGTCCATGTCGTTGCTGTCTTGAGGAGCTGGATGCAGTACTCCAGGTGAGGCCTCCCCTGAGCAGAGCCAAGTGGCTGATCCCCTCTCTCATCTGCTGGCAATACATCTTTGGATGCAGCCCAGGCTGCCATTGGCCTTCTGTGCTGCAAGCTTACATTGCCTGCTCATGTCCAGCTTCTACTCCGTCAGCACCCCCAAGTCCTTTTTCTCAGGGCTGCTTTTCACCTCCTCCCCCAGCCTGTATTGATAGTGAGGTTTGTTTCAGCCCCGCTGCAGGATGCTGTACTTGATCCTGTTGAACCTCATGAGGTTCACTTGGGTCACCTCTCCAGCTTGTCCAGGTCTCTGTGGATGCCCTCCTGTCCCTCTGGTGTACTGACAGCACCACTCAGTTCAGGAACACTGGAAGTGCCTGTAAGGTGTGTGCTTCTTCATTTACTTCTCTATTCTAGCACATCCTCATACAGGTCCTTTCTACATCCTCATTTCTCTCTATGAGGTGTCTGTATCTGGGTCTGAATGTGCTTCTCTCTCCATGCAGCTGGAGAGAAGTAATCTGCTGCCTTTTGCTGAGCTGATCACCAGCTTTGCCTTGCTTCCTAGATTCCCATTGTTAACAAGGGCTGTAATTTGAAGTTTGACAAACCAGATTAATGTGGCCAGGAGGTGTTAATTTAAAACAAAAACAAATACATTTTTGGCTTGCCTTGAAAGCCAAAAAAAGTCCAAAGCTGGCTTTGGACTACACTTTGGTAGATTTGGTGACAAGTGAGCCATGTAACACATTGGCAGAGCCACAATGCACAGAGCACAGTGGTGCAGGGCGAATGGACTCCACGGGCAGAATGCAGCCATGGAGTCTTTCATTCACTACAAAGAAGCAGTTGTGAAAGAAGCACTGTAGCACGTTCTTTTGTGCAGTGAGGGAAAAGCAACAGCAAGGTGTCGAACAGCAAAATGAAACCTTGCAGGTGAAGCTGTCTTTGGAGCCAAAGGAAAGCAGCACTTAGGCAGAAATGCAAGTAAACTGTGGGAGAATGGAAAAGGTGTTCGGTGCAGTGTGTCAGCATTGCAGTTGGCCTGGACAGGAGAAGCCTGTGGGCTGAAGGCATACACTGTAGCTAAGCACAGACCCTTCCAGCAGCCTCTCCCTGAGGCTGCACTCCAGTGGTCTCAACTGCTATAGCTTTTACCTCCTTCACAATGTGGAGTATGGGACTGGCACTTCTTCCATGTGGGAAGGCAACCTCTCCCTTACACATTTTGTGCCAACACAGGAGTCATAGAATCAGCCAGGTTGGAAGAGACCTCCAAGATCATCCAGGCCAATCAACCAGACCATGGCACTAAGTGCCTCATCCAGGCTTTGCTTCAACACCTCCAGGCACAGCGACTCCACCACCTCCCCGGGCAGCCCATTCCCATGCCAATCACTCTCTCTGCCAACAACTTCCTCAGAACATCCAGCCTAGACCTCCCCTGGCACAACTTGACACTGTGTCCTCTTGTTCTGTCACTGAGTACCTGGCAGAAGAGCCCAACCCCACCTGGCTACAGCCTCCCTTCAGGGAGTTGTAGACAGTAATGAGCTCTGCCCTGAGCCTCCTCTTCTGCAGGCTGCACACCCCCAGCTCCCTCAGCCTCTCCTCACAGGGCTGTGCTCCAGGCCCCTCACCAGCTTTGTCACCCTTCTCTCAACACCTTACAGCACCTCAGCATCTCTCTTGAATTGAGGAGGCCAGAACTGGACACAGCACTCAAGGTGTGGCCTGAGCAGTGCTGAGTGCAGGGGCAGAATAACCTCCCTTGTCCTGCTGGCCACACTGTTCCTGACCATTTGGCTCTCTTGGCCACCTGGGCACACTGCTGCCTCCTCTTCAGCTACTCTCTACCAGTACCCCCAGGTCCCTCTCTGCCTGGCTGCTCTTTGGGCCTTGTTCTCATTTCTTCACAGCCACCACTTTGGAATTCTTCCTAGGCTTCAACCCTGGTTTTACAGATGTGCTGTCAGTTTGTTACTGCTCTTTGCAATTTGTTCCTGTTTGTCTTTTCTGTTTTAGAAACAAGATGCTCCAGAATGGCAGGGCTAAAATGCAGTTGTTGTAAATCACATTCACACATTTTTCTAGGTGTGCAATTTTACCTCTGCCAAGTGATTTTGTCATGTTTCTAAGCTCTACAACTGCTTTTCCTTGCATGTTTTTCTCATCACTTCCATGAAGATTTTCTATAAGCCTTTAAATATGCAAAACTCTTTGAGATGCCAGAGCAACATGATACTGTTTCTTTATTTGTGTCCTCTGCAGGAGGTCAAGGAAAACAAAGTCATAGAAAGAAATGTAAAAAAGAATATAAATTATTGTCTGTATTTTATGTTCTCCAATCAGTTTTTTAGACCTTGTTGAAATCATGGAATTGTAGAACTGTCAGGGCTGGAAGTGACCTCAGGGATCATCCAGTTCCAAGCCATCTGCCCTGGGCAGGGACACTTTACTCTGGATTAGGTTGCTGACAGCCACATCCAGCCTGGCCTTGAAAACCTTCAGGGATGAGGATTCCACCACTTCTCTGGGCTACCTGTTCCAATGTCTCACCACCCTCATGCTGAAGAACTTCTTCCTAACATCCAATCTGAATCTGTCCACTTATAGTTTTGCTCCATTCCCCCCAGTCCTGTTACTACCTGACACCCTAGAATATCCCTCCCCAGCTTTCTTGTGGCCCCCTCCAGATACTGCAAGGGCACAATAAAGTCTCCTTGGAGCCTTCTCCAGACTGAACAACCCCAACTCTCTCAGCCTGTCCTCATAGCAGAGCAGCTGCAGCCCTCTGCTCCTCCTTTTGGCCATTCTCTGGCCACCTTCCAGCACCTCCAGATCTTACTTGTACCAGGGGCTCCAGAACTGGGCACAGTGCTCCAGATGTGTTCTCAGCAGAGTGGTGCAGAGGAGCAGAATCCCCTCCCTCACCCTGCTGCCCACACTTCTCTTGCTGCAGCCCAGGCTCTGGTTGCTCTCTGGGCTGCAAGTGCACACTGCTGGCTCATGTTGAGCTTCTCATCCACCAGCACCCCCAAGTCCCTCTCTCCCGGGCTGCACTCAAGCCAGCCCCTGCCCAGCCTGTATCAGTGCCTGGGATTGCCCCAACCCAAGTGCAGGACCTTACACTTGGTCTTGTTGAACTTTCTGTGGTTGACTTGCACCCACCTCTGCAGACTGTCCAGGCCCCTTTGGAAATAGATGAACACTTATGAAAACAAACAGAAGAGTTCCTCTTGATGTGATGGTTTGATAAAATCCCCTTTAAGAAGCATTTTAAGCTTCACACACAAGTTTCTGAGTCTGCCTTACTGTATGAGTGAAGCTGTGCTCTGCGAGGTACAGACAAAGACTGAAAATAGGTTGTGGGGAACATGAGGAGTTGTGTTCTGACTGCACAGCAGGCTGAGGTACCATCTGGTCCTGCTCCCCTCTCCCAGCTCCCCCTTCATGCTGTATCTGGCACTCACAAAACTGCGCTGAACTAATTCAGCACATTAGCCTAGCAATAAAATGTTCACATTTTTCTGAAGTTAGTCTTCTGCTGGCTTGGCTCACTGAAATGGCAATCCATAAGTCTCAGACAACGTAAGGCAAAGGTTGAAACTTCTGCCTTGTGTCGTGGGTAAGAAAAGAGTGTGACAGGGAGCTGTTAGCTTGGCCGAACCGCAGCGGCGCCTGGAAAGCCAAACACCGCCTTTGCGTGGAGTAAACGTGGTCTGGTCTAGCTGGTGTGATGTGAGAGGATCTTTGTGATGAAACCTTCATGTTGAATAATCTGCTGCTGCTTCATAATCCTTTCCTCTGCTGCTTTCTGCTCTTTGATAGAAGGTCTGTCCTGCTCCTGAGCCGCTAGCCTGCTGTGCTTGGCCAGCAGCCTCCCCGCGCAGCAGAGGCTGGAGATGGGATGTTTTCTTCTGTTAAGGATCTGAGCTCTGAGTTCCCTCCCTTCACTGTTCTCTGCCTGTCAGTCATTCCTTATTCAGAGCTGAGTGGGTTGATTAGACTGATTAAAGTAGGTGTCTGGATTGAGGGGGTTAAAGAGCATCCATCTGTTCTGGATTTACTGCTGCTCCAGTGGAGGCCAAGGCCAGGAATTAGAGGGTGGCTTAGTCCTTTCTCACTGCTGGCAGCTGACAGGAGCGCTGATGAGGTGATAATGAACTAAAAAGTCTGCCCCCTTGGCTGGGTGGGAAAGGGACCCAGACAGTGGGCAAGTCTCACTCCTGCTCTTGCCAAGATTTTCACATTTTAACAGAATGCACCTAAAGCAAAATTAACAGGTATGCTTTCCTGGAGGAGTGTCAGCAGTGTAACTTATCACCAGTGAATACAAAAGAAGTGTGTATCGTGTTCCTTGCAGCATGGCAGCTCGGTGGAGCCCAGGCTCCAGACAGCCCAATCAAACAGAAATGTTTGTCAAGTGTCAAGGGAAATGTAGCTTCTTTGAAAGCGAAGTTCTGCAGGTGATAACTCTGCTGTTCCAGTCCTGACTTTTAGTGGCACTCGTTAACAATCCTTGACCCTTGCATTTAATCCTTGCAGTATTCAAATCAGAGTTTGCAGACAGATCCTAAAGGAGCTGGTTTCTGTTTTCCCTCATTGTTTTAGGTGATATGAAGCATTATTTTTCTTCTTCTTTAAACCTCTGTCTTTCATCCGAACATATCCCAAATTCCCTGTACCCTTGCAGTGTGTTCGTTTTGACACAAGTCCAAGTGGTGGCAGGAATCATAGAATCATAGAAGCATAGAATCAACCAGGTAGGAAGAGACCTCTAAGATCATCCAGTCCAACCTAGCACCCAGCCCTATCCAATCATAGAATCAACCAGGTAGGAATAGACCTCTAAGATCATGCAGTCCAACCTAGCACCCAGCCCTATCCAATCATAGAATCAACCAGGTAGGAATAGACCTCTAAGATCATGCAGTCCAACCTAGCACCCAGCCCTATCCAATCATAGAATCAACCAGGTAGGAATAGACCTCTAAGATCATCCAGTCCAGCCTAGCACCCAGCCCTATCCAATCATAGAATCATAGAGTGCCTGGAAGGAAGGCAGCTTTGTTCCTAGAGAGGAACCTGACTGCCCTGCACGCAGAGCAGTGCAAGAGGGCTGCGTCCAGGCAGGATCGTGACCCTGCAGTCGCTGCTGGCTGCTGACTGAATCCTTGTGTTTCAAGAAATAAATATTTAAGAGCACTTCCTTTGAAGACCTGAGCTGCATACACAGACCCTTTTTTTTTCCCCCCCTTTTAATAGCATTTAACTATTTTGGTAAAAGGTGTTTCTGCCCTTACCCCCCTTCTGGTCTTAACAGAAAGGGCTAACTCAGCACAGTGGTGGTTCCAACTCTTAGGGTGAACGCTGCCTTGTTGTGATAGATGTGACTTAAAGTGGTAGAGCTTCTTTCCCTAAGCCCACAGGCCCAGCCTGCCAGGCAGATTGAAGCAAATCATTTGGTGTGATTCATTGGATGTCTCTGTATGACCCTGCCCTCGCAGGCACACGGATGGTTAGCAATTCTGGGCAAGCAAGGGGGTGCAGGAGTGCTGCTTTGCTGTCAGAGCAGCTGGCTTCTTCCACGTTGGATCTGTCCTGCCTTAGTTGCTGAACTAGTCTGCTTCGTTAGCTGTACCAGGCCTGGAATAATGAACTGCACCAGGGCAGGCTGGGAGGTGATCTGCTGAGAGCAGCCCTGTGGAGAGGGGCCTGGGAGTGCTGGTGGGCACCGAGTTCTGCATGGCACAGCAATGTGCCCTGCTGGCAAAGAAGGCAAATAGGGTCCTGGGGGGTATTAAGAGGAGTGTGTTCAGCAGATGGAAGGAGACTCTTCTCACTCTCTGCCCTGGTGAGACCAGGGAAGAACTTCTTTACTGTAAGGCTCACAGAGCACTGGAACAAGCTCCCTAGAGAGACTGTGGAGTCTCCTTCTCTGGAGCCTTCCAAGGCCTGTCTGGATGTGTTCCTGTGTGATCTGTGTTAGATAGAATTGTCCTGCTCTGGCAGGAGGGTTGGACTGGATGATCTCCTTGGGTCCCTTCCAACCCCTAACATCCTGTGATCCTGTGAGCCTATGACCTCACCTGGAATATTGCATCCAGTTCTGGCCTCCCCAGTTCAGGAGGGACAGGGATCTACTGGAGAGAGTCCAGGGGAAGGCTATAAAGATAATTAAGGGACTGGAGCACTGCCTGACGAGGAGAGGCTGAGAGCCCTGGGGTTTTTTGGTCTGGTGAATAGAAGACTTAGAGGGGATTTGATCAGTGTC
The DNA here is from genome assembly GCF_015220805.1 of Pogoniulus pusillus. NCBI lineage: Eukaryota > Metazoa > Chordata > Aves > Piciformes > Lybiidae > Pogoniulus > Pogoniulus pusillus. The sequence goes on from NC_087278.1 coordinate 21,332,583, forward strand.
TATAAATAGTTGAGGGTTGGGGCTCAAGAGGGAGGGGACAAACTCTTCTCAGTTGTGCCCTGTGCTAGAATAAGGGCAGTGAATGGAAACTACAGCACAAGAAGTTCCAGCTCAACATGAGGAGCAACTTCTTGCCTGTAAGGGTCCCAGAGCCTGGCACAGGCTGCCCAGGGAGGTTGTGGAGTCTCCTTCTCTGGAGCCTTCCCAGCCCTGTCTGGATGTGTTCCTGTGTGACCTGTGCTGGATTCTCTGGTCCTGCTCTGGCAGGGGGTTGGACTGGAAGATCTGCAGAGGTCAGTTCCAGCACCTAACATCATGTGAGCCTGTGATCATATGCTATGCAACTGGGGCTCTAAGAGGTCTTGTCACCACCCAAGGAAGGCCTCTTTCCACAGTGCCTCGTTTGTAACTTGAGTGTTGTGATTCAGAAGAGGAAAGAGTTATTTTTAACATGATGTATTTGTGCTAATACCATGGACTATTGTCATACTAATGTCATGAACGTGAGCCAGCAGTGTGCCCAGGTGGGCAGGAGAGCCAGTGGCATCCTGGGCTAGTTCAGGAGCAGTGTGACCAGCAGGACAAGGGAGGATCTTCTGCCTCTGTGCTCAGCACTGCTCAGGCCACACCTTGAGTGCTGTGTCCAGTTCTGGGCTCCTCAATTCAAGAGAGATGTTGAGGTGCTGGAAGGTGTCCAGAGAAGGGTGACAAAGCTGGTGAGGGGCCTGAAGCCTCTATATAAACCCTTTTGATAACAGAGACAGAGAGGAAATTCTTTGCCACAGCAAACCAGATATTCATTATGTACTTCAGAATGGTGCTGATGCTTTATCCTCTGTCTAGTGTCTCCTTCTGTTTTCAGTATATTCTGTGTTTAGAGCCTGCAGGTTATGTCTTCTGATTCTGGGGAGAATGAGGAGACATACAAATTAAAACAAAAACCCAAGTGGAAGAGCAGATGTATCTTGAATACAAGTACTCTTTAGTGCTCTAGATGAGCATCATCAACAGTTCACAGCCCAGTCTTGTTTAGATTCCCTTCTTTTGTCTCTCAAGGAAAGTGGAGTGTACTGTTCTATAACTCAGTCGTGGGTTAGATAGTGCCAAGTAATTATCTGCCCAGAAATCATTTTTTGTTCACTCTTTTTTTCCACTTTCTTTTTTCCTCCAACTTTTTCACTGACAATTCTCACAGGCCAGGGTGTGTCAGAATTGCTGCCCAGTAACCATTCTAATCTCCTGTACTTCCTTACTACTGTCCAATGAATCCTAGAATCAGGCAGCTTGGAAGAGACCTATAAGCTCATCCAGTCCAGTCTATCACCCAGCCCTGTCCAGTCAACCAGACCATGGCACTAAGTGCCTCATCCAGGCTTTGCGTCAACACCTCCAGGGACAGTGACTCCAGCACCTCCCTGGGCAGCCCATTCCAATGCCAATCACTCTCTCTGACAACAACTTCCTCCTAACATCCAGCCTAGACCTCTCCTGGCACAACTTGAGACTGTGTCCCCTTCTTCTGTTGCTGCTTGCCTGGCAGAAGAGCCCAACCCCACCTGGCTACAGCCTCCCTGCAGGTAGTTGTAGACAGCAATGAGGTCTTCCCTGAGCCTCCTCTTCTGCAGGCTGCACACCGCCAGCTCCCTCAGCCTCTCCTCACAGGGCTGTGCTCCAGGCCCCTCACCAGCTTTGTCACCCTTCTCTGGGCACCTTCCAGCACCTCAACATCTCTCTTGAATAGAGGAGCCCACAACTTTGTCATGTGGCTTTAGTCCTCCTGCTTTGAAGAATGTTTCTTTCTGCAGTGCTTCTGTATACTATCAAGTGCTGAAGTGGATCAGATCTAAGTGGTTAGCTGGAGCTGAGATCACTTCAGTTACCTTGATCGTTAGTGAACACAGCAAGTCCTGATCAGAGGAAGCTAATTTGGAGTCTCTTCAGACATGCTTACAAATAGGTTTGAATCAGTTTGATCACACAGTGATTCTTTTTAGCCTAAAATTAAGTTTGCTTTAGGCTTGTTATATTGGAAATATCTGTCTTGATTCCTTTTGGCTACAATTGCAATCATTGTTCTCATTCCTCCTCGTTGTAGCTGTAGTTTTCCATTAACTTCAGGAAATAAGAGCTGGGTGTGGTAATGCTTGGGAGTGAAGCCTGGTCCTTGGCATTCTGGTGTTTGAACTTGGGAGATTAGAACTGTTGATTCACAGCAGTCAGGTTCACCCTTGTTGTGTCTGATGGGGAACAGAGGGGACTAAGCCAAAACCAGAGCCCCCAGAGTAAAGGCATTAGTCCTGTCTTTTCCTAAGTGAATGGTTTCCCTTCTTCTAAACAGACTCTGGAAAGGAGTTTAGGAATTCCTTAGGGAGGTGAGTTATAAAACTTGAGATGCAGATATTTAAATCCTATGAGCCAGGCAGCAGTAGTGGAATTGGCTGTCAGGACTTGTAAAAATATCAACCAATCTCTTTTATTGTCATGTGGCTACAGCAGCAAAGCCTCTCAGCTTTTTGGAAGGTGAGCTTTCCCCACCCTGACCTTGTTTGCTACACACAACAATGCAAGTTGTATCTGAAAGAAGCATCTCTTTAAGGTGAGGAGGGTTATCAGTGCTGGGCCCAGTCCTGTTCAACAGCTTTATTGATGATCTGAATGAGGGAATTGAGTCCAGCATCAATAAGTCTGCAGATGACACCAAGCGAGGAGCAGGTGTGGATCTGTTGGAAGGTAGGAGAGCCCTGCAGAGGGACCTGCACAGGCTGGATGGGTGGGCAGAGGCCAATGGGATGAGATTGAACAAGGCCAGGTACAGGGTTCTGCACTTTGGCTACAACAACCCCAAGCAGCACTACAGGCTGGGGACAGAGTGGCTGAGAGCAGCCAGGCAGAGAGGGAGCTGGGGGTGCTGGTAGAGAGTAGCTGAAGAGGAGGCAGCAGTGTGGCCAGGTGGGCAGGAGAGCCAATGGCATCCTGGCCTGGCTCAGGAGCAGTGTGGGCAGCAGGACAAGGGAGGTTATTCTGCCCCTGGACTCAGCACTGGTCAGGCCACACCTTGAGTGCTGTGTCCAGTTCTGGGATCCTGCGTTCAAGAGAGATGTTGAGGTGCTGGAAGGTGTCCAGAGGAGGGAGACAAAGCTGGGGAGGGGCCTGGAGCAGAGCCCTGTGAGGAGAGGCTGAGGGAGCTGGGGGTGTGCAGCCTGCAGCAGAGGAGGCTCAGGACAGAGCTCATTGCTGCCTACAACTACCTGCAGGGTGGCTGTAGCCAGGTGGGGTTGGTCTCTTCTGCCAGGCAAGCAGCAACAGAAGAAGTGGACACAGTCTCAAGTTGTGCCAGGGGAGGTCTAGGCTGGATGTTCTGAGGAAGTTGTTGGCAGAGAGAGTGATTTGCACTGAGAGGGAAGTCAGAAAAGGTAAATTCTCCATCTTGGGCAGCACGTCTCAGAAATGGTTTTTGCCTTTCAAGCTGTGGTCCCCAGTCTGGCTGCATTTAGAATTCTATTGTCTTAGACAGCAGACCAGTGTCATTTCTGGAAGTCTTCTGATAGCCATAGTGGGTTGAAGAGGAAATTGTACTGCACTTAGAAATGATTATATGGTATGATGGTCTGTGATGGCAAGGGACTGAACTTACTAAAACAAGAATAGACAGAAAAATCACTGTGGGTGGCAGCTGTTGAAATGATAAGACATAAATTTGATCCTTCATGTGGTCCTGCTTTCTGTGTGCTAACCTCTGGTTCAGACAGAGGATATCCACAGGGAGCCACATGAAGTGTCTGTTAGCTGTTTCTTTTAAGACATGCAAAAATCATGCCACTGGAATGGGCTGCCCAGGGAGGTGTTGGAGTCACCATCCCTGGAGGTGTTCAAGCAAAGCCTGGATGGGACACTTAGTGCCATGGTCTGGTTGATTGGCTAGGGCTGGGTGCTAGGTTGGACTGAATGAGCTTGGAGGTCTCTTCAACCTGCTTGATTCTATTAATATTATAGCTTCTTAGCATGTAATAGAAGGTCTCCACTGATAAACATTTCCTCTGCATTATAGAAATGTATCTGCTGCTGGACACTGCTGTGTTAAAATTGTAGTCCTTGGGTCCTGTGCCAGTTCAGGAGCTCACTGTAGCCTTTCAATTTCAGACATGTTGGTATTATCATCAGCTATGCAACTGCAAATGATGGCCTGGCAAGTTTAGTTGGTTTTGGAACTTGGTATAAAAGGAGTCAGAATGATAAATTATCACTGCTGTGGCTGCCCCTTGGTTCAGAAAGAAAAATGTCTGCCCTGAAAGTTATCTGGAATCAAAACAAACTGTAGAGTGGAAATCAACATGTCAGGGCAGCTGGCTAGAGGCCATTTAATACAGGTCTCTATTTAGCAGTGCATCCATTGGTGCTACTCAGCTGCATTTGCAGTGCAGAATCTTCTGTCCTGCTGCAGAAGTTTTTCTTTGCCGCTTATGAAGTTCACTGCCTTGGCTGATAACTCAACTGCTCTTCAGGTCTTGTATCTTTTTGGTGCTGTGGCTCCAACTTAGAATCATAGAATCATCCAGGTTGGAAGAGAACTCCAAGCTCATCCAGGCCAACCTAGCACCCAGCCATAGCTAATCAACCAGACCATGGCACTAAGTGCCTCAGCCAGGCTCTTCTTCAACACCTCCAAGGATGGTGACTCCACCACCTCCCTGAGCAGCCCATTCCAATGCCAATCACTCTCTCTGACAACAACTTCCTCCTAACACCCAGCACAGACCTCCCCTGAGACTGTGTCCCCTTCTTCTGTTGCTGCTTGCCTGGCAGAAGAGACCAACCCCACCTGGCTACAGCCTCCCTGGAGGTAGCTGTAGACAGTGATGAGGTCTGCCCTGGGCCTCCTCTTCTGCAAGCTGCACACCCCCAGCTCCCTCAGCCTCTCCTCACAGGGCTCTGCTCCAGGCCCCTCACCAGCTTTGTCGCCTTCCTGTGGACACCTTCCAGCACCTCAACATCTCTCTTGAACTGAGGAGCCCAGAACTGTACACAGCACTCCAGGTGGGGTCTTAGGAGAGCAGAGCAAAGGGGCAGAATCCCCTCCCTTCCCCTGCCCACACTGCTCTTGCTGCATTAAATTAATTAATCAGTATTAGAGCTCAGAAATCCTTAAATCGATCCCATTGCATTATGAGAGGTTTTATTAGAATTGCTGCAATATATCAACCTGGATGCAGACTCTGTGGGGTTGCTTTTTTTGTTCTGTATGATCATAAAATGTTATTACTTATTGCCTGTACTGTTTGAGCTCCACTTGTAATCGCCTACTGTGCTGCCCTCTGGCATCTTTACATGTGTAGTCTTTAGTATAAACTAAGGAGGTGCACTCCAGGAGGAAGATACCCTGCACTGGGTTTAACAAGGTGCTTGCTTTGAATTAGAACTTTAAATCTCTGTGCTTTGGGACTTCACAATTAACCTTTGTCAAGTATAATAATGATAGCAGTGATAATTGAAGGCGTTTCTAGTTTGAGAGAAAGAGAAAGATCTTAAATGCTTGCAGATGGATTTTTTTGTAAGAATCCCTGTACAAAACTGCCTGGGAAATGAGGAGGGGGCAGAGTTCTGCTTTGCCACATTTCAGCCTGCAGTGAATTTTGATGGCAACATTCCAAACCCCTAAAACCCTGGGACTTCAAGTAAGCGTTGACATTGATGTAACCTGAGCAGTACAAATGAAGCTGCTTTAATACGGTGGATGTTCAAGAGCAGTGATTACTGATGGGAAATGCAGAAGTGCAGATAATATACAGGAAGAGCCATTATGAATTTGCTTCACCAGGTCCTTCCTAAAGGGGTTTGTGAGGGGCTGCTGTGGTTGGCAGTGGCTTACATCTGCGTTGCCTTCCTTAACTGTGCTACAGAGGGAGGAAGTTGTAAGTCGCAGCCTAAACACACAGCTAGTGCCTTCTGCCACTTTAAGGGTCTGTGAAGTTTCTTTAATTGCAGAAGATGGCTCAAACCTGTTGTATGCTCCTAGTTCCCTTCCTTTTTCACTCGTGCCAACTCCATCTGCCATGGCTCTATCCCAGCCCTGACATTTTTGTGTGCAGCGTGGTGGAGGAAGTGGCTTTGACGGAGTTCGCGTACTCAGGTGCCCAGTACCTGTGTACCAATCCAATAGATGATCTCACGAGGTGGCTCCCCTGAGAGAACTGGGTCTGTCTTTCCACGTTACCAACACAGAGCAGACTGGATTTGAAATAGGCTGGCTATGAAAATGGAGATTCTTTAAGCTGTTGTGCACAAGAGAAGCCCAAGAAACTTGGGATGAGAGAGACATCTGAGGGTGAGTATGGGATGTATTGAAAGGAGCCCCCTCTGCCACTCCAGAATGGTTTCAATGCTTGAGCAGCTGTGCTGAGGGGCAGCTGAGACAGTTTCTTTACTGATAAGTCCTTGTTCTTTGGTTCCTGAGCTGAGTCATGTTTCTTGCAGTGGGAATTGGACATCATTGGTAATAACTCCTTCCTACTGCCTGCTTCCCTTCCAATGAACAGGAACTCTCTTTTAACTGAGAAATTAAGCCCTCTCTGGAGTGTTTTAATGAAATCAAAGTTTTGTCTCAGAGTCGTCAGTTTTACTCTGCCTCCCAGCCATCATCCTTATATTCCTCCCCAGAAAACCCCAAACTAATCAACTTAGCATTGGACATTCTGCAATGTTTGCTGAGAAAACAGCTCTGTTTTGACAGACAGCAATTATAGCACCTGGGCTATAGACAGACTTTACAGCTCTTCTGGGGATCTCTTATGAATAGTCACCCTGAGGCCAGCACAGCCCTGTGCAAACAAGCTTTGTAACCAAATGGCTCTGAAAACCTCCCTTCTTCTCTACCCACACTCACCCCTCCCCAGTTTACCAAGCAGCATGGACCTTCCTCCTTTACCTATTCTGAATCTGAAAACCTCAGACTTGGTAAGAAAATGCTGGGTAGAATGAGGGCAAGTTCACAGAATCCTAGAATCAACCAGGGTGGAAGAGACCTCCAAGATCATCCACACTGACCTATCCCTGAGTTGCTGTTACCCAGGTTGCTCTGAATTCAAGAGCGATGTTGAGGTACTGGAATGTGTCCAGAGAAGAGTGATGAAGCTGGTGAGGGGCCTGGAGCACAGCCCTGTGAGGAGAGGCTGAGGGAGCTGGGGGTGTGCAGCCTGCAGAAGAGGAGGCTCAGGGAAGACCTCATTGCTGTCTACAACTCCCTGCAGGGAGGCTGTAGCCAGGTGGGGTTGGTCTCTTCTGCCAAGCAAGCAGCAGCAGAACAAGGGGACAGAGTCTCAAGCTGTGCCAGGGGAGATCTAGGCTGGATGTGAGGAGGAGGTTGTTGGCAGAGAGAGTGATTGGCATTGGAATGGGCTGCCCAGGGAGGTGGTGGAGTCACCATCACTGGAGGTGTTGAACCAAAGCCTGACTGAGGCACTTAGTGCCATGGTCTGGTTGACTGGCCAGGGCTGGGTGCTAGGTTGGACTTGGAGATCTCTTCCAAGCTGGCTGATTTTATGATTCTGTGATTCTATGAGAATAAAAAAAGGTGAAATGCTGATTTAAACCACATAGTACTGAGTAGCCTTATTAATGAGCAGCTGCCATTAAGTTTAGTGCTGTTAGCCTGTGCTAGCCTTCATCTCCTAAACTGCTCTGTTTTCCCAGAGTGTCTTTCGGGCCATTACCCTCAGCAGTATTTCCTGTAGCCAGCAATAGGTTATATTTAATGTGTGTGCTTTACTTCTACTTCGAGGGCAGACTCCCTGCTCTATTTTTAAATGAGCTACTTGAAAATCTTTTGCAGTGAGGTGTTCAAGACTGCAAACATAAACGACTGATTTTTTCTGTGAAGGAGGTGTCTGTTCCAGCCAGGTTGTTATTGCTTTCCTCCCCTCAGAGTGACCTCTGCTGTGAGCATGCACTGGCCTCTGTCAGCATCTTGCTGGGGAAGAGAGGTTTCATACAGCTCTGAGCACACTGCTCCCTTTGCAGCCAAACCAAAAGGCACTGATCTCTCCGAGGAGCGCAGCGGCGGCTCTGGAGCCACATGAAAGCTGGGGGTGTTAATCCCCTTGCTGTGGCTTGTGGTGGCCTGCTTACCACACTAAGCCTTGGGTAGCGCTTTTACAGGGCATGCTCGTCTGCAGGGAAGGGGGAAAAAAGCTCCCTTGGTGTTTGCTGTCACCTAAAATATCACCTGGAAAAGCTGGAGAGCTTGGCACATTGCTGAGCTTCTTGTGGCATCTCTGGCATGTTTGCTGTTGCTGCACAAACAAGCTCTTGGCTCCAGACACCAACAAGATGTCTGCACTGATGCAGGTGTAGAAGGTGGAGTGCCAAGGGGAGAGGACAAAGGAGATAGAATCATAGCCAGGTTGGAAGAGACCTCCAAGCTCATCCAGTCCAGCCTAGCACCTAACCCTTCTAATTAACTTCACCATGGAATCATAGGATCATAAAGTCAAGCAGGTTGGAAGAGACCTCCAAGCTCATCCAGTCCAACCTAGCACCTAACCCTCCCTTCTAATTAACTTTACCATGGAATCATAGGATCACCTAACACCCAGCCCTACAGACAGTACAGGACTGTCAGGTATCATGCCATGGTTTTAGCATCTGAAAAAGTCACAGAGGAAAAGCTTTCTCAGGGCAAGCAAAGAGGAAAACCAAACCAGTTGCAAAATAGAAATTTGTTTGGGTTTATTGGTTTTAACTGTTTCAGACATAGTCATATAAACAAACAGATGTGAAGAGACCTCCAAGATTATCCAGCCCAACCTAGCACCCAGCCCTATCCAATCAACCAGACCATGGCACTAAGTGCCCCATCCAGGCTTTTCTTCAACCTCTCCAGGGATGGTGACTCCACCACCTCCCTGGGCAGCCCATTCCAATCATAGAATCAACCAGATTGGAAGAGACCTCCAAGCTCATCCAGTCCAACCTAACACCCAGCCCTGGCCAAACAACCAGACCATGGCACTAAGTGCCTCATCCAGGCTTTGTTTGAACACTTCCAGGGATGGCAACTCCACCACCTCCCTGGGCAGCCCATTCCAATGCCAATCACTCTCTCTGCCAACAACTTCCTCCTAATATCAAGGTCTCATTTTATACCATTTATTCTAATTAGTTACCACTGTCTTCCCAGTAAGTAAAAATAACCAAGAAGAAATAGTTCCAAGCTGCAGCAGGGCAGGTTCAGGCTGGATGCTAGCAACTATTTCTTCCCAGAGAGAGTTCTCAGCCCTTGGAATGGTCTGCCCAGGGCAGTGCTGAAATCCCCATCCCTGGGGGTGCTTCAGCAGCCTGTGGAGCTGGCGCTTAGGGACATAGTTTAGTCTTGACCCTGCAGTGCTGGGTGGAAAATTGGACTGGATGAGCTTGGAGGTGTCTTCCTAGCAGATGTTTTCTGTGTTCTCACATTGGCCTCTCTTTACGTGATGCTTCTTTGGTACAGCTGTGAGATGCCTTCCATTTCAGCAGTGGAATCTTCTAATTCTGGCCCTTTTTAAATGTCTTCTTTTTTATTGAAAGTTTGTCTTTTATTTTATTAATTTCATCTTCTTCTTTTATGTTTGCTGTGATTTCTATGAGGGAAACTAAGAAACAAACAACAGCAAAGAAAAACCCAAACCAAACCCACCACTTTTATTTCCTTTAGCTTCTCTGTTGTGTTTTGCAATCAAATGATGCTAATAATAAAACCTGAACAGTCAGAGTGTTTGCAAACAGGATTAGCAATGACATGTTCTAGATACAACCTAAAAGTCCCAATTTACTTTTTCCCCTCCAGTCTTGAAGCAGTTCTCTATGTCACAGTTCAGCACTTTGCTGGAAGTGATTAGCTGGAAAGTTGTTACAGAGCTGCCAGTGCAAATTCCTCTTTTATCTGGAAGATGCTTTTGCCACAGTGCTTGAATATGTTGCTGTTATATGTAAATAAACTTTTCAGGGTGAAACAGAATCACAGAAATAACCAGGTTGGAAGAGACCTCCAAACTCATCCAGTCCAACCTAGCACCTAACCCTTCTAATTAACTTAATCATGGAATCATAGGATCATAAAATCAAGCAGATTGGAAGAGACCTCCAAGCTCAGCCAGTCCAACCTAGCACCCAGCCCTGTCCAGTCAACCAGACCATGGCACTGAGTGCCTCGTCCAGTCTCCTTTTAAACACCTCCAGGGATGGTGACTCCAGGCAGCCCATTCCAATGCCAGTTACTCTTTGCATGAAGAATTTCCTCCTAATATCCAGCCTAAACCTGCCCTGGTATGGCTTGAGGCTGTGTCCTCTTGTTCTGTCCCTGGGTACCTGGCAGAAGAGCCCAGCTGCACCTGGCTACAGCCTCCCTTCAGGTAGTTGTAGACAGCAATGAGGTCTGCCCTGAGCCTCCTCTTCTGCAGGCTGCACACCCCCAGCTCCCTCAGCCTCTCCTCACAGGGTTTGTGTTCCAGGCCCCTCAACAGCTTTGTAGCCCTTCTCTGGACACTATACTGTGTATGGTTTTCATCTCTAGAACAAAGAAGTAAGAGTAATATTAAAAGAGTGTTTATTCCAGTAGAGATAGTCAAAACAAGGTTCCTTATCCAGAAACTGAGGTCATAAAAATTGGAATTAGTAGAGATTGACTTTCTGACTGCAAAAGTTATTAAGAACCAAGGGAAGCTTGCAAGGATAGCAGCCAGTTCGTCATGGGTTTCACTCACAAGAGGGTGTCCTTTTCCTACCTCCCACAGGATTAGCTTCAGTGGGAGGAAGTGGATCTGATGTATTTGTTCTGTATGAGAAATCTGACCAGATCAAATCAGTGGATACTCATGAAGGCTCAGGGGTGACCTCATTGCTGTCTACAGCTACCTGAAGGGAGGCTGTAGCCAGGTAGGGTTGGTGTCTTCTGCCAGGCAAGCAGCAACAGAAGAAGGGGACACAGTCTCAAGTTGTGCCAGGGTAGGTCTAGGCTGGATGTTAGGGGAGGAAGTTGTTGTCAGAGAGAGTGATTGGCATTGGAATGGGCTGCCCAGGGAGGTGGTGGAGTTGCTGTCCCTGGAGGTGTTAAATCAAAGCCTGGCTGGAGCACTTAGTGCCATGGTCTGGTTGATTGGACAGGGCTGGGTGATAGACTGGACTGGCTGATCTTGGAGGTCTCTTCCAACCTGGTTGATTCTATGATTCTTTAATTCTGCCTGCTGTAAGCTCTGAAACAATCTACACAAGTGAGGGAGATCTTTCGAGTAGGATAAAACAGGTTAAAGTATCCAGGTGGAGGAAGTGGCTGGGGAGGGACTATTGACAACGTCTTGTAATGACAGGATGAGGAGGAATGGGTTTAAACTGGCAGAGGGGAGATATAAATTGGATGTTAGGAAGAAGTTCTTTGCAGTGAGGGTGGTGAGACACTGGCACAGGTTGCCCAGGGAAGTTGTGGAGCACCAAAGCACAGAATGTGATCAAAGGTCACATTCTGTGCTTTGGTGCTCCACAACCTCCCTGGAGGTGTTCAGAACCAGATTGGATGAGGCCTTGAGTGACTCGTTCTAGTAGGAAGTCTCCTTGCCTATGTCAGAGGGTTGGAACTGGATGATCTTTGAGGTCCTTTCCAACCTAAACCATTCTCTGATACTGTAAATGGTTTTCCACACTGTATTTGCTTGTAGGAAAAGTAATTATGAAATGGATATCATCAGGGAGGTTCAGTATTGACCAAATCTGATGGGGTTAGCATTGCTTGTGTCTGTTTTACCAATCTTTCTCTTTTCCCCTTTCCTTATCTAGATTTGGGGTTTTGTTAACTCTCTTTGATCAGTTCAGTGGCATTCTTAGCTTTGAGTGTTTGATTCATTCTCTCTTGTGTGTCCCTAAAACTTACTCTACTCTTTGCCTTTCTCTACTCTGCTCTGCTGAGACCCCACCTGGAGTACTGCAGCCAGCTCTGGAGCCCCCATTACAGGAGGGATGTGGAGATGCTGGAGTGCATCCAGAGCAGGGCCACGAGGATGCTCAGAGGGCTGAAGCAGCTCTGCTGTGAGCACAGACTGAAAGAGTTGGGGCTGTGCAGGCTGGAGGAGAGGAGGCTCCCAGGTGACCTTCTTGTGGCCTTCCAGGATCTGCAGGGGCCTACAGAAAAGCTGGGGAGGGACTTTTGAGGCTGTCAGGGAGTGCCAGGAGTGGGGGGAATGGAGCAAAGCTGGAGGTGGGGAGGTTTAGGCTGGCTGTGAGGAGGAAGTTGTTGAGCATGAGAGTGGTGAGAGGCTGGAATGGGTTGCCCAGGGAGGTGGTTGAGGCCCCATGGCTGGAGGTGTATAAGGCCAGGCTGGCTGAGGCTCTGGGCAGGCTGCTCTAGGGTAAGATGTCCCTGTCCATGGCAGGGGGCTTGAAACTGGCTGATCCTTGTGGTCCCTTCCAACCCTGCCTGATTCTATGATTCTCACATTCTTGTCCTCTGAAAGCTTTTCAGGTGTGTCTCACTATACATAAGCTTCTTACTCCTCACTGTGTTTTCAGTAAAATAGCTTCCCAGGGACATGCAGCTTACTTATGCAGGATTGGAAAGAACTTTGGAGAGTAAAAATAATCAAGATCTCTTCCACTGTTTGCAGAGTGGCTGCACAGAATGGTACTTAACTGACCTCTTGCCAATGAATACTCAAAGGGAAGCTTTCTTCCCTTTTCTTATCCATGCTTTTCATTATGGAATTATGCATAATGAAAAAATATACCTGAGTGAATTCTTATTCTGGTCATCCATTATGGATCTGGAGAAGGCAAAGTAATTTTTTTCTACTGTCTCACTTCATAAGAAAATGAGAAGCCTCCATCTGAAGGGTCTCTTGTTGCTTCCAAGCAGAAGAGCAGCAGTCAGCACATGCCTCACTTTTGTCTGAGGCACAAGTGAAATATGAGACAGGCATGACAGGTTGCTCCTCTACAGCCCAGAAAGGGGTGAGATTGAACAAGGCCAAGTGCAGGGTTCTACACTTCGGCCACAACAACCCCAAGCAGCACTGCAGGATGGGGACAGAGTGGCTGAGAGCAGCCAGGCAGAGAGGGAGCTGGGGGTGCTGGTAGAGAGTAGGCTGAAGATGAGGCAGCAGTGTGCCCAGGTGGGCAGGAGAGCCAATGGCATCCTGGCTGGCTCAGGAGCAGTGTGGCCAGCAGGACCAGGGAGGTTCTTCTGCCCCTGTGCTCAACACTGCTCAGGCCACACCTTGAGTGCTGTGTCCAGTTCTGGGCTCCTCAATTCAAGAGAGATGCTGAGGTGCTGGAAGGTGTCCAGAGAAGGGCAACAAAGCTGGGGAGGGGCCTGGAGCACAGCCCTGTGAGGAGAGGCTGAGGGAGCTGGGGGTGTGCAGCCTGCAGCAGAGGAGGCTCAGGGCAGAGCTCACTGCTGCCTACAACTCCCTGCAGGGAGGCTGTAGCCAGGTGGGATTGGTGTCTTCTGCCAGGCAAGCAGCAACAGAAGAAGGGGACACAGTCTCAAGTTGTGCTGGGGGAGGTCTAGGCTGGATGTTAGGAGGAAGTTGTTGTCAGAGAGAGTGATTGGCATTGGAGTGGGCTGCCCAGGGAGGTGGTGGGGGAGTCACCATCCCTGGAGGTGTTGAAGCCAAGCCTGGCTGAGGCACCTAGTGCCATGGTCTGGTTGATTGGCCAGGGCTGGGTGCTAGGTTTGGCTGGCTGAGCTTGGAGGTCTCTTCCAACCTGCTTGACTCTATAAAAAAGTCTATGGAATTGAAGTGTTTAGAGTTGAGGCTCCCTGAATATTTAGAACAGAAAATGCCCACTGCTTTATGTCATGATCTCAGATGAATTTTCTCCTGTTCTTTCCCCTGAATCTATAAACTGTGACCTCTTAGCTGAGAATGAGAGCTTTCAGGAGTCCAACAACAGCATCCTCTGTGTCACTGCCTTGATTTCTTTCCAGATGCTAAACACAAAGTTTAGATCCCAGTCCCTGATCCCAGTAAGAACATTGCATTTTACAAGCTAAATTGCATGGCATGTTTTTTCAGCCTGGAAAAAAACAAACCAACCCAAAACAAACCCAAAACAATCCCAAAACCCCTCTGAGTGAAGTTAGCAATTAGCTACCTTTCAATTCCTTTGTCCCATTAACATTGTGGGGCAAAGTTTTTACAGGGCAGAGGAGACCTAAAGGCTAAAAGGGAATTGAACAAGAGAATAAAAAAGCCAGATGGAGAATATTTCTTTGTTGGGTGGGGAGCTATGGCTGAAGATCAGGATTGTATCAGTACATTGCAGGGTGAGCTGTGAGTTCTAAAGGGGGTGTTCAGCAGGCTTGGGCAGCGTGGGCCAGCAAGGAGAGGCAGCAGTGAGGCTGAGACCTATTGTTTCTGGAAGTGGTTGTAGGGCTGTCCAGGTGTCCTGATTTAAAGGCTGCTCCTTGAGACAGGAAATTGTATCTTGTTCTGAGGTTTACTGTAATAAAGTACATAGTCCTGGGGGAATGTGCTGCTGGGTCCATGAATCACTTTATGGGCTGGCTGTTCTGACCTCAGCCCTGTGATTTATTCGCACCATACCGCACTAGGAATGGCAAAAATGCAACTGGCTCATGGTCTTCCCAGCCTCACACCCCCCCTCCTCCAACCCAGATGGGTCTGTAACTGGGAGGCTGCCATAAATCCATAAACACAGGTTTGCTCAGAGCTGGCAACTCCACTTGTCTTGCCCAAGAGCTCTCTGCTGTGTGTCCGTCGAGGATTTGGCGGTGGGGGAATCCTCCTGCTTCTCCGGTACTTCCTTCATGAATTTGTGGCCTTGTAGCTCCTTGAGTTTCTTGTATGAAGGAGTGAAAAAACTCTCAGTGTAGTAGTGGAATGTTCACCAAACAAAAAAAAAGGAGCAGCTGGAAGTGTGGAAGCTGTTGGTAATCCTCCTTTTCCTTTAAGCTGACAGTAAATAAATGCAAGCAGAGCTGACTGTTTCCAGCTCAGGATGGCACTGGTTTCCAGACACTGCCAGATGGACTCTACTCTTAAGTAAATAGCAGCATTTGCATTGACAGAGGCAGTAAATGCTGGGCTTTTGGTCAAGCTACAAGTGACAGGCATGAAGAGTAATTCCTGATGCTCAGCTCTGCTGAGCCACGCTTCTGTCCGAACTGGCTGAGTTTGTTTATGTGCTTTGCAGCTAGCAGTTGTGCTTATCTTTGCTGGTGGTCTCTCCATCTCTCTTTTCAAAGATTTTTCTTCTTAGTGATGCAGCCTCCTCTTTTCCTGTAAATTCCTTGCTCCATGGACTTCAGCAAATGCCCAGAGTTGGGTTTTTTTTGTTGATGTTGTACAAGATACTTGTTTCTTCAGAATGCTGGAGTCCTGCGTTCAGTTTTGGACTCCCTAGCTCAAGAGGGACAGGGGTCTGCTGGAGAGAGTCCCCCAGAGGCTACGAGGATGATGAGGGGCCTGGAGCACAGCTCTGTAAGGAGAGGCTGAGGGAGCTGGGGGGGTGCAGCCTGCAGAAGAAGAGGCTCAGGGCAAACCTCATTGCTGTCTATAGCTACCTGAAGGGAGGCTCTAGCCAGGTGGGGTTGGTTTCTTCTGCCAGGCAAGCAGCAACAGAAGAAGAAGACACAGTGTGTAGTTGTGCCAGGGGAGGTCTAGGCTGGATGTTAGGAGGGAGTTGTTGGCAGAGAGAGTGATTGGCATTGGAATGGGCTGCCCAGGGAGGTGGTGGAGTCGCTGTGCCTGGAGGTGTTCAAGCAAAGCCTGGCTGGGGCACTTAGTGCCATGGTCTGGTTGATTGTCCAGGGCTGGGTGCTAGATTGGACTGGATGATCTTGGAGGTCTCTTCCAAGCTGGTTGGTTCTATGATTCTATGGTACTCTGAGCTTGTTGAGCATCGTTATTTGTGTAACTAATACTCTGTACCTAAAATAAAAGGCTGTGTATAGCAGAACACATCAGTATGTTTAGCAGGGATCTGATGATAAAGGGTTGTGGAGAGACTGTTTGCATGGTTCAGGTCAGGTGCTTGTTCTGAAGCAGAGTGCCCACAGGCAGTCTTCTGAACTGCTTTTAAACCATGCAGCTCCATTTTCTCCTCATGAAATACAGGGACTGGATAGAGATAGAACCAGAAGAGAAGACATCCCTGCTGTTCCCTACTTGCTGTAAAATGCCACTTGCTTTAAGCATCTGGGAAGTTGTTTATCTTCAGAGTTCATCAGCATATACTGCAGTGCCAATTCAAACAAGGCTGCACTAAGAGACTGCAAGTAGCTACGCCTCCTTTCAGACCTGGATCTGCAAAAGGAAATTAAATGAAACCTTCTGCTGCAATTATGGAACTAAATACATCCAGATTTTATCCATTGCCCCTGACACCTGCTCCATTCCTGTCCTCAACTCTTTCAACAACTTCTGTTTGCTTAGAAACACTCTTTTGGCACTATTTAAGCAGTAGTCATTGAAGCTACCCAGAGCAGGAGGCAAAGAGATGCCTCAGTGCTGAATGAAATAGCTTCCATCCTCTTTGTGCCCTGATGTGCTGTTCCTGGCCTTGTACAGACACTTGGTGTTTCTTATGCTCCCTTTTGATCTTCTGAGCAGCAGCAGCAAGCAGAAAGGACTGAAATACAGGTGTTAAGTGCCCCATTTAGGGCAGAACAGTTACCAGCATTGGTGCTGCTTTTGGCACTACCACCAGACTCTAACCCAGCCTTTGCAGAATTCCTGTGAGCAGTCCTGTGTGCTGTGCCTGACCATCTCTCCTCTCTGTAAGATGGAGAGCCATGGGCTTGATGGAAGGACCACTCGGTGGCTAAGGAACAGATGGTCACACTCAGACTTGTGATCAGTGGATCCGTGGCCAGGTGGAGCCCAGTGACAAGTGGAGCTCCTCAGGGCTCTGTTCTCTTCAGCATCTTTGTCAGTGACACAGACAAGTGGCATTGTGTGCACCCTCGGCAGATTTGCTGATGACACCAGGCTGTGACTCACTCGAGGGAAGGAGTCCATCCAGGAGGATCTCAACAGGCTTGAGAAGTGAGCCAGTGCCAACTGCATGAGGTTAAACAAATCAAAGTGCAAGGTCCTGCATCTGGGCTGGGCCAGTTCCAGGCAGAGATGCAGGCTAGTCACAGAGTGGGTTGAGAGTAGCCCTGACTCAGGGGTGTTGATTGATGAGGAGCTCAGCATGAGGAGGCAGCAGTGCCCTCATGCAGGCCAGAAGGCAAACTGTGTCCTGGGCTGCATCAAGAGCAGTGTGGCCAGCAGGTCAAAAGAGGTGATTCTTGCCCTTTATTCTGCTCTTGTGAGACCCCACCTGGAATACTGCATCCACTTCTGGTGTTCTCATTGTCTGAAGGACATAGAACTGTTGGAACAAGTCCATAGGAGGGCCACGAAGGTGATCCAGGGACTGAAGCACCTCTGCTATGAGCTTGGGCTAAGGAAGCTGGGCTTATTTAGCCAGGGGATAGGGAGGGAAGGGGAGGGGGGGGGGGGGGGGGGAGAAGAGGGTGGGGGAAGGGGGGAGGGAAAGGGAAGGGAAGGGAAGGGAAGGGAAGGGAAGGGAAGGGAAGGGACGGGAAGGGAAGGGAAGGGAAGGGAAGGGAAGGGAAGGGAAGGGAAGGGAAGGGAAGGGAAGGGAAGGGAAGGGAAGGGAAGGGAAGGGAAGGGAAGGGAAGGGAAGGGAAGGGAAGGGAAGGGAAGGGAGGGGAGGGGAGGGGAGGGGAAGGGAGGAGGGGAGAAGAGAGGGCTCCAAGGGGACCTTATAGCTACTTTCCAGTACCTGAAAGGAGCATATAAGAAAGCTGGAGAGGGACTTTTCATAAGGGTGTCTAGCACCAGGGCTAGAGGGAATAGTTTCAAGCCGTGAGGGAGGGTGTGAAGGTCTCATCTGTAGACTGCATCTCAGGAAGAAGTTCCTCAGTGCAAGAGTGGCAAGACTGAAAGAGGTTGCCCAGAGTGGTTGTGGCTGCTGGTTCAGAAGCCACACGGACAGGCTGGTGGCTGTTAGTCTCAGGAGTTTGCTCTCCACATGGTTCGCAGCACTGAGTTTATTCATTGTCAGAAGCTGTTCTATAACCATGCAAAAGAAGAGAAAACCCTTGAGTTTGGAGCTGTGTTGACACGGTTTGGGATCAAGAGTGGTGCTAGCACCAGGGGAACTGTCCCACTGGGACAGCTCTTTGGTGTCCTGTATTACTAAATGCTTTTACAGGGTTTGTCAGGTGTGATCCACCCAATCACTGCCGCTCCACCACCCACAGGACATGGCAGTGTCTGAGCTGTTGTCCAAGTGTCTGTCTCACTGTCACAATGCTACAATACTTCATCTGAAGCTCTTTGCCTGCTGTTCTTTTGTGGTGGTGTCACTTCATGGGAGGGGTGTTTTAATTCATATGCAGATGCTCCAGTTCTCATTGTAAGGGTGCTTGGCCACGGTAGGTCTTGCAAATGCCTGCGGTAGAAAACCATTAAAAGCTTCATCAGCCTTTGCTGTAGGGTTCTGGTGAATGCAGTAGACAAAAGTCAGATGACTGAAGCAAGTACTGTGCAATAAGTTACTCCTTCCTTCTGTGGCAACTGGTACAGAAGCCCTGCAGTGAATGAACCTTTTCAGTTTGGAGCCTTGTGTGCTAAAGGCATTACAGCCATAATTACAGCTTTGAAAACAGGTCAGACATCCTTCACAGGAGAGAAGCACTCCTGGATAGCTTGTAGCTACACCTTGAGTGCTGTGTCCACCTCTGGGCTCCTCAATTCAAGAGAGAAGTTGCAGTACTGGAAGGTGTCCACAGGAGGGCGCCAAAGCTGTTGAGGGGCCTGGAGCACAGCCCTGTGAGGAGAGGCTGAGGGAGCTGGGGGTGTGCAGCCTGCAGAAGAGGAGGCTCAGGGCAGAGCTCATTGCTGTCTACAGCTACCTGAAGGGAGGCTGTAGCCAGGTGGGGTTGGTCTCTTCTGCCAGCCAAGCAGCAACAGAAGAAGGGGACACAGTCTCAAGCTGTGCCAGGGGAGGTCTAGGCTGGGTGTTAGGAGGAAGTTGTTGGCAGACAGATTGATTGGCATTGGAATGGGCTGCCCAGGGAAGTGGTGGAGTCACTGTGCCTGGAGGTATTGAAGCCAAGCCTGGCTGGGGCACTTAGTGCCATGGTCTGGTTGATTGTCTAGGGCTGGGTGCTAGGTTAGACTAGGTGATCTTGGAGTTCTCTTCCCACCTGGCTGATTCTATAATTCTGTACCTGAACTATCCAAATTTGTGGCAGACCCATAAATGTTGTAGCTTAATGCCAGATGGAAAGAAAACGATTCAAGCCCTATAATGAAACTAGGCCTGATGGAGTTATCCCAGTTCCTTGGTGACATTAAAATAAAAGCTGGTCATATACAGAATCACAGAATCAGTCAGGTTGGAAGAGACCACAAGGAGCAGCCAGTTCCAACCCCCCTGCCATGAGTAGGGACACCCTACCCTAGAGCAGGCTGCCCACAGCCTCAGCCAGCCTGGCCTTAAACACCTCCAGCCATGGGGCCTCAACCACCTCCCTGGACAACCCAGTCCAGCCTCTCACCACTCTCATGCTCAACAACTTCCTCCTCACAGCCAGCCTAAACCTCCCCACCTCCAGCTTTGCTCCATTCGCCCCCAGTCCTCTCCCTCCCTGGCAGCCTAAAAAGTCCCTCCCCAGCTTTTTTGTAGGCCTCTCCTGGTTTCTCCATGTATTGAAAACTTCAGATCCTGGAAGGCCACAAGAAGGTCACCTGGGAGCCTCCTCTTCTCCAGCCTGCACAGCCCCAACTCTTTCAGTCTGTGCTCACAGCAGAGCTGCTGCAGCCCTCTGAGCATCCTCATGGCCCTTCTCTGGTCACACTCCAGCATCTCCACATCACTCTTGTAATAGAGGCTCCAGAACTGGCTGCAGTACTCCAGGTGGGGTCTCAGCAGAGCAGAGTTGAGGGGGAGAATACCCTCCCTTGACCTGCTGGCCACACATAACCCAATGCAGTTTAATCCTGAGTTTATTTTTGTGCATGTAGGCTCAAAATTCATCCTGGAACTGTTTAGAATGCTGAAAATATTCAGCCAAAGTAGTAATAAATGGTGAGCATTAAAAACTGAGTGCAAAATAATACCATATTATTATATGCCTTCTCTGTCCCCTGAGCAATAATTTGGGACCAGCTCAGTCATTTAGGGTCTTGGCTTCCTACCTCACCAATAGGCATAGGACCATGACCGCAGTACTTGCTGCCACTCTTTAGAGTTGCAGTTGTGGTCTGTTGTGTTCTTTGCAGATGTTTCCTCGAGTTTTGCAGGACAGTGATGCATTGTATGGTGTTCTTTTTTTCAGACAAGAAGCCCTTCTTGCTGCCATTAGTGAAAAAGATGCCAATATTGCTCTGCTAGAACTTTCTTCCTCTAAGAAGAAGACCCAAGACGAAGTGGCCGCGCTGAAACGAGAGAAGGATCGTCTTGTGCAACAGCTCAAGCAGCAGGTGGGTAGAGGAAGGCTGGGAAAGAAACTGGTTAATAATTTGGGCTCAGATTATTGGCTTCATTTGTGGAACTACTGATGTGTAATCCTGGGGTGGAAAGCATACAAAGAGTGATCTAAAGCTGGCTGCCAGTCTTGAAGCCTGTAAAATGTGATGGGGAAGACAGTACTGCACCCAGCTCTGGGAAGACAGTACTGCATCCAGCTCTGGGAAGACAGTACTGCACCCAGCTCTGGGAAGACAGTACTGCATCCAGCTCTGGGAAGACAGTACTGCATCCAGCTCTGGGAAGTAAGTACTGCACCCAGCTCTGGGAAGACAGTACTGCACCCAGCTCTGGGAAGAAAGTACTGCACCCAGCTCTGGGAAGACAGTACTGCATCCAGCTCTGGGAAGTAAGTACTGCACCCAGCTCTGGGAAGACAGTACTGCATCCAGCTCTGGGAAGACAGTACTGCACCCAGCTCTGGGAAGTAAGTACTGCACCCAGCTCTGGGAAGTAAGTACTGCACCCAGCTCTGGGAAGACAGTACTGCATCCAGCTCTGGGAAGACAGTACTGCATCCAGCTCTGGGAAGACAGTACTGCATCCAGCTCTGGGAAGACAGTACTGCACCCAGCTCTGGGAAGACAGTACTGCACCCAGCTCTGGGAAGTAAGTACTGCACCCAGCTCTGGGAAGAAAGTACTGCACCCAGCTCTGGGAAGACAGTACTGCACCCAGCTCTGGGAAGTAAGTACTGCACCCAGCTCTGGGAAGACAGTACTGCATCCAGCTCTGGGAAGACAGTACTGCATCCAGCTCTGGGAAGACAGTACTGCATCCAGCTCTGGGAAGACAGTACTGCATCCAGCTCTGGGAAGTAAGTACTGCACCCAGCTCTGGGAAGACAGTACTGCACCCAGCTCTGGGAAGACAGTACTGCATCCAGCTCTGGGAAGACAGTACTGCATCCAGCTCTGGGAAGACAGTACTGCATCCAGCTCTGGGAAGTAAGTACTGCACCCAGCTCTGGGAAGACAGTACTGCACCCAGCTCTGGGAAGAAAGTACTGCACCCAGCTCTGGGAAGACAGTACTGCACCCAGCTCTGGGAAGTAAGTACTGCACCCAGCTCTGGGAAGACAGTACTGCACCCAGCTCTGGGAAGAAAGTACTGCATCCAGCTCTGGGAAGACAGTACTGCATCCAGCTCTGGGAAGACAGTACTGCATCCAGCTCTGGGAAGACAGTACTGCATCCAGCTCTGGGAAGACAGTACTGCACCCAGCTCTGGGAAGACAGTACTGCACCCAGCTCTGGGAAGAAAGTACTGCACCCAGCTCTGGGAAGACAGTACTGCACCCAGTTCTGGAGCACCTATTACAAGAGGCATGTGGAGATGCTGGAGTGTGTCCAGAGAAGGGCCACGAGGATGCTGAGAGGGCTGCAGCAGCTCTGCTGTGAGCACAGACTGAAAGAGTTGGGGCTGTGCAGGCTGGAGCAGAGGAGGTTCCCAGGTGACCTTCTTGTGGCCTTCCAGGATCTGCAGGGGCCTACAGAAAAGCTGGGGAGGGACTTTTTAGGCTGTCAGGGAGTGAGAGGACTGGGGGGAATGGAGCAAAGCTGGAGGTGGGGAGATTCACGCTGGCTGTGAGGAGGAAGTTGTTGAGCATGAGAGTGGTGAGAGGGTGGAATGGTTTGCCCAGGGAGGTGGTTGAGGTCCTATGGCTGGAGGTGTTTAAGGCCAGGCTGGCTGAGGCTGTGGGCAGCCTGATCTAGGGTAGGGTGTCCCTGGGCATGGCAGGGGGGTTGGAACTGGCTGATCCTTTTGGTCCCTTCCGACCCTGACTGATTCTATGATTCTCAGTGTTGAGCTTCGTGTCACTGACTGAGTAGTAAAATGTGTCACAGAACAGACAGGAGACTGTCAGTGAAGAGCAGGACATTAGTTATTGTCTTCTGTTGCACAGCCACCCACAGCCCCAGGGAAGTGCAGTGATTATTCCCTTGCTGGCCTGTGTTTGCCTTGTGGGCCAAGCAGCATATGTGGAAGGAAATTCTCCTTGCTGCAAAGCTCAGCTATGTTTGTGTTACACCACACAGTCTCTGCTGTGATTTCTAAGCTGTGACAGGAGCACCACAGGGGAATGCCAGCTACTAGAGTGGAATCTGGGAGGTCTTGTGCCTGAGAGGAGATTGGTTCCTTTCCTATATCTGGCCCCTCTCATTTCTAAGATCTTTTTGTGTGGGCAGAACAATCAGGAAAATGGTCTATGTGTCTCTCCAGTATCAAATATTACCTTTCAGTGTTGACTGCTGTGTGCAAAATACAAGGGCAAGAAAACACAGAGGGAGCAAAAGGCATCCCTGGCAATACGAGATTTAGGAGCTGAAAAATCCGTGCAGATATTTCACTTCAGCACTTCTGGTGAGGTTTCCTGAGTTACTCCCTGTAATAGCACATCTGCTGCTGCCAATCTGGTATCAGTTTCTTCAGTGCCACCATTTCCCTCTTCATAAAGCTTTACAAGCAACATTTCACCTGCCAGACAGATGATTTTTGTTGCTGTCAGACAGGAAGACCAAACCAGGTCAGCTTTCTGATGAGGTTCTTCTACTTCTCCCTTATTCCTTATTCACATGGAGGTGCTGAAGATCATGTCTAAGGTAAAAGCTGAGAGTGCTTTGTGTGCTGGGCTGGATAATTAGCCTGGAGTTTATTCAGCAGTAGTGTCTGGCATAAATTGCATTTCAATATCACAAATACTGTGGTGTTGTTTTACTTTGCTACAGACTTGAGTGCAGGCAAGTACTGAGGTGTGCTGGTGTGACACAGTCTTTGCTCTGCAGCACAGAAGTGATGGCAAGTAACACACACAGCAACTGCAGGTTGAGATGGAGTCCAGAGTATAAGTGAGATAACATAATGCACAGTGCCCTTAGCCTATGTGCAGGCAAAGCACAGCAGAAAGTCAGGGAGATACAAACCCAAGCCAGGGAGCTACTCTCCCATCCCTCCCTTTATCGCTGCCATCCCAGTGGAAGAGAGAGCACCCAGAAACCTGGAACTCAAAAGCAGCAAGCAGAACAGGAAGCATCTCAGGTTCAGCTTCAAGCCTCAAGATTCTTTGCTCCAGCCAGCACTTCAGTTTTGAAGGTGGCAGGAAGCAGGATTGCTCTCCACAGCTCCCAAGAAGGGAGGTTGGAGTGAGGAGGGGGCAGCCTGTAGTCCTTGGTGGCAAGTGACAGGAGCAGAGGAAATGGTTCCAAGCTGCAGCAAGGGAGGCTCAGGCTGGATGCTAGGGAATATTTCTTCCCAGAGAGGGTTCTCAGCCCTTGGAATGTTCTGCCCAGGGCAGTGCTGGAGTCCACATCCCTGGAGGTGCTTAGGCAGCCTGTGGAGCTGGCGCTTGGGGACATGGTTTAATGTTGACCCTGCAGTGCTGAGTGGAAGGTTGGACTGGATGAGCTTGGAGGTCTCTTCCTAGTGTATGTGTTCTGTGGTTCCTTAGGAAACCCAAGCAGATTATTAGCCATCTATTTTTAAGATAAACAACAACTGAAAGTTTAGTTTAAGAATAGCATTGATTGTTAAACCAGGTCCAAAGTGAGCAAGAGGTAGAGTTTTTCAAGTCTTTTCACTAGTCAGACAGATGACCTCCTACTAGAACAGGATTCAGAAGTGGTCACAACATGTAACTGTCTGTAGGTGTAGTATGAAGGCTGTGATTACCTGTAATAACTGAAGTTTCAATCAGGTGATCTTCTGAACATTGTTGTAGTTCCTATCACTGTTCTCCAGTATTAGGCTGCTCCTAAGTAGACACAGCCATTTCCCTTAAGGATGCCCCTTCTAAGTGCTTTGCTGTGGCCAGCAGGGCAAGAGAGGGCATTCTCCCCCTTGACTCTGCCCTTGTGAAACCCCACCTCAAATACTGCATGTGGTTCTGGTGTTGAGGGACACAGATGTGTTGGAATGAGTCCAGAGGAGGGCCACACAGATGACCCAGGGGCTGAAACACCTCTGCTGTGAGGATATGCTGAGGGAGCTGGGGGTGTTAAGCCTAGAGGGGACCTTCAAGCTGCTTTCCAATACCTGAAGGGATCCCACAGGAAGGCTGCAGAGGGACTTTTTGCAAGTGTCCACACACAGGACAGAGGGAAATGGATTTCAATTGAAGGAGAATAGGTTTAGATTAGGTCTTAGGAAGAAATTCTTCACTAGGAAGGTGGCAAGACTCTGAAATGGATTGTTCAGAGAGGTTGTGGATGGCCCTTGCTGGAGATGTGCAAGACCAGGTTGGATATGGCCTTAATTGACCTGGGCAAGTTGAGAGGTGTCCCTGCTCATGGCAGGGGAGTTGGATTAGATGATCTCTGAGGTCTCCTCCAGCCTAAGCCCTTCTATGATTCTGTGATGATTCTGTGTAGGTGTAGGATGTTTGATTTCCCAAATAAACTAAACTTGGAAAGGAGATGAGTTTGAAATTGCATTTGCTGTGCAGTGAAACAACTTCTGAGCTGATATTGGAGCAGCAGCCTCTGTTCAAAAAAATGTGTTGAAATATCCAAATGCCTTTGAAGGTTTCAGTTCCAAAATTGCCATCAGCTGTAGGCTTGACATTGTTTAAGACATATGAAGAAAGCAGAAAGTAAGCTACTCATCATATCTAAGCTATAAGTAGTGTAAATTGCAGGCTGTATGTAAATAGAAGGAGTATAAATATGAAATCACAAGTAGAGAGGCTGCAAGACATAGTCCAGGGCATCCCAAATGCCCAAGGCAGAATATATGTTTTATATTAATGTGCTAAACTCTATTTAAAGCACACCTGAGAAAGGACAAGGGAGGTTATTCTGCCCCTGGACTCAGCACTGCTCAGGCCACACCTTGAGTGCTGTGTCCAGTTCTGGGCTCCTCAATTCAAGAGAGATGTTGAGGTGCTGGAAAGTGTCCAGGGGAGGGTGACAAAGCTGGTGAGGGGCCTGGAGCACAGCCCTGTGAGGAGAGGCTGAGGGAGCTGGGGGTGTGCAGCCTGCAGAAGAGGAGGCTCAGGGCAGACCTCATTGCTGTCTGCAACTCCCTGAAGGGAGGCTGTAGCCAGGTGGGGTTGGTCTCTTCTGCCAGGCAAGCAGCAACAGAAGAAGGGGACACAGTGTGAAGTTGTGCCAGGGGAGGTCTAGGCTGGATGTTAGGAGGAAGTTGTTGACAGAGAGAGTGATTGGCATTGGAATAGGCTGCCCAGGGAGGTGGTGGAGTCACCATCCCTGGAGGTGCTCAAGCCAAGCCTGGACAAGGCACTTAGTGCCATGGTGTGGTTGACTGGCTAGGGCTGGGTGCTGTGTTGGACTGGATGATCTTGGAGGTCTCTTCCAACCTGGATGATTCTATGATTCTATGAAAGATTTATTTGACTTAAAAGAGCTTTGTCACATCTGCCCTGAAGTCTGTCCTACATCTGAAGGATGTATCATCTTTTATCCCTTTTTGTGTGCAGATTTCAACTCATTGAAAGAATATCTCCTCAAAGTTACTTATCATGGGTCAGTAAATACTCACCAGGGAGTCTGAAATTGCCTTCATTTTTTTCACTTCCACACTTTGTGCTTTCTGTACCTCATTTCAAATCAGCTCTGTCAGCTCCAGAAATAGAAGATGGGTCAGAAGAGAAGGCTATGAGATTTTTACAGGGTCCTCTTTACTGATACAGACAAAGGGAATCTCATTTTTCTGTGTCCTTGGCTCTTGTTATTCAGTTATTGCAGGTCACCAGCCTCATGTTTTCCAACAAAACAACTGTGCTGCTTCAGCAATTTAAGCTTTCTCTACATGGACTCTTTTCTACATTTGAGAACAAAGATCCATTTGTCTTAGCCAGCTCCACAGGACTATATAACATTTCAGGAACTTCCTAAGAGTTTAGCTGTAATTCCTAAATTTGGAATAGAAATTGTGAATGAAAACTATTTCAGACTTGCAGTTGTATTGGACACAGCTGTTCAAGTAAGGCAAATGATGCCAGTTAATCAAGATCTTCTGGAAGGCTTTGAAAAGCAGTTCTGCAGCCTAAAAAGTCTGCTCAGCCCTTCAGATTCAGAGCTGGGATCCTGACCTCAGTAATTGTGGCCAGCAGAGCAAGGGATGTGATTTTCCCCCTCTACTCTGCTCTGCTGAGACCCCACTGGGAGTACTGCAGCCAGTTCTGGAGCCCATATTGCAAGAGGGTTGTGGAGATGCTGGAGTGTGTCCAGAGCAGGGCCACGAGGATGCTCAGAGGCTGCAGCAGCTCTGCTGTGAGCACAGCCTGAAAGAGTTGGGGCTGTGCAGTGTGGAGAAGAGGAGGCTCCCAGGTGACCTTGTGGCCTTCCAAGATCTGAAGGGGGCCTGAAAAAAAAGCTGGGGAAGGACTTTTTAGGCTGCCAGGGAGTGAGAGGACTGGGGGGGAATGGAGCAAAGCTGGAGGTGGGGAGATTCAGACTGGCCATGAGGAGGAAGTTGTTGAGCATGAGAGTGGTGAGAGGCTGGACTGGGTTGTCCAGGGAGGTGGTTGAGGCCCCATGGCTGGAGGTGTATAAGGCCAGGCTGGCTGAGGCTGTGGGCAGCCTGCTCTAGGGCAGGGTGTCCCTGTCCATGGCAGGGGGGTTGGAACTGGCTGCTCCTTGTGGTCCCTCCCAACCCTGACTGTTTGTATAATGAGTCCTTCTTTCTGCCTTTAAGATTGTTTCAGAGCTGCTGAGCTCCTTGGTTAGTATTGGTATTTAAATCCATCTCGTTTCTAGGATGGGCTTAGGCTTTGTGGTGGGAGAGCAGCTCTCTTAGCTGGCTGGCAGGCACAGCTGACTGAGAGATTCCTGTTTCCATGTACATAAGATGCAAACAGAAATGCTGAGCAATATCAGAAGTGGGTGGTTTGTGTGGAGAGTTACCCATGCTGTGGTAGCTACCAGAGACCCAGCTGCTGGATCTCATTCAAACTGGAAAGAGCCTCTGACAGAGTTCTGTGACTAAGCTGTGAATGGATCCAAGCATGTGTGACAGGATTCAGACTATGGCTTTGCACTGCTCTGCTGGTTACTGAGTTGCTACAACAGCTACCTCAGTTAGCAGAGTGGCTTACTCTTAGTTGAGCTTTCTCAGAGTGCAGCAAGATACAGCTCTCTCCCAAAAAGCTCATTCTACTGAGGAGCCTCAATTTCCTTCTTCAGAAAATACAAATCTAACAATTCCAATGTCTTCAGCCCTGAAATGTCCGGTGGCTTTGGTGTGCTTTAAAATATTGGTGGAGAGATATAGGTCCAAGTAAAGCTTCTGGAGGACTTTGCAGTTATGCCTTGCTTTGACTCTCATTCCTCCTTCCCAACATAGTCACTGACATGGGGAAGGGCACTACTGGGAAGGAATCCTGCCAAAGACGATTCATAGAATCATAGAATCAGTCAGGGTTGGAAGGGACCACAAGGATCAGCCAGTTCCAACCCCCCTGCCATGGCCAGGGACACCCTACCCTAGATCAGGCTGCCCACAGCCTCATCCAGCCTGGCCTTAAACACCTCCAGGCATGGGACCTCAACCACCTCCCTGGGCAACCTATTCCAGCCTCTCACCACTCTCATACTCAACAACTTCCTCCTCATGGCGAGTCTGAATCTCCCCACCTCCAGCTTTGCTCCATTCCCCCCAGGCCTGTCACTCCCTGGCAGCCTAAAAATTCCCTCCCCAGCTTTTTTTTGGAGGCCCCCTTCAGACCCTGGAAGGCCACAAGAAGGTCACCTGGGAGCCTCCTCTTCTGTGGGCTGCACAGCCCCAACTCTTCCAGTCTGTCCTCACAGCAGAGCTGCTGCAGCCCTCTGAGCATCCTCCTGGCCCTGCTCTGGACACACTCCAGCATCTCCACATCTCTCTTGTCATAGGTGCTCCAGAACTGGCTGCAGTACTCCCAGTGGAGTCTCAGCAGAGCAGAGCAGAGGGGGAGAATCACCTCCCTCCACCTGCTGGCCACACTTCTGCTGCTGCAGCCCAGGCTCCGCTTGGCTTTCTGGGCTGCAAGTGCACACTGCTGGCTCATGTTGAGCTTCTCGTCCAGCAGCACCCCCAAGTCCCTCTCCTCAGGGCTGCTCTCCAGCCACTCACTGCCCAGCCTGGATTTGTGCTTGGCATTGCCTCGACCCAGCTACAGGTCCTTGCACTTGGTCTTGTTGAACCTCCTGAGGTTGGCTTGTGCCCACCTCTGCAGCCTGTCCAGGTCCTTCTGGATGGATCCCTGCCCTCCAGCCTGGCTGCTGCACCACACAGCTTGGTGTCATCAGCAAACTTGGGACTTCAATTTCTGTAAGTCCATGTATTTAAGTTTGGATGAAGAGAGGCATTTCAGAAAGAGGATATGGCATCAATGTTGTTTTAATTTAGAGTTTCTAGGCTCTAAATTGCAGGAATGTGCCTCAATATAGAGCCCATTTCCTAATGAGGCACTTGGCATTGACCAGGCTTGCCAGTAAACGGAGCTGCCTGTTTCATATTGGTTGTCAGTTTGCATGAAGGATTTCCTCTGTCATCAGAAAGGCAGGGCGAGGGTCACCAGCTAATGTGGTCCCAATTTACTTCCTGCCAGAGTACTTTGTCTCTGTTAGCAGTTCATGGAGAAGCAGTGGTTAGGAGGTTGCTTCAGCAGAGGGGGGCAGGTCTGATGCAAGAAAACAGAGCTGAAGGTTGTCTAACAAAGTCCAGCTGCAGCGTGGCGAGCGCCAGCAGCGTGCGCTTGGGTTGTACCCTGCTGAAGCCTCCACAGCATCTCTCAGCCTGGGGCTGACACAGACCCAAGCAGCTTTGGCCTGCTGTGTGGTGACACATCCAATGCTCCTCTGTTAGAGCCCCTTCAACATTTATTCCTTTCCTTGTCAGGCTGCTTTATCCATTAGGATCTATTTTGTGTACTGGGACAAAGTTGTTCTTCTCTGCAGCTTCAAATCCTGACTTGAGCAGGTAGTGTGAGCGTGAGCACAGAAGGCCAGTGGCAGCCTGGGCTGAATCAACAGCAGCATTGACATCAGAGCCAAAGAGGGGATTCTGCCACTTTGCTCTGGTGACATGTCACCTGCAGTACTGCATCCAGTTCTGGAGCCCTTACCACAGGAAGGACATGGACCTGATGGAGCAGGTCCAGAGGAGGCCACAAAAATGATCAAGGGGTTGGAGCAGCTCTGCTACAAGGACAGGCTGAGGGAGCTGGGGGTGTTCAGCCTGCAGAAGAGAAGGCTCCAGGCAGACCTAATAGCAGCCTGCCAGAACCTGAAGGGGGCTACAAGAAGGCTGCAGAGAGACTGTTTGCAAAGGCCTGCAGGGACAGGACCAGGGGCAATGGCTTCAGACTAGAGCAGAGCAGATTGAGAGTGGATGTTAGGAGCAAGTTCTGTACCAGGAGGGTAGTGGAACACTGGAACAAGTAGCCAAGGGAGGTGGTTGGGTACTATTCCTGGAGATTTTGAAGGTGAGGCTGGACAGGGCTGTGGACAACCTGATCTAGTTGAGGATGTCCCTGCTGAGTGCAGACTGGGTTGGACTGGATGAGCTTTGGAGATCCTTTCCAATCCAGACCATTCTGTGTAAAGAGAAGGCATTATCTGAGTGGGCTGAGGTTTTCCTGTCTGTGGGCTTTGAGTCTTAAACACTTGGGGTTTGAGGCTAGGAGCTGCTTGGAGACAATGCTGTCATTTTCTTTGTTTGTACAGTGACTAGCACTGTGGGGACCCATCTTGACCAGGCACTCCTGTACCATGAATGTTTAAACAATAGTGATATTTTTAGGAGGTTCTGAACAACATCTGTTTGCTGAGAACTGGCAGGAATTATTCCATTACCTAGTTTGTAAATCACTGCATTCATTTGTATGCTCAGGGAGGTGCTTGGGGCCCAGCCCTGCAGATATTCAAGGGCAAGGCTCAACAGGGCTCTGAGCAACCTAATCTAGTTGAGGATGCTGACTGCAGAGGAGTTTGGACCAGGTGATGTTTTGGAGGTCCCTTCCAACCCAGACCATTCTGTGATTTTATAGTATGTATTATATAATGGATTTATGGTTCTTTTCATATACTGTATCATAGAATCAGTCAGGGTTGGAAGGGACCACAAGGATCAGCCAGTTCCAACCCCCCTGCCATGGCCAGGGACACCCTACCCTAGAGCAGGCTGCCCACAGCCTCATCCAGCCTGGCCTTTAGCACCTCCAGGGATGGGACCTCAAGTTGCCTCCCTGGGCAACCCATTCCAGCCTCTCACCACTCTATTACTGAACAACTTCCTCCTCATGGCCAGGTTGAAAAAAGTTACCAGGCACTGGCTTGGTTCAGTACTGCTGATTGTGGGATCTCAGAATTTCCATTTTAAGTGGTATGATTTTAAGGGGTAATATTTTAAGTGGTATGATTTTAAGGGGTAATATTTTAAGTGGTATGATTTAAGTGATATGATTTTAAGTGGTATGATTTTAAGGGGTTATATTTTCAGTAGTGTGATTTTAAGGGGTATGATTTTAAGTAGTATGATTTAAGTGGTATGATTTTGAGGGGTAATATTTTAAGTGGTATGATTTAAGTGATATGATTTTGAGGAGTAATATTTTAAGTGGTATGATTTAAGTGATATGATTTTAAGTGGTAATATTTTCAGTGGTATGATTTAAGTGATATGATTTTAAGGGGTAATGTTTTAAGTGATATGATTTTAAGTGGTATGATTTAAGTGGTAATGTATTAAGTGATATGATTTTAAGGGGTGATATTTTAAGTGGTATGATTTAAGTGGCAATGTATTAAGTGATATGGTTTTAAGGGGTAATATTTTAAGTGGTAATGTATTAAGTGGTATGATTTTAAGTGATACTATTTTAAATGGTATTCACTAATGCTGAGGATGTCTTTGTTATGGTGCTTTAAGTATTAAGTACCAGTGCCCCTTGTGCTGTCATTGGGCATCACCCAGCAGAGCCTGGCTCCAGCCTCCTGGCACTCAGCCTGCACATATTGATAACCATGAATGAGGTCACCTCTCAGTCTCCTCTTCTCCAAGCTACAGCCCCAGCTCCCTCAGGCTCTCCTCATGAGAAGCAAAGACTCCTCTTTTTATCCTCCAAGCTGGGCAGTCTCAATGCTGCCAGTTTTCCTGTGTCTTGTTTTCCAGCTGTATGACCCTGGCAGTTTGTCATTCTTAGCTTTTATTGGCTTTGTCTTTTTTCCAAGTGTGATATTTGAAACTGGACAAAGCTTAAAATGAGGCCTTTTGTTAGCTGAAACTCTTGGTGAGTTTGGCATGTGAGTCTCTGGTAGAAACTTTAATAGAAGCTTCTAAAC
The DNA here is from genome assembly GCF_015220805.1 of Pogoniulus pusillus. NCBI lineage: Eukaryota > Metazoa > Chordata > Aves > Piciformes > Lybiidae > Pogoniulus > Pogoniulus pusillus. The sequence continues at coordinate 21,364,391 of NC_087278.1, forward strand.
CTTCATCAGTTCCCAGAGGTTGCCCAAAATAACCATTAATAGTAGGTAAACTCCTCCCTAGTATAGTCAGAGCTAGAAAATTTGAAGGCATCTGACTTTTTTGTTTTCAGTATCATCTCATCTCTCTTCTTTTTTGACCTGAAGTGATATTCTCTGAGCTCTGAAATAAATTGGACTGGATGATCCTGCTGGTTCTTTCCTTGGGCTGGCTGATCCTGCTGGTCCTTTCCAACCCCAGCGATTCATAGCGACTGGATGTTGTGCTGAGGGATTTGGTTTAGTCAGGGACTGGTCAGTGTGAGACTAATGATTGGACTTGATGATCTTGAAGGTCTTTTCCAATCTAAGGAGTTCTGTGGTTCTGTGGTAGATGTTGTTAGTCACCTGAGTAGTTTTTAGTGTTTAGAGCATGAGCACTTTGAGCTCCTTGGCTTCATGTTTTGATGGCTTTCACTTCTGACTGAGTCGAGGACCAACCTTTGTCTTCAGCTTCATTTTCATTCTAATGTTTTTTCTCCTTTAGTACTTCCATTTCATACTGTCCCTCACCTTTCCTATCCTTGCTGTATACACTCTTGCTTCTCATATTACATAGTGGTAAAAGCTCCATTCTGTTTTGGTGAAAGAGGATGAGGAACCTCGTGGTGTGAGCAACCTCTAAACTACCTAAAAGGAGGTTGTAGTGAGGCTGGAGCTGGTCTCTTCTCCTGAATTAGGACAAGAGGAAGTTGCCTCAAGTTGTGTCAGGGGAGGTTTAGGTTGGCTGTTGGGAGGAAGTTCTTTACTGAGCAGGTGGTCAGGCACTGCAACAGGCTGCCCAGGGAGGTGGTGGAGTCACCATCCCTGGAGGTGTTTAAAAGGAGAGTGGCTGTGGCACCTGAGGCTATGGTCTGGTGATGAAGGATGCTGGGATGCAGGTTGGACTGGCTGATCCTGGTGGTCCTTTCCAAGCACAGTGATTCCTAGTGATTAGATGTTGTGCCGAGGGATTTGATTTAGTCAAGGACTAGTCAGTGTGAAACTAATGATTGGACTCGAGGAGCTTGAAGGTCTTTTCCAATCTAAGAAACTCTGTGACTGTGTGTATTGAACATATGGGTTATGCACTCAGCTTACTTGCCACTCAGAGGTGTATTTTACTACTTGTTTGTAACAGGTTAGCACACCATTAATGAGTGTTCCCCCACCACAGAAGTGAGGGAAAGCACACAAAAACTCTGGAGCTGAGGTAAGAAGAGTGAGATAGTGATAAGAAGAGTGAGATGTGATGTGGTGAGATACAAAGTTTTACTGAGCAAAATCAGGTAATAATAACAATGTAATGCAGTGACATTGTTATTATTATCTGATACCTTATCAGTTACCTTAGCTGGTAATATAATGCACAATCACCTTAGCTTAGCTTATTTGCAGAAAGAAATGTGCAGCATAAACCAGAAAATCAGTGGCACAAAGCAGAAAACCCAGGGAACAGCCAACCCTGCCCCATCTTGCCACCATTGCCACAGGAAAGAGCCAACACCCAAAAGCAGCAAGTAGAAGAGGAAGCCTCCCATGCTGCAATCTAAACTTGAGCCCCTCAAAACTATGCTTCAATCAACACTTTCATTTTGAAGCTGGCGTGAGGCAGGATAGTTTTGAATAACAGCAGGAAATTTCAGTTCAGCCCATGACACTGTTGTTCCCTTCTGTATCCTTGTCATGATCACAGAATCACAGCAAACATCCTGTTGGAAGGGACCACCAAGCTCATCCAGTCCAACCTTCCACTCAGCACTGCGGGGCCAACACTAAGCCACGTCCCTAAGCACCAGCTCCACAGGCTGCTGAAACACCTCCAGGGATGGAGACTCCAGCACTGCCCTGGGCAGACCATTCCAAGGGCTGAGAACCCTCTCTGGGAAGAAATATTCCCTAGCATCCAGCCTGAACCTGCCCTGCTGCAGCTTGGAACCATTTCCTCTGCTCCCGTCCCTTGCCACCAAGCAGCAGAGGCTGCCCCATCCTCGCTCCAACCTCCCTTCTTGGGAGCTGTAGAGAGCACTGAGCTCTGCCCTTAGCCTCCTCTTCTCCAGCCTGCACACCCCCAGCTCCCTCAGCCCCTCCTCATAGCCCAGGTGCTGCAGACCCTTCTCCTTGCCCTTCTCTGGACATACTTCATCCCCTCCATGTCCTTCCTGGGTTGAGGGGCCCAAAATTGAATACAACACTCAAGGAAGCTTCCCATGCCACAACCTGCACTATACTTTGCCAGCAGTTTCGTTTGGAAGCTGGCAGGAGGCAGGATGGTTTTGAGGAACAGCAGCAAATTTCAGTTCAACCCATGACACTGTTGTTCCCTTCTACTCCTATATCCCCATCCTGACCATTCCTTCCTCTTTAGGCCCACGTGGATTTGCAGGGCTGCTACTTACCATTCCCATAAGTTGTGAGGAATTCCTTGGCACGGAGTGGTGGCATTAACAGTTAGCAGTTATGCAGTGTGATGCACATCTCTTCTAGCCATCCAAGGCCAAAAGCTGTGTTCTCTCTGCTGTTTTCTGCTTCTTCCCTGCAAAGCTTTTGGCTGGCTAGCCTGATGAGGCTAAGGTACTGCAAAGATTTGGCCAAGGTACTGCAAGGATTTGTCTCTCAAGTAAATGTGCTTTATGGGATTGTGAGGAAAAGGAAGGAATTTCATATGCCAGAATAGCTTCTCCCCCTCCATCCCCCAAAATGCTATTTTTCCACTGCTGCTTGTTTCCCTGGAAGCCCCACACACTGACACCTGACACTGTGAACTTTTCCAAAGGGAAGTTCCACTGGTTGGAGTCATTTCTCTCTCTGTAACAGGAGAATGTCAAACAGGTAAAAGGAGACTGACACTCAGGGGCTTTCCCCTTGTTGCTGTGGCTCTATCAGCATGATCACACTTCTGACAGCTTTTATTACCACCCTGCTTGATAAAATCATGGAATCATAGAATCAACCACATTGGAAGAGACCTCCAAGATCATCCAGTCCAACCTAGCACCCAGCCCTGTCCAGTCAGCCAGACCATGGCACTAAGTGCCTCGTCCAGGCTTGGCTTGAGCTCCTCCAGGGATGGTGACTCCACCACCTCCCTGGGCAGCCCATTCCAATGCCAGTCACTCTCTCTGCCAACAGCTTCCTCCTAACATCCAGCCTAGACCTCCCCTGGCACAATTTGAGACTGTGTCCTCTTCTTCTGTTGCTGCTTGCCTGGCAGAAGAGCCCAACCCCACCTGGCTACAGCTTCACTTCAGGCAGTGATTAGGGGACAGGAGGGCATGGCTTATGAGGAGAGACTGAGGGACCTGGGGCTGCTTAGTCTGAGAAAAAGAAGACTTAGAGAGGATTTGATAAATGTTTGTAAGTATCTGAAGTCTGGCCAGGAGTGGGGGACAAGCTCTGCTCACTGCTCCCTGGGATAGGACAAGGAGCAATGGGTGTAAGCTGCAGCACAGGAGGTTCAACCTCAACACAGGAGGGAACTTCTTTACTGTGAGGGTCCCAGAGCGCTGGCGCAGGCTCCCTAGAGAGGTTGTGGTGTCTCCTTCTCTGGAGCCTTCCAAGGCCTGTCTGGATGTGTTCCTCTGTGATCTGTGTTAGATAGTATTGCCCTGCTCTGGCAGGAGGGTTGGACTGGATGATCTCCTTGGATCCCTTCCAACCCCTAACATCCTGTGGTCCTGTGAGTTGTAGACAGCAACAAGGTCTGCACTGACCCTTTACAACCAGTGTAAAGTCATCTCTGTTTCATGTTCTTGTACCACCACTATCTGTAGGGCCAAACACAGCTTGATACATTCTGAATCTGCAGGCCTTTGGCCACAGGGAGTTGCCCAATAGGTAGTTTTTCTAGCACATTCTAAGCTGCCCTGGCAGCGTAGCTGGCGGCCGTGCGAGCAGGCAGAGCCAGGGCAGTCAGTCTGTGCATTTCCTGCTCAGGAAGCTGTTGGACTAGAACCAGAAGAACCTCCTGGCTGGAGAGAGTATTTGTGCACTAATTGGCTCTCCTCGAGCCTTGCCAGCTGTCAGGTTTAAGCAGGGTGGCTTTTGTGGAGCTCCTGTAATCCAGCTGGATTATCAATCACAGTGCTGCTTCCCTTGCCAGCCTTTGCTCCTCCCTAATTGATTCTGTCAAGGGGAGATCCCTGCCAGGAGCATCCTGACAGCAGCCCAGCAGGCAGAGAAAGCAAGGCTTTGTCATGCCCTTGAACACAGCTTCCTGATGCACAGCACAAGGATTCCTTGCAGATGAAAAGCAAAGCACCTTCTCCCTGCCATGTGTTCCAGGCCTTTTTCCCATCATTTCTAATCAGCCATTCCCACAGTAACTGCACTCAGTGCAGCGTCAGCAGTCTTCTCTGGGGCAGCATTTTATCTTCTCATGGTAGTAGTTAGATTCTCATTCCCCTCTCCCTCCTCCTCTTTTTACCTCTAGCCTCTGCCTCTCGTGTTACTAAATCATAATGTATGTTCAAGTGAGCTCCTCACTGCCACTGGCCTCACAGTGCTGGAGAGGGGAGCTGCTTGCTGTCCCCACCAGGAACAGCCTTGTCTGCTTTCTGCTTGTGCCTTCACTCAGCTCACAGCCTGCTTTTAGGGCACTGCAGTGGAAGCTCTGCAGGTTTGCTTTGTCCCTGGAGGTGTTCAAGAAAAGCCTGGATGAGGCACTTAGTGCCGTGGTCTGGTTGATTGGTGCTAGGTTGGACTGGCTGATCTTGGAGGTCTCTTCCAACCTGCTTGATTCTATGATTCTATGCAGAGCTGTGAAGAGTGATTTGGAAGAGCTCAGGGTTGCTCAGTAGTTGTTCCTTCAGGGCATAAGCTTCCAGGCTTATCTTCCTTTGCTGAACTCCTACAGTTTGTGGGATACTTGGAAGGATCCACACACAGCTACTTCCTCTTTGTTGTCCAGTGACAGGATGTGCCTCAGGAGTAAAGTATGTGAGACTTTCCAACAATGGGTTCTGTGGCTGGGTTTGGGCTGGCATCACTCTTCTGGCGTTTGAGTTGATGACGTGTGAGGGTTGACTGGAAGGGAGAGAGCTGATGACTACATCTTAGTTGTGTCTTTTAGATAGGTTGTTTAGGGATCTCTGGAGTTTTGGTGACAGAGAGTGTTCTGCTCAGATGTGTAAATCAGCTCCATGAGATAAACCCATGATTTTGGGGAAGAAACAGGAATTTCAGACACAGGAAGGTTTGGAATGGCTTGTCTGAGCTCTGTAAAAGTCCTGTGGAGCTCCCAGATGAGTCTGTAACCATCCTTGCTGACACTTTTTCTGCACTGAATGATCTGCGTTTGTGTGGGATGTTTTACCTGCTACTGGCAATTATCTGGAGGACACACATGAGCCTTTACCTCATCACCATGCAAAATGGGCTAATCCCACAGAATCACAGCAAACATCCAGTTGGAAGAGACCTCCAAGCTCATCCAGTGCAACCCTTAACCCCACACTGCAGGGCCAACACTAACCCATGTCCCTAAGCACCAGCTCCACAAGCTGCTGAAACACCTCCAGGGATGGAGACTCCAGCACTGCCCTGGGCAGAACATTCCAAGGGCTGAGAACCCTCTCTGGGAAGAAATATTCCCTAGCATCCAGCCTGAACCTGCCCTGCTGCAGCTTGGAACCATTTCCTCTGCTGCTGTCCCTTGCCACCAAGCAGCAGAGGCTGCCCCCTCCTCACTCCAACCTCCCTTCAGGGAGCTGTAGAGAGCACTGAGCTCTGCCCTCAGCCTCCTCTTCTCCAGCCTGCACACCCCCAGCTCCCTCAGCCCCTCCTCATAGCCCAGGTGCTGCAGGCCCTTCTCCAGCATCCTTGCCCTTCTCTGGACATGCTCCAGCCCCTCCATGTCCTTCCTGTGGTGAGTGGCCCAGACCTGAACACAGCACTCAAAGTATGGCCTCCCCAGTGCTGAGCACAGGGGGATGATCCCCTCCTGTCCCTGCTGGCCACAGTGTTTCTGCTCCCAGCCAGGATGCCATTGGCTTTCTTGGCCACCTGGGCACTGCTGGCTCATATTTAAGCAATTGTCAACCAGAACTCCCAGGTCCCTCTCTGAGTTGTAGCTTTCCAACCACACATTTCCAGGTCTGTAGCTTACAGACTCTGAAATCCAATGCCCAGAGATGTTGTGGCTGCCTCCTCTGTGGTGGTGTTCAAGACCAGATTGAATGAGGCCTTGAGTAGCCAAGTCTAGTTGAGAGATGTCCCTGCCCATGGTGGGGAGGTTGGAGCAGATGATTTCTAAGGTCTCTTCCAACCTGTGATTCTGTGAAATTAGATGTGATTTACTGGTGATAGCTTCTGCAAGTAGATGGGTGATGCTGGCTTCAGATTCCCCTCAGCTCTGTTCAGTTCATGGTGCTGTGTTCTAAAGATTCCAAACCTTAAAACTAGTTCTGTTTTGGTGCTGAATGTGTTCTGCAATTGCTCCTTTATTAAGTGCATGCAGTCTTTGAGCCCCTTTTTTGTTAGATGAAGAACCATTCATGACCAAAGCAAAGGTGTGTGTTTTTCCCCTAGAGGGGAGAAGTGTGAGTGAGAGTGAGGGAAGAAGGAGTGAGAGGTTTGCCACTTGGCATTTGTGGATGTGTGTAAAGAAGGTAGGGAGGTATTTCTGCTGGCTGCTAACTTAAGAAACTGTGAGGAGTCTGGTAACAGCTGCCAGCTCTGAAAGACACAAGATGAGAAAATTCATAGTGAAGGAGATCATAGAATCAGTCAGGGATGGAAGGGACCAGAAGGATCAGCCAGTTCCAACCCCCCTGCCATGGACAGGGCCACCCTACCCTAGATCCCTACATCAGCCTGGCCACAGCTTCAGCCAGCCTGGCCTTAAACATCTCCAGGGATGGGGCTTCCACCACCTCCCTGGGCAACCCATTCCAGGCTCTCACCACTCTCATGCTTAACAACTTCCTCCTCATGTCCAGTCTGACTCTCCCCACCTCCAGCTTTGCTCCTTTCCCCCTAGTGCTGTCAGTCCTTGATAGCCTGAAAAGTCCCTCCCCAGCTTTTCTGTAGGCTCCCTTCAGATGCTGAAAGGCCACAATCCTCCTTCTATCCCCTCCCTTGAACAGAGGTCTGCAGAAGATGCTGCCAAATATCAGGTAGTGATTTTGGCAGCTCACCTTCAGGGCAGTGGTGTTCTGCTCTGTATTGAACACAGAACTATAAAGGTTTCTCTCTGCCCTTCTTTGCCTTTAAGGTGATACTAAGGATTTGAGTCTTTTCAGAACCAAGAAATGCTTTCAGGGATTAGTCCAAGATTGTGCATAAAGATAAAATAAATCTCAACTTCAGTTATCAAAAGGTTGCTGTCTGCTTGCACTTGGCATAACAAACTACCCTGTGGTTGCAAGAGCAATTTGCTGCTCAAGCACCTCAGTTTCAAATATAAGTAAATCTACTTTTACAATAGCTTGTTGTCAGTAGTATACAATCATTGCATCATAGAATCAAGCAGCTTGGAAGAGACCTCCAAGATCATCCAAGCCAACACAGCACCCAGCCCTGTCCAGTCATCTAGACCATGGCACTAAGTGCCTCATCCAGGCTTTGATTGAACACCTCCAGGCACAGCGACTCCACCACCTCCCTGGGCAGCCCATTCCAATGCCAATCACTCTCTCTGCCAACAACTTCCTCCTAACATCCAGCCTAGACCTCCCCTGCCACAACTTGAGACTGTGTCCCCTTCTTCTGTTGCTGCTTGCCTGGCAGAAGAGCCCAACCCCACCTGGCTACAGCCTCCCTTCAGGGAGTTGTAGACAGCAATGAGGTCTGCCCTGAGCCTCCTCTTCTGCAGGCTGCACACCCCCAGCTCCCTCAGCCTCTCCTCACAGGGCTGTGTTCCAGGCCCCTCCTCAGCTTCATTGCCCTTCTCTGGACACATTCCAGCACCTCAACATCTCTCTTGAATTGAGGAGCCCAGAATTGGACACAGCACTCAAGCTGTGGCCTGAGCAGTGCTGAGTGCAGGGGCAGAATAACCTTCCTTGTCCTGCTGGCCACACTGCTCCTGAGCCAGGCCAGGATGCCATTGGTCTTTGTCTCTCAGCTGCTGTAAAGCTTTAGTCTCCATATATACATGTAAAAACATCTGATCACAGCACTGGTGCCTGGGGGAGGCAATGTTCTTTTCTCTCAAATACAGCCTAAGTGGTATCTATTTTATTAGGGGGTTTGATCTCTTTATTTGGCCACAGCTTTACAGTCCCAGAACTTAGTCTTTTGTTCTCTTTCTTTCTGTTTACCACCAATTCCTGTCTGTCTTAGTTGAAGACAATTATTTCCTGCAGGGTAAACAAAAACTAAGTGGACCTCTCACAGCTGTCTCCAGCCACATTCTTCTTAGGGTGTGAGCAACCTCAGTACCTTCTGGTTCCACAGTGAATTTTTATTCAGGGAGAAGCAAGCTGATTTTCTTTCATGTTTCATTTCAGTCTGGGCACCTTGGTGCCAAAGAGATGTGGAGGTGTTAGAGCAAGTGCAGAGAAGGGCAAGGAAGCTGGGGAATGGCCTGGAGAATAACTCTTATGGAGAGCAACTGAAGGAGCTGGAGCTGAAACGAGATGACCCTTGTGGTCCTTTCCAACCCTGACTAATTCTGTTATTGTCCCCTTTTACTCTGCTCTGGTGAGGCCACAGCTGGAGTGTTGTGCCTAGTTTTGGATACCTCCATACTAGAGAGACATTGAGGTGCTGGAGCCAGTGCAGAGAAGGGCAAGGAAGCTGCAGAAGGGCCTGGAGAATAACTTACAGAGAGTGACTGAAGGAGCTGGGGCTGGTTGTTCTGGAAAAGAGGAGGCTGAGAGGAGACCTCATCACTGTCTACAGCTACCTGAAAGGAGGTTGTGGAGAGGCTGCTGCTGGGCTCTGCTCAGAGGTAATTAGCCATAGAACAATGGCCTCAAGCTGCAGCAGGGCAGGGTTAGACTGGACATTAGGAAGACTTTTTTCCTGGAAAGAGAGTCAGGCATTGGAATGAGCTGCCCAGGGAGGTGCTGGAGTCACCAACCCTGAGTGTGTGTGAAGGTCGTTTGGATATGGTGCTTGGGGCTGTGGTTTAGGGGGCACTTTCTAGAGTAGGGTTAGAGATTTGGCTTGGTGATCCTGAGGGCCTTTTGCAAGCTGAGGGTTTCTGTGCTGTTGCCATTGTACCACACTGAATCCTTTTCACAGTGCAAGAAATTCCTCCTCTCACTTCTTTCACATTAACCTGCAATGTAACTCTGATTTCTGACACCAAGCCAGTGTGCTCTTGGAGCACTTTGGGTGATTCTGTGCTCCACAACCTCCCTGGAAGGATTCTGGACCAGGTTGGAGGAGGCTTGAACAACCTGTTCTAGTAGGAGGTGTCCCTGCCTACGGTGGGGGGTTGGAACTGGGTGATCTTTGAGGTCCCTTCCAACCTAAACCATTCTGTGATGGGAATACTGTCTGCAATGCAGACACCTTAGAGAAATTCATCTGATCAAACTGCACATCTCTGCGTGTTGTGTGACATGAATTATGGAGAGGAAGGGAACTTCTTTCTTTGCTAAGAATAATTTTGGCACAAATACAGTAGAAAACCTGAATATTTATTTGCTCTTTCCAGGTAGTGCTGTTCCCTGAGGTTTAATACAGACAGAATAGGAAAAATAAACCTCTTCAGGAAGTAAGGGACCTGGGCGGGCTGCAGAGGTGGGCACAAGGCAACCTCAGGAGGTTCAACAAGACCAAGTGCAAGGTCCTGAATCTGGGTCAAGGCAATGCCAAGCACAAATCCAGGCTGGGCAGTGAGTGGCTGGAGAGCAGCCCTGAGGAGAGGGACTTGGGGGTGCTGCTGGACGAGAAGCTCAACAGGAGCCAGCAGTGTGCACTTGCAGCCCAGAAAGCCAAGCAGAGCCTGGGCTGCAGCAGCAGAAGTGTGGCCAGCAGGTGGAGGGAGGTGATTCTCCCCTTCTGCTCTGCTCTGCTCTTCTCTTCTGCTGAGACTCCACCGGGAGTACTGCGGCCAGTTCTGGAGCCCATATTGCAAGAGGGATGTGGAGATGCTGGAGTGTGACCAGAGCAGGGCCAGGAGGATGCTCAGAGGCTGCAGCAGCTCTGCTGTGAGCACAGACTGAAAGAGTTGGGGCTGTGCAGTGTGGAGAAGAGGAGGCTCCCAGGTGACCTTATTGCAGCCTTCCAGGATCTGAAGGGGGCAACAAAAAAGTTGGGTAAGGACTTTTTAGTCTGTCAGGGAGTGCCAGGAGTGGGGGGAATGGAGCAAAGCTGGAGGTGGGGAGATTCAGACTGGCCATGAGGAGGAAGTTGTTCAGCATGAGAGTGGTGAGAGCCTGGAATGGGTTGTCCAGGGAGGTGGTTGAGGCTCCGTCCTTGGAGGTGTTTAAGGCCAAGCTAGCTGAGACTCTGGCCAGCCTGCTCTAGGGTAGGGTGTCCCTGGGCATGGCAGGGGGGTTGGAACTGGCTGATCCTTGTGGTCCCTTCCAGCTCTGACTGATTCTGTGATTCTGAGAAAGAAAAAGTCCTGGCTTGTTGTGATCCTGCCAGCTTGCGCGCAAGAGTGGGGCGAAAGGACAGGAATCATCTGTCCAGCTTTGCACTGCACAACTGCTGCTGTGTGCTCAGGCAGGACTCCTGCCTCTGTGGACCAAGCAGAGGGACAGTGTGGATGGACAGGAATCCTGTCTGCAGACCACACGCACGGATGGTGTGGACAGACAGGAATGTGATGTCTGTGTGTTTGGATGGATCTTAGGAGGCAGAGCTCTTCTGCATGCATCTCAAACCTAGCAAGTGGCCGTACAGAGAACATTTGTAGCTGTAATTTAGTTTGGGGTAGCAAAGCTCTGTTGGTTGTCAAAGGAAATGCCCTTTCAACTCTTCTTTCCAGCAGTTACCTTGGAGGATTTTGTCTAGATTCAAAGATGAAAGTGATGCAAAAAAAAAAGGGATAATATTGGGTTTCCTTTTCTGTAAATTCAATTTCAATTTCAGAGCAAGCATAAATGGTCTTGAGGCTTGGTGGTGTATTTTTTTGGAGCTGCTATCAACACTGTTTATATGGTTCAGGCACAGACACAGTCCTGTGTACACCCAGAGCTGGGCTCTGGGCAGTTCCAGGCAGTCTGTGCTGAGATGATGCTGAGCAGCACACATCACTTTAGCATCTAGGAATTTGGATCTGTCTGTAACTGTTTTTTTCTTGCCAAGAGCAGCATGTATAGAGGGGGGTGGCTGCTGCTGCTCTTTGAAGCTGCAGGAAAATGCAATAGAATCATAGAATCAACCAGGATGGAAGAGACCTCCAAGATCATCCAGTCCAACCTAGCACCCAACCCTGGCCAATCAACCAGACCATGGCACTAAGTGTCTCATCCAGACTTGTCTTGAACACCTTCAGGAACAGTGACTCCACCACCTCCCTGGTCAGCCTATTCCAATGCCAATCACTCTCTCTGCCAACAACTTCCTCCTAGCATCCAGCCTAGACCTCCTCTGGCACAACTTGAGACTATGTCCCCTTGTTCTGTTGCTGTTGCTTGTTCTGCCTGGCTGGAGAAGAAGGCCTGGTATTTGCTTTGCTGTTTTGTTGTCCTTGGTGATAGATCTTGAATTAGGTTAGAAAGACAGAATAAACTGCATGTATCAAACCCTGGTCAGAGAAATGAACTAAAGGTGAGACTTGCTGCTCTTCACTTGAGAATTTGTAGCAATTCAGCCTCCCACAATCATGTAGAAGGCATGGGGGGAGGTCTTGGCTGGATGTTAGGAGGAAGTTCTTCACAGAGAGAGTGATTGGCACTGGAATGGGCTGCCCAGGGAGGTGATGGAGTCACTGTCCCTGGAGGTGTTCAAGAAAAGCCTGGATGAGGCACTTAGTGCCATGGTCTGGTTGACTGGATAGGGCTGGATGCTAGGTTGGACTGGATGATCTTGGAGGTCTCTTCCAACCTGGCTGAGTCTATGATTCTATGAGTGCAGTGTTGGAAAACTCCACTTGTGTGCAACATTTAAGGCAAGAGTATGTTGAGAGGCTACATCCAAACTTACAACTTGGTCAACACATGCTATTTTAGACCAGTTTTCATCCTCAAGTCCTCCAAAGAAGAATTTAAATGACATTGCTATTTTGGACCAGCTTTCATCCTCAAGTCCTCCAAAGAAGAGTTTAAATGACATTGCTAATTTGAACCAGATTTCATCCTCCAAAGAAGAGTTTAAATGACATTGCCATCCAACCACTCAGCTGAACTGTAGTTCCTACCAAGTAACTTTGCAATTTATCAACCTTTTAAAACCAGATTTGACAGAGGGAAAGAAGTCTCAAGGACTGTGTAATATAGAGAGACTTAATTAGCATCCACAGCTGGGTAGAGGTGAAAAAAAAGCCTGAAGTGGTGCTTGCACACAGGGAAAGGCAAGAGGAACTAAGCCGTGATGTATTTGATTTGGCTGTAGCATCCACGTGTGCCTGCCCATTCAGAACATACAGTTTCACACTGCTCCCAGCTGACTCTTGCCTGGAGACACCGTGGGGGAGGCAGGATGGAGAAAGAGATTACTGCAGGGTTGAAGGCCATGCTCAGAAGATGTAGAATACAAGTCCAAAGCACGCAGATTTCATTAGCAGGCATAACGTGGGTAATAAAGTGGACTCCTCTGCTCTTCAAGGGTAGCTGTGCTGTCTGCAAAAGAAATCAGCTCTTAGCTGGTGAAGGAAGGAATCAGACAGCACAATGGATGGAGAGTGAGCACAGCAGCATGGTGTAGCAAAAAGCAGTTAAGCTAGTTTAAATAAATGAGCATGTTGTGCTTTCAGGGCATGTGGCAGCAGAGGATCCTGATCTTGTATTCTCCAGCAGGAAATTCTGCAGGAAGGCTTTCTTCTCTGCCATGGCATGCAACCAAGAGCAGTCTCTAGCACCACTGGCCAGGCTTGTAAAACACTGACTCCTTCCCTGCTTACTTTAACCCTGGCCTAGGCTCACTGGGGCAATGTGGATAGAACCAGTTCTCTCCTTTCACCTTCAGAATTACACCAGTAGCTCAGTTTGTCCCTCATGTACTGGGGAGCCCAGACTGGATGGTGTCTTCCAGTGCCTCCAACTTCCTTCTACACTTAGTGGATCTCTAGTTTAATTGGGATGAAATCTATTGGTTTGCTCTTTAGGGCTGTCCCTGCTCCTATGTTGGCAAGCCCAGGACAGGATGAAGTATTCCAGTGCCCAGCTTCCTTCTACACTTAGTGGATCTCTACTTTAACTGTGATGAAATCTATTGATTTGGTCTTTAGGGTTGTCTCTGCTCCTCATGTACTGGGGAGCCCAGGACTGAATGCAGTATTCCAGTGCCTCTTCCTTCTACACCTTGTGGATCCCTAGTTTAACTGTGATGAAATCTCTTTATTTGGTCTTTGGGGTTGGCCCTGCCCCTTATGTACTGGGGAGCCCAGGACTGGATGCAGTATTCCAGTGCCCCTGACTTCCTTCTACACTTTATGGATCTCTAATTTAACTGTGATGAAATCTCTTGATTTGGTCTTTAGGGTTGTCCCTGCTCCTATACTGGGAAGCCCAGGACTGGATGCAATATTCCAGTGCCTCTGACTTCCTTCTACACTTAGTGGATCTCTAGTTTAACTGGGATGAAATCTCTTGATTTGGTCTTCAGGATTGTCCCTGCTCCTCATGTACTGGAGAACCCAGGACAGGATGCAGTGTTCCAGTGCCTCTGACTTCCTTCTACACTTCATGAATCTCTAGTTTAACTGTGATGGAATCTGTTGGTTTGCTCTTTAGGGTTGTCCCTGCTCCTATATTGGCGAGCCCAGGACAGGATACAGTATTCCAGTGCCCAACTTCCTTCTACACTTAGTGGATCTCTAATTTAACTGTGATGAAATCTGTTGATCTGGTCTTTAGGGTTGTCCCTGTCCTTCATGTACTGGGGAGCCCAGGACTGGATGCAATATTCCAGTGCCTCTTGACATCCTTCTACACTTCATGGACCTCTAATTTAACTGTCATGAAATCTATTGATTTGGTCTTTAGAGTCGTCCCTGCCCAAACAAGCTACCAGTGGCACCTTCAGTGAACATAAAATAGTTCACTTTTAGGAACCTACAGTTCAGAGTGTGATTTGTAGAACACATCCATGAAGGAACATAATGGTTCTTAAACAAAATTCACTATGGCTACGTTTTTGGCAACTGAAATATTACACATGTGCTGTTTGGAATGAAAGTTTCCAGGTGTTGGCTGCATGGGAAAGAGTCTACTCCATGGTAATTTCCTTGTTTACCCAAATATTTAGAAATTCTAGAACAGAAGCAGAAGTAAACTGCAGATAACCTGAAGAAGCATGGTGACAAGCTCTGGAAATCCCTGCAGGAGCACAGAAGAAGGGAAGAGAAGCAAGCACATGCCAAAGGAGTGCCAGTGCTGACCATTCCCTTGGGTGATTTCAGCAGCTGCAGCTCCTGTTTTCTCCTGGTGCTTTGTTCTTTTAATGCAGTTGCCTGCTCTAGTGAGGGATAGGGCAGAGGACAGGGTTAAAGAAAGACAAGCAAGAGGAGTGTTAAGTATAAGTGTATCAGGGTCATACACTTTGTGTGCAGAGCCCTGTGCTTTGGCCACACTAACCCCATGCAGCTGCAGGCTGGAGGGTGAGTGGCTGGGGAGCAGCCTGGCAGAGAGGGACCTGGCAGTGCTGGGTGACAGCAGCTGGGCATGAGCCAGCAGTGTGCCCAGCTGGCACAGAAGGCCAGTGGCATCTTGGCCTGTATCAGGAGCAGTGTGGCCAGCAGCACCAGGGCTGTCACCCTGCCCTGTGCTGGCACTGGGCAGGCATCACCTTGAGCACTGTGTGCAGCTCTGGGCACTCACTGCAAGAGAGACATTGAGGGGCTGGAGTGGGGCCAGAGGAGAGCAGTGAGACTGGAGGGGGCTGGAGGGGAAGGCTGCTGAGGAGAGGCTGCTGAGGGAGCTGGGGGTGCTCAGCGTGGAGGAGAGGAGACTCAGGGAGGACCTTAGCACTCTCTACAGCTACCTGAAGGGAAGTTGTAGTCAGGTGGGGGTCAGGCTCTGCTCCCAGACAGCTTGTGCCAAGAGGAGAGGGCATGGCCTGAAGCTGTGCCAGGGGAGGTTTAGGTTGAATGTTAAGAAGCACTTCCTGATGGAAAGGGAAATTAGAAACTGGAGTGGACTGTCCAGGGAGGTGGTGGAGTTCCATCCCTGGAGGTGTATAAGGACAGATTGGATGTGGCACTCAGTGCCATGGTGTGGTTGGTGTGGTGGTGTCAGGTCATACATAGGCTGGACTTGATGATCTCAGAGGGGTGTCCTAGCCTCAATAATTCTGTGATTCTGTGATCAGGCAAAAGGACAGTTACAGAAGATCTGTAGGGGGGGAAAGGAGGAGCAGACAAGAGCTGATAGTCACAGAATCACGGAATGTCAAGGACTGGAAGGGACCTCCACAGCTCATCCAGTCCAACCTCCCTGCCAGAGCAGGATCACTTACAGCAGGTCACACAGGAACGCATCCAGACAGGTCTTGAATATCTCCAGAGAGGGAGACTCCACAACCCTCCTGGGCAGCCTGTGCCAGGGCTCTGTCACCCTCACAGGGGAAAATTCCACCTCATATTTTCATGGAACTTCCTATGCCTCAGCTTCCACCCAGTGCCCCTTGTCCTGTCATTGGGCATCACCCAGCAGAGCCTGGCTAGAGTATCAAGGTATGTTCTAATGTAGGATGAGAAGAAGTTGGAAAATTTTAGGTACCATACCCATGCTAATGTTGTGCTTCAGACCTGTGGTTTGCAGACTCCTCTCTGCAGACCTCTTGGGCCAAGTTCTACACAGTCATTCCTGGCTTTCTGCAGAGCTCTTGTGGCAAGTTCTCCACAGTCATTCCTGGCTTCCAGTTGGGATCTGGAGAGTGTACACTGGCTCTTTAGTAATTTTAAGGACGGAGGGTTTGGAACTGTTCTTTTTTAACAGCCATCCTTAGGGTACTAAAGAGCATTGTGAGGACTTTGACGAGCTAAGGAGTTTTGTGAGGCTGGAAGGGCAAGTTGTAAGGTTACAGAATGGGTTCTGTCCAAAGGAAAACCCAAAACCTTCTGGAAAAAAGTCAGGCAGGCCTGGAGCACAGCCCTGTGAGGAGAGGCTGAGGGAGCTGGGGGTGTGCAGCCTGCAGAAGAGGAGGCTCAGGGCAGAGCTCATTGCTGTCTGCAACTACCTGCAGGGAGGCTGTAGCCAGGTGGGGTTGGGCTCTTCTGCTAGGCAAGCAGCAACAGAACAAGGGGACACAGTCTCAAGCTGTGCCAGGGGAGGTCTAGGCTGGATGTTAGGAGGAAGTTGTTAGCAGAGAGAGTGATTGACATTGGAATGGGCTGCCCAGGGAGGTGGTGGAGTCACTGTGCCTGGAGGTGTTGAAGCAAAGCCTGGATGAGGCACTTAGTGCCATGGTCTGGTTGACTGTCTAGGGCTGGGTGCTGTGTTGGACTTGATGATGTTGGAGCTCTCTTCCAACCTGCTTGATTCTATGATTGTATGACTCTAAGAAGCCTACTGAGTTGTGCAGTCTTGTCCTGGGTTTGTTTTTTCCATTTCATTAACCTTCAGATGCATTTCATTCATCTTCATCTCCACATGCACGAAGAAGGTACCAGGCTATTTTTTAAGGCAAATCTGGAGCAGACATCCTGTCCTTACCACCACTACTTCTGCTTGCAGGTTCTGGAGCTTATGGACAAAAGCAGCCCTGACAAACTATTTGTCTGCACTGTTCATGTAGTTTCTCACAGGACACAGTGGTTAAAGCACTTTGTTGTTCCTACTTTTTACAGAGATGTAGAAATCTTTGCCCCAGGATCCAAGAAGTAACCTCATAAGGTGGGAGAGGATTGTATAACAGCACCATGACAAAGCAGTTCAAGGCTGCAGGATGTTGGAGTGGTTCCCCACAGCAAAGTAAACTGTATGGAAATCATGGCAGCAGACATGCTCTAGAAATTTCCATCTCTATAAGCATTTTTATCCAGAGATGAGCAACAGGAGAGAAATAGAATTTCCAGTTCTTTTTAAAGTTTGCAAGTGGAAATAGCTCACTTCCTCCTATCTAAGCAGGAGGTTTTTTTAGTCCCAGCTTTGACATGAAGAGAATCTGTAAAATATTATGGTATTTTATTCTATTAGGTGCCACATGTGCTGAACTGCTTGGAATTTTAATGTTTGAGAAGAATTTTCAGTGATATCCATCAGGAAATTAAATCCTTCTCTTCCAGAGAAGGTTTTTGCCTAAAGACAATATCACAGAATCAACCAGGTTGGAAGAGACCTCCAAACTCATCCAGTCCAACCTAGCACCCAGCCCTATCCAATCAACCAGACCATGACACTGAGTGCCCCATCCAGGCTTGGCTTCAACACCTCCAGGGACAGTGACTCCACCACCTCCCTGGGCAGCCCATTCCAATGCCGATCACTCTCTCTGACAACAACTTCCTCCTAACATCCAGCCTAGACCTCCCCTGCCACAACTTCACACTGTGTCTCCTTCTTCTGTTGCTGCTTGCCTGGGAGAGGAGACCAACCCCACCTGGCTACAGCCTCCCTTCAGATAGCTGCAGACAGCAATGAGCTCTGCCCTGAGCCTCCTCTGCTGCAGGCTGCACACCCCCAGCTCCCTCAGCCTCTCCTCACAGGGTTTGTGTTCCAGGCCCCTCCCCAGCAGTGATAAATGTGTAAACCAGTCTTAGCAGTGAAATTGGTTACTGACTTTGGTGATGTCAAACCAAGGCTTGTATGTCACAAACATGGACTCTAAGATGGAAGCAATAGTAGAAGGACATAGAGAATGCCCTTCTGGGTGAACTGACCCTATGTGATTGTCATCATCAGGATGCTGCAGAGGGTCACAGCATCATAGAATCAGTCAGGGTTGGGAGGGACCACAAGGATCAGTCAGTTCCAACCCCCTGCCATGGGCAGGGACACCCTACCCTAGAGCAGGCTGCACACAGCCTCATCCAGCCTGGCCTTAGACACCTCCAGCCATGGGACCTCAACCACCTCCCTGGGCAACCCATTCCAGCCTCTCACCGCTCTCATGCTGAACAGTTTCCTCCTCATGTCCAGTCTGAATCTCCCCACCTCCAGCTTTGCTCCATTCTCCCCAGTCCTGTCATCCAATGAGAAATTTTTGGTTTCCAGTTTACATCTCCCATTTCTTGCCCTGTCCCCTCCACCAAGAGCATGGCTTTGTTCTCTGTTTCCTTCTGCAAAGTAAAGAATCATAGAATCATAGAATCAACCAGGTTGGAAGGGACCTCTAAGCTCATCCAGTCCAGCCTAGCACCCAGCCCCATCCAGTCAACCAGACCATGGCACTAAGTGCCTGATCCAGGCTTTTCCTGAACACCTCCTCTTTTTCAGACTGAACCAGCC
Source organism: Pogoniulus pusillus (assembly GCF_015220805.1). NCBI lineage: Eukaryota > Metazoa > Chordata > Aves > Piciformes > Lybiidae > Pogoniulus > Pogoniulus pusillus. The sequence continues at coordinate 21,382,858 of NC_087278.1, forward strand.
CCATTTCTCTCAACCTCTTCTCCTGACTTCTGAATATTCACAGTAGGTTATTCTCCTTGAAGTTAAGCGACAGAAATACACCAACCTTCAATGCCACTTCACAATCTCATGTGAGGGGATACCGTGCTTTAAATGGAAAGATCTTTTTCTTGTTCTCTTCTTGTATTAGTTCCAACATTGGGGTTTTTTTCCATGCAGTGTAGCAAAACATTCTGCCTCTCTCTGGGAAGAGTTACTTTTTCTCTCAGGAAGCTTTACTACCTTCTGCTATACTTCTACTTACTGGTGTTGTTTTTTTTCCACAGACATGCTGTTATTTGTTACCAAAAACATTTCCAATGAGATGTGAAGTCATTTAAAATCAGTAGCAAAAAGTAAATGGTGAAGGAGCCAACTTTACATCTAATAAAATAATGAATTTGGAGAAAGTGCCTTTATCATAAACTGTTAGAGTGTAGCATGGTTCCAGCAGTGATTTATGGCTGATGAGTCAGACTTGGATTCAAAACTTGTTTGACAACACAGAGCAAACAATATAAAGACTTTGCCTGATTAAATTGCTTTCTTTCTCAAGCTCAATTTACTATTAGCTTTTGTTAAATTAATCCAACCTAAAATCAAATCCAGATTCAAAACCTGGACTTGCTCTACGATGACCCAAGTACAATCAAGTAGAAACTGCGTTCTCTAGCCTCGAGATGCTCATTAAAATCAGAGTTTTCAGTGAGAAACCAGGCGGTTATGAAGGGATTGAATCCACAGCTGGCATCTTTACAGCAAGCTTTAAGCTTCCTTTTAAGACACTGTAGTGTGTCTCTGACTATTTCCTAGGTCTAGCTGTGCATGATTTGCTGTTTACTATCTCTAGCACAGGTCTGGCTAAACTCTTTACTTTGTTAGCGTTGTCTTTTTAAGGGGGTGGAGGTTGTTTTGTTGTCAAAGGGGTTGGTTGGTGGGTTGTTTTTTTAATACAAGGGTTTGACAAAGCTAAAAATGAGGCTTTGTCTACTTTATGAGCTAGGAGCAGAGATTAGGTCTCTTCAGTTTGGAGCTACTCCAGGAATGAATGCCCAGTGCCAGTGGCACCCAGATAATTCAAAGCGAAGCAGCTGGCCCAGGGTTGGCAGTTCACTGTGCAGAGCCCTAGACCAGGATCTTTTCTAGTCCCCTTTAGGCTACTCTGAAGAGTGTTGTCTTTGTAAGCCCTGCTGGGTGTGTGGTTGGATGTTTTGCCTGGGTGGGTTTCTGTAGATGCTTGTGTGTTTGTAGGCGCTTAGGGACCTCATTTCAGGGTAGTATTTCAAAGGGATTCATCTCACTAACGCAGCCCTTTGCAGGCACAGTCATGCAGTGTATTGTAATGGTTGTTGCAGTTGCTTACCTCAAGGTATTCTATTCATTCTTCAACAATGTCTTTTGTGTTTTGTGCTTCAAGAGAGCTGTTGAGATGCTGGAACGTGGGACACAGTCTCAAGTTGTGCCAGGGGAGGTCTAGGCTGGGTGTTAGGAGGAAGTTGTTGTCAGAGCGAGTGATTGGCATTGGAATGGGCTGCCCAGGGAGGTGGTGGAGTCGCTGTGCCTGGAGGTGTTGAAGCAAAGCCTGGCTGAGACACTTAGTGCCATGGTGTGATGGTTTGGGTGTTCCCTGCCCCCTCACACTTTGGAAATCACCCAGACTAGACTCAGGCAGCTCTGAAAATATGAATGAAGCTTATATTTACAGCTCAGCAGAATATACAAGCAGATATTTACAGTACATGCGGTTATATACAGAAATAGACAAGGTAAAAGGTAATCCAGAAACACAACAGCCCTCCCAGAAACCTGAGTCCCCAGGAGGGGCTTCCAAGCACCCCTTCACCTTCCCCCTACCCCTCTCAACCTTACCCCAGTCCCAAGGAAGAATGGAGGTTCAGCCAGGGGGTTAGGAAGCAAAGTGAATTAGTCAAAGAAACAGCAGAGAGGAGTGAGGTTAGAGATGCAGCTCAGCCAGTTCCCCAGCAGAAGAGAAGTGAGTGCCTTATCTGTGTTTTGATTCTTATTTTATACATCTCAGCAAGCCAATGAGTGAGGCAGACATCAGCCTTGTTTTCCTTCCACAGCCTATAATCTAGTTCTTCTCACCAAAACATTCTAGCTAGCTTCAAACTGGCACACATGGTGCAGTGCTGGGTGGCAGTCTAGTTGACTGGATAGGGCTGGGTGCTAGGTTGGACTGGATGAGCTTGGAGGTCTCTACCAACCTGCTTGGTTCTATGATAAGTTGAGGAGAACCTAAGAAAGTTGGTTTCTGTTTTGTGAATTCTTTGCTTGACTCTGTACAGAGTTTTTAATTCTATGCATCTTTTCTTTTCTCACCTTTTCTTCCAAATGACTTCTTTATTCATTTTTTAACTTTGCATTGTCAGTAGGTTTGCTGACAATATGGAACTGGGAGGCTTGGCTGAGACACCTGAAGGCTGTGCAGCCATTCAGTGAGACTTGGACAGACTGAGTGCTGGGCAGAGAGGAACCTAATGAGGTTCAACAAGGACAAGTGCAGAGTTGTGCACCTGGGAAGGAACAATAAACTGCACCAGGACAGGCTGGGAGGTGATCTGCTGGAGAGCAACCCTGTGGAGAAGGACCTGAGAGTGCTGATGGGCAGCAAGTTCTGCATGGCATAGCAATGTGCCCTGGTGGCCAAGAAGGCCAATGGGGTACTGGGCTGCATTAAGAGGAGTGTGTCCAGCAGATGGAGGGAGGTTCTCCTCCCCCTCTAGTCTGCCCAAGTGAGGCCCCACCTGGTATATTGCATCCAGTTCTAGGCTCCCCAGTTCAAGAAGGACAGGGATCTGCTGGAGAGAGTCCAAGGGAGGGCTACTAGGAAACTGAAGGGGCTGAGCACTGCCTGATGAGGAGAGGCTGAGAGCCCTGGGGCTGATTAGTCTAGAGAGGAGAAGGCTGAGAGGGAATCTGAGCAATGTCTATCAAGAGCTGAGGGCTGGGGGTCAGGAAGCAAGGGACAGGGACAGCCTCTGCTCACCTGTGCCCTGTCATAGGACAAGGAGCAAGGGGTGGAAACTGCAGCACAGTGAGTTCCAGCTCAACATGAGAAAGACCTTCTTGAGTGGAAGGGTCCCAGAGCCCTGGCACAGGCTGCCCAGGGGGGTTGTGGAATCTTCCTCTCTGGAAACATTCAGAACCTACCTGGATGTGTTCCTGTGTGATCTGCTCTAGGTAATCCTGCTGTGGCAAGGGGGTTGGACTGGATGAGCTTTTGGGGTCCCTTCCAGCCTCTGACATTCTGTGGTTCTGTGATTCCACTAAGTCAGATGAAGTGCTTAAGTGCAAGACTGATTTAGCCTGGAAGTGGTGGAAATGTGTGTGACAGTTTCTAGCAATTCTTTACAGTAATACCTACTAATGTCATTCTTCTTTTTTCTAGTTAGGGGTTATGGATATCCAGGATACCATAAATGCCCTATTCCTTTTAGTTCCTACATTCACATTAGAGGGTAGACTGAGATTTTGTTTATTATTCTATTTGTTTACAGACTCAGAACCGTATGAAGCTGATGGCTGACAACTATGAGGATGATCACCTCAAATCCTCATCCCACTCCAACCAAACCAACCACAAGCCCTCCCCTGACCAGGTAATATGCCTCTCTTTTTCACTTACAAGTCATGTTTGCTCTGGTGGCTGATCATTTGGAGCTGTATGTCATTTTCCCTGACTTGCATGCATTACCTTGGAACAAAACCAGCATTCCAGAGTGTAGCTATAAACCAGAAATGGATGTTGCTGTTGTGTTGGCTTCCTACAATACTCCTGAAAGGTGTATTCACACAAGTGCTGCTACCAAACTGGTTTTAAGTGGGTGGAAAAGAGGGGACAGGCAATGAAAGGCAAGAGAGAAATGTTAGTCTCTTAAAATACAAGGCTGGAGTCCTGCCTGGAGTGTTCAGGTTTAGTGCCTGAGCGTATGGAGCGTCCAGGACTGTTTCTTGCCTTCAGTAGCAGGAAATCATGCTCCAAGATCAGCTTTCTGATCTATGGATTGCATATGAGCAGTTCCCTTCATTTCCCATGAGGAAGCCCCAGCCCCTGTGCCAAACGAGCAGAGACTGCTCCCTCACAAACTCAATGGGCCGTGAAGCGAAGGGAAATCAATTTGCCAGCTCCACGGCAGCGAGGAGCCTCCTGTGGCATCTGCAAAGCACAGCCATGCGCCTGAGGACTATCAGACAGATTACCTATCCCTTGGGTAGCACTGCAAATGCCAACCTAATTGAGCATGCCACGTGGTAACCTCATCCATTCCAGTTTAATTAAAACATTACTGATGGTTAATCACTGCCTTGACAAAGGGAAGGAACGTTTGGAGCTCCTCTTTGCCCTCTGGTCCATCTAGAAACTGTTGAAATCAGCAGGAAGACCCTTAAGCACCAACCCAGCAAGATGCAGAGTGAGGTATATGTAGGAAATGGCAAAAAACAGTTGCATAATCATCTTGCAAAACCCAAACCTTTAAAGGTCTCTTACTGTCTGTGCCAGAAAACAATAAGGAGCAGAGGAATGAATGGCAAAATTCTCATTTTCAAAGCAAATTCTTTCAGCCTCTTGTTTTATTACCCTGCTCTAGGTGATAAACAGCTGTAAATTGGCTGGCTTGAATTTTCTGCCTTGTGTTGGTCTTGCCTTCTTTGGGAGAGCACAGTTGTTAATAACTGCTAACTGAATGGTGGCTTCCCTGATCTTAACTTGGAGGTCAGCACAGAAAGACTGTGGAGAAACAAAGCCATTCCCAGAATGGGGCTGTAGGTCATGGCTGCAAGTGAAGGCAGATTAAATGAATTATAAATGAATTCTGAAATTCTAAACTGTAAAGGAAAGAGAAAAGTTAAACATTTGAGGAAGTTCTTGCAACCATCTTGCAGGGAATAGATAATGTGGGAAATGGCAAAACCCAATTAGATAATCACCTTGCAACAAACAGACCTTTAGAAGTGTCTTTTACTGTCTGTGCCAGAAAACAGTAAGGAGCAGAGGAATGAATGGCAAAATTCTCACTTTCAAAGCAAGTTCTTTCAGCCTCTTGTTTTGTTACCCTGCTCTAGGTGATAAACAAAGAACTGTACATTGACTGGCTTGAATTTTCTGCCTCCTGTTGGTCTTGCCTTCTTTGGGAGAGCACAGTTGTTAATAACTGCTAACTGAATGGTGGCTTCCCTGATCTTAACTTGGAGGTCATCACTTGTTTCAGCACAGAAAGACTGTGGAGAAACAAAGCCATTCCCAGAATGGGGCTGTAGGTCATGGCTGCAAGTGAAGGCAGATTAAATGAATTATAAATGAATTCTGAAATTCTAAACTGTAAAGGAAAGAGAAAAGTTAAAGATTTGAGGAAGTTCTTGCAACCATCTTGCAGGGAATAGGTAATGTAGGAAATGGCAAAACCCAATTAGATAATCACCTTGCAACAAACAGACCTTTAGAAGTGTCTTTTACTGTCTGTGCCAGAAAACAGTAAGGAGCAGAGGAATGAATGGCAAAATTCTCACTTTCAAAGCAAGTTCTTTCAGCCTCTTGTTTTGTTACCCTGCTCTAGGTGATAAACAAAGAACTGTACATTGACTGGCTTGAATTTTCTGCCTCCTGTTGGTCTTGCCTTCTTTGGGAGAGCACAGTTGTTAATAACTGCTAACTGAATGGTGTCTTCCCTGATCTTAACTTGGAGGTCATCACTTGTTTCAGCACAGAAAGACTGTGGAGAAACAAAGCCATTCCCAGAATGGGGCTGTAGGTCAGGGCTGCAAGTGAAGGCAGATTGAATGAATTATAAATGAATTCTGAAATTCTAAACTGTAAAGGAAAGAGAAAAGTTAAAGATTTGAGGAAGTTCTTGCAACCATCTTGCAGGGAAGGGTAAGAGAGAGGAGGGGTGGGTGAAGAGTGCATTTTCCCTTTGCTTAGGAGCGTTTTAGAAGCTGATGAAGCCTCCAAGAGAGCAAAGGAGGCTGCACCTCAGGGTGGTTCAGAGCATTGCATAAGTAGTTAAACACTTTGTACTACTATTTGTACTGACATATGTGCTTTAAATACTAACCAACTCTTTCTTTCATTCCCATGCTGCCCTGGTGCTTTTCTCCCATTGCCGCCTCTGCTCCGCTAGGACGAGGAGGAGGGCATTTGGGCATAACCAGTCAGATGCTCTTAGCTCAGCCATTTTGTTCAGAACGGTGAGAATCAACTCTCCTTGCCAGCAGGAAGGTTCCTGGTGGTCACTCTCCCCCTCTCCCTCCCATGTGCTTTGTGACACCTACCCTGCTCCCTCCTGCTTGCTCCTGTAGCCGCTGCATGGGGATGTTTCTTGTGTGTTTCTGTGGAGTTGGTGATTTTCTCCTTCTAACCATCCTGTCTTGGGTTCATGATGTTGTGGGGAGAGCTTTTGCAGGGCATGTCACTGAGTTTCTAAGCAAAGCAAATTCTTAATGTATGCGAGAGAACAGGAAATGTCTCTCATATCATTTATCATTGACTTTGTGGAGGAAATGTCCTTCTCGGGACACCTTCCAGCACCTCAACATCTCTCTTGAACTGAGGACCCAGAACTGGACACAGCACTCAAGGTGTGGCCTGAGCAGTGCTGAGTGCAGGGGCAGAATAACCTCCCTTGTCCTACTGGCCACACTGTTCCTGATCCAGGCCAGGATGCCATTGGCTCTCCTGCCCACCTGGGCACTTTTTGACTTTGCAAGTCAACTGTCTGAAAAATGTAATCCAACTCTGACAGCATCAAACTTGACTTTTGTGCCTTGGGATTTAAGCAGAGAAAAATCTCTTTGGTAGGCAAATTGATGAAGAGCTTCATTAATTTACACTTGCTGTTGATGTCACATTCCCTTTGAATCACTGCTCTTGCAATGGGTGTGTGTTAGCATATGGTGTGCAAAGTTTGGGAGAGAATGCTTGTAAAGATCTGCTGAAGCTCAGGAATGAAACAGGTAAGTAAATGTTGAAAAGGAAGAAGACACTGTAAAGGTAGGGATAATTCTGATTGTCACTCTAGAGCAACTGTGGAGGTTGTGTAGAAAACACTAACAGGAAGATTTCTCTTTTCCTCTCTCATCTGGTGATACATTTGGGAATGCAGCTGTGCTAGGAGTAGGGTTTCTCTTAGTGGACTGAATTAATGGGTGGTTCCCATTAAACACAGCATATCTCTCCACTTTGTACTCCAAACATATTCCTCAGGAAAGAATAGCCTAAAAATAATAAGTCAACCAGCATCCCTGCCTTCCAGGCATCTCCTCTGAGAAACACCTGAGCATCAAGGTTGTCTTGGATACACCACCAGGGAAGGCATAAAGGTGATTGAGGACTCCCAAGCCAGTCACTCCCAGCAAAGTCCATGTTTTTACCATGCTATCCCTGGTCCGTTAAAAAGAAGTCAGTACTCCTTTCCTTAAAGCCAAGATGTTGCAAGTCACAGAGTCCCTAACCTGCAGGCATTAAGTTGAGTGTATGCACTACAATGATGAAGAAGTGGCTAATGGCATAGGACTAGGTGATAACTTTGGATTTAAGGGGCTGAGGATGTAATCACCTTTGTTGTGTACAGAAGATAAAACAGAGACCAAATATGTGCAGCACCAAAATGCATTATTTCTATAGGATAGAATAGAATAGAATAGAATCAACCAGGTTGGACAAGACCTCCAAGCTCATCCAGTCCAACCTAGCACCCAGCCCTATCCAATCAACTAGACCATAGCACTGAGTGCCCCAGCCAGGCTTTGCTTGAACACCTCCAGGGACGGAGACTCCACCACCTCCCTGGGCAGCCCATTCCAATGCCAATCACTCTCTCTGTGAAGAACTTCCTCCTAACATCCAGCCTAAACTTCCCCCAGCACAACTCGAGACTGTGTCCCCTTGTTCTATTGCTGGTTGCCTGGGAGAAGAGACCAACCCCACTTGGCTACAGCCTCCCTTCAGGTAGCTGTAGACAGCAATTAGCTCACCCCTGATTCTTCTCTAGGCTGCACACCCCCAGCTCCCTCAGCCTCTCCTCATAGGGTTTATGTTCCAGGCCCCTCACCAGCTTTGTTGCCCTTCTCTGGACACCTTCCAGCACCTCAACATCTCTCTTGAATTGAGGGGCCCAGAACTGGACACAGAACTCAAGGTGTGAGACACAGTACTCAAGGTGTGGCACCCAGCCCTATCTAGTCAACTTGACCAATTCCTCATCCAGGCTTTTCTTGAACACCTCCAGGGCTAGGGACTCCACCACCTGGGCAGCCCATTCCAATGCCAATCACTTTCTCTGGCAACAACTTCCTCCTAACATCCAGCCTAGACCTTCCCTGGCACAACTTCAGACTGTGTTCCCTTGTACTATTTCTGGTTGCCTGGCAGATGAGATCAACCCCACCTTGCTACAGCCTCCATCAGGTAGTTGTAGCCAGCAATGAGGTCTGCCCTGAGCCTCCTCTTCTCCATGCTAAACATCCCTATCTCCCTTAGCCTCTCCTCATAGGGTTTGCCCAGTAAGTACTGTTGGACTGGGATGGGCCAGGCTAAAGAATAGTGATGTCCTTAAAATCATCTCATCTTCTCTTGGTCCTTTCTCTGTTTCTGGGAACAGTTCTATTGTTAGCATGGCTTTAAAAAAATAATAAGACCAAACCAAAAAAAGATTCTATTATTTTGTTGTCTTAATAAATATTTTCTGTTTGAAGGATATATCCTCTGCCCAAGAATGTTGTAGCTACGAGCACAAAAGAACTGCTCTTGATCCACTGTTCATCTTCTTTCTGATCCCAGGATGATAAGAGTAGGACTTCCAGATGGCATTCTGTAATCTGCAGCTCTGGGATGAATTAAGCAGTCGCAGCAGAGGTGTAACTGGATTGTATCACTGTCTTCCTATTATTCTTGCAGATCAAAGAAGAGCACCAGTAGATATTTATATGCTAAAGCATTCAAAACAGATGGCTGCTTTCTTTTGGGGAGATTTGTGCTTTTCAGCAAAACAACTGCACAAAGGCCATTATTCATTTCTACCAAACAAGATCAAGCCAGGAGCATGGAATCACAGAATTAACCAGGCTGGAAAAGACCCCTGAGATCATCAAGTCCAACTTAGAATCAAAGAATCAGTCAGGGTTGGAAGGGACCACAAGGACTAACCCTTCTAATTAACCAACCCATGACCACATCCAGCCTCCTCTTAAACACCTCCAGAGATGGGGACTCCACCACCTCCCTGGGCAGCCCGTTCCAATGCCAATCACTCTTGCTGTGAAGAACTTTCTCTTTTGATTTGCAGATGAATATGATATTCTATGAGTGGCTTGATCTTTGTAGCAAGTAGGATTTCTGTTCTCAGATAGTTTTGTTTATGGCCACTTCCAGGAGGGCTGATGCTTACACTTCGTGTTGTAGCCTGTATCTCCCAGTTACTCTGCCGTTTGGGTTTCTCACCTCACTCATCCACACCCCAGACTGCAATCATACAAAGTCAAAAGCTTCTGCAAAGCATGAACATGCTGTTGGTGACATGAAAGAGGAGACCTAAGCCCCAGCATATATATAGACAGGATAGAGACAGAAGAGGAATAGCTGCACCCCAACTGGGGATGTTGCTGCCAGCGCCTTTTAGTTGTGAGTTGGAAGGAAAGAAACTGAGGGAAGGGAAAGATGAACATTAGAGTAGAGAAAGAATCAAGAGCAAACCTGCTTTCCAACATACTAACTATGAACATACACTCCAGAGAACTGTTACAAAGATCAAAACTGCTAAAGGCTTGTGGCCAGTCTAGATGCTGTATTGTCCTGACTGTTAAAGTTCATTGATGGAAATGTCAGGATTTACTCAGAGTAGGCTCACCACTGGCAGTGCATCTGTGTCTCCTTGTTTAATCAACATACAGATAAGAATTACTGTATATGGAGTTATATATCTGTGTAGGTGACAGCCAGTGGCATCCTGGCCTGCATCAGGAACAGTGTGGCCAGCAGGACAAGGGAGGTTCTTCTGCCCCTGGATTCAGCACTGCTCAGGCCACACCTTGAGTGCTGTGTCCAGTTCTGGGCTCCTCAATTCCAGAGAGATGTTGAGGTGCTGGAAGGTGCCCAGAGAAAGGCAGTGAAGCTGGTGAAAGGCCTGGAGTACAGCCCTGTGAGGAGAGACTGAGGGAGCTGGGGGTGTGCAGCCTGCAGAAGAGGAGGCTCAGGGCAGACCTCATTGCTGTCTACAGCTACCTGAAGGGAGGCTGTAGCCAGGTGGGATTGGTCTCTTCTGCCAGGCAAGCAGCAACAGAACAAAGGGACACAGTCTCAAGTTGTGCCAGGGAAGGTCTAGGCTGGATGTTAGGATGAAGTTGTTGTCAGAGAGAGTGATTGGCATTGGAATGGGCTGCCCAGGGAGGTGGTGGAGTTGCTGTGCCTGGAGGTGTTGAAGCAAAGCCTGGATGAGGCACTTAGTGCCATGGTCTGGTTGATTGTCTAGGGCTGGGTGCTAGGTTGGACTGGATGATCTTGAAGGTCTCTTCCAACCTGCTTGATTCTATGGTTCTATTCTATGATTCCCTATACCTCTTTGTAACTCCTCTGCCTCAAACACCTTTTATTTATCATGAAAGTTTTCTCTTTTAACTTCCAAATCAAAGTGAGACCATTTTTTTGGGTGTGTTTTACCCTGTCCTCTCTACATCTAATTCCTTTTCTTTGAAAAAGAGGGGGAAGGAGAGGGAAAGGCATCTTCTAAATTGTTATTGGTTCTATTAACTATATTTGAATCTCTGGGAAGTTTAAATTAGAACCAAGACCAATTGTTAAGCATTTGTTAAGCAGAAAAATGCCTTTTGAGCTACTCACTGATTTTCAGAGCTTTAGGAATTGCTGACTCTACCAGCCCTCTGCAATTCTTTGCTTCACTTACATTATAGAATCAGTCAGGGTTGGAAGGGACCACAAGGATCAGCCAGTTCCAACCCCCCTGCCATGCCCAGGTACACCCTACCCTAGAGCAGGCTGCCCAGAGCCTCATCCAGCCTGGCCTTAAACACCTCCAGCCATGGGGCCTCAACCATCTCCCTGGGCAACCCATTCCAGCCTCTCACCACTCTCATGCTGAACAACTTCCTCCTCACCTCCAGCTTGAACCTCCCCACCTCCAGCTTTGCTCCATTCCTTAGTCCTGTCACTTAGATTCTTTTTTTTCAAGCAGAAAGAACTAATGACAAATCTACTTTCCCTGGTTCTTATTGCTGGGTTTTATCTGGCCTGGCTTTTTCCCAAGGTGAGGAAGGGTGAACTCTGGAAATCATTAATCCATGGGATTTGTTCATGGTGTATAAAAATATCAGGAAGAATTTGCTGTCTGAAACTGAGTTCCTAATTGATTCTGTCAGAAACCACCCCAGTAAGACAGCTCTGTCAAAATAGGCAGAGTCTCTTTCAGCTCCTCACACGTGTTGTTTTGTTCTGTGAGGAGAAAATAATGAAGGTTATGTTTAAATCCTTTTTTCCCCCCCTTCTTCTTCTTGCATTTAAACCAAATCTAAAGAAACTTCAGCCTGTCTCTGAGCTTTTTTGTCTTGTGGTCTTCTGAAGAAACCAAGCATCTCCATGCAGCAATGAACTGAGCTGAACTGAACTGAGGTCAGACAAAGCCTTTTGGAGAGCTTTTTTTCTTCTGTTTCCATTTAAAATAACGAAGGGAAGACATCAGCAATAAATTGTTCTGAATTTGGGAAAGCTTTGCACTTTCTGAGCCAAATTTGTGCCTCATAAAACTCTGCTGCCTTCCATGGCTACGAGACGACTGGAGCTGAACCCTTGCGTTCGGTGCCAAGCGAACACAAACGGTTCTGAGCAAGAAGTCATAATTCAGTTTGCCATGCAAATGCTTCCAGCCTCTTATCATTTGGTATCTTAGTTTATTTCCATATCTCCCAATATTAGAGATTTTGCTGCATAGGCAAAATTTGCTCATCTGGTAATGTCTATAATAAAACCCAGATACAGAGAGGCATCTGAGGACCTACTCTGATCCACTCCAGCTTTTATTAGGTTTGTCAGGTCCTCCATGGAATAATTGCTCCCTGACAAACATAATATATTTACCCAGACTTTAAGCTTCCCTTCTCTTGTGTAGTGGTAGCCCAGGAGGTAGATTTGTGTTGGGTAGCTTAGCTGCATCTGTGTGTAACCAAGTGTCAGAGTGATTTCCCATGCTCAGGTGAGGATTGTGATTGAGAGCAGGTAAAGGGCTGCCTCTGTTAACTTGTTTTCAAAGCTGAAGTTTTGAGGAGGCCTTTGGTATGGTTTTCAGGTTTAGGTCATTGTGGTTTTCTCTAAAGTCCTTTTTTTGTGCCTTTGCAGAATCTGGAAAGGACACTCAAGGTCCATAGAATCATAGGATGGTCTAGGTTCATCCAGCTCCAACCCCCTGCTGTAGGCAGAGACATCTCCCACTAAGCAGGGTGCTCAGACCAGCAAGCTAGAGCATTTCTCAAACTGGTTGATCCTTTGGAGCTTTCAGGTTCTCTCAGTGCTTCTTTGTAACACCTTTGGTATGAAAGCTGTGACATTTCGACCTCGTGTTACATCCTTTGACCCAGACTATCTGCCAGGTTTAGTTGATTTTCTTCTTTCTAATAGCTGTTCTCCTAGAGATGTTCTTAACTGTTTACAGATCAGCTGAGAGAAGCCTGCTTGAATTAAAGACCACATAGAATCATAGAACCAATCAAGGTTGGAAGGGACCTGAAGGATCATCTAGTTCCAACCTCCCTGCCGTGGGCAGGGACACCTCACACTAGATGAGGCTGGCCACAGCCTCATTCAACCTGGCATTAAACACAGACAACCAGCAACAGAACAAGGGGACACAGTGTGAAGTTGTGTCAGAGGAGGTCTAGGCTGGATGTTAGGAGGAAGTTGTTGGCAGAGAGAGTGATTGGTATTGGAATGGGCTGCCCAGGGAGGTGGTGTAGTCTCTGTGCCTGGAGGTGTTGAAGCAAAGCCTGGCTGGGGCACTTAGTGCCATGGTCTGGTTGATTGGCCAGGGCTGGGTGCTGTGTTGGACTGGCTGAGCTTGGAGGTCTCTTCCAACCTGCTTGATTCTATAAATCTGTGACCTCCAGGAACAAGACTTCCACCACCTCCCTGGGCAACCCATTCCAGGCTCTCACCACCCTCATGGTGAAGAACTTCTTCTTATCACCCAGGCTGAATGTACTCATTTCTAGCATTGTTCCATTCCCCCCAGTCCTGTTTCTACCTGACACCCTAAAAAGTCCCTCCCCAGCTTTCTTGTATCCCACTTAAGATGCTGAAAGGCCACAATAAGGTCACCTGGGAGCCTTCTCCTCTCCAAATTGAACAGCCCCAACTGCCTCAGTCTCTCCTGATAGCAGGGCAGCTCCAGCCCTGCATCGCATTCTGTAGCGGCTACACAGCATATGTGCGAGCAGGGTAGTGAAGCTGTCAGAGTATGTCATGCCACTGCTAACTCTGTGTAGTGCTTTGTATTGCTCTTGCTGTGGCAAGAGGATGCTGGGTTTGCTTGCCCAGAGAAGTCATAAGCCTGTATCTGTAGGAAGAAGATGACTGCTGTGGGTCCATGATCAGCTTGCCTGTCGATTTGTGATTCTGATGAGTGAGGCACTTTGTGTAAGGAGGTAACTTAGGGCTGGACTGGATTATCTTGGAGGTCTCTTCCAACCTGTTTGATTCTGTGAGTCTAACTAGCTGGAAGAGCAGACAAAGTTTGAGGTGGGCATATAAAGCTTCATTCAAGGTGGGAGCTGCAGAGATATTGCCAAGTAGTAATTTAGAAGGTGTTCTCTGAAATTAATTGAGCTAATTACTCGGTTCTGCAAAAGAAGAGTGGCTGCTTCCTTTCAGAGAGGAAAGGACTGCCAGCAGGAAGAAAGGCAGCCAGGTCTTTGGCCCTTCTGCCCGCAGAACCTGTCATTTAAAGGCAGTGGTTGTGATGAGTGAGTCTTAACTACACACGGATTAAAGCCACGCTGGGCTCTGCAGACATCTATGGATAGTCGAGGGTGACGTTTGCCTGGGATGAACACTGCTGCCCTTACAGCATCCACTGGCTGCTGTTCTCTCTCCTGTACCCACATGTGTGGGCTTGCATGTTTACATTAGACACTGCTCAAACTCTTCCCCACCACAGGCTCTCTGTGGGAGAAGCATTCATCTTTCACAGTAACAGTAACCAACTATTTAGATAGGTCTCTCCAAACCCATTCAGCAACAAGTATCTTTTCTTATCTATATATATGCATTTAAATGCAGCAGTACTGACTGTGGCAAAGAAGCTCCCTGAGAAGAGTGAGGTGGCAGGCAGCAGGCATTTCTTTATTGACCTCAACACCAGACACCTAAAGGATCTCTCCACCTCTGAGTGTACCCAAGCCAGTCAAATTCTTCTAAGAAATGATTAGCATATTCCTATGAGTTCTAGGAATTCATTCCACGTGTAAATCTCCTGCAGGCATGCTCGTTGTGCACTGCAGGGCTCCTCTGGGGGTCCTTTGGGGTCTTCATCTCCCCCTGCAGTTGAACTTCCTCATGCATGTCCTCTAGGCTGCCTGATAACAGCTGAGGAGGCAAGCTGGCCAGAGGCAGCCCAAACCAGCTCACTCTTCTTTCTCAAGCCCACAGCTGCAGTTTCTTACTAGTACTCATTAATACACACTAATGAGTGTCAGTTCCTACAATATTCTGTAAGGACTGCATTCTCCAGCACAAATGGATGCATTCTATCAGGGTTATATATTCCTTGTGTTCAGTTCTGGGCCACTGACACTAGGAAAGACATTGAGGGGCTGGGGCATGTGCAGAGAAGGGCAAGGAGGCTTTTCCAACCTGAGTGTTTCTGTGACTCTGTAGTTTGCAGAAATACAGATTTTGGCTCATGACTTAGGGGAAAAAAACATCCCCTGAGTTTCTGCATTCTATTTCTATGTTATTAGTGGAGAAAAGATTGCTAAACTCTGGCATTTGTGTGTGTGTGCTTCCAGTGAAGCATTCCACTCACATTAAAAGGGGATGAGTGTTGTGTTCAGCTCTGTGCCACTCACTCCAGGAAGGACATTGAGGGGCTGGAGCATGTCCAGAGGAGGGCAAGGAGGCTGGAGAAGGGTCTGGAGCACCTGGGCTATGAGGAGAGGCTGAGGGAGCTGGGGGTGTGCAGGCTGGAGAAGAGGAGGCTGAGGGCAGAGCTCATTGCTCTCTACAGCTCCCTGAAGGGAGGTTGGAGTGAGGAGGGGGCAGCCTCTGCTGCTTGGTGGCAAGGGACGGGAGCAGAGGAAATGGTTCCAAGCTGCAGCAAGGGAAGCTCAGGCTAGATGCTAGGAAATATTCCTTCCCAGAGAGGGTTCTCAGCCCTTGGAATGTTCTGCCCAGGGCAGTGCTGGAGTCTCCATCCGTGGAGGTGTTTCAGCAGCCTGTGGAGCTGGTGCTTAGGGACATGGCTTGGTGTTGGCCCTGCAGTGCTGGGTTTAAGGTTGGACTGGATGAGCTTGGAGGTCTCTTCCAACTGGATGTTTGCTGTGATTCTGTAAATATTCCTATGTTAGTTGTGATATCAGCAGAAACTCCAGAGTGGCTGAGAGCAGCCAGGCAGAAAGAGACCTGGGGGTACTGGTAGATAGTAGCTGAAGATGAGCCAGCAGTGTGCCCAGGTGGCCAAGAGAGCCAATGGCATCCTGGGCTGGCTCAGGAGCAGTGTGGCCAGCAGGACAAGGGAGGTTATTCTGCCCCTGGACTCAGCACTGGTCAGGCCACACCTTGAGTGCTGTGTCCAGTTCTGGGCTCCTCAATTCAAGAGAGAAGTTGCAGTACTGGAAGGTGTCCACAGGAGGGCGCCAAAGCTGGTGAGGGGCCTGGAGCACAGCCCTGTGAGGAGAGGCTGAGGGAGCTGGGGGTGTGCAGCCTGCAGAAGAGGAGGCTCAGGGCAGACCTCATTGCTGTCTACAACTCCCTGAAGGGAGGCTGTAGCCAGGTGGGGTTGGGCTCTGCTGCCAGGCAAGCAGCAACAGAAGAAGGGGACACAGTGTGAAGCTGTGGCAGGGGAGGTCTGGGCTGGATGTTCTGAGGAAGTTGTTGTCAGAGAGAGTGATTGGCATTGGAATGGGCTGCCCAGGGAGGTGGTGGAGTTGCTGTGCCTGGAAGTGTTGAAGCAAAGCCTGGCTGAGGCACTTAGTGCCATGGTCTGGTTGACTGGCCAGGGCTGGGTGCTAGGTTGGACTTGATGAGCTTGGAGGTCTCTTCCAACCTGGTTGATTCTATGATTCTATGACAAAAAAAACTTAAAGAGTTACTCCTGTTTCTGTGATTCTGTGACTTCAGCTGAGCACTCCAAGCACCAGCAAGCTTCCCATGCAGTACTGAAGAAGCAACTCTTTTTTTATTGCACCAGTGACTTGAAAGAGTGCAACTAGATTCATGTTTGCCATGCCAAGATTAAAGAAACCAACCTGTGAGCTCTCAAACTATCTGAACCTGTCGCTTCCAAGTTGCATTTGTTTTGGAATACATTCCCACATTCCTTTATCAGTTGGCAGAGATGGTTTGGGGTCGTAGCAGGCATTTGTCAGGCATTTCTTGTCTCTGCTTCAGAGTTGTAGTGATTGCCTTTTTTAGTGAAACACCTTGTCGGCCTCAGCTGGCCATTAACAGTATTCTGACCCTGGGGGTACATTAAGCAGACTTCATTCCATGCATTGATGAGGATGGCCTAAACCTCTCAGGGCAATTAATGAAGCAGGGCTGCTTTAGAAAGTGCTCCTGGGTTTGGTCTGTTTCCCCACTGCTTTCCTAGACAGCTCTGCAGCTCTGAAGTGATCCTGAGAAGGGGCTGTGCTTTGTGGGTCCAGCACTGCCCTGCCTTTCCACTTAGCAAATGCTCTTCCACCCTCTTGAGATAAGGCAGCGCTGGCTGTGCGGCGTGGGGAGCGCAGTGCCCCCTGCTAAGTGCCTGGTTTAGGTTCCATATGGCAGAAGGCAGACAAAGGCATTCCCCACTTGGCTGGCAGGCTCTAATGGATCCCAGGTGAGGGCAATGATTGCTCTGCTGAGGGCTTTGGGAGGGTTGCTAGTTAAGAACTTTCACACGCTTCATTTTGCCTGCTTCCAGCTGCAGGGAAGGGGGAAGGGGACAGGAGGGAATGTGCTTTGGAAGGGCAACTGTCCCTGAGAAAGCAAATTCATGGAATTACAGAATCAGTCAAGTTTGGAAGGGACCACAAGGATCATCTAATTCCAACCCCCTTGCCAGGAGCAGGGACATCCTACCCTAGAGCAGGCTGCCCACAGCCTCATCCAGCCTGGCCTTAAACACCTTCAGCCATGAGGCCTCAACCACCTCCCTGAGCAACCCATGCCAGCCTCTCACCACTCTCATGCTCAACAACTTCCTCCTCGCATCCTGCCTGACTCTCCCCACCTCCAGCTTTGCTCCATTCCTCCCAGTCCTGTCACTCCCTGAGAGCCTGGAAAGTCCTTCCCCAGCTTTTTGTAGGCTCCCTTCAGATCCGGGAAGGCTGAAATAAGGTCACCTGGGAGCCTCCTCTTCTCCAGCCTGCACAGCCCCAACTCTTTCAGTCTGTGCTCACAGCAGAGCTGCTTCAGCCCTCTGAGCATCCTCGTGGCCCTGCTCTGGACACACTCCAGCATCTCCACATCCCTCTTGCAATATGGGCTCCAGAACTGGGTGCAGTACTCCAGGTGGGGTCTCAGCAGAGCAGAGTAGAGGAGGAGAATCACCTCCCTCAACTGTTTTGTTAAAGTCTTCCAAAATATGGTTTTAAAGATGTGATATTCCATTATTATCCTCTGTGGGCAAACCAAATAGTAGAATCATAGAATCAGCTGGGTCGGAAGAGACCTCCAAGCTCATCCAGTCCAGCCTAGCACCCAGCCCTGGCCAGTCAACCAGACCATGGCACTAAGTGCCTCATCCAAGCTTTGCTTGAACACCTCCAGGGATGGTGACTCCACCACCTCCCTGGGCAGCCCATTCCAATGCCAATCACTCTCTCTGACAACAACTTCCTCCCAACATCCAGCCTAGACCTCCCCTGGCACAACTTGACACTGTGTCCCCTGGTTCTGCTGCTGGTTGCCTGGCAGAAGAGACCAACCCCACCTGGCTACAGCCTCCCTTCAGGTAGTTGTAGACAGCAACGAGGTCTGCCCTGAGCCTCCTCTTCTGGAGGCTGCACACCCCCAGCTCCCTCAGCCTCTCCTCATAGGCTTTGTGCTCCAGGCCCCTCACCAGCTTTGTCGCACTTCTCCATACACATTCTGTGATTCTGTGCTCCACAACCTCCCTGGGCAACCTGTGCCAGTGTCTCACCACCCTCACTGCAAAGAAACCTTTCCTAACATCCAGTTTAAATCTCCCCTCTGCCAGTTTAAACCCATTCCCCCCTGTCCTGTCATTACAAGACTTTGTCAGTAGTTCCTCCCCAGCCTTCCTGTAGCCCCCTTCAGATACTTGCAGGCCACTCCAAGGGCTCCTTGAAGCCTTCTCTTCTCCAGGCTGCAGAGCCTCAACTCTCATAGCCTGTCCTCATAGCAGAGCTGCTGCAGCCCTCTGATCAAGGGTTCCCAGATCTCCTGGCTGGTGCACATCACTTTATGATAGAGTGGAGGCACTCAGCCCAATTCTTCCTTGCTGGTTCATCACCTGCAGGTTTGTGTTACTGTGATTATCTGCCCACAGACACCTAAGGCTAGACCAAGCAGTATTCTTGTGAGAGGGCATAATGAGGGGTTCCTGTTATGTATTCATGCACTTGAGCTTTATGTTTTAGTAAGAAATGGCTCTTCAAATGCTCCTTGTAGAAACTGGATGGCTCCAGTTGGGATTGCAGTGAGGAGCAAAGATTAAACTGACCTGGGTAAAGTATAAGGAAATAAATAGTACTTACTGAAGGCCTTTGGTTTTGTAGTCTATTGTGTAGAATTAGAGGAAGGAAGGAAGGAAGGAAGGAAGGAAGGAAGGAAGGAAGGAAGGAAGGAAGGAAGGAAGGAAGGAAGGAAGGAAGGAAGGAAGGAAGGAAGGAAGGAAGGAAGGAAGGAAGGAAGGAAGGAAGGAAGGAAGGAAGGAAGGAAGGAGAGGGAGAATGGGAGAAAAAAAGAAAGAAAGGGAAGAAAGGGAAGAAAGGGAAGAAAGGGAAGAAAGGGAAGAAAGGAAAGAAAGAAAGAAAGAAAGAAAGAAAGAAAGAAAGAAAGAAAGAAAGAAAGAAAGAAAGAAAGAAAGAAAGAAAGAAAGAAAGAAAGAAAGAAAGAGAGAAAGAGAGAAAGAGAGAAAGAAAGAAAGAAAGAAAGAAAGAAAGAAAGAAAGAAAGAAAGAAAGAAAGAAAGAGGGAGGAAGAGAGAAAGAAAGAAGGAAGGAAATAAAGAGAAAGAAGGGGAGGAGAAGAAAAGAGAAAGAAGAAAGAAAGGGAGAAAGAGAGAGAGGGAGAAAGAAAGAGAAAAAATGAAAGAAAGAGAAAAGGAGAAAGAGAGGGGGAAAGAGAGAAGGAAAGAAAGAAGGAAAGAAAGAAGGAAAGAAAGAAAGGAAAGAAAGAAAGGAAGAAAGAAAGAAAGAAAGGAAGAAAGAAAGGAAGAAAGAAAGAAAGAAAGAAAGAAAGAAAGAAAGAAAGAAAGAAAGAAAGAAAGAAAGAAAGAAAGAAAGAAAGAAAGAAAGAAAGAAAGAAAGAAAGAAAGAAAGAAAGGAGAGAGAAAGAAAGAGAAAGGGAGAAAGAGCAATGGAGAAAGAAAGAAAAAAGAAAGGAAGAAAAAGAGAGGGAGAAAGAAAGAGAAGGAATGAAAGAAAGAGAAAGGGAGAGAGAAAGAGGAGAAAGAGAGAAAGAGAGAAAGAGAGAAAGAGAGAAAGAGAGAAAGAGAGAAAGAGAGAAAGAGAGAAAGAGAGAAAGAAAGAAAGAAAGAAAGAAAGAAAGAAAGAAAGAAAGAAAGAAAGAAAGAAAGAAAGAAAGAAAGAAAGAAAGAAAGAAAGGACAGACTTGGATAATAAATGAAGGTCATTACCTTTTAGAAACTGTGGGAGACTACATCTTACCTATGGAACAATGACATGAAACTGTATCTTACGATGTAAGTGTCATATTTGTATGTAGAATCCATCTCTATCCAGTTTCTACAGTAGAGATTCCTCCATCTTAGAAACAAACAGCATCATTTACAGCTACTGTCCTTGGAATGTCTTTATTGCATCCCTAAATTGCAGTGAAAAAGTTTGTTGGCAAAATGAGTTGATATCTACATTGCTGTTTCCTTAGTTGTGGACAGAGACCTCTTGTCAGGACAATCAGTGCCCTTAAAGCAGGAGGTTGAAATAGTTGACTGAAGTGCTGCTGGAGAATCAGTACAGTTAAAGTGTTCCACTTAATACTGCTTTGTTTTTCACCCACAGCCGTGAATCAAACAGCCACCATCACCATATCACCTTCCCCTAGTGCCCCTGGTTTCTTTGCTTCAGCTGGGGGCTTGCTGGCTGTTGGATAGGAGTATGGGGGCAACAGAAAGAGAGCATTCAGGCTTCTGCCAGTGTGAAACTGAACCAGTTAGCATAGGGGTTGAGCACTGAGTGGGTCTCTGGCTGTGCCTTACTGTCTCTGTTCTGACATTTCAGATAATTCAGCCCCTCCTAGAACTTGATCAGAACCGCAGCAAGTTGAAGTTGTACATTGGACATCTGACAGCCCTCTGCCATGACCGTGACCCCCTGATTCTGCGTGGACTCACCCCACCTGCTTCCTACCACCTGGATGATGACCGGGCAGCTTGGGAGAAAGAGCTGCAGAAGATGACCCAGGAGCAGGTGAGTTTGTGGGCTGAAGCTCTGAACAGCCTGAGCTGTTGATGTTGAGTCTTGCTGATGTGCCACACTACAGTGCTGTGGCCAGTTTTGGGCTCCCTGGTTTGAGAGACACAGGGACCTGCTGAGAGAGTGTGACAGAGAGTCACAAGAATGATTAGGGGACTTGAGCATCTGCTCTGTGAAGAGAGACTGAGAGCCCTGGGGGTGCTTAGTCTGGAGAAGACAAGACTGAGAGGGAATCTGATCAGTGTCTATTGGACAGGGCTGGATGATAGGTTGGACTGGATGATCTTGGAGGTCTCGTCCAACCTGGTAGATTCTATGTAATATCTGAGGGCTGTCAAGTAGATGGTGGTGCACAGCAGTAAGCCAAGGAGCAATGGATACAAACTGGAACAGAGAAGGTTTCACCTCAATATGAAAAGAAACTTCTTCACAGTGAGGATGGCAGAGCCCTGGAGCAGGCTGCCCAAAGAGGTTGTGGAATCTCCTTCTCTGGAGACTTTCCAAACCCACCTGGATGTGTTCCTGTGTGGACTACCCTGGGTGATCCTGCTTTGGCAGGGGGTTGGACTCGATGACCTCTGGAGGTCTCTTCCAACTTCTAATGTTCTGTGATTCTGTGAAACTGTTCTGTAAGTGATGAAAACAGGTAGCAAAGAGGCACTCTTCAGCTAATAGGACTCCAGTGATTTTTGGAATCATTGCCATTTATTATGGAATCTCACCCAGGCTTTTATCTGTGCTTGAGGCCATGCATCTACACACTCATGGGAAATCAAACTGCAAGGTACCACTTCTGCCATGTTTTATCTGCTGACAAATTTGATCTGCTCTTTATAACTTAAGCTAGTCATGGGGATCTGAAGTATTTTTTAACAGCATTCACCATTCAGGTTTCATTTGGCACTTTTTGATGGATCACTCTGTGTAAATGAATTCAATGCCTTTGCCTTCTCTACCAGTATGTTCTTCCAGGGATTATTCTTGCTTGCCACCTTACCTGGATACCTACATTTGGACCTAGCGTGCCAGATGCAGCACACCCATGAGTATGCACTGCTCACAGGCTGCTTTTAGGTGTCAAACAGTGTCAGAATACAGAACTGGAAGGGTTTGATAACAGCTCCTCTAAGTCTCTACAGAGACTGTCAGTCTAGCTATAATTCACAGACTGGAATCATCTTCCTTGCTCCCAGCTCTGGTGATGGCTTCCTTAATCCATTCACTGGCAGTTTTTATCTCTTGGTTTTGGATTACAATTCCTCATTCCCTACAACCCTGGTTTTTTCCCACATTCCATGCTACATCTCTGCTCAGGTTTTTTAATGTTTCTCCTACTGCCAAATGTTTTTTTTTTGTCATTGCTTTTTTCTCCTTCTTTTTTTTTTCAGTGAAACTACCATAAGAAACTTGTATCAGAAATAAATAGAGCTAATTTTGCCTTTTTGGCACAGGTTTTGGATAATGATGCCAATGTTTTATACATTCACTTTCATATATCTGCACTAAATTGTGTTCAACGTGCACACACACTAATGCAAGTCAAAAGTGGATTTGCAGGTCAGTGAAGCACTATCTTGAGGTATCCTGGACACTTCAGCTCTGCTTTGCTTCTTCTGTGCTGTTTAAGCTTATTTCTTTGCTCTTTCAACTTGGGGCTGAATTTAGATCCAAAACTGGAGAGAGCAGCTCAGCAACCAAATTGCAGGAGGCCAATAGAAGCACATCTAACAAAGCCCATGGCAGGGAGGTTGGAGCTAGATGATCCTTGTGGTCTCTTCCAACCCTGACTGATTCTATGATCCTGAAGAAGAGCAGACCTCTGGAGATAAATATGCCTGTGGCAGGGCCTAGATGTCACAGGAGAGTAGATCTCTGTCTTTGTGCATATCTTTGCTTCAGCCTGTGCTGTGTGCCTGACTGGATAGCTACACTTGCATCCAGAGACCTCACACATGCCTTTTTCCTGCATGGACTGCTAGCCCCTAGACACCCAGAGTCAGGCTCTTAGGTACCTCTTGGGTTCTGTACTCACTGATGCAAGATTAAATTATCTTCAGTATAATGCATACCATCCTCATAGATTAAGGAACTGTGGCTCCTGTGTTGTAGATCAAAACATGAGGCACACCATTTTGACCCTCCTTGGGTGGCACCAGATGCCAAAAGCTGTAGCACATCTGTGAGGCATCTCTGAAAACAAAAGCAGGGGCTGGATGTGGGCAAAGTTTGGGTGTCCCTGAAGTAACCTGACTAATCTGTTACAGCTATGGTGGGACTTCCATAGATTCAGGCTCTGTGCTGATAGGTGATATCTTCTGCCTCATAGAATCATCATAGGATGGCTTAGACTGGAAGAGACCTCAGAGATCAGATGACAGGGACACCTCTTAACTAGCCCAAGGCCCCATTCAACCTGCCCTTGAACATCTGCAGGCAGGGGGCATACACAACCTCTCTGCACAGCCCATTCCAGAGTCTTGCCACCCTCCTGGTGAAGAATTTCTTTCTAAGATCCAATCCAAACCTGTTCTCCTTCAGTTTAAATGCATTTCCCCTTGTCCTGCTGGTGGACATTCTTGTAAAAGTCCCTCTGCAGCCTTCTTGTAGGATCCCTTCTGTATTGGAAGGCTGTTATAGGGTGCCCCAGAGTCTTCTCTTCTTCAGGCTGAACATCTCAGCTCCCTCAGCCTGTGCTTAAGCTCCTGGATGATCTTTGTGGCCCTCCTCTGGACTTGTTCCAGCAGATCTGTATCCCCTTATGATCAAGAGAATGTAAGTAATTGAGGTACTGGAAGGTGTCCAGAGAAGGGCAACAAAGCTGGTGAGGGGCCTGGAGCACAGCCCTGAGAGGAGAGGCTGAGGGAGCTGAGGGTGTGCAGCCTGCAGAAGAGGAGGCTCAGGGCAGACCTCATTGCTGTCTACAGCTACCTGAAGGGAGGCTGTAGCCAGGTGGGGTTGGGCTCTTCTGCCAGGCAAGCAGCAACAGAACAAGGGGACACAGTCTCAAGCTGTGCCAGGGGAGGTCTAGGCTGGATGTTAGGAAGAAGTTGTTGTCAGAGAGAGTGATTGGCATTGGAATGGGCTGCCCAGGGAGGTGGTGGAGTCATCACCCCTAGAAATGTTCAAGCAAAGCCTGGATGAGGCACTTAGTGCCATGGTCTGGTTGATTGGCCAGGGCTGGGTGCTAGGTTGGACTGGCTGAGCTTGGAGGTCTCTTCCAACCTGGTTGATTCCATGATTCTATGAAAATAGAAAACCCCTTACAGCCCAAACCAGCCTCTGGTTGTTGTTTTTCAGTTCAATCTGCTGGTCTCATCAAAGACAGCATTTCTCAAGCTTTGCTCAGCTGTTAGCAACACCCAGGGGGATTGCACAGCCAAGAAAGCACATTTTGAGAAGAGTCATTCTCTAGGTTGTCCTAGTGAAGAGAAAAAATGGATTTCTCTGTCTTCTGCTATCAGTGTGTTAATTCTGCATCGCTGCCACCACAGCTGTGTAAAGATACTGCTCTGCTTGTAATTCCCCTGCATAACTACCAGCAACTAGCATGAAATGCAGCAGTCTCCTCTGCTTTCCTGCAGTTAGCAAGCAGCTGTAGAAAAAAACCCACAAGCTAATGATAGATTTCCATTTACAAAGCAGAGTTTTCATTGAAGTCATGCAGCTTCTCTGCTTCTAGCTGCAGGATTTCCTTTGTGCCTCAAGCATTCCCATGGGGGCTGTGAATCAGCTGTGCAGATTTGCTGAAGCCCATCGTGGAATGCCTGTTTTGCATCTTTGGAATGTTAATGAGTTTTGTAAATGATTTGAAAGCCAGTGCATTCAATTCACTCCTGTCTCTTCTAATGTGATCTTCTCTAGGTAATGCTTCACAAGCCCCAGTGGGAAAAAATTAATCCTCTTGAATGTTCTGAAGTGCTAACATGATTAGGGAGGATACATTTAACTGAACACCAGTAATATGTAAGAATGGTGCCAATGCATCCACTTCTTACCAGTGAGATTCTTGACTTTGATTTTGTATGGGGGGGGGGGGGGAGGGTTGGGATTTTCTTCATAACTAGCTGAGAATTCATTTTCATGCTGCTGCTGTCGGGGCTGTGATTTCCAACTGCAGCAACTATTACCTATTACAAGAGGGATATGGATGTGCTGGAAGGTTGGGATGGTTTGGGTGTTCCCTGCCCCCCTCTACACACACTTTGGAAATCACCCAGACTAGACTCAGCCCCTCTGGAAATGGAATGAAGCTTTCTATTTACAGCTTAGCACAAGATACAAGCAGATAGTTACAGTATATACAGTTATAGACAGAAATAGAGAAGGTAAAAGGTGATACAGAAACACAACAGCCCTCCCAGAAACCTGAGTCCTCAGGAGGGGCTCTCAACCACCCTTCCACCTTCTCCCACCCCTACCATACCCTAGACATTGCCTTGTGACCAAGGAAGATTAGAAGGTTGGCTGGGGGGGTTAGGAAGTCGATACATTAGTCACACAGATGGCAGGTTGGGTTAGAGAGAGAGATATAGCCCAAAGCCCAGACAGTGTCTTCTGTTATCTATGTTTATGTTCTTGTTCTTATCCATCTCAGCAAGCCTATGAGTGAAGTAGATATCACCACTGTTTCCCTTTCACAGCCTATAATCCAATTCCTCTCACCAAAACGTTGTAGCTAGCTTCAAACTAGCACAAAAGTGTCCAGAGAAGGGCCACCAGGATGATCAGAGGGCTGCAGCTCCTCTCCTGTGAGGGGCTGTTCAGCCTGGAGAGGAAAAGGCTCCCAAGTAACCTTCTTGTGGCCTTTCAGTATCTGAAGGGGGTTACATGAAAGCTGGGTGAGGGATTTTTTAGGGTGTCAGGTAGTAACAGGACTGGGGGGAATGGAACAGTGCTAGGGTGGTGGTTTGGCTGTTATCTGCCCCACACACACTTTAGAAACACCCAGCTAACTCAGACGGGCTCTGGGAAAATAAATGAAGCTATTTATTTACAGCTAGCACAATATACAAGCAGATATTTACAGTATCACAGTATCATCAGGGTTGGAAGAGACCTCGCAGATCATCAAGTCATACAGTTATAGACAGAAATAGACAAATGAAAAGTAATACAGAAACACAACTCCCCTCCCAGAAACCTGAATCCCCAGGAGGGGCTCTCAACCACCCCTGCACCTCCCCCCTGCCCCTCTCAACCTTACCCCAATCCTCAGGGAGAAAAGAGGTGCAGCCAAGAGGTTAAGGAGCAAGGTTAGTGGCAGTGAGGTTAAGGAGATGCTGTTCAGTCAAAGCCTGCAAGCAGAGTGCAAGCAAAATGGTGAGTGTTATCTAATGTTTACTTTCTTGTTCCCATACCTCTCAGCGAGACTGTGAGGCAAGGAGACATCACCATTGTTTTCCTTTTTCAGCCAATTATCTGGTTCTTTTCACCAAAACATTCTAGCCTGCTTCAAACTAGCACAGCTAGAAATGGATAGATTCAGCCTGGGTGATTGGAAGAAGTTCTTCACCGTGAGAGTGGTGAGACTCTGGAATGGGTTGCCCAGGGAGGTGGTGGAAGCCTCATCTCTGAAGACCAGGCCAGATGAGGCTCTGGGCAGCCTGATGTAGAATAGGGTGTCCCTAGGGCTGCTCCCTGGGCAGCCCATTCCAATGCCAATCACTCTCTCTGCCAACAACTTCATCCTCACATCCAGCCTAGACCTCCCCTGGCACAGCTTGAGACTGTGTCCCCTTCTTCTGCTGCTGCTTGCCTGGCAGAAGAGACCAACCCCACCTGGCTACAGCCTCCCTTCAGGTAGTTGTAGACAGCAATGAGGTCTGCCCTGAGCCTGCTCTTCTGCAGGCTGCACACCCCCAGCTCCCTCAGCCTCTCCTCACAGGGCTGTGCTCCAGGCCCCTCCCCAGCCTTGCTGCCCTTCTCTAGACACCTTCCAGCACCTCAGCATCTCTCTGGAATTGAGGAGTCCAGAACTGGACACAGCACTCAAGGTGTGGCCTGAGCAGTGCTGAGTCCGGGGGCAGAAGAACCTCCCTTGTCCTACTGGCCACACTGTTCCTGAGCCAGCCCAGGATGCCCTGTGACCCTGTGAGTGCTTTGGCTGTGAGTTACAGAAAGAGTGCTTTTTGGAAGGTGTGATGGTCATAGAAGAGCCTTTGTGGCTAAGGAAGGTTGTCTTCTGTGTGCCAACCTTAGCCAGAGCAGAGTGTCTGGGGAGTCCTACTTACCAAACCTGCCGCAGCCCATCAGGAATGTCTCTCTGCTCAGAGCAGAGGAGCTAAAAAAGGTGATAATATCCCTTCACCCTATCAGAAACAACTTGCTGCATAAGCTACATAGTCCTGGCTTGGTTCCAAGCAGCAGATAATGTATATTTTGCTCTCAGCAAGTGCATGTTGAGCTTTGCATCCGAAAGGACACCAGGACACGCCTGTGGAGTTCCATTCGCAGGCTCAGTTTCGAGAGGATTAAACAGACTTCTTCATTTGTTATACAAACAGCATTGCAAGAGGGATAAACTTCACTCAGTTACAAATGGCTGTTTTATAAACATCCTGTGTCCTTTCTTCAGATGCCACTTGTGTTCCTCTTGCTGTATGGTGGAGGAGGGGTAACTTCTGTAAAGACATTACTCACCCGTGTTTTGCATTTGGTCATCCTGCATCCTCCTGTTACTGCAGAGTTCAACTACCTGAAGGCAGGCTGTAGCCAGGTGGGGTTGGGCTTCTTCTGCCAGGCAAGCAGCAATAGAACAAGGGGACACAGTCTCAAGTTGTGCCAGGGGAGGTCTAGGCTGGATGTTAGAAGGAAGTTGTTGGCAGAGAGAGTGATTGGCATTGGAATGGGCTGCCCAGGGAGGTGGTGGAGTCGCTGTGCCTGGAGGTGTTGAAGCAAAGCCTGGCTGAGGCACTTAGTGCCATGGTCTGGTTGATTGGCCAGGGCTGGGTGCTAGGTTGGCCTGGATGATCTTGGAGGTCTCTTCCAACCTGGTTGATTCTGTGATTCTCTTTCTTCTCTGACTGCCTTTCCATTAACTTCTTCTCTTTCCCACCTGATTTATGTCAGGTATATTTAATTTGTGATCTTATGGGCATGCATAAAGTTAAACAGCTGGCTTCTGGGCTCTCTGAGAATGCAATAATAGAAGTAATAATTGCAACAATTTATCTCCTTCATGTGCATATATATTTGCTGTGTTTAGTTGAGACAGCAGTGGGTAGAACTCTCTGGAATTATTAGATGATGTAGCATTTGAACCTTTTACATTAAGATTTGGGGTCAGAATAAGAGCTTGGGATTAGTGTCATAGTGTTTAATTACTGAATGAAGTCAGAAACATTAGAATCATAGAATCAATCAGGTTGGAAGAGACCTCCAAGATCATCCAGGCCAACCTAGCACCCAGCCCTGGCCAATCAACCAGACCATGGCACTAAGTGCCTCATCAAGGCTTTGCGTGGACACCTCCAGAGACGACAACTGCACTTCCTCCCTGGGCAGCCCATTCCAATGCCAATCACTCTCTCTGCCAACAAC
The DNA here is from genome assembly GCF_015220805.1 of Pogoniulus pusillus. Lineage (NCBI taxonomy): Eukaryota > Metazoa > Chordata > Aves > Piciformes > Lybiidae > Pogoniulus > Pogoniulus pusillus. Next base: position 21,411,255 of record NC_087278.1, read on the forward strand.
TTCCTTCTAACATTCAGCCTAGACCTCCCCTGGCGCAGCTTGAGACTGTGTCCCCTTCTTCTGTTGCAGCTTGCCTGGCAGAAGAGACCAACCCCACCTGTCTACAGCCTCCCTTCAGGTAGTTGTAGCCAGCAATGTGGTCTGCCCTGAGCCTGCTCTTCTGCAGGCTGCACACCCCCAGCTCCCTCAGCCACTCCTCTCAGGGCTGTGCTCCAGGCCTCTCACCAGCTTTGTCACCCTTCTCTGGACACCTTCCAGTACCTCAACATCTCTTTTGAATGGAGTATCCCAGAACTGGACACAGCACTCAAGCTGTGGCCTGAGCAGTGCTGAGCACAGGGGCAGAATAACCTCCCTTGTCCTGCTGGCCACACTGCTCCTGAGCCAGGCCAGGATGCCATTGGCTCTCCTGCCCACCTGGGCACACTGCTGCCTCATCTTCAGCTACTCTCTACCAACACCCCCAGCTCCCTCTCTGCCTGGCTGCTGTCAGCCACTCTGTCCCCAGCCTGTAGTGCTGCTTGGGGTTGTTGTGGCCAAAGTGCAAAACCCTGTACTTGGCCTTGTTCAGTCTCATCCCCTTGGCCTCTGCCCCCCCCACCCAGCCTGTCCATTTCCCTCTACAGGGCTCTCCTACCCTCCCTACCTTTTTTTGAGACAAATGTTAGGATGAAATCAGTTTTTCTTTGATGCTTATTTCTATTACTTTAAGCTCTAAACCTGTTTTTCAGAGTAACTGTAGCCTGATATAGAAACACCTAAACCTTGGAGAAACCCAAATCCAGACTCTGATGTTGCAGCATTGTGCAAGTCCTGCAGTGAGCTTTCTTTTTGTGCCTCTTTACAAGCTCCTCATAACTCTGTGCTCAGCGATTTGGTTTTGTTTGCCTCTTCTCATCAGTGATTTTGTGGAATGGTTAACAAGAGGAGAATAACTCTTTGAGGGGGTAAAGCCTCCTCTACTATAAGTAAAGTTTTAAGGATCTTGGCTTCACTTTGCCTTGTTTACCTCATAGCATAAGCAAAAGCTTAGTGCTTCACAACTCACCTCGTGTGCATCCTCTTTCTTAGCTGCCAAGTTATTTTCCCTCTGCATGCCAGTAAACCTTTAAATAACCTCTGGAATACCTTGGTCCAAAGATGCACAGTGCAAGCTGACCTCACAGTGCATTGTTTGGGCCTTTTTTTTCCTCACTGGTGCAGTTTAACTATAAATGGACAAGTTATTTGTATCATGAGTTGCTGTAAACCCAGGAAGGAAAACAGCAGTGGTGAAAAGCATCTAAATCTATTGCAGATTATCTGCAAGCTTCCATTCCCCTGAGATGCTGAAGGTCCTTTCTGTGCAGAGATAAACTATAAATGCTATGAAGCACTTCTGGGGTCTTTGCTGTCCTTTTGCTTCTGAGCTGTCTATTTTTACTTGTAATCAACTAGGCAAATATATCTGGCCTCCCCTTCTCCTTTTTGATCATCTCTACGAGGGAAGTGTAGAGATCTCCTCAGACCCTCAGCTGGAAATGCCAGCAGGAAAGGGCTGTTAACACTCCTTCATTTTCATGTTACAGTGAAACTACTTTCATTCACAGTTGCAAGAGGAAAGTCTAGGAAATCAGAAGCAGAATTGATAGAATCATAGAATCAACCAGGTTGGAAGAGACCTCCAAGATCATCCAGGCCAACCTAGCACCCAGCTCTGGCCAAGCAACCAGAACATGGCACTAAGTGCCTCAGCCAGGCTTTGCTTGAACACCTCCAGGCACAGCGACTCCACCACCTCCCTGGGCAGCCCATTCCAATGCCAATCACTCTCTCTGACAACAACTTCCTCCTATCATCCAGCCTAGACCTCCCCTGCCACAATTTGAGACTGTGTCCCCTTGTTCTGTTGCTGCTTGCCTGGCAGAAGAGACCAACCCCACCTGGCTACAGCCTCCCTTCAGGGAGTTGTAGACAGCAGTGAGGTCTGCCCTGAGCCTCCTCTTCTGGAGGCTGCACACCCCCAGCTCCCTTAGCCTCTCCTCATAGGGTATGTGTTCCAGGCCTCTCACCAGCTTCATTGCCCTTCTCTGGACACCTTACAGCACCTCAATATCTCTCTTGAATGGAGGGGCCCAGAACTGGACACAGCACTCAAGATGTGGCCTGACCATTGCTGAGTACAGGGGAAGAATAATATCTGATAGCAATACTTTGAGACAAACATGCCTAGAATTTGGGCTGCCAAGCATGCAGGTGCATTAAGTCATACCATGGGAGATTGGATGTTCCCCATTAGGGGAGTTGGTCTGAATGAGGAGTGCTGTGTGCTGCTCACAGCTGTTTCTGAGGGGTGATGTAAGCAGAGATGCCATCTCCAGTACAGAAATGCTGTCACCAGTTACACAGTCCAGTAAGATGTCTTTGTTTAAGTGCCCCAAAGCAAGAAGGACATGGAACTGTTGGAGCCAGTCCAGAGGAAGCCACGAAGATGCTCAGAGGGCTGCAGCAGCTCTGCTGTGAGGACAGGCTACAAGAGCTTGGGCTCTGCAGCCTGGAGAAGAGAAGGCTTCAAGAAGACCTTGAGTGGCCTTCCAGTATCTGAAGGGGGCTACAGGAAGGCTGGGGAGGGACTATTGATAAGGTGTTGTAATGAGAGGATGAGGAATGGATTTAAACTGGCAGAGGGGAGATTTAAGCTGGATGTTAGGAAGAAGTTCTTTGCAGTGAGGGTGGTGAGACACTGGCCCAAATTACCCAGAGAGGTTGTGGAGCACAGAATCACCCAACGTGATCAAAGATCAAAGATCACATTGGGTGATTCTGTGCTCCACAACCTCCCTGGAGGTGTTCAAGGCCAGGTTGGATGAGGCCTTAAGCGACCTGTTCTAGCAGGAGGTGTCCCTGCCTATGGCAAGAGGTTGGAACTGGCTGAGCTTTGAGTTCCCTTCCAACCTAAACCATTCTCTGATCAAACCTAAAGCTAGACAACTCGATGCAAGGCTGTCTTTTCTATTTCCTTCAAAGACATTTCATCCCAGACATCTGCCAGCCAGCTGTGTAGACATTCTGTCTGTGCTAATTTGCAAAGTGTTGTTGCTGGCCTTCAGCATTCAGAGCCATCTCCTTCTGGCCTCTTGATGGTCAAAAACTTATTTCTTGGAAATATTTTTCTTCATCTGGTTAAGCTGGTTACTTCTGTTTGATTGCATTGAGTTTATTTTTGGCCTGGGTTTATTTTGTTTGGCTTACCTTGATTTTATAAATACATCAAATGCCAGCTACCTTTTTTTTTTTTTCTGGTAAATATATAAATGTCAACTGTAGTCCAGCAGGAAACTGAGCCACCACTGGCTTGGTGGTACTGGCCCACTGAAAACAACATCCTGCAGGATTCTTATCCCTTGTCCAATGACCTCCTTTTAGTTTTGAAGGTTAATCTCTTACATAGAACCATAGAATCAAGCAGGTTGGAAGAGACCTCCAAGATCATCCAGGCCAACCTAGCACCCAGCCCTAGCCAATCAACTAGACCATGGCACTGAGTGCCTCATCCAGGCTTTGCTTGGATACCTCCAGAGACGACAACTGCACCTCCTCCCTGGGCAGCCCATTCCAATGCCAATCACTCTCTCTGCCAACAACTTCCTCCTAACATCCAGCCTAGACCTGCCCTGGCACACCTTGAGACTGTGCCCCCTTGTTCTGTTGCTGCTTGCCTGGGAGAAGAGCCCAACCCCACCTGGCTACAGCCTCCCTTCAGGTAGTTGTAGGCACCAATGAGCTCTGCCCTGAGCCTCCTCTTCTGCAGGCTGCACACCCCCAGCTCCCTCAGCCTCTCCTCACAGGGCTGTGCTCCAGGCCCCTCACCAGCTTTGTTGCCCTTCTCTGGGCACCTTCCAGCACCTCAGCATCTCTCTTGAATGGAGGGGCCCAGAACTGGACACAGCACTCAAGGTGTGGCCTGAGCAGTGCTGAGCACAGGGGCAGAATAACCTCCTTTGTCCTACTGGCCACACTGCTCCTGAGCCAGGCCAGGATGCCATTTTTTGGAGGTGCTTTTGCATTGATAATTGAGTCTCCATGTCCTTTCGTGGAGCTTCAGCCATAGGGCTGTGGCAGAGGTGCCCGGGGCACGGCGCTGGCTGTGGCAGAGGTGCCCGGGGCGCGGTGCGGGCTGTGGCAGAGGTGCCCGGGGCGCTGTGCCGGCTGTGGCAGAGGTGCCCGGGGCGCTGTGCCGGCTGTGGCAGAGGTGCCCGGGGCGCTGTGCCGGCTGTGGCAGAGGTGCCCGGGGCGCTGTGCCGGCTGTGGCAGAGGTGCCCGGGGCGCTGTGCCGGCTGTGGCAGAGGTGCCCGGGGCGCGGCGCTGGCTGTGGCAGAGGTGCCCGGGGCGCTGTGCCGGCTGTGGCAGAGGTGCCCGGGGCGCTGTGCCGGCTGTGGCAGAGGTGCCCGGGGCACGGTGCTGGCTGTGGCAGAGGTGCCCGGGGCGCACCGCTGGCTGAGCAGGTGCCGGTCGGCAGCGCCGGAGCTCGCTCTGCTAACACTGCCCTCTCCTGGCTCGCCTCCCGCGGACCCGGCGCTCAGCTCCCTGGCAGGAGCTGGGTGAAGAACTGCATGGTTGGCTTCTTCCCCTGTTATTCGCTGTCTCTCCCAACCTTCACAGCTTCCCAGCCGCCTGGCGAATGACACCGTGCAGTCTTTGCGCTGGCTCAAGAAGCTAAGGCAGCCCTGTGTCAGCGTTCAGCCTTCAAACCTGTCCCATGAAATTGTCACACTTAGGTGTTTTGCAGGCTGCTGCAGCTGGGGCCACCCGAAATCGCTGGGATTACACTAGCCTGAGCAATCCGAGCCTCGGAGGCAGTCCCTGAAGCCCAGTCTCCCGGCTTGCAGTATTCAGCGCTGCTTCTAGCTGGCTCTGCTGACACTTTCAGTGCTGCTTGCTGACTGGAGCGCTCCTAGGCTTATCCATCCATTGCATGCTTCTGACTAATAACTCTGCCAGGCTGCTGGAAGCAGGCTAATCACCTACCCACAGTGTGCCTTTTCTGAGCCATTATGGCTTACTGCTGAATTCCCTGCTTTCTCTCCCGAGAGCCCTTCCAGAGCTCGGAGTGCTCCCCTCCCTCTCGTTTTCCCCACTTCCCCAGCTCATGTCACTCCACAGAGCAGGATCAGGTTGCCTTCGCATTGTGATTCTTGGCACAAGCCCCTCTTGGATTCGTGTAGCTGGCCTGTGAGTACAGCAGCCAGTAGGAACAAAGCACATAAGAACACATTAAACTAACATTCAGCATGCAAAGCCCAAATAATTTAGTATATGCTACCCTGCCTAGTAAAGGGAATAGTGTAGCAGGCTTATGCTTTTAATTTCCTTTCTCTCACTTTTATCTGCAGAAGCCAATAGCATAACTGCCTTCAAAAGTGGTCATGTTTGTTCTGTAGCTGTTCTTAGGCTGTTTGTTTTTATGCAGTGCTTCTTGAAGTAACAATCTCCCGCGCTTTGCTTTATACCACCACTAAACAGATGTGCTGTAGTATCCAATTAAGATTTTAATTGCAGTAATATGACCTTTCCCAACACACTGTGCTTGTCTGCTGGTAAAATGATCCTTAATATCTTGCTGCCTGACAGTTCTGCCTTTTGCAAACCTACAACAAGCCATGTCACAAGCTGTAGGTCAAGAACAGTATTCATAGAATCAACCAGGTTGGAAGAGACCTCCAAGATCATCCAGTCCAACCTGTCACCCTGCCCTATCCAATCAACCAGACCATGGCACTAAGTGCCTCATCCAGGCTTTTCTTGAAGACCCCCAGGGACGGTGCCTCCACCACCTCCCTGGGCAGCCCATTCCAATGGGAAATCACTCTCTCTGTGAAGAACTTCTTCCTAATATCCAGCCTATACCTACCCTGGGGACCAGTTACCCATTTTCAGGGGTGAAAGACTGCAGTTTGACATTCTTTCTGTGTCATATACTAACACAGTAAAGTTCCAGTTAAAATATTCATCACTTAGGAATAAGAAATGTTACAGGACTGACAGATAATCCTAAAACCCACCAAATTTAAAAGGAGGTTCAAATATAGATAAGCTACTCAAAATGACAAAGAACTTTGGATGCAGAAGCTTGCAGTAAACTTCTAAATCCATCTAAGTGTCTGTACCTTGTTTCATAGGGAATACACTTTATTAGGGGAAAAGAAAGAGTCTAGCACTGAAAAAACAGAAGAAGTTTTTGGATAGGTAGTATGTATCACAGTATCACAGTATCACAGTATCACCAAGGTTGGAAGAGACCTCACAGATCATCAAGTCCAACCCTTTACCACAGTGCCCAAGGCTAGACCATGGCACCAAGTGCCACATCCAACCTTGCCTTGAACTGCCCCAGGGACGACGACTCCACCACCTCCCCAGGCAGCCCATTCCAGTGCCTAATGACTCTCTCAGTGAAGAACTTTCTCCTCACCTCGAGCCGAAATTTCCCCTGGCGCAGCCTGAGGCTGTGTCCTCTTGTTCTGGAGCTGGCCACCTGAGAGAAGAGAGCAACCTCCTCCTGGCCACAACCACCCCTCAGGTAGTTGTAGACAGCAATAAGGTCACCCCTGAGCCTCCTCTTCTCCAGGCTAAACAACCCCAGCTCCCTAAGCCTCTCCTCGTAGGGCTTGTGCTCAAGGCCTCTCACCAGCCTCGTCGCCCTTCTCTGGACACGCTCAAGCATCTCAGTGTCCTTCCTAAACTGGGGGGCCCAGAACTGAACGCAGTACTCGAGGTGTGGTCTGACCAGTGCAGAGTACAGGGGCAGAATGACCTCCCTGCTCCTGCTGACCACACCACTCCTGATACAAGCCAGGATGCCACTGGCTCTCTTGGCCACCTGGGCACACTGCTGGCTCATGTTCAGGCGGGTATCAATCAGTACCCCCAGATCCCTCTCTGTCTGGCTGCTCTCCAGCCACTCCGACCCCAGCCTGTATCTCTGCATGGGGTTGTTGTGGCCAAAGTGCAGCACCCTGCACTTTGAGCTATTGAACCCCATCCCATTGGCCTCTGCCCATCTGTGCAGGCGGTCAAGGTCCCGCTGCAGAGCCCTTCTGCCCTCCAGCTCAGTCACATCTGCCCCCAGCTTAGTGTCATCTGCAAACTTGCTGATGACTGACTCGATGCCCTCATCCAGATCATCTATGAAGATGTTAAAGAGGATGGGGCCCAGCACTGATCCCTGAGGGACACCACTAGTGACTGGCCGCCAGCTGGATGTGGCACCATTCACCACCACTCTCTGGGTCCGGCCCTCCAGCCAGTTCCTAACCCAGCACAGAGTGTTACCATCCAAGCCGCGGGCTGACAGCTTAGCCAGCAGTTTGCTGTGGGGGACAGTGTCAAAGGCCTTGTGAGAGAGCTTATCCAGTCTTAACTATCTGTGTTACCTGATCTCCTCACTACAACCTCCCTACCTAAAAGGAGGCTGTAGTGAGGCTGGAGCTGGTCTCTTCTCCCGAATTACTAATGATAGGACAAGAGGAAATGGCCTCAAGTTGTGTGAAGGGAGGTTTAGACTGGATGTGGGGAGGAAGTTCTTTACTGAGCAGGTGGTCAGGCATTGGCACAGGCAGCCCAGGAAGGTAGTGGAGTCACTATCCCTGGAGATGTTTAAAAGGAGAGTGGCTGTGGTGCCTGAGGCTATGGTCTGGTGATGAAGGATGCTGGGATGCAGGTTTGATTGGATGATCCTGGTGGTCCTTTCCAACCATAGCAATTCATATTGATTAGATGTTGTGCTGAGGGATTTGGTTTAGTCAGGGACTTGTCAGTGTGAAACTGATGATTGGACTCAATAATCTAGAAGGTCTTTTCCAATCTAAGGAATTCTGTGATTCTGTGAGTGTTGCTTCTTGTTGAGTTAGACCCTTAGGCAACTACAAGTACAGCAATCCCTACAACACTTGCACAAATTACAGTCTGCACAGTTCACAGCCTAGCATGGCCTTTATCAATTGCTGGGCAGATAAAAAGGTTACTGAGGGCAAATGTTTCCTGCTCTTCATTTATCCCTGGAAGTGTTTAAGGCCAGGCTGGATGGGGCTCTGGCCAGCCTGACCTAGGGTAGGGTGTTGCTGCCCATGGCAGAGGGCTTGGAACTAGCTGATCCTTGTGGTCCCTTCCAACCCTGACTGATTCTATGATTCTTGGTGAAGGTTGGTCCTGCCACGTTTCCTCATAGCCAATCCACACTGTAGGTCTCTCATAGCTGCTGGAAAGGCTCAGATACAAATAGCAGGAGTTTGCTGTAGCTTCTTCTGGTAGGCAAAATGAGTATGTGAAGAAGATGTAAGCTTTTCGCTCTTCCAGCACATCCACAGTGACCCCTAGAAACTTCAGTTGTTGTCACAAAAGCATCTGTCAGCATCAACACCGTGGCTCTAAGGGCAGTTTATTTTGTGATCAATATACTGATCAGTATGTATTGGTTGATAATTGGTACCTTTCTCCTTAAATGATGTCTTGACTGACTTAGAATGAAATAGAATAGAGTAGAATAGAACAGAATAGAGTAGAACAGAAGAGAGTAGAATAGAAGAGAATAGAGTAGAACAGAACAGAATAGAGTATAATAGAATAGAATCAACCAGGTTGAAAGATCAATAGATCAATAAGATCATCTATAGGACTATGTAGGTCCTTAATTCTGGCAACAGCATTAAGCTGAGAGCTAAAAACTGTGCTCTTGTGTACTGCAGTGTGGTTTGCAATACAGTTTTGAGGTTGTAGTCAGAATGAATAAGTAAAGTCTTGAAGTTCCACGTCCCATCCTGAGCTGATTATAGCAATCTGAACAAGGAATGATCCAAGAGGAAATGCAGAGTTAGTAAACAGAACTCGTGTGTGTCCAACCACAACTGCGTATAGTCAGCTTACAGCTGAGTTAGGAAACAGAGACTCTGAAAATCATCAGTTCCACAGAAAAATGAGAGTTCTGGTTAACTCTTGAGTGTGTTATGTCTAAGTGTGAAATGCTCCTATTCATTCCATCTAGGAAATAGTTCTGAGGTACTGACCCGTGAAACGTCCTCTTGTTCATGAATAAAAGTCAAGCTGCTGAAATTGACATCCCAGCAAAAGGCTGCCTTGCTTCTGGAATACAGTTTGCTTTCAGGGAAAAAACCTTCTACAGAGGGAGGGTGTCCAGGGTTAACCCTCCTGGGGGCAGTGATCTTGAACCTGGCCCCCAGGTGATCTTGACCCCTCCACAGGGGTGGGTCTGAACCCTACCAGGTGATGGTTAGCCCACTCCCCCTTCCTGTCTAAAGATCCATAAAAGCAAGGGGACTTCTTGCCGGCGGTAGCACCCCAGAGTCACAGATCGTGGCACCAATATGGTCAGATCTTTGCTCTCCAGTTTACTGCAGTGATGCAGTGACTTATATCACAGTATCACAGTATCGTCAGGGTTGGAAGAGACCTCACAGATCATCAAGTCCAACCCTTTACCACAGAGCTCAAGGCCAGACCATGGCACCAAGTGCCACGTCCAGTCCTGCCTTGAACAGCTCCAGGGACGGCGACTCCACCACCTCCCCGGGCAGCCCATTCCAGTGTCCAATGACTCTCTCAGTGAAGAACTTTCTCCTCACCTCCAGCCTAAATCTCCCCTGGCACAGCCTGAGGCTGTGTCCTCTTGTTCTGGTGCTGGCCACCTGAGAGAAGAGAGCAACCTCCTCCTGGCCACAACCACCCCTCAGGTAGTTGTAGACAGCAATAAGGTCTCCCCTGAGCCTCCTCTTCTCCAGGCTAACCAATCCCAGCTCCCTCAGCCTCTCCTCATAGGGCTGTGCTCAAGGCCTCTCACCAGCCTTGTCGCCCTTCTCTGGACACACTCAAGCATCTCAACATCCCTTCTAAACTGGGGGGCCCAGAACTGAACACAGTACTCAAGGTGTGGTCTAACCAGTGCAGAGTACAGGGGCAGAATGACCTCCCTAAGAGGCGTGCACAGCTAGCTTAGCTAAGTTTGGTACATGTGGAAGGCTTAAGGCTATGTGTGAGCTACAGATAGGTTAAGCTTATAGAAACAACTTGTAGGGTCAGCCTCCTGCAGCCGGCAGACCCTGCCTCCTGCAGCTGGACATGAGGGTTTGCTTCACCGCCTTAGTTCCTGCCTCCAGGGTGGGCTCAAGGATGCTCCGCAGCACAGGTTGCTCATGGTTATCAATTCGCGTCCTCTGTTAGCAACAAATCCATCCACAACTTCTCTTCTCTCTCTTTCCCTTCCTGCTCACAAGAAATCACCGTTCCTGTTTCCTACTGCTTATTGTTTCACCACGTGGCCATCATCACCACGAGGCAGACAAAACCCATTGCCATCAAATCTGGTTACATAATTACATGTTTTGTACCTTGTTTTCCCTTCCCTGTACCTTTATAACTTCCCTGCCTCATGCACCTTGCATTTATTGTTAAACCTTTTTCTTTTAACTTCCAAATCACAGTGAGATTATTTATTTGGGTCTGCATACCTTTCCTCTCTCTCCATCTAATTCCATTTCATTTGGGAAAGGAGAGGGAAGAGGGAAGTTATTGGTGGAGTCGCCGTCCCTGGAGCTGTTCAAGGCAAGGTTGGACGTGGCACTTGGTGCCATGGTCTAGCCTTGAGCTCTGTGGTAAAGGGTTGGACTTGATGATCTATGAGGTCTCTTCCAACCTTGATGATACTGTGATTATTGTTATTGGTTTGTAATTGTTATTGGTTTATAATTGTTATTGGTTCTATCAACTAGATTTGAGTCTCTGGGAAATTTAAATTAGAGCCAAGACTGGGAAATTTAAATTAGAGCCAAGACAGAGGGTTTGTGATATTTGTCATAGAATAAGTTATTCAGGAGTAGCTAAGTCAGTTAGCTTTACCAGGTGGACATGGCCTTACCTGGGAAGGTCACAAGCTAGGCCTTGTAGAACAAAAATGTGGAATAAAGAGTGGGGAAAACATCCAGTTTCTGGTAAGGGAAGTGACTGAGGGGAGATGCTGATCCTGGAAGTGCATCTGCGTATATTTGAGCCTAGCTGGGATATTTTGGTAAGTAGAATTAGATGCTAGGCTGTGAAAAGGAATGGGCTGCCTGGGGAGGTGGTGGAGTCGTCGTCCCTGGGGCAGTTCAAGGCAAGGTTGGACGTGGCACTTGGTGCCATGGTCTAGCTTTGAGCTCTGTGGTAAAAGGTTGGACTTGATGATCTGTGAGGTCTCTTCCAACCTTGGTGATACTGTGATACTGTGATACTGTAACAATGGTGATGGCTGCTGCACTCATAGGCTTGCTGAGATGGATAAGAACAAGAACATAAACATAGATAATGCAGTTGTTTGCTCTCTGTCTTTGGGGCTGCACTTCTCTCTTTCTAACCTACCGTCTGTGCGACTAATCCTCCTGCTTCCTAGCCCCACTGGCCAACCCTCCAAACTCACCTTGAACGTAAGGCAAAGTCTGGGGTAAGGTGGAGGGGTGGGAAGAAGGTGGAAGCGTGGTTGAGAGCCCCTCCTGAGGACTCAGGTTTCTGGGAGGGCTGTTGTGTTTCTGTATTACCTTTAACTTGTCTATTTCTGTCTATAGCTGTATATTGTTAATATCTGCTTGTATCTTGTGCTCAGCTGTAAATTTACAGCTTCATTCTTCAATTTCCAATGCCTGAGTCTAGTCTGGGTGATTTTCTTAAGTGTAGGGGGGGCAGGTAGCACCCAAAGCATCGCAGCAGCTCTGCTAGCTGCCTGTCTAGAAGCAGTGCTTTAGCCCTGAGCTGAGCCTGCTGGGCAGGTGGAGGTGTTTGCCAGCAGACAATGACCATGCCTCTGTGTGTTTCTTGCAGCTTCGTGAGGAGCTAGAGAAGGGCGAGAAGGAAAGCGCCGAGCTGCAGGAGTTTGCCAACGCTATCTTACAGCAGATAGCAGATCACTGCCCTGACATCCTGGAGCAAGTCGTTAATGCGCTGGAGGAGTCATCGTGACCTCGGCCACAGCCCCGCCGGAGCAGCACACCAGCGGCCGAGCCCAGTCAGTCCAAGGAGCCGGGAGGGCAGAGAGGAATGTGGAAGACAGAAAATGGAAAAGGAAACTTCTGCTGCACACTGACAAAGGAAACAAAAGCAAAAAAAAGACCCTCTAAAAACTACCTGTTCTCTCGGTTCTGCCAGCCTGTGATGAATCAGTCACCTTTGCGTTCATCTTCTCACTGCCTTTCTACTCCAGAATCCAATTCCCCATTGACTTTGTTGATGGTGACTTCTGGTTATAGCTGTGCAGAGCTCCTCCAAGCCTACTGAGCAAAGAAGAGGGGCTCCACTGAACACAAGAAGCTCTAGCTCTCCATGAGGTTGCAGAAGGGTAGCCCTTGCCTTTCATTCATTTATTGCTGTTTTCTCTTTCTTCTGTTTTTTTTTTTTTTTGGGGGGGGGCTGTGTTTTATTTTGTTTTGGGGTTTTGTTGTTGGGGTTTTGTTTGGGTTTGTTGTTTTTTTTCATCAAAGCTGAAAGCCTGAATTTCATAGTGCTAAAGTCAAACCTGAGCATGCTCTGATTATGTCTCATGACTAGCCAGCATCAGCTAGCTAGCTCAGGTCTTGCTGCCTGCCTCAATATTTCTTATGTTCTTAAATGACAGAGAGAGGAAAGGAAAGTTTTCCCCTGTTTATGCCTCTTAGTCACTTCATCTAGCAGCTGGGAAACCAGGTAGGCTTACTGGTACTTTCTGTTTACTTAACTGTGATATTTCTTGTTCACTGATCTGACTCTTACATGCTAAGTGAGGCGTTTTTTCAGGTAACTCTTTTATGTTGACTTCCCTCTTTTTAGCAGAGATTTCTCATCGTGGCTCTGTGTCTTCTAGATTCTTCTTTATATTATAGAGAGCTCTCTCTCTTCAGGCAGGTGTGGTCTACAGGTCAGCCTTGCAGCTTTCACTTAGGGAGTTAGTCCATTGCCAGTTTTTCAGGCTCTAGCTTCATGAACATTGGCTGCCAGCAGAATAGTAGAGGAGAAAATTGCATCCTTTAGGTTTAAAGTGTAATTTTAAAGCTAAGTTAGGTAAATTGGTAATACAGTACTTACTACAACTGCCATTTAATTTATTCTGGTTTAGCTTAGGTTGGCAGGGAGTGAGTTCCAGTTCAGAGCAATAAACCGTTCTGGTGAAGAGGAGCATCTCTGCTGGAGCTGGCACCCAGCCGAGTAGATAGGTGTAAAATCACAGCTTTAGTTAAAGCAGTGCAATTCTTATACGTACAAGAGAGGCCTTAGTCTTGTTCCCATCCATCTCTGATGTTCATTGAGGCCCCTGCTGATAGGTAATCCGACCTGAAGCAGCAGGGTGGTTTGTCCTTGTAGCAGCAAGGCAGAATCCTATTTTACAAGTAGGCCTTGGGTGTTGGTTCTTGGACTGTGCATTACAGGGGAGAGATGTTTTTTTCCTGCCTGCCAGTGGTTATGTGTGTCTGGGGGCATCTGCAGGACAGAACCCTTTAACACATCCCCCTGTGCTCCTTAAAGGAGTCGCTCCCATTTAGCTATCTCATATTAAGAGAACAAGGGGAGGGCAAAAGGAGACCAAATATCAACACAGCAGTGGAAGCAGTGGTAGTTTTCTAGTCACTAGTTAATTATGACTCTTCCCATGCCCAACCTGCAGTTAATTCCATGTGACTTACTGCATCTCGAGCTTAACCACTCAACCATTGTGCTAAGAAAGATGTCCCAAGCCCTTTCAGGAGAGCTGCATTTCTCACTCTTGCAGACCCACAGCACAGCACTCCCCGTAGGTCTTTCACACCTTATTTTTGTGTTTCGAAGTGGTTTGACTGCTTCCAATAGAAAGAAGATCAGCAGATGTTTGAGCGAGGGAAGATGCATCCTGCCTTCTGTCCAAACAGGCACTGAAAATTGGACAAAAGTGAAGCCTTTATATACCTGTAGACTCTTACTGAAAATTGACTCATTAAAACCAAATCACATCCCAGTTCCTTCTGTTGCAGTGATTCAGCAGAAGGAACTGGATCCATAGTCGTGGTGTCCACTAGGAAAACAATATGTGAGTCTCCAAAGAAGAGGTGATTCACAGTTTTCCCGTGTTTTGAGCTGCCAGTGCTTTGCCAGTCGGGAAACACAGCTTTAGTCCTTGCTCTAGTAGCAGCCTGTGTCTGAAGCTCTTTTTGTCATGGATGAGGAGAGCAATGGGAACCTGAATGTGCAGAAGGAGGGGGGGACACCGGATGGCGTGTAGACAGTGACTGTACATACCACTGAGCCGTGCCTCATCCCAGAACCACCCCTTTGGTCCCATTACTTGAGTCAGCACCTTTGGATGGGAGCTGTTGTTTTGAAATCTTGCCTCTTGCTTTTTTTCAGTCGCCCCTAATTACTCACTCAAGGAATTTAATGCCGCCTGTAAAAGCATCAGAGCCATCAGCCTAACATCATCTCGCCACCGCCACCACTCCTGACTATCTCATTAACTTATATGGTCAAATCTCCAGCTGCCCTGGTTCCCTGCTGTAAAACAATCCCTCCTCTGTGAGAAGCTGTGGAATTTCCCTTATCGATGGTTCAAATGACTCCTGCTTGTAAACCTCTTACTGAGATGTTCCTTGATAGTGTTTCTGCTGCAGGCAGGGGGAGGGGATGGGAGTGAGGGCTGCTCATTTGGATGTCATTTCAGTTCTCTTGCTTTGCTGCGCTGCTCACACGTGGCAGGAAGGTGTTGGTTCTTCTGCATCTTTATCTCAGCCCGTGGCTGTGTTTCTAGAGTTGGAAGTGCCCCAGCCAAAGGCAGGGTGCTGTGGTGACGGCGTGTGCAGGATCCTTGTGTCAGCAGCCAGGTGAATCTCACTGTTTACACATCTCCCGGGCTCTTCCCTCGGAGGATTTGTCAAGCCTGGCTGGTTTTCACGCTCGCCATTTGGCCTTTTATCTCCCAGCCACACACCTGCTGTTCCTCCCATCTGGATTGTTGGGCTTTTGCAGTTTTGCTCATTAGCCACTGTTATCTTCTAGGGCTTTTTAGGCTTCCCGTCTTAAACAGGGATCTTAGACCTCAGGAAAGTGCTTGCAGGGAGAGAGCAGATCTCAGTTAGGAACAGACTTGATCCAACTTGATCTCAGTTGAACTATTTCAGGTAATCTCTCTGATTCTGTGTCGACAGAGATCTTGTCACGGTGAGTAGCTTGAGGACCTGTGTGACTTGGGAAGTGCTGCTGGCCACGATTTAATGCTGAGTGAGACCAGCCAAAGCTGCTTCTTTGTGCTGCTCGGGAGTGCCACACCATTGGCCTTAGGGCAACGAAGGGATTTGGTGAGCCTAATCCATCACGAAACTGCACATCAGGCACATGGCAGCAGGGCCACACATAATGCGAGGCTCACCCAGCTGCCTGAGCCACCACTGCTCTTCTAACATCCTAAACCTGAAGTGTCAGGGGCCAGGCACAGTGCAGTTTCTTAGCACAGCAGTCCTGCAGTGCAGCAGCTCTAGGAAATCAGGGGCCCTTCCCAGGGAGCCTGCTGAAACTTAGTTATTCTTCTCCTGTTGAGTGAAGTTCCCATTTGCTACACTTCTCATTGCTTTAATTTGCCTTTCACTTTTTTTTCTTACTTCAAGCTGTTGCTTGTAAGAACCTGAAAGATATAAGGACTTAGAGAGCTGTCTGTAGGAAATCAGAGGCCGTTTTAGCTGGCTTTGGGCTAAAAAGATAGCTCGAGCCCAAAGCCCTTGTGCAGTGTAGAAGCTGACACCTCAGCCATGCTCGTTCGTGGTTCCACATATCCAAGTACAGTTTCCACAATATCCAAGTACATATTTTCTTCTGATTCCATCTTCCCATAAAACACTAACAGGACATTACAGCCCTAGAATGTCAGGGTGAGGACATGAGCACTCTTTGTGTTTGGGAGAAGAATTGCCTGGCGTGCTCCCAGACCAAGCTCTAAGCTTCTGGTATTCTCCTTCATTTTTTGACTGCCTTTAACCAGCTTTCCCTCTAGAAAATGCCAAACCCTCTTTGGAGTACCTGATTTTTGCCAAGTGGGGGGCACAGAAGGTGAAGGCCTAATGTGATGCACTACATTGTGTGCCCTTTCTAGCTGCAGAGCCAGAATCTCCCTTCTCTAGCAGATCCACTGGCACCTTGGGGCTCTCTGCGTTTTGCACAAGGGAGCTTGTAGGCATAGCCCTGGTTTTATGAACCAAAGGGGCACTTCTCCTCCTGTGCCCTGCAAGTCTCACTCGTTCTGCTGCTAGTGCTCAGCTTGTTAGGAAGTTTCTAGAGCTGATACAGGTTGGCAGGGTTGAGTCCTCGCTTCTCTACTGTTGCCAGCTGTCACGGAGGGCAAAAGCTGTGGAGTCAGGCGCCGCGAAAGCAGAAGGTCACTGCGTGAGTTACACATCACTCCTCACCTGACGCCGAGGGGACGCAGAGGCAAACAGCACAAGGAGGCCTCTGGTGCTTAAAGGAGGCCTCTGCTCAGCTCAGCACCCGCACTGGAAGAGGGAAGCGGAGAGGACGCAGAAGGCTGTGGATAACTAACACTGCCCCAGCGAAGCCAGCGGGGTGGGAAGGTCAGGCACGGGGCACGGTGACAACCTTCTTCTCGTCAGCATGGCGAGGAAAAGGAGGGTCAGGGGGTGGGGGTCGTTTCTGGTTTGGTTTTGTTTTGTTTTTTTAAACCAAAACAAGGTTTTTGTTTTGGTTTTTTTTCCCCTCCCACATAAACGGGAGGAACCTTATGCAACAGCAGATCCTTCTGAACAAAATGGCTGTGTCTGCTGGCTCTTTTTAGACAAAAAAAAAAAAGGGAAAAAACACCCAAAAAAAGAAACCTTTTTAGTGTCAAAAGCATAAACACAGAAATCCTGACTTTTTTTCCAGTGTGTGTGTGTGTGTGTGGTGAGTGCTGTAACCCTGTCCTCAGTATCTCTCCTGACTTTTTCAGGGGTGGGTTAGTTTTGTTGTTGGTTTTTTTTGGTTTTGTTTTTTTTTGGGGGGGGGGGGGGGGGGGGGGGGTTTGGGTTTTGGTTTCGTTTCCAATTCCCCTCTTTTTGTTTTCTGCTTGTCGATATTCGTCCGTGTGGTCCTTAAGGCTGGGGCAGTTACCAACGATGTGTGTCTGTATGTCGGGTTAAAAAAACAAAACAAAACAACAACAACAAAAAAAAAGATAGTAGTAGAACTGAAAAAAAAAATGAAAAAGGAAAAAAAAAGTGTTAAAAAAAATTTATATATATATATATAAAAGTTAAATTTCCTCAAAAGGAATTCAAGTAAAGAAGCAACCAAGCTGTAACTCCTCCTCTTGGGGCTGCGCGGAAAAGGATTTGTGGGCTCTTAATTATAACCAGTTGCCTTTCAGAGGCTTTTTTGAGGTCCAAGGCAGCTTGGCCTCTTAGGAAATGTTACAAACCCCTGTCTAAATTCCTGCTTTCCCAGGTCTCTGCTGTACATGTGTGACACAGAAATGGGCAGAAGGGAACGGTGTTTGTGTAACGCAGAAATGGGCAGAAGGAAATGGTGTTTGGGAAATCAGGCTTCTCTGGTAACCTTTATCAACACCAGGTGCCCCTCGAGGCAGGAACTGCTGACAGAAGTGGGCCAAATGCTTTTGGGCAGAGTCTTCTCAGCCATACCTGTCACTAGCAGGGACACATGCAAGTGCAGCTCAGCTGGTGCCTGTTAGTGAGGTCCTATTTCCTTGTGTCCGGTATGGGTCACATAGCCGCAGCAGCTGGCTGCAGGGAAAGGACTAGCAGCCACCTTCTGCTGCAGTTGCACCAGAGGCTTGCACTGCTGCAAAGGAACAAGGTGAGGCTAAGCCAGTGAGGTAAACAAAAAACCCCACCTCGATCACTCTACCTGTGAGCCTAAGTAAAGAATTTCATTACATGAATGTATTTTGTTATATATCAAACTTGGAGTGTGCTGTTTTGCACTTCTAGTTGGATCTTGTTGCCATGGTGTAGTTGACTGGATGGGGCTGGGGGATAGGTTGGACTGGATGATCTTGGAGGTCTCTTCCAACCTGGCTGATTCTATGATCTTGAAACCCAAGGCAATTGGTGTTGCTTTAAGGCAGATTGTTTCACAGGATCACAGGATGTTAGGGATTGGAAAGGACCCAAGGAGATCATCTAGTCCAACCTCCCTGCCAGAGCAGGGCAATACTATCTAACACAGAGGAACACATCCAGAGAGGCCTTGAAAGTCTCCAGAGAAGGAGACTCTCTGGGAAGCCTGTGCCAGTGCTCTGTGAGCCTTACAGTAAAAAAGATCCCCCTTGTGCTGAGGCAGAACCTTTTTTGCTGCAATTTACACCCATTGCTCCTTGTCCTATCCTAGGCACCAAGTGAGCAGAGCCTGTCCTCCCTCTCCTGCCCAGCCCTCAGATACTTAAAACATGTACCAAATCCCCTCTAAGTCTTCTCTTTTCCATCTCCTTTCTCTGGAGGATTGGGTTTGGATGTTTGGGGGTTGTTTTTTTTTCCCAAAACATTGTTTTTCCATTTGGAAACTGCCCCCCCCCAAAAAAAATTATGTCAGTCACCTGTAGTCTTACTTATTCTAAAGCTTGGTTATCTAAAAGCCAAGTTGCACAAGCAGAGATTGTTCCTTTGATCTACCCCATCTCGCCAGTCTTGGCGGATGTGTGTCTGTCCCTGTGATGGTTTGGGTGTTCCCTGCCCCCCCCCCCCACTTTGGAAATCACCCAGACTAGACTCAGCAGCTCTCAAAATTGAATGAAGCTTTACATTTACATATTAGTACAAGATACAAGCAGATAGTTACAGTCTATACAGTTATATACGGAAATAGACAAGTTAAAAGGTAATGCAGAAACACAACTCCCCTCCCAGAAACCTGAGTCCCCAGGAGGGGCTCTCAACCACCCTTCCACCTGCCCCCTACTCCTCAGCCTTACCCAAGATCTTGCCTTATGTTTAAGGAAGTATGGAGGGTCAGCCAGGAGGGTTAGGAAGCAGGTGGATTTAGTCACACAGACAGCAGGTTGGGTTAGAGAGGGATGCAGCCCAAAGCCCAGAGAGCGACTCTGTTATCTATATTCACATTCTTGTTCTTATCCATCTCAGCAAGCCTATGAGTGAAGTAGCCATCACCATCGTTTCCCTTTCACAGCCTGTCATCTAGATCTTCTCACCAAAACATTCTGGCTAGCTTCAGACTAGCACAGTCCTCCAGGCTGCATTTGGCCCTTCCCGACATGCTCATTACGATGTACCTGGGGAGGCTCTGGTGGAAGCTGCCTTTTATCTGTTCAGACGCTGAACCGATCGGGACCACGACCAGGGGAATCACATTTGTGCTAGCCCAACATGCTGCTCCGAGCCCACTTAGAGCACTACCTTGCCATTTCCCTCCAGTCAGCAAATGAGGAGAGCTGACCAGGGGAATCATATTTGTGCTAGCCCAACATGCTGCTCCGAGCCCACTTAGAACACTACCTTGCCGTTTCCCTCCAGTCAGCAAACGAGGGCCAGCAGTCGGCTGTGGGGTTAGAAAACAAGCGGCATGGCATGCTCCATCCACCCCACAGCCGCCTCGTTTGCTTTGGAAGAGACATGTTGCACTTTAGCAGAGGGGGAGATGGGCTTTGGGGATGGGCTGCAGCCTACTTGAATTCCTTTTGGAAAGGACAGCAGCGGGAGACGTTGATGTCTGTGATGCGAGCGCGCACGCTGCCTTTGACTTGTATGTGTTTTATTGCTGGAGTCATGTTACTGACAGGATAATGAAACTGCAAAGAAAATGTGTTATATTCAACTTTGCCTTGATAATATA
This sequence comes from Pogoniulus pusillus, assembly GCF_015220805.1. Lineage (NCBI taxonomy): Eukaryota > Metazoa > Chordata > Aves > Piciformes > Lybiidae > Pogoniulus > Pogoniulus pusillus. The sequence continues at coordinate 21,431,064 of NC_087278.1, forward strand.
AACACTTGGTTCATTTTTTTTCTTTCTTCCCTCCTTTTTTTTTTTTTTTTTGGTTTGTTTTTTCTTCCCCCTTTCTTTTTTTGTTTGTTTGTTTGGGGTTTTTGTTTGTTTGTTTGATTGTTTGGGGTTTTTTGTTTGTTTGTTTTTTTATTCACAGACTTAAGTTCATCAGGAAATTATAAAATTATTTAAAAAGTCTGTGCCCTGTCTTCATTTCAGTGATTTTTGGTGCGTGCCGTGCTCAGTGCCCTCTCCTGCGTGCCCAGGATCGAAGGACAGGTAGGAAGGCTGTGTCAGTTCCCTGAGGCCCCCCCTATTTATCACTGTGATGGTTTGGGTGTTACCTGCCCCCCTACACTTAAGTAAAATCACCCAGACTAGACTCAGTCGACCTGGAAAATTGAATGAAGCTTTGTATTTACAGCTTAGCACAAGATACAAGCGGATAGTTACAATCTGTACAGCTATAGACAATATATACTATAGACAATAGCAATATATACAAGTTAAAAAGGTAATACAGAAACACAACAGCCCTCCCAGAAACCAGGGTCCCCAGGAGGGGCTCTCAACCACCCTTTCACCTTCTTCCCACTTCTCTACCTTAGCCCAGACTTTGCCTTACATTCAAGATGAGTTTGGAGGGTCCGCCAGGGGGGTTAGGAAGCAGAGGGATTAGTCACACAGATGGCAGGTGAGAGAGAGAGAAAAGAGCAGCCCTAAAAACAGAGAGCAAACTCTTTTATCCATGTTTGTGTTCTTGTTCTTATACATCTCAGCAAGCCTATGAGTGCAGCAGCCATCACCATTGTCTCTTTTTCACAGCCTAGCATCTAATTCTTCTCACCAGAATATCCCAGCTAGGCTCAAACTAGCACAGTTGCACCTGAAACAACCCTACTGGGATGAGCAATACTCACAGGCGTAGCTGAGGCTGTCTGCAAGGTAGAGATAAGGGCCTGTCAGTCACAGGAGTGTCCCAGCTATCCTAGAACTTCCCAGGTCAGGTAAGTGGGGATGGAGCAACTGTGTTTGCAGTCAGACATTTCCTTTGTCTCTCTCGTGCCTGTTTTCCAAGCAAATGTGACCTTAATGTTGCTAAGGAATGACCGAATCCCAGATGTGCATCCAGCGTTGAGTCAGTACTGGGATCACGTCTTGTGGAGTAATGTGCCTGGAGAGCCTTGCTGTGCAAAGGCAAATGAGGCTGTCCTGCAGAGCATCTTCTTCCTGAGACCCAGACCTGGGGCTTGTCCCCACGGGAGTGGAGGACAGACCCCACTGGGTGGTGCGAGCCGAGCCATGCCCCCTGCCAGGCTGGAGGAAACAGGCTTTACCCAGTGCCCAGTCTCCAGCCGCGCTTTGAGGACATGGGAAATTGCCTGAGCGCTCTCAGTGCAACAAGCTCATGTTTCTGGCATTTTCAGCTGTTCTGAAGAGAATAGCATTGCAACACTGGGCCCATGGGCAGAACAATGTCCATGTTAAACACACTCCACCAAATTCTCCACAGTCCTGGCAGAGCAGACCTCCCCAAGCTGGGACACTTTCTATGCAACTTCTCTCTCAAAGCCTCTCCATTTTTTTTTTAGCCTTTTGTCTCTGTGCAGCCAATTTTTCTCTGGGCTTTCTTGCTGGCCTTGTTCCTTCTGCTTTCTGTAGATTCATAATTTAAAGGGGCTTTTAAGATTCCGACTCACTGTGTCTGTGTGAGTGACTTCATGTGTGACAGGAGCAGGCGTCCTGCTCTCAGCGTCTGGATGTTCCCCTCTCTCTGTGAATTGGGTTTCAATCACTTGGGCTTCAATCAGGCATGTAAAGCAGCATGTGGAAAAAGGATACGTAGGGATTAAGAGTCTCAGGAGCTTTGAAAGGAAGAGTCCATCAGCCTTTTGGTTCCCAGTCTGGTTTATGTTCACTTGAACGTCTTTGGCTGAGAAGGGGATTCGTGATTCCCATCAGGCCAGGGTGTGCCTGGCTTTTGCAGCACAGTCCAGATCAGCTGAACGAAACCACATGCCACATAAATTTAACCTGTTGCTGTAAAATGGACTATCCATTGCTCTGCAAGTGGCACGAATGCCATTGCTGAGTGGCTTGCCCTTTCAAGAGAGGAGGAGAAGTGAAAGGCAAGAGTTGAAGTCACCACCAGCAGGAGAGTGTATCTACAGGGAGAGCAGCACCTCGGCTGCAGGGAGAGCAGCACATCGGTTGCAGGGGTTGCAGCACCTCGGCTGCAGGGAGAGCAGCACATCGGTTGCAGGGGTTGCAGCACCTCGGTTGCAGGGAGAGCAACACATCGGTTGCAGGGAGAGCAGCACATCGGTTGCAGGGAGAGCAGCACATCGGCTGCAGGGAGAGCAGCACATCGGTTGCAGGGAGAGCAGCACATCGGTTGCAGGGAGAGCAGCACCTCGGCTGCAGGGAGAGCAGCACCTCGGTTGCAGGGAGAGCAGCACATCGGTTGCAGGGAGAGCAGCACCTCGGCTGCAGGGAGAGCAGCACCTCGGTTGCAGGGAGAGCAGCACCTCGGCTGCAGGGAGAGCAGCACATCGGTTGCAGGGAGAGCAGCACATCGGCTGCAGGGAGAGCAGCACCTCGGCTGCAGGGAGAGCAGCACATCGGTTGCAGGGATTGCAGCACCTCGGTTGCAGGGATTGCAGCACATTGGCTGCAGGGATTGCAGCACATCGGTTGCAGGGATTGCAGCACATCGGTTGCAGGGATTGCAGCACATTGGCTGCAGGGATTGCAGCACATCGGTTGCAGGGATTGCAGCACATTGGCTGCAGGGATTGCAGCACATCGGTTGCAGGGAGAGCAGCACCTCGGCTGCAGGGAGAGCAGCACCTCGGTTGCAGGGAGAGCAGCACCTCGGCTGCAGTGAGAGCAGCACATCGGTTGCAGGGAGAGCAGCACATTGGCTGCAGGGAGAGCAGCACCTCGGCTGCAGGGAGAGCAGCACATCGGTTGCAGGGATTGCAGCACCTCGGTTGCAGGGATTGCAGCACATTGGCTGCAGGGATTGCAGCACATCGGTTGCAGGGATTGCAGCACATCGGTTGCAGGGATTGCAGCACATTGGCTGCAGGGATTGCAGCACATCGGTTGCAGGGAGAGCAGCACATCGGCTGCAGGGATTGCAGCACATCGGTTGCAGGGAGAGCAGCACATCGGTTGCAGGGATTGCAGCACATCGGTTGCAGGGATTGCAGCACATTGGCTGCAGGGATTGCAGCACATCGGTTGCAGGGAGAGCAGCACATCGGTTGCAGGGATTGCAGCACGTCAGCTGCAGGCTGAGCAGAGCTGCAGCAGCCCAGGCCAGCTGCAGCTGCTGGCAGTGTCGGGCCGCCGCGTCCCCGCAGGCTGACTCATGTTTTGGATGGCCCATAGCAATAACGCTGTTGGTGCTACAAAGAGAAGATGCCAAATCCCTGTTGTGCTTTATCAGGTTACTCTTTATGCGCTGTGCAGTAAAACACAAGGCAGCTGAATAAAACGGGCCGTGCTGACTGCTGCTGCTGCTGCTGTGACACAGAACAGGCGAGGCAGCAGTGGAAACAGCAAAGAGCCGGCCCAGGGATCTCACACACACACACATTGAAAACGATTTCCGTTGCACAGGGGTGTGGAGCCCCTGCATTACCCAGGCTCTTGATTCCACACGAGGCTTCTGCAGCATTCTAGCAGGGATGACTTTGTAAAACCTGCTTTTCTGCATCACTCTGCTCAGGGCAATGCTGCTGTAACCATAGCAGACATCCCCTGAGAAGAGTTACATACTTAGGACCTACTCAGAGAATCACAGATAGGAAGGGACCTCCAGTTCCAATCCCCCCTGCCATGGGCAGGGACACCTCACACTAGATCAGGTTGCCCAAAGCCACATCCAGCTTGGCTTTATAAACCTCCAGGGATGGAGCTTCCACCACCTCCCAGTGTCTCACCACCCTCAGGGTGAAAAACTTCGTCCTAACATCTAATCTAAATCTCCCTTCCTCTAGCTTGGATCTATTCCCCTCAGTCCTATCACTACCTGACATCCTAAAAAGTCCCTCCCCAGCTTTCTTCAGATACTCCCAACAGGATCTGCTGCACTTGTCTGCATATGAGGATTGATGCTATGGGGATGCATCAGCCGTACTCAGAGGGCTTACCCAAACCAGTAACTGCAATCCCACTGCCCATGCAGCTGAAGTGATCTGCCTGTGACCAGTGATCCTTAGACTGGCCACTTAGAGATGTGCAGTAGCCACTCTCCTCACTGGCCTTCAGGATGTCTAGAAGTCTTGAGCAATGTGCTCTGGTGGCCAGGAGGGCCAGTGCCATTCTAGGGTGGGTTAGAAGGGCTGTGGTTAGTAGGTTGAGAGCGGTTCTCCTGCCCCTCTACTCTTCCCTGGTGAGGCCACATCTGGAGTACTGTGTCCGGTTCTGGGCCCTCCAATTCAAGAGGGACATAGAACTGCTTGAGAGTCCAGCACAGAGCCACAAAGATGCTGAAGGGAATGGAACATCTCTGTTATGAGAACAGCCTGAGGGAGCTGGGGCTGTGCTGCTTGGAGAGGAGGAGCCTGAGAGGTGACCTCAGCAATGGTTATCAATCTGTGCAGGCTGAGTGCCAGGAGGCTGGAGCCAGGCTCTGCTGGGTGATGCCCAGGGACAGGACACGGGGCACTGGGTGGAAGCTGAGACATAGGAAGTTTCATTTAAACACGAGGATTTGATATGATACTATGATAAGACTGGAACAGGCTGCCCAGGGGCGTTGTGGAGTCTCCCTCTCTGGAGATAGTCAAAACCCACCTGAATGTGTTCTTATGTGATCTGCTGTAGGTGATCCTGCTCTGGCAGGGGGGTTGGACTGGATGAGCTTTGGGGGTCCCTTCCAACCCCAGTGTAGCTATATATATATTATTATCTTTTTCTTTCTTCCTTTTCTTTTTTTGTTTTTGCTTATGGAGCAAACAGAGACCTCCCCCTCATGCTGGCAAACTGTTATGATTTTGTTTTTGTTATGTCTTATGATTATGTTTTTGTTTTTAGGGAGGTGGTGGAGTCACCGTCCCTGGAGGTGTTCAAGAAGAGACTGGGTGAGGCACTTAGTGCCATGGTCTGGTTGATTGTCTAGGGCTGGGTGCTAGGTTGGACTGGATGATGTTGGAGGTCTCTTCCAACCTGCTTGATTCTATGATTCTATGATACTATACCAATGATGTATCATAAAACCTCAGTGGAACGGCTGGGATCAGCCTGGGTGTAGGCATGAAGTTACAGCAAGTGACTCTCTGGGTGTGGGCTTTCAGTGCAGCTGGTTTTACCTACGTGATCAGTAGCTTTTCCCAATGGTCACAGCTGCAAACACTAAAACTGGATGAATGACCAAGAAGTTAAATATTTAGGCTCAGGTCCTGCAGCCTGTTTGTGTGAAGATGTCGCTTGCCTTGGCAGAAATTCAGCTCCAGGAGCATCTACAGACAGAAAACTTGTGACAAGGCAAGTTAAAACCCCTTTGGTTTCTTTATATCTTGGGACAGAAGGATGGATTGCTGCTGTAGCTCAAAACCCTCCTGGAAGGACTTTTGTTCAGCTTCAGCCAAGCCTTGGTTTTCTGCAAGAGCATTGCTTGGGGGAATCACAGGTTTTGGAGTGGGTGTGCATGGGATGTGGATCAGAGCATGTATGGGTGCACATGGAATGTGTATGAGTGCATACATGGAGTGTACATGGGTGTACATGGAATGTATATGAACTTGTGTGTGGCTGTGTCAATAAGCCAGAGGATAGAGTGAGGAGGTTTGCAGCAGGATCTGCACAGGTGAGACCCACGGGCCAAGCCTAACTGTATGAAGTTTAACGAGGCTAAGTGGCAGGTCCTGCACCTGGGTCACAACAACCCCATGGTAAGCTCTAGACTTCAGGATGTGTGGTTGGAAAGCTGCAACATGAAGAGGGACCTGGGGCTTCTGGTTGACAGTTGATTAAATATGAGCCAGCAGTGCCCAGGTGGCCAAGAAAGCCAATGGCATCCTGGCTGGGAGCAGAAACACTGTGGCCAGCAGGGACAGGAGGGGATCATCAGCACTAGGGATGCCACACCTTGAGTGTTGTGTTCAGTTCTGGGCCCCTCACTCCGTGAAGGACATGGAGGAGCTGCAGCATTTCCAGGCAAGGAGGCTGGAGGAGGGCCTGGAGCACATGGGCTCCCCTCACAGGGCTGTGCTCCAGGCCCCTCACCAGCTTTGTTGCCCTCCTCTGGACATCCCCCAGCACCTCAACATCTCACTTGAATTGAGGAGCCCAGAACTGGACACAGCACTCAAGGTGTGGCCTGAGCAGTGCTGAGTACAGGGGCAGAATAACCTCCCTGCTGGCCACACTGCTCCTGAGCCAGCCCAGGATGCCATTGGCTCTCCTGCCCACCTGGGCACACTGCTGCCTCATCTTCAGCTACTATCTACCAGCACCCCCAGGTCCCTTTATGGCTGGTTGCAGTCAAATGGATGCCCATGGTCACACTGTGAGGTAGCCTGTGTGGGGAATCCTTTTCCCATGCAAAAGGACCTTTTCTTGGTTTAGCTTATGTTGCTCCTAAATCCCTGATCTAGTTGGGGATGTCCCTGCTTGCTGCAGGGGGTTGGACTAGGTGACCTTTGAGGGTCCCTTGTGACCCAGTGCATTCTGTGATTCATGTCTGATCTGTAAGGTACATACTTTTCCTTCCCTGATGACTTGAGAAATGTGAAGCACTGTTTTGTGCATGGGTGAAAGAAACTCTTTCCCCTTGTGTGTTTAGATCAGCATTCAACATACTCCATCACCATAAAGACATTGCACACCATGAGTTGTGCTTCTTACCCGTGCCCTCTGATGCACTCCTGTTTGGCAGCAGCATCACTCCTTCAGTGCAGAACAGCTCCTGTGCTAGGTCCAGGGCAGGAGAGGTACAACAGCCTGGAGGAGCCCCAGGGAAAGGGCAGAATCAGGATTCCTCAGTACCAGTTTGCAGGTATCAAGGAGGGAGGGGCAGCCTCTGCTCACTTGTGCCCTGGCATAGGACAAGGGGCAAGGGATGGAAACTACAGCACAGGAGGTTCTGCCCCAACACGAGGGGGAACCTGTGACTGTAAAGATCCTGGACCCTGGCACAGGCTGCCCAGAGAGGTTGTGGAATCGTCTTCTCTGGAGACTTTCCAGCTCTCTCTGGATGTATTCCTGTGTGACCTGTGCTAGATTCTCTGGTTGTGGTCTGGCAGGGGGGTTGGACTCGATGACCTCCAGAGGTCCCTTCCAACCCCTAACATCCTGTGTGCCTGTGAGCCCATGTCCACAGTCACCTCGGAGTGGCAGGGAGGGGGTAATGTCCTCGAACACCCAGTCTCTGTAACCCACGGTTCCTCATGGACCCAAGGAGGAGTTTGGCTGCTCACCCAGCCCACAAGTCTAAGCGTGGCTTTGCACCGAGATGTAGGAACAAGCACTTTGCCTATCAGGGGATGTCAGAGATGCAGCACGCCTCACGCAACAGCGTTGTACAACAGCCCGAGCCAGGCGCAGCCACTTCAAGGTGACAGTCAAAGGCTGCTCCTCACCCTTACGGTTGGAGGCTTTAATTTGTTCCCTTAGCTAATGGAGCGATGACTCTGGCAGACCAGAGCAGCGACACAGTTATTACATGTGCTCACCTTTCAGAGGAGCAGATCAAAGGTGGCTGCAGGCAGGCAGGCAGACAGCAGCTCGGCTTGCCCCGTGCGACGCGGCGGAGCGCAGCGTGACTCCATCGGCAAACCAGCCTGGCATCCAGAGGGCAAAGCCGCTCAGCCTAGCGCTGACCCAGGGCTTTCCTCCGCGCAGCGACAGGGCTCGGAGGCGATGACGCCAGCTTGCCCTGCTCTCGTTGCTCTGGCGAGAGGCCTTAGTCAGCGCGGAGCTATCGCCTGTGCGCATCGGTACCGTCTGCAATCTCCAGATGCTATCTGGGCAAGTTCAGGCACGGCGGAGGGAGGCCTCTGGGTTGTGTGGCTGCAGGGTGTGTCGCATCCTGGCACTGTGCAGCAAGGGGTGAGCGCTGGGGAACCTCTGTGGAGATCATAACAATCACTTCATGCCCAGCTTCTGGTTTCTCAAAGCACACCCTCATGGTAGCAGCAGCAGCACCATTAACTGCTAAGGTCTCAGTAGGGGACACAGTCTCAAGTTGTGCCAGGGAAAGTCTAGGCTGGATGTTAGGAGGAAGTTCTTCACAGAGGGAGGGATTGGCATTGGAATGGGCTGCCCAGGGAGGTGGTGGAGGCACCATCCCTGGAGGTGTTCAAGCAAAGCCTGGATGAGGCACTTAGTGCCATGGTCTGGTTGATTGGATAGGGCTGGGTGCTAGGTTGGACTGGATGATCTTGGAGGTCTCTTCCAACCTGGTTCTATGATAAGGAAGAGCCAAGGAGATGCCAGAAAACAGAGAGCAAATCAGCCAGAGACAATGTCGAAGGGCAGCTTCCCCCTTGCCTTCAGGAGAGATCTGTCAGCACTTGCCAGCTGCAGGTCAGGCCTCTGAAAGGACTACTGCTGGCTGGAGGTTTAGCTGTCATGTGCTAAAGCTCCTGTAAGTCTCAATGAGTGATGCAGCCACCTCAAGCTCAATTTCATACACTCTTTGAGGACCAAAAGAGGTAGATCTGGGCCCTCTGTGCTACATGAAAGCTGGCCTGCACAGATCTCTCTGCTTGTTGCTCTTGCTGCTGTAAGAGGGATTATAAACAAGCCATATCCTGAAGAGCACTGCACATGTTACAATCTCCCACGACATTAACATCTTTGTCAGTGATATGGACAGAGGAATCAGTGCACCCTCAGCAAGTTTGCAGATGACACCAAGCTGTGTGGCACAGCTGTCTTTCTAGAGGGCAGAGGGACCTGGACAGGCTGGAGATGTGGGCCCAGGCCAACCTCATGATATTCAGCAAGGCCAAGTGTAAGGTGCTGCACCTGGGTTGGTGCAATTCCAAGCACAACTCCAGGCTGGGTGGGGAATGGCTGAGAGCAGCCCTGAGGAAAAGGACCTGGGGGTCTGGACTGATGAAAGGCTCAACAGGAGCCTGCATTGTGAGTGCAGCCCAGACAGCAACCCTGTGCTGGGCTGCAGCAAGAGCAGTGTGGGCAGCAGGGCAAGGGAGGGGATTCTGCCCCTTTGCTCTTCTCAGACCCCACCTGCAGTCCTGTGTGCAGTTCTGGAGCCCCCAACACAAGCAGGACATGGAACTGTTGGAGCCAGTCCAGAGGAGGCCACCAAGATGCTCAGAGGGCTGCAGCAGCTCTGCTCTGAGGATAGGCTGAGAGAGTTGGGGCTCTGCAGCCTGGAGAAGAGAAGGCTTTGAGGAGACCTCGGAGTGGGCTTCCAGCATCTGAACGGGGCTACAGGAAGGCTGGGGAGGGACTACTGACAAGAGCTTGTAATGAGAGGATGAATGGGTTTAAACTGGCAGAGGGGAGATTAAAGCTGGATGTTAGGAAGAAGTTCTTTGCAGTGAGGGTGGTGAGACACTGGCATAGGTGTGATTCTGTGCTCCACAACCTCCCTGGAGGTGTTCAAGGCCAGGTTGGATGACACCTTGAGTGACCTGTTCTAGCAGGAGGTGTCCCTGCCTATGGCAAGGAGCTGGAACTGGCTGAGCTTTGAGGTCCCTTCCAAGCTAAACCACTCCCTGATTCTATAACATTTGATTCTCCTAGAAGCTGCCCTTGAAGCTTGGCAATAGGAGTTTCCCCATCTGCATTTAAAAAGAACCCACGAGTAAAAAATGCACAATTCCAGCTCCCACTGCTGGAGGGGAATTAAGAGAAATATCACTTCAGTGAACACCAAAAGGCTCAGAAATAAGAACCAAAGCCACCCAAAACAAGGCCTCCCTGAGTTAAAAAAAAGATCTCATGCACATGAGCAAACACGTTCTGGGGGCACAAGCCATAGGGTCTTCAGGTTTTGGGCTGTGTTTGGGTATTCTGGGGAGTCTTTCTTTGGTGTTAGGCAAGTGTGAATGATTACAGCCCCAAGAGGTGCTGAAGCATTTAGTGATTTGGCTTGACTTCAGGTGCCACAAGTGCTGTTGGCAGGGAGGTGCTCTGCACTGCCTTGGAATTTTCAGCTTCAGACACTGATTTTTTTTTTCAAGGCATGACCTTAGGATATCAACCACAGGAAACAGAATCATAGAATCAAGCAGGTTGGAAGATACCTCCAAGATCATCCAGTCCAACCTATTACCCAGCCCTATCCAGTCAACCAGCCCATGGCACTACAGAGCACTGACACAATTACTCTTAAATTACATGGGGGAACTCCATGTCTTTGATTTTACCTTTGGAGGAGCAGCTGGCAGAATCTGGAACAGAACCCAATGGATTATATGTCTTTAGTCTCTGACATGTGTAAATACGCACACACAGACATGGCTTCAGGACAGGCTCTGCTCACTGCTCCCTGGGACAGGACAAGGAGCAATGGGTGTAAGTTGCAGCAAAAGAGGTTCTGCCTCAACACAAGGGGGAACTTCTTTACTGTAAGGCTCACAGAGCACTGGCACAGGCTCCCCAGGGAGGTTGTGGAGTCTCCTTCTCTGGAGCCTTTCAAGGCCTGTCTGGATGTGTCCCTCTGTGATCTGTGTTAGTATTGTCCTGCTCTGGCAGGGAGTTTGGACTCAATGATCTTTTTGGGTCCCCATCAACCCCTAATATCCTGTGATGGCTTCCATGACAGGCCCTTGACATGTGCCAAGGGCTGCCTATACCACAGGAGCATCAGCAGTCTTTGCCTGGTAGCCAAGCATCAAGACTGTATGCAACACAACATCTGAGTGCCTTAGAAGGAAACCTTCCATTGCCATGTGGTTTCTCCCCTCTTCCCATCTTGTGACTGCACTGATGTTTCATAGAATCATGGAATTAGCCAGGGTTGGAAGGGACCACAAGGATCATCCAGTTCCAACCCCTCTTCTGTGGGCAAGAACACCTCACACTAGATCACGCTGTCTAGAGCCACATTCAGCCTGGCCTTAAATACCTCCAGGGATGGGGCTTCCACCACCTCCCTGGGCAACCTGTTCCAGGCTGTCATCACCCTCATGCTGAAGAACTTCTAACATCCAGTCTGAACCTACCCATTCCTAGCTTTGTTCCATTCCCTCTAGTTCTATCCCTACCTGACAGCCTAAAAAGTCCCTCCCCAGCTTTCTTGTAGGTGCCCTTAAGATACTGAAAGGCCACAACAAGGTCACCTCAGAGCCTTCTCTTTTCCAAGGTGAGCAGTCCCAACTCCCTCAGTCTCTCCTCTTAGTAGAGGTGCTCCAGCCCTCTGATCATCCTCCTGGCCATCCTCTGGACACCTTCAGCACATTCTGGAGCCACTATTACAAGAGTGCTATGAACTGGATGCAGTGCTCCAGGTGGGGTCTCACTAGTGCAGAGTGAGGGGGAGGATAATTTCCCTCGCCCTGCTGACCACACTTGCTGCAGCCCAGGCTCTGGTTGGCTCTCTGGGCTGCAAAAGCACATTGGTGGCTCATGTTGAGCTTCTCATCCATCAGCACCCCCAAGTCTCTCTCCTCAGGGCTGCTTTCAAGCCAGTCATGGCCCAGCCTATATTGGTGTTTCAGATACAGCTTTCTTGCCTGCCTACTGTGTGTGCCTTGGTGCTGATGTTTGTGTAAGCCTGTTTGTTACCCCTGCTGTATATGTCTGTTTAGAAGCCACAGTGTCTAAGGATAGCATTTCTGTCCCTTTCAGCTTGCCCTGTGAGGATGAGACTATTAAGCAAAGGCATTTGTCATCAAAGGGCTCTTTGGAGCCTACAAAACATGTTGGTTTTCATGTGTAGGCTTTATTGCCACCAGGTTGGTTTGCAGGAGGACTTGTAAAAGGCAAAGCCAGGAGCTGCAGAGCCCATCCTATACCTTGCTTAGGCTCTTCACTTTCTCCCTGGGTTTTGTGGGAGCCAGAAATAAAAGCAGGAAATGTGGTGTGGTTTCACTGCCTGTAAATAGTGGCTGTGCCCAGGCTGTGCGAGAGCCATGCCAGGGCAGCGTCTGCCTCCAGACAGTGGCACCAGCACTCACCCTCTTGGCAGGAGTACCTCATATCATACATGTTAGCACTCCCCATGTGCTGCCTTAAGCCCAAGCCTCTGCAGCTCTGCAGTCCCAGCAGCTCTGTCGCACCCTCACCTTCTGTACAGTGCCATTACTGACCCCATCCACCCTCTGTCCACTGTCCTGACTCTGTGGTGGCAGGGTGACACAGATGGCAGGGTGGCACTGGTCACACCCTAATGGCTTGGCATCTCAGCACATTCCTTTCCCTTACCAGCTGCCAGGCTGTGGAGTGTGTGCCACCCAACCCAGAAGCCAACTGCGTCACCAGCGTGTCCCCAGGGCCTCGCAAGCAGGGTGTTGAGCTGGTCCCCCTGCAGGGAGTGCACAAGCCAGGGGTGGTGCAGAGAGGCACCAAGTGAGCACAGGGAACAGCTCATGGGTTAGGTTTGGGGGATTCTGTTCCCCATGCCCACCCACAGGGATGCTGCATGGCCAGGCAGCAGAGAGAGGGCTTAGCCCTGTTCGCCCTTCTGCACCAGTGTGAACCTGCCCGTCGTCACCGTGCCCGTGACAGCTGGATATCACCTGTGGGCTTGTCTTTGCCTCTTCAAATGAAGTTGCTCTGTAGTATTAACCCCAGTGAGCAGCAGGAGAACAAAACCTTTTCACCTGGTCAGTGCCAGACCCAGTCAGAGGCCTCTCTTGCTTTGGAAGAAAGAAGTTACAGAAGAACCTTTGAGCAAAGGAAGAAAGAAATGACAAAGGGAGGTGACCAAAAAGAAGCAAGGTGAGGGGTGGAGAGGAAATAAAAAAGAAAACATGAAGGGAAAATTTAAAAGGAAGAAAAAAGAAGAAAAAAGGGAAGGAAGGAAGGAAGGAAAGAAAGAAGGAAGGACAAAAGAAGAAAGGAAAGAAGGAAGGAAAGAAGGGATTAGATGGAGAAGTGAGGGAGCATGTAGTGGAGCAAGGTAAGGCCTTAACATTCCTCTGGTGCCATTCTGGAGGGGTGACTCTGCTGCAATAAGCAGCAGCAGTGCAGCACAGAGGGAGCACATGCCCTCCCGCCCCAGCTGCATCCTCTGAGCAGCCACAGATGGCAGGAGGAGGGGGTGGCAGAGCTCCTCTGACAGATCCGAGCTAGACACTTGCATGCACTCTGCTCAAGACAGCCAGTGGAGGCTCAGCTGTTGGGGACATCATCTCGCCAGAGTCACAGCACTTGAAGCCTTATGCCACTAATCTGGAGGGAGGAGGCTGGCAGGGTGACTGTTTGCTTTGGACTGTGCACGGCAGGAATTTGGGGTTCACTGTTCCCTGGCAGGTGTTGAGGGGAGTCCTCTGTCACAGTGCCCAGAGTGAGCAGCCGCAGCACTGTGGCCTCAGTGTCTCCATACCCGAGCCGGGTTGTGCCCTGTGGTTGCTCCTGTGCTTGCAAGGTGATACCTGCCCAGCAAGCTGGCAGGAGTGTGCTGTCACCTCCTGTGCAGCCTGGCCTGCACACTGCCCATGCTGCTGTGAAACCCATCGCGTGGTTACTATCACAGACCATGGCTAATTGTGCTGCACAGCTCATTACCACGGGGAGCAGCCAAAGCCAGGAATTCAGGAAGCTTTAGAATGGGATTGGCCATTTGAACAGACAGGAATATCAGGAGTTGTCATCATTTATGCTGATAACACTTTTGGAAAGGATGTGCAGCTCTTCACCTCGGGGTTTAAGCCAAGTGGAAGAGACCAAGAGACTTGGTCTGAGAGGAGGGCAGCTGGGGGCAGATTACCTCACTGTCTGGCTATGGCCAAACATGGCCCTGGGATGTCAGCAGCAGAGCGTGGGGCTGGTGCCCCAGGCTGCCCCCAGGGGCATCTCTTGTCACCCTTGCCTGGCAGTGCCATGGGGCTGGGTGATGCTCGTGGGGGGAACAGATGGAGAAGTTCTCCCAGCTCCACGGGATAAAAAGTAAGAGTGTGCTGCTTTACCACCACAGCCCTGTGGGAGAGCTACACCAGCCCACTGCCAGGGCCAACCTCATGTCCCTGCTGAGCCATCAGTGATGCCCGTGGGATTTGGGTGGGAAGCTGGTCCTGCCCTGGTCAGGTGAGCTGGGGCTCCTGGCAGGGGGCCACTGAGGGGGGCAGTTACAGTTTAACTCCCTCAGCCCACAGAGCCACTGTCGGGAGTGCCTGTCTAATGATTAAAGTGCCAAACCAGGAGGCATGAACTCTGCCTGCTCTCCACAGCCTTGCTACCGAGTTACGTGGAGCCAGACAAGTCAGGACTTCACCCCACCACAGCTAGCAGGTCCGTCCAGTTGCTGCTGCATCCTTTAAATCTTTGTGTCTTCGCAGGGGGTTCTCAGTTTGTGGTTTCTTGGTGTTCAGAATGGCTCAGATCAGCCCTTTGTTCAAGGACTGGGGAGGAAAAGAGTTGCACGGAGAGGAGCAGCAGCTGTAGGAGATCCACCACAGGAAAGCCATACCCTGGTGCACCTTCCAGGCTGTGGAGCTGACATGCAGCTCTGGATATTGAATCCCTTGTGGTCACTTGAGGAACTCCCCGGAGATGCACTGTGGAGGACCAGGGGGGCAGAAGTAAGCCAGACAGAGGCCACTGAACATGAAGATGGAGCTTGTCATCTAGCACCACAGCACACACCAGCCAGCACTGTGGGCAGTCTCCATCTGACCTCGGGAGCACCCCCTCAGCCAGCAGCAGTCTTGAGATGGGCAATCATTCCCTGGACCCTGCTGGCACATCACCAAGGGAAGCCAAACCAACGTCACACAATCGCTGCACTGCCCTTTGTGCTGGGAGAGGGGCAGAGCACGCTTGGAGATGTCCACCTCCAAAGGCAGCAGCTTCTGCCCAGCCCTGGAAGCACTGCCTGGCTCCTGTCTCTTCTCAGTAGGGTGTCCCTGGAACCAGGATGGATTTTACTTGATGATGTCAAGCGAGATGAATCCCGGTTTAATTGACCGTGGGTGAAATCGCACTTTGATGGTTAATATTATACTTGAGGCTGGGAAAAGTACTGCAAGATCATAGCAATTAGAGCTGGAAATGATTCAAGTCATCTAATTTATTTCCTCTCTCCCCCCTCAGTGTCCCTGCCAGGGATGGGGGCAGTAAGGTTCCCAACAATACATCTCTCTGTGTGTAGTCCTGTCCTGTCTCCCTGACTCAAGGAGCAGAGCATCCACGTGTCCCTTGGGGAGACAATTCCACCACTTAAGAGATGTCAACATTAGACATTTTGTCAGAAGTTTAGTCTATATTTCCTTCTGTGGAGTGCCACAAATTCTCAGGTCATGAGTTTTATGCCTCAAGGCAACTGGCTGCTTCCCAGGAGCGCAGTGGCTGGGAATAAGGTGGTGCTGTTCTTTGTTTGCAGGGACAGGTAGAGAACATGGGGGTGGGTCAGTAAAGGCTTTCACACCTGTGAGGCAGTTCAGATCAGGTAAACTCATCTGGAATGAGCCTTCCTTTGGCAGAAGCTCAAGGTTTGGGGTTTTTTTTCCCATTTCCAGATTTTTATTCCATGAATTCCACCTTGACTCATAAAAATCTCACTGCTGGAAACGTGTCCAGCTCCTCACAACAAATTAACTCCCTTTGACTTGCTCTTACTACTGCTACCAATCCCACCACAGAAATGTGGGGTGAGCAGCAATTAAAGGACAAAACCCCATCCCTGGCAATGAAAAAGCATAGTGATACTCCTTGAAAGCTGCTGTAGAAAGGGGATACCATCTTGGCCTCTGCCTTGCATACAGAGAGGACATGAGGGACCATCTCCCTAGATTGATGGAAGATGCAGCACAGATGGATGAAACTTCCCAAGAGATGAGAACTTATGAGCACCACAGAAGTGCCAGACTGGGCTTACATCTGCATTAAGACAAGCTGGAGTCACATTGCCCACTTCCTAGTGATAAGGTCTCCTGCTTCTGAATATATTCTGCAGGGTCATGCCCTTAACTGAGAGGGTCTTAGGGTCCTTATGCATATTAAATCCTTGTTCTCCTCTGCCAAATGAGCTATTTCCACATGTCAAACAATTGGAGCACTCTCTTCCTGCTCACCAGCAGCAGAGGTTAACCAGGTGGCATCCTGGGCTGGCTCAGGAACAGTGTGGCCAGTAGGACAAGGGAGGTTCTTCTGCCCCTGTGCTCAGCACAGCTCAGGCCACACCTTGAGTGCTGTGTCCAGTTCTGGGCTCCTCAATTCAAGTGAGATGTTGCAGTACTGGAAGGTGTCCAGAGAAGGGTGACAAAGCTGGTGAGGGGCCTGGAGCACAGCCCTGTGAGGAGAGGCTGAGGGAGCTGGGGGTGTGCAGCCTGCAGAAGAGGAGGTTCAGGGCAGAGCTCATTGCTGTCTACAACTACCAGAAGGGAGGCTGTAGCCAGGTGGGGTTGGGCTCTTCTGCCAGACAAGCAGCAACAGAAGAAGGGGACACAGTCTCAAGTTGTGACAGGGCAGGTCTAGGCTGGATGTTAGGAGGAAGTTGTTGGCAGAGAGAGTGATTGGCATTGGAATGGGCTGCCCAGAGTGGTGGTGGAGTCACCATCCCTGGAGGTGTTGAAGCAAAGCCTGGATGAGGCACTTAGTGCCATGGTCTGGTTGATTGGCCAGGGCTGGGTGCTAGGTTGGACTGGATGATCTTGGAGGTCTTTTCCAACCTGCTTGATTCTATGATTCTATGATTATTCAGAGATGTGGCACCCATTAATCCAACAGAAGAGAAAGAGGAGTGTGAGGACAGCTGATGCCATAGCACTGTTTCAGAGAGATAAAGGGATGTAAACCAGCTTGTGCTGTCCAAGGAGCTGCATGGATTAAGCTACCTTTTGTTCAGATGTAACATCTTGCCTGGATGTGCTGAGACAGGATCTCCCACCAATGCTGGTTACATCCAAGAGCAAAGTCCACACCCTACCCAGCTCCAGTTGTGGACACTGCTCATTGTTAAATCAGTGAGGCTTAATCATATTAGGATATCTTCTGAAGAACATCTGGACATCTTTAGCAGCTGAGGCTAAGCAGGAGACCCTTCTGTCTGCTACTGAAGTGGGTGCTTTCAGTACCTAGTGAGGCTCTCCCCTGGCCAGGTACAAGTGCCCTGTCCTTGCCCATCATCCATAGATGAAGTTGACAAAAAAAGCTCTGGTACAATATTCATAGGGTGGTGTTTTGGTGGAGGGTAAAGCAAGCTTTGCCAGAGGAAAAGAAGGCAAACTACTTTTCTCCTTCCAGGAGAAGAACATCGAAGACATTTCAGCAGAGAGGTAATCGGTGGCCTCCTGTCCTCAGCCACTTACACAAGCACTGTGATCAACTTGTGTTTTCTGCCCTCAGTGCTGGCAGGAGTGCCAAGCCTTCCCTCATCAGACATACTCTCCCAGATGAGCCATGTACCTCATGACTGGTGGCTGAGGACCTTTTGCCTCATCTCCAGCCCTTCAAGCAGCCCCTAGCTGTGCCTCCTGCCCTTCCTGGCATCCAGCACTACCATAGGACTGACATAAGCCTGTGTTCCTCCCCAGGGCTCTTCTTGTCCCACCAAAAGAGGAGTGGAAACAGCAGGGGAGGATTAAAGCTGTAGGAAGTGGACTATGCTGAAGCCAGCATGGTCTTTCACTAGGCTGGGATCTTCTCTGACGAATTCACCCAGCTCACAGCTGGAGGTTTTAAGGAGCACGTGTATCCAGTCCCACCCACCTGCCTCTGCTGTTGATCCTACAGTGCCTTCCCATTTTGCCACCTCTAACCCTGATGTTAGAAAACTTCCAAAGGTGTGAAGCAGTGCCCAGCCCAGCCAGGACTCCTGTGAGGACTGATGAGGACCCCTGGCTTGTTGGCTCGTTGTGGCCAGCTGTCCCTTGTAGCACCAAGAGTGACAAAGTGTGTTATGCAACAAGCCAAGCAATTTGTTACCAACCCTCTGTTCTGTGGCATTCCTCTTCGCACCTCCAGGGCCACAAGAAGGTCCCCTGCCGTTTGCTAGGTCCTCAAAGGAGCACCCTGCCCTCTGAAGCCTTCACATGCAAGTTAGAAGTTCGACAGTCAAGGAGAGAACAGCAGCCCATATGGTAAAACAGCTTTGCCTCGCAGTGAAAAAGCTGGCACCTAAATTTCCCTGCAGCCAGCTGCCATTCCAAGACTGCCTTTGCCCTCTAATTAGTTGGTATTTGCCATACCAACTATTACCTTTCTAGCTGCATCGTGCTGAGGACAATGGCTCCTTATTTCCTGCCACAAACACCGGGGTACTATTTACCTCCAGCTGTACCTCCTCTGTCTTCTCCTCCCCTTAGGAGGAGGTATCATTAATGACCACGGCAATGAGAAACACTGGGTCAGCTGCTGATAACTTGGGACACTCGGAGCCTTCGATGATTTGTACCGTGCAGCCTGTATTCGTTCACTGCCTCCTCTGAAGACGCTCACGGCTTTCCCCTCAGGCTTCCCCGCAGACGCCCAGAGCTGTTTGTAGGGGTGCTTGCCTCAGGCTGCCCTCAGTCCCAGCCTCAAACTACAACTTCGAGCAATCCCAGGGGCCCAAAGGTCTCCCAGGTGTAGCTCCTGCTGGCTCCTCACCTGCGCTGGGCTGCGCCTGTGCTGGAGCAGAGGCTGCTCCCTGCGGGAGGCTCTGCGGCGCCTGCCTGCGGGCTCACAGGGAGGCTCTGCAGCGCCTGTCGTGCAGACTTAGGCTGTCTGACGCTGCGAGGCCCGCAGCCAGGCATCCTGACACAGCCAGTGTAAATCCTGGCTTTGTTGGCTGCTGCATTGCTGCCACCAAGCTCGGGGCCGGGCATGTAAATCCTGCTTCTGTGTGCTGAGATGCCCAATGATCCCCGGGGCTAAGCACAGCTCTCAGTTACACCAACGTAAATTTGTCGGGATCCTGCTAATGCCTGCACAGCTACTCCCTGCTTCTGCTAGGAGAACTGAGAACAGGATCTGGCCGTGAACCTGTGGAGTTTTATGGGAGGAGAGGCTGGGGAGAGCCCCAAGTGTGATTCCTGGTGTTGCAGGCAGTCGGTAGATGTGCCTGTTGAGAGCCAACCTCATCAAGAGCTTCGTGCAAGCTGTGCAAGCTTTTGCCAGCCTCTTTAACAGCGTCCCTGCAGCCTTTGCATCATTCACACCTTCTCTGCAACCCTCCCCGACACCCTCCGGCTGCGCTGAGAGACAGATGCCAAAAATCCCTGCTCAGATGAAGGAGCAGGTCACTGGGTCAAGAGCTCTGGCCGGAGCCAGCAACCCCACTGGTGTTTCCCACGGTGGGTACTCAGAGCGGGGCTTTGGCTTCCAGCACGTCGTCCCCTGCGTTTGTGGCTACCTGGGCCGGGTGCCCGTGGGCACCCACGGCGGGAAATGTGCGGCAGGGCGCTCTGCTGCACGGGGCGGTGCCAGGCTGGGCACTCACAGACGTGGGGGCCTGGGAAAGAGCGGCTGCTGCACAGGTGAGCTGAGAGCAGCCCGGGAGTGACCGAGCGCTGTGGGGCACGGCGGACGACAGTAGGAACCGGAGGGCAGCAGGGCTCCGGGGAAGCCAGCCCGGTCCTCTCTCTACCGCACAGTCCGCGGCACTCCTCCCCCCACCCCTCCCCGCTGCCTCCGCCCGACGGCAGCGGGTCCGCATCTCGCCCCCCGGCCAGCCCCGCGCCCGCCCCGCCGCGCGCCCGCGAGCGAGCCCCATCCCGGCGGCTCCGGCGGCAGCTGCGGCGGTGCCCGCGGCGGGGCGGGCGCAGGGCGCAGGGGGCGGGCGCGGGGCGGGGGTAGGCGGGGCGGAGGCGGCCGGAGCCCCCGGGATCCGCCAGCACCTCCCGTGCCCGGCACTCGCCTCCGCCGCCAACTTCGGCCGGGAGTCCGCCCTCAGTGCCGCCGTTCGCCGGAGTCCAGAGACGCCGCGGCAAGGGGGAAGGCAGCGTCGGTGGCCTCTCCTCGTTCCCCTCTCGCTGCTAGCGGGGGATCTGCCCGGCGCGGCGACGGGGCCGCGGCCCCCGGGGCAGGTGCGTCCCCTCGCGGTCTCCGGCCGCGCGACGCCGCGCAGTGGGGCGCGGAGCCCCGTGCCCGCCTCGGACGTCCGCTCACCTGCTGCTGCCGCCGACCGAGGATGCAGGTAGGAGGCGGCCCCGGCCCGCGGTCACGGGGAGGGTGGCGACGGCGGGGAAGGGAGACCGGGGGGCGGGAGGTGTTTCGGCGTGCCAGGCGGCTCGGCTCCCCGGGCCCGTCCCGTCCCGCGGCCGTACGCCTCCCTGGGCGGCCCCCGAAGGGGCGGGAGGCGGTGCCGGCAGCGGCGCGGGGTCGCTGCTTTTTCCCACCGCGGGAGAAACGGGCCGCCTCTCGCCTCCGACTTCTGGCAGCGCGGCGCCGGGGGCGCCCCCGACCCGCTGCGGACGGCGGTTCGGCCATGGCAGGGGCTGCGCGGGGGCCGCGGCCGGAGAAAGGAGCTGCCGGGGCCCGCGACCGTCGGAGGGGCCGAGCCGCGGCCGCCTCCGGGCAGCAGCTGCGGGGCGAACCCCCTACAGCCCAGAGCAACAGGGCAGCAAGCGGAGCACGGGACTAGGGCCAATTGCGGGGCGGCCCCGGAGTGGCCTTGGCGGTGGTGCTGCAGTGCGAGAGACCTGTTCTGGTAGGAGAGAAGCTGCTGGAGCGTGAGGGGCCGTGCTCTGCTAGGAGGGATGTTGCTGGGGTGCAAGGGCTGCTTGTCTGCGGTGGCAGACGTTGAGCTGGTGAAGCAGATGTTCCTCGAGCGTGACCAGCCTGTGTCTGGCAAATGGGTTACTCCGGTAAGATGGAGTAGAGAGATGGGGTGCTCTCTCTGTGTAGAAAGATGTTGCTCTCAGGTGAGGGCCCTTTCCCTGTGAGCACAGTGACTTTCCCGAGAGCATCCCAGCCTTTGGTCCGCACTGTCCTTCTCACCTACGTGCCCGTGGCGTGGCAGAGTGTGTTGTCCTGGGCCATGGCATGTGGCAAGGGTGAAGATGCTTGTGTGTGTAGAGACCACAGATGAGTAGCAGCTGTGTTCCCTGTCTCGCAGTAGCAGGGCATGGGCATCTCAGTTACGTCTGTGATAGACGTGAGGCTTTTTTTGTGGGAATAATGGTGCAGTGTTTCCCTTAGCACTACTGCTGACTTCCCTAAACACGAGTATTGTGTGCTGTGATGCACTTTGCTGCCCAATGTATTTTGTGCTTCCTCTGCCACCAGTTGGGTGCCTCTGTTAGTCTCTCCTGTTCAGCTTTTACCTGTCTCTTAATGCTGCGATCCAGCACGTGATCACCACCCCCCCCGAGCCCTGCTGCCTGCCCCCATCTCTTCACCTGTTGATCTGTGGGGCTGCTTCTCGCTCACACTCTTGCTTCATTTGTTTCACAGCTGAAAACTTGGGTGCCTGTGCATCACATTAATTGTGTGCACCTGCTTGTTTCTGATGCCGCCTGCTCGAACACACTTCACCTGTGTGAGCTGGTCTTTTGTTTCCTCACTTGCATTCACACCCAGGACTCGTTCCTCTTGGGCTTTCTTGGGGCTTTTGTGTCTGCACCATCTCAGGCACAGGTGTATAATGGGCACATCTCCTACCTTTGCACCCACTTGTGTCCATCTGTCCCTTCAGAGCCTGCCAGGTGCATATGTATCTCTAACATCTCATCCAGCTTCCCCTGCAGTTGGGAGGTCTGCAAGGGGGCACTGACACCAGGCGTGACCCTGTCCTTGCCTTTCCTTTCTGTATCTGCCACTGGGCATTGACACACACCAGCTGAAGCAGCTGCTTTTTCTGGTGGTGGCAGGTTTAACCTGTGGGTGCTGTCTTCTGTCACACAGGCAGATGCTCTTGTAAAATGCAGAAGCAATTTTGGTACATGCTGTTCTTCCCAAAAGAGCAGAAAGTGGACTTTGTTAAAGCTGTGGCAGAGAATCATCTTAAACCAATATCCTTTGCGTGGACACCTGGGTTTATCCAAGGTGAAGGTTGGGCACTGCAGGAATTTAGGTGGAATTTCTTTACCCAAAGTGTCCAACGTGTGGGATGAGTTGCCACATGTGGCAGTGGAGCTAGCTCAAATACTTGAGGTTTTTTTCCTCCCTCTTTAAAGAAATTAGCCAAGTATGTGAAGAGAAAAGCATGAGGTTGAACTGTGCAGGGTAGGAGGTAGAGCTAGGGAGGTGAGCTGGCCCCATTCCAACCTTCAGTTTCCTCTGCTCCCAGGCTCCATTGCTCACTCCTGTTTCTGTGCTGTGGAGTGTCCATGAGAGATTCCTCCCTTTTGGAAAGAACTCCCTCCTCCCTAGCTCCTTCTCTGCCTTCAGTATGAGCACACCTCCCCTCTCAGTAACTGTAAGCAGCCCTTATGTCCTTTCCACAGTCCCTACTGCACGTATAATGAAAGTGCCCTTCCATGTGTGACTAACCTCTGGGAAGGGAAAGCTGAACCTGAAATCGTGGCTGCAGGCTCCCAGCCCTGAAAATTCTCAGCCTCTTACCTCCTGATCTTCCAGAATTCATAACATCAGTTGAAAAAAAAACAACAACCAAAAACCACCAACAAAACCAAACAAAAACTCTGACAGAGCTAAACTTGAGGGTCTAAAAACATGAGGACTGTTTTGTTTTGTTCCCCCCCCTCCCTGCCCAGGTTCTAAGGTGCATCTTAATTTTATTGTGTTGATTTTTCAACATCAGTTGAGAAGAAAAACAACAACAGCAACCAAAAATCAACCACAAAACCAAACAGAAGCTCTGACAGAGCTAAACTTGAGGGTCTAAAAACATGAGGACTGTTTTGTTTTGTTCCCTCCCCTCCCTGCCCAGGTTCTAAGGTGCATCTTAATTTTATTGTGTCGATTTTTCAGCATCAGTTGAAAAGAAAAACAACAACAGCAACCAAAAACCAACCACAAAACCAAACAAAAACTCTGACAGAGCTAAACTTGAGGGTCTAAAAACATGAGGACCTTTTTGTTTTGTTTCCCAACCCTGCCCAGGTTCTAAGGTGCATTTTAACTGTATTGTGTTGAGTTGTTGGTTTATTTTTTGGCAAGGCTCAGAACCACATCTTTTTGAAGAAAAGATCACCTTCTTGTGTAGCAAAGTCTTGGACTTGTAGGAGAAGGTCACATATTGTGAAATTAAAATGAAACCAACCAAACCACCCCAAAAAAAAATCAGCCCAGTCACCTTTACTGTTGTTTGTTTCTTTTACTAGCCCAGTTGGCCTCTCTCTTTCTGCACTTCTTCAGATCTTCAGCCTATTGTCCTGAAGTTGTTGGGTTTGGGCTTCAAGGCGTGCAGGGCAAACCAATTCTTTGCTGAAAAGTGCATGGTTGCTCACTGAAAGGAATATCAATTGATTCTGTTCATAAGGTCTTTTTTTTTTTCCTCTCTGATGGATGATCAAAGTTTGAGTGCAAACCATTTTGTTACTTCCAAATTAATTGGGGCACACACCCAATAAGCATTTCAGAGAGAGTTTTAAACACAGTGCTTTTAAAGTCAGCGTGCAGGTAGCTGTCACGTTGTCATATGAGGCAAGGCAGGCTGGGATTTGCTTCCACTTTTTGCAGTGCAGAGGACCTTGGTTTGCTGGAAAAAAAGCACCCAGGCTTCATTAGAACTGAAAGCAGCCCAGAGAAGAGGTGCTAGAAGTGGGTTTTTTTTTTCCCCTGGACTTAGGGGAAAAAAAAATCCTTTTCTAAGGAATGGGCTCCTGGGTAGAGTCTCAGGAAGAAAATCAGGAGGTAGCGTGGTGTGGTGACTGAGTGCTTGCAGTGGCCTTGGGAGTAGCTGCTACTTGCAGAGCTTTCTGATTCAAGAGGAGGACTAAGAGTAGGTGGCTGGGTGTTTAAGCTCCCTGCACTCACATTAGAGCATTCACCTTTTTAACAGCAGGGTGATTAACCATTGGGAGAGAGGGAGGGAAGGAAGGAAGAAGGGAGAGAGTAAGGGAGGGGGGAAGGAAGGAAGAAGGGAGAAAGTAAGGGAGGGAAGAAAGAAGGAAGGGAGGGAGAGGAGAAGGGAGGACCAAAGGCAGTGTTAATTTGTCTGGCTCTTAAGATCCTCCAATAAAGGCCCAATGTCTTTTTGGGAGAGATGCTTTACTGGAGTGCAGGTTGTTGGACTTGCTGCAGAGTTACCTGGCTGAGACCATATGGATGGAATTGCAGACCAGACCAGAACCCTATGGTCCACTGCCCCCTTCCAAGCTTTGGCTCGGGCCTTGATAAAGCTTAGGCCAGCCTTGCCCTGCTCTGCATGAGGCAGAGCCCCAGGGTCACTGCGAGCAGACTGTGGCTTTTGAGCGCAGCTGCTTGCACAAAGGCAGGATGTGTGCGTGCCCTGGCACTGCCCAGCCGCTCTCTGCGGGAGTGCTTTGCCAGGGCAGCCTGCTGGAGCTGGCAGGCTCTATGTGGGCATCCTTCACTTGTGCTTGGGAGCTGTGAAATGGACAGTGAGGTTTGAGAGCTTGGCGCTGCCGGGAGAGGAGTGCTGTGTGTCTCCTGCGGTTCCCAGGGTCTGGACAACTCAAGCTAGAGTTTAGCTGAGTTTGCAAAACTTCAGCTACTCAGCCTTGCATTAAGTGTTGTGAGCAATCACCAAGCCTCCTCTTTTACCCTCTTTTCCCTCGGAAGGGGAGCTCAGCAGGGTTCTGGCATGCAAACAACTACACCGACTCTGTGGTCTCCATGTTTCTGGTTGGGTTTTCTCTGGTACCAGTCCCCACGCACTGCGTGTGCCTGGGACCGTGGATCCCCTCGGGCTGCAGTGTCCTGCGTGCTTCTCTAAACAGCTTTCCTGCCTCCCAGGGACACTGCCTGGCAGAAATGTGCTTGGAGCAAAATAGAGGGAAAAAGCGTCCGTGCGGTTGGGCACTCCCCCACCTGCTTGCACCCGCTGGCCCTGTCCGGGGATGCTCCAGCCCGGGGCTGCAGCAGGCTTTTTGAAGGGTCCTCCCCGGGGCCGGCAGTGGCAGACGATCAGGGTTATGTGAACCCCATCTCTCCCCTTCGGCATGTTTACCTGTCTAAATTTAACTCCCCAGGCAGCCTCATCCCTCCTAAGCCGACCTGTTCTCTTGTGGCCGCGCTGTGGGTCTGGCTCCTGTCGCAGCCTTTCCCGGTGGTTTGCTGCTTGCTCCCTCTCTCCAGCGGACGGTAGCTCTTTCAGGGTCCTGGGCAAGCCAATCCTCCCTGCTTGAAGGGTTTATTTTTAAAGCTGGCTACACAGCCCTTGGGACTGGAGGGTCTCTTGTTCTCTCATCCCTGGTTGCTCTATTTACTCCACAGTTGGCTTCAGGAAATCTCCCCTTGTGCCGCTGCAGCCCACAGCCTTTTTCCTTCTGGATGTGGCTTCTGCTAACCATTGAGCAGGCATGCAGAGGAGCTCCTTGGCCATCTCTAAAGGGATGGTGGCTCTTTCAGGCCCTGCCAAAACCCCAGCAGTGGGGTTGGTAGATGTTTCCCTGTGAAGACATCTTCTTCATTTCTGTTGGCTCAGAGCTGAGCTTCCTGAAGCTGGGGATTAAATGATGTGCTCCTCAGCTTCAGAGGAGTCATAGGGAAGGAGAAGCAGGGACGAGCAAGTACTCCTGTTTCTGTTGGTCTGAACAGAATTTGCTTTCTTTGAGGTTTCAAAGTTTGGGACAGTAAATATGGCCCAACCTGGCAGCAGCCTTCATCTAAATAAAACCGTGGGGATCAAACCATTCATGTCCTGCATAACCCTGCAAGAGACCCCTAATTGATCTCTGCTTTTCTGGGCATGGCTGCTTGTCATTCAGTTTATGCTGTGGTCTACCACATGAGAGCAATGGTTTGAATGCTGGCCTCCTCCATCCCTCTTTGAGCTAACCCGGTGGCCCTGTGCTTGATCCTCTCATATTCAGAGGGAAGGTAGCCAAGGCCAAAGTTTTCAGCAGTGATTTGGGGTGTCTGACTTGAAACGCTGTCAAAAGTCCTGAATTCTCAGCAGTGATTTGGGGTATCCGACTTGAAGCACTGTCAAAGTCCTGAATTCCCCCTCCCAAGGGTCAGCTATTTCTGATACTTGAGCAGGCTTAAGTAGTCTGGACTTAATTACTTACTGAAAGTAACTAGTCCAGTTTGCAAACCTTCACCTCGGGATCTGGAGCACGATGAGGCAAACCAGAATGAGATAAAATAATGCACGGTGTAGGTCACAAAGTGAGTGGGAATCTGTTAGTGGCTGGAGAGCTCATAGCAGAGATTTGGTTTAATTTGTGGGTTTTGATAGCTCATGGGAAAGGGTCGAAGGGTTTGATAGTTTTATCTTGGGGGAGGGAGGGAAAGGAGACCAACATTGTAACTTTATACATGCATGTCTATATATAAAGCTGAAATCTTATTTCATTCGAAGCATTTGGGGAAAATATGTGTTCTGTAAGCTCTCCTATCTCAGTTGGAGATGAAAGAGACCGAAGTGGTTGGGTGAAACATGTGGTTTGGGTTATCTTTTTCATCATTAAGGGCAGAAGGTTAACAAAAGTCATACCAATGCTAATATTTCAGCGGTCTCCTTAAATTTATCTTCCTTCCCCACTCGTTCTCTGTTCAGCTTCTTAGATGGGCGGCCCATTCCAATGGCAAATCACTCTCTCTCTGACACCCTGTCATAAAACCCTTCCCTAAAATCATTGAGATAGATAAATTTCTGAGGCTCCATGCTTATTATTGGCCATTTCCACAAAATTTGCATTTTATTTGGCAAAAATCAGTACTAAAAAAATCAGCTGTATTAGCAGAGGAGTATTGTAGAAATTACTTGCTATATATACTGGCCAGATAAATGGTTTGATAGAGTTAATTCATTCCTAGTTTCTAAAACAAGTGGGCAAGGGGTTGTTAACACTCTCTTTGAAATAGTTCTCTTGTCTTTTAAGTAAGGAACAAATGCAGATCTGCCCTCAGAAAGTGATTGGCATTGGAATGGGCTGCCCAGGGAGGTGGTGGAGTCGCTGTGCCTGGAGGTGTTGAAGCGGAGCCTGGCTGGGGCACTTGGTGCCATGGTCTGGTTGACTGGCTGGGGCTGGGTGCTGGGTTGGACTGGATGATCTTGGAGGTCTCTTCCAGCCTGGTTGATTCTATGATTCTATATCACAGTTCCACTGCTACGAAGCATTGCAGCACCTCTGTTGTGGACAGACTGGAGTTGTAAAGTAAATGAAGTTAGAATATCCCTTGCTTAGCTGCAAAAGCCTCTCTGAGTCTGGTTATGGTGAGAGAAGGACAGGAGCCTAAGTGTGCCTGCACTGATGGAGCCTTGCTCAGGAAAAATCATTTTGTCAGCGTTGGCTTCATTATTCCCTGAGCTATTCCTAAGTCCTCCAGAGCTACCTCTAGTCATAACAAATTTGATACTGTACCAGTGAAAATGAAGGCTTTTTTTCACACGCTCCCCTTCTCCTTTTTTACAGACAGAGCCATTCTAGAAGTTTCCTGATTATATTCTGTGGTCCAGATTTGTTAATAATTACTGTAAATATTGGCCCTGGCAGGATGTCAGGGTTTTGTTTAGTAAATATTTTGCCATTACCATTTCTGTGTCACAGCTGGGAAGGTTTGGAGTATCCTGTGCATGTCATCACTGTTGATTCTGTTGGGCTTTGCATCTTGGAGAGCCGACTGAAGCGTTACAGTCTTGTTTTGGAACAGTGCAAATGTTGGTGGGGGTTGCCCTGTTAGTCCCTGTGCTGTAGTGGTGGCTTCTGGGTTTGGACCAAGCTGTCAGCTCTTGCTCTGGTGCATGCTGTGTCCAAAGCAGATTTCTCACTGACATCTGGAGCCTTGCAGGTGGCTGCAGCTGTTATTCTGCCTGCAGAGATTTCGCAGCCTGCCGTACAGGTAGAGCAGAATGAGGGCTCCTGTGAATTATGACCGATTGCCTGGCCCGATTACTTTGCTGATCTTATAACTATTCCCCGTGCCCACCTGTTCTTAACAGGCTGTCAGAACTTTTGCCAAACTACAAAATGAACTTCTGGCTGTTAATTGTTTTCTTAAGAGCAAGCAAGTGTTCAGCTGGGCAAGCTCGGTGAGCGCAGCGCTGTTTGCGTCCGGATTTTGCTGTAGCTGCGCAGGCTCCTTCAGCATCTCTGCCCTTTTCAAAGGAGCCTGCACAATCCTGAAAGGCTTGAGAGCTGCTTGTCTCCTCCACAGCATGCTGAGATGATCAAAGAGTGGGGCTGTGTTTCTGAACAATGGCAGTTGCACTCCCGTGGCATAAAACTCCACGGCACATAACAACCAAACTTTCTGTGCCCCAGGCGTGTAAAACCTTTGTGTCCTCTAAGGAGGTGCCACTTAGGTCAGCCTCGCACACGAGGAGCAATCTGCTCCAATCAATCTCAGTCTGAATTTGGCTACTCATGCTAGGTCATGGCTACATGAAAGCAGTGCCAGCATGGCTGGGCAGTGCCAGGCTTTTCTGCCCGTTTAGCTGTGACACCTTTGCAAAGACCATGAGTAAAGGCAGCAGCAGCTCTTCCTGTAGCCATACCAGGATCTTTATCATCGTTTTGACCACACCTCAAGTAATGTGTCCAGTTTCAGGCACCTTAATACAAGAGGGTTGTTGAGATGCTGGAGCAAGTGCAGAGGGCAAGGAAGCTGGGGAAGGGACTGGAGGATAAATCTCGTGGAGAGAAACTGAAGGAGCTGGGGATGTTTAGTCTGGAAAAGAGGTGGCTGAGGGGAGACCTCATGGCTGTCTACAGCTACCTGAAAGGAGGTTGTGGAGTGTTTGGTGCTGGTCTCTTCTCACAGGTAATTGGGCATAGAACAAGAGGGAACAGCCTCAAGCTGCAGCAGAGGAGGGTTAGATGGACATTACAAGATTTTTTTTCAGGGAAAGAGTGGTTGGCATTGGGATGTGCTGCCCAGGGAGGTGGTGGAGTCACCAACCCTGGATGTGTTTAAAGGTCATTTGGGTGTGGTGCTTGGAGATATGACTTAGGGTGAACCTTGTGGAGTAGGGTTAGTGGTTGGGCTTAGTGATCCTGAGGGGCTTTTCCAACCTGAGTGTTTCTGTGCTTGTGATGACAGTGTTCACTGGCCATATGGCTTTTTGTTTGTTGCTTCTTCTTTTTCTCTTAATGAACTTAACAAAGTTTTATGGGGTGAAGTTGATTTGCCCTTGGAATGGGCTGCCCAGGGAGGTGGTGAAGTCGCCATCCCTGGAGGTGTTCAAGCAAAGCCTGGATAAGGCACTTAGTGCCATGGTCTGGTTGATTGGCCAGGGCTGGGTGCTAGGTTGGACTGGATGATCTTGGAGGTCTCTTCCAACCTGATTGATTCTGTGATACTACGATAGTTTGGACCAAGCTCTACTTACACCAGGTAATGCTTCTAAAACCAAGCTGCATGCAGTAGAAGTGGTTATGTTTGGACAGTTAGCTATGCCTAAGTAGCTTATGGATGAAGCCAAACTAGGAAATGTATTTTAAGTACTTTGAGGATATGATTGTCAGTTTGCTGTCACTTTTGGTATACTTACATGAGATTTAAGTTGGTGAACCTTGTGCTTCATGCAGTTGATCCCAAGGTGACTGTAACAGGCAGTGGGGAAGACTATTCTCTTATTTTCCAGCTGGTTCAATGACTCATTCTTCCTCTTGATATAAGAGGTGGTGATCTTCACAGAGCCCAAAACCTTTGTCCATAGCCAGGGAAGAATTATGCAGCAGACCTGTGTTCAAAAGGATATGTGCATGCTAGCCTGGAGGGTGTGTTGGAGCTGGGCTAGGGATGGGGAAGAATAGAACCCTGTGGAAATTGCAGCCCATTCACGTTTTGGGACAGGCTGTGGGCTGAGCATAGCTTTCTGAACTCACCCTGCAATTGGAAAAGCTCAAAAGCAACACCTGTTCCCAAGTTATGGATTGTCACTCAGAAGGTCCATCAGTCTAGTGGGTGCTGGTCTGATGTTAAAAGCCACTGAGCTGCTTGAACGTGAGCTGTTCCCCATGTGAGTGTCAGGCAGATGTTGCTGCTCATCTCACAGTCGTGGCTCCACCTCAATGCATTTGACTTTTCCCTTTGATTCCTTTGTCTGAATGTGCAGTAGCTTTTGGCTTTTAAATACCAGCATGATCACATCAAATTCTTCATCCTGTGCCTCTTCCTTGGTAGGCTTTCTCTTAGGGTACCTTGCTGTGTATGCTGAGTAGATCTCCCAGATTATCTTGATAACTCATGGTCTGAAGGCCTGCATCTGTGACTAGTCGCCATAAATTGCCCTGCTTGGTTGTTTTTGTACTGCTCAGACTTGCATTTTGATCATAGAATCAGTAAGGGCTGGAAGGGACCACAAGGATCAGCCAGTTCCAACCCCACTGCCATGGGCAGGGACACCCTACCCTAGAGCAGGCTGGACAGAGTCTCATCCAGCCTGGCCTTAAACACCTCCAGGAATTCTACCTCAGCCTTCTCCTGGGCAACCCATTCCAGCCTCTCACCACTCTCATGCTCAACAACTTCCTCCTCACAGCCAGGCTGAATCTCCCCACCTCCAGCTTTGCTCCATTCCCCCAAGTCCTGTCACTCCCTGAGAGCCTAAAAAGTCCCTCCCCAGCTCTTTTATAGCCACCTCTTCAGGAAGGCCACAATAAGGTCACCTGGGAGCCTCCTCTTCTCCAGCCTGCACAGCCCCAACTCTTTCAGTCTGTGCTCACAGCAGAGCTGCTGCAGCCCTCTGAGCATCCCTGACTGACTCTGTGACTCTATGATCAGAGTATGGTTATGAAGTGTTAACAAGCATTGGGCCCAACACCAGTCCCTGGAGGAGCCACTTGTGACAGGTCACCAGGTTGAAAAGGAGCTGTTCATCACCAGCTGCTGCACAGGCTGCTGCTCCAGACCTCTCCAGGAGGAGGCTGTGGGGAACTGTACTGAAAGCCTTGGAGAAATCCAGGTGAACAATGGCCACTTCTCAGCCCACATCACCCAAGTGAGTTGCTTGGCTGTAGAAGGCAATCAGGTTTGTCAAGCACAATTTGCCCTCAGTGAGTCTGTGCTGATTTCTCCCAGTCATGTGCTTCATTTGACTTGTGGTAGTCCCCAGGAGGATTCATTCCATAACTCTCCAAGGACTGAGGTAAGACTGGTGGAACTTTCATTGCCTGGATCCTCCTTGAAGCCCTTCTTGTAGCTGGGGGTGGCATTAGCCTTCTTCCAGTGTTCTGGGATGTTCCCTGGTCTCCACAGCTTCTCAAAGAAGATGGAGAGAGGCCAATTTTGTAATCCCAGTCTTTTGTGGAGAACAGGTTCCATTCTCCAACTAGATCCACACAAGTATGGATCTTCCACTGCCCAACTGCCTCAATACTCTGTATGTGCTGACTTGCAATTCACTAGGTTGAATCCATGGCATGCCCACGTCGAGGGAGGGACTCTGGAGGGACTGAGGGCAGTTAATGTTTTTTGCTCTGTGCTTAAGCTCTCAAAGCTACATCCAGATTTCTTTCCCAAGATACATTTTCCTGTCAAAACAGAGTTTGGTGGTGCAGCAGGCAGCTGTCTGATCCATATTCCATGCCCAGGTGAGAACCTGGGTGTTCTCACAGTCCAGCTATGAGCTCTTAGAATCGACCACGTTGGAAGAGACCTCCAAGCTCAGCCAGTCCCTACCTAGCACCCAGCTCTATCCAACCAGACCATGGCACTAAGTGCCTCATCCAGGCTTTGCTTCAACACCTCCAGGGATGGTGACTCCACCACCTCCCTGGGCAGCCCATTCCAATGCCAATCACTCTCTCTGCCAATGACTTCCTCCTAACATCCAGCCTAGACCTCCCCTGGCACAGCTTGAGACTGTGTCCCCTTCTTCTGTTGCTGGTTGCCTGGCAGAAGAGTCCAACCCCACCTGGCTACAACCTCACTTCAGGTAGTTGTAGACAGCAATGAGGTCTGCCCTGAGGCTCCTCTTCTGCAGGCTGCACACCCCCAGCTCCCTCAGCCTCTCCTCACAGGGCTGTGCTCCAGGCCCCTCACCAGCTTCATTGCCCTTCTCTGGACACCTTCCAGCACCTCAACATCTCTCTTGAACTGAGGAGCCCAGAACTGGACACAGCACTCAAGGTGTGGCCTGAGCAGTGCTGAGCACAGGGGCAGAATAACCTCCCTTGTCCTGCTGGCCACACTGCTCCTGAGCCAGCCCAGGATGCCATTGGCTCTCTTGCCTACCTGGGCACACTGCTGCCTCATGTTCATCCACTATCTACCAGCACTCCCAAGTCCCTTTCTTCCTGGCTGCTCTCAGCCACTCAGTCCCCAGCCTGTAGTGCTGCTTGGGGTTGTTGTGGCCAAAGTGTAGAACCCTTCACTTGGCCTTGTTAAATCTCATCCCGTTGGCCTCTGCCCACCCATCCAGCCTGTCCAGCTCCCTCTGCAGGGCTCTCCTACCTTCCAACAGATCCACAACTGCTCCTAGCTTGGTGTCATCTGCAAACTTATTGATGCTGGACTCAATCCCATCATCCAGATCATCGATAAAGATATTGGACAGGACTGGGCCCAGCACTGATCCTTGGGGAACACTACTAGTGACTGGATACAAAATCAGGATGGTTTAAAGTAAGAGACAGCTTCTTGGCTGCCTGTTGTTTGCAGTCTTGCAGGCTGCCATTTATCTTTCTCTTCAGAAGTTGCTTTTCCCCCTTCCTACCATTGTGGGGAACTTTTTCCTGCCAGGCTCAGTGCAGTGTATCTCTGAAGCACTTTTATGGTGTTCCCCAGAAGCATGCTTTTGTCAAGCCACCTCAAAGCATATCCCAAAGAAAAGTTTCTGAAGCAAGAAGTGTGCTTTTCTGTTTGGCTTCGAGGTGTTATCTCCCCTCTTCCAAAATGCAGTTGGCTCCATCTACTTCCCAAAGCTGTTTTGTTTGGAGCGAAGAGAGCTCACAAAACGAAGGGAGGCCACACACATAAACAAGTGTGTGTGAAATCAATTAGTCTGAAAGGAGCAGGAGACATTCTTGAAGGAAAGCCTGGTTCTCACAGAAACCTCCCTCCTCATGAGGAGAGCCTAAGGGAGTTGGGGCTCTGCTGCTTGGAGAGGAGGAGCCTGAGAGGTGACCTCATTCGTGGTTATCAATATGTTAAGGCTGAGTGCCAAGAGGCTGGAGCCAGGCTCTGCTGGGTGATGCCCAATGACAGGAGAAGGGGCACTGGTGGAAGCTGAGGCATAGCAAGTTCCATGGAAACATGAGGAGGATTTTTTTCCTTGTGGAGGTGACAGAACACTGGAAGAGGCTGCCCAGAGAGGTTGTGGAATCTCCTTGTCTGAAGATACTCAAGAGCTGCCTGGATGTGTTCCTGTGCAATCCAGTCTAGGTGATCCTGCTCTGGCAGGGGAGTTGGACTGGATGAGCTTTGGAGGTCCCTTCCAGCCCCTGACATTCTGTGATTCTGTGTTTGATGCTGGTAGCGCTGTGGTGCATGCCTGTGCGTGACAGTGGCAGTGCCGTGGTGCATGCCTGTGCGTGACAGTGGCAGTGCCGTGGTGCATGCCTATGTGTGACGCTGGCAGTGCCATGGTGCATGCCTGTGCGTGACAGTGGCAGTGCTGTCGGTGCATGCCTATGCGTGACGCTGGCAGTGCTGTGGTGCATGCCTGTGCGTGACAGTGGCAGTGCCATCGGTGCACGCCTATGTGTGACGCTGGCAGTGCCATGGTGCATGCCTGTGCATGACAGTGGCAGTGCTGTCGGTGCATGCCTATGTGTGACGCTGGCAGTGCCATGGTGCATGCCTGTGCGTGACAGTGGCAGTGCTGTCGGTGCATGCCTATGCGTGACGCTGGCAGTGCTGTGGTGCATGCCTGTGCGTGACAGTGGCAGTGCCGTCGGTGCATGTCTGTGCATGATGCTGGCAGCGCTGTGGTGCATGCCTCTGTGTGACAGTGGCAGTGCCGTCGGTGCATGTCTGTGCATGATGCTGGCAGCGCTGTGGTGCGTGTCTGTGCGTGACAGTGGCCGTGCTGTCGGTGCATGTCTGTGCATGACACTGGCAGCACTGTGGTGCGTGTCTGTGCGTGACAGTGGCAGTGCCGTCGGTGCGTGTCTGTGCGTGACAGTGGCCGTGCCGTCGGTGCGTGTCTGTGCGTGACAGTGGCAGTGCCGTGGTGCGTGTCTGTGCGTGACAGTGGCAGTGCCGTCGGTGCGTGTCTGTGCGTGACAGTGGCAGTGCCGTCGGTGCGTGTCTGTGCGTGACAGTGGCAGTGCCGTCGGTGCGTGTCTGTGCGTGACAGTGGCAGTGCCATCGGTGCGTGTCTGTGCGTGACAATGATAGCACCATGGTGCATGCCTGTGCGTGACGCTGGCAGCGCTGTTACAAACATTGTGTCAGTGGAACAGCGATGAGCCAGGTGAATATCCTGAGCTTGCTGGCTAGGATTGGCCAGTCTTTGGAGGAGGACTGGTGTTTGGTTGTGTTTGAAGAGCCTTCTACGCTCTGAGTGAGTATTTGGACAAGTTGTTGTCCTGGTGCACGTGCCCACAGATGCAGTGTTGGCACACTGAAGCAAATGCTATTGAAGAGACCTAAATTTTAGCATCTCAGTGTCAAGTATGTGCACCGCAAATTTGGTTCCAGGACTTGTGCTCACTCAGTGAAGGATAAGAAGCTGTGCCTGTTATCCTTACGAGTTTGTGTGCTAGTCTGAAGCTAGCTAGAGTGCTTTACTGAGAAGGATTAGATCACAGGCTGTGATAAAGAGATAATGGTGATGTCTGCTTCACTCATAGGCTTGCTGAGATGTATAAGAACAGGACTACAAACATAGATGAGGCAGTTCGAGCACAGCCTGAGCTCAGAGCTGCATTTCTCTCTAACCTCACCCTCTGTCTCTCTGATTAATCCACTTTGCTTCCTAACACCCTTGGCCAACCCTCCATTGTGTCTGGCAGAAGAGCCCAACCCCACCTGGCTACAACCTCACTTCAGGTAGTTGTAGACAGCAATGAGGTCTGCCCTGAGGCTCCTCTTCTGCAGGCTGCACACCCCCAGCTCCCTCAGCCTCTCCTCACAGGGCTGTGCTCCAGGCCCCTCACCAGCTTTGTTGCCCTTCTCTGGACACCTTCCAGCACCTCAACATCTCTCTTGAACTGAGGAGCCCAGAACTGGACACAGCACTCAAGGTGTGGCCTGAGCAGTGCTGAGCACAGGGGCAGAATAACCTCCCTTGTCCTGCTGCCCACACTGCTCCTGAGCCAGCCCAGGATGCCATTGGCTCTCTTGCCTACCTGGGCACACTGCTGCCTCATGTTCATCCACTATCTACCAGTACCCCCAGGTCCCTTTCTTCCTGGCTGTTCTCCAGCCACTCTGTCCCCAGCCTGGAGCACTGTGCCTCCTTGGGGCACAAGGCAACGTCTGGGGTAAGGTAGAGGGGTGGGAGAAGGTGGAAGGGCAGTTGGGAGCCCCTCCTGGGCACTCAGGTTTCTGTTGTGTTTCTGCATTACCTTTTAACTTGTCTATTTCTGCCTATAGCTGTATAGATTGTAACTATCTGCTTGTATCTTGTGCTAAGCTGTTAAATATAAAGCTTCATTCAATTCCCAGAGCCAGCAAAGTCTAGTCTGGGTGATTTCCAAAGTGGGGGGGGGGGGGGGGGGCCGGGAACACCCAAACCACCACAGTTTGGGTCTTAGATCTTGTCAGCAGTACATACATGCACAACCCACGTGTTGGAATTACTTGCAAGGGGGTTAAAAACAGTTTTTATCTTAAACTAGAGAAAAGTGTTACGTTGCTTTTCAAACAGTCTGACAAGGAAAAGAGGCTTCCTCCAGCCTGTTGCAAACTGTTGCCCACTTCTGTGGCTGCAGGGCTGTGAAACTGGACACCAACGTGCAGGGATTTCTAAACCTGGTTAGCTCCTGGAGTCCTGCGTAGCAGCAGAGCCCAATTGCCCTGTAGGAGGAAAGTTATTCATGGCTTGGTCCCGTGCTTTAGTGTGCCCAAGGCTCAGTTGTTACCACTCTCCTCTCTTACTTGGCTGACCTGGAGAAGCAATAAGATGCTGGGAGCAAAAAGCTGTGCTTGGCCTTTCTTGGATGAGAGAAGGCCAAGAGAGACTCTCTAGGGCTGAGAAGCCTAGGGGATGGGTACTCCACTTGGCCTCCTAAATAGTCCCAGGAGAGAAGGAAGCAGTGCAGCTCTGAGCAATTAAAAGTCTTTGTGCCTGTAGCATTGCTCAGTTTGGGGACTCACCCAGGCAAATGGGCAGCTGGAAACCCCTGTTATTTCTCATCAGTGTTGCTCAGACATTCCATCTTTTCGTGGCCATGAACCTTTCCTAGCCCTACCCAGCCTCCCATATGAATCATCATAGAATCAAACAGGTTGGAAGAGACCTCCAAGATCATCCAGTCCAACCTAGCACCCAGCCCTGTCCAGTCATCTAGACCATGGCACTAAATGCCTCAACCAGGCATTTAGAGAGAGCGACTCTGTTATCTGTGTTTGTGTTCTTGTTCTTACCCATCTCAGCAAGCCTATGAGTGAAGCAGCCATCACCATAGTTTCCATTTCACAGCCTGTCATCTAATTCTTCTCACCAAAACATTCTAGCTAGATTCAGACTAGCCCAGTTTTAAACAAAGCCAAGTAAACCAGTGCTGCACTAGCGCCCAGGAGAGGATGGTTTATGCAGTTCCTTTGCCTGGGTTCTCTTTGGCCAGTTGTGCCCCACACTGGGAGGGGTGTACCAGGCTAAATATATCTGCAGGGGCTGTGAAATGCAGTATGGGGTGCTGCGTCATTTGGTGAAGCTTGCTTGGAAACTAAGGTGGGAAGCCAGCTTTTATTTTCAGCCTTGGGTCAGGTTCACTGCTCAGTCATCTCACCCAGAATTTCAGTTCTCCCTTAGGAGCTTGTCCTTGCAAGACAGATATACAACCTGCTCTCTAAATCAAACTGCCAAGCTCGTTGTAGCCACAAGGTAGCATTGAGGCAACCTTGATTTGCTTGTTTGGCTGCCATGATTTGTGAGCCAAGAGCTTCTTAGATACACAAAATCATAGCTCAAATGCCATGATGACTTAATGAGCAGAGGAGTTGGTATGATGCTCTAAATATATCAGAAGACTCCAGTGCTGGCAGCAGGCTGACAGGCAGAGTCTTTGGGCTTTCTCTTCCATTGGGGCAGAAATAGAATCAGAGAATGGTTTAGGTTGGAAGGGACTTCAAAGCTCAGCCAGTTCCAATTCCTCGCCATAGGCAGGGACACCTCCTACTACAGCAGGTCACTCAGGGCCTTGTCTAACCTGATCCTGAACACCTCCAGGGAGGTTGTGGAGCACAGAATCACCCAATGTGATCTTTTTTCCTTCACGGACTTCACCTTGGCACTCAGAGCTGTGAGCAGCAGAAAGTGCAGAGGATTACATTTAAACCTACCCAGGTGTAGTTTATAATTGCTGTAGCACAGAAGAGTTGAGAAAGAAGCTGGAAGTTACTTTTATTTAGCTTCCCTTACGAGGTCTGTGTCTTGTCTTGCTTTTTTGGCCATCCAGTGCTTCCTGGGAAGGTGGTAGGTGAGTGAAGAATACTAGTAGTAGGTGCTGCTGTAGAAGTCTGGTAGCTTTGTATCTCTTTGGCCTTCCTATACTTTGTTCCTTGAATCTTTAGGACTACCAATTCATAGAATCAACCAGGTTGGAAGAGACCTCCAAGATCATCCAGTCCCACCTAGCACCCAGCCCTGGCCAATCAACCAGACCATGGCACTAAGTGCCTCATCCAGGCTTTGCTTCAGGGACAGCCCAGGGACACCTCCAGGGACAGCCCATTCCAATGCCAATCACTCTCTCTGCCAGCAACTTCCTCCTAACATTCAGCCTAGACCTCCCCCAGCACAACTTGAGACTGTGTCCCCTTGTTCTGTTGCTGCTTGCCTGGCAGAAGAGACCAACCCCACCTGGCTACAGCCTCCCTTCAGGGAGTTGTAGACAGCAAGGAGGTCACCCCTGAGTCTCCTCCTTTTTCCCCTCCATTACTACCCTCATCTCAGCCTCAAGGCGCTGGTGTAGCTTGTGTATCTGAGATGACCTGGTTTCAGTGATGGGATGGCAGGACTCAGGGAAGGGTATTTTTTGGCAGGGGTAGGCAGAATTCACAAAAAGCTGTCCTACAGCAGCAGGTTGTAGCATACAGACTTCACATTCAGGGCTCTTATGCAGCTGTGATGTGCAAAGTAAAGGCTGCATGCACAGTGTGGCAGAAAGACTCTTCTCTCAGGTGAGGAGGTGCTGGATGGGAGCACCTCAGGTTATTAGCTAAAGCATAGTAACATGTAATGAGCCATTCAGAAATAAGTGTTGCTCCTGTATAAAGCTTGCTCCTTTCCTTCTTTCACCATTAATGCCTTCTCCCTGCACCCGTTATCCCTATGGATTGCCTCCTGGCCAGGTACTTCAATCATCCAATATCAGTGGGCAGGTTGCATCCTGAGTGTCTGGTTTTTGAAGAGCAAAACTCCCTGCAAAGTGCATCTGATCTGGACACATCAAGTTCCTAAACTGCTGGTTCCCAGTTCCCTTAGCAGAAGGGGTGAGATAGCAGCAGAGGATGTGGTGGGCAGGAAAAACATGCAGCTTTACACCAGGTTTGCTCCCTATTGAAGATGCCAACATCAAACAGTAGCTAGATTCTGGTAGTTCCTGCTCTCACTCGGGCTTCTGCATGGACCTCTCGTTTTGGTGCCTTTGAGAGAACAGCTGATGAGTTCTGGGCTGCAGTTGTGGTGGTGCTCAGTCTTACAGCAGCCATTCATTCAGCCCTGTCAGCTGGAGTAACCCTGAGCTTCTTTGCCTTTGGCATGCGTTGCCTGCCAGGTGATGAGGAAGGGGTCCAAGAAGGGAAAAGCAGCCTGAGGACAGGAAAGAACCCAGGCAGAAAAGAAAGAAAGTGAAGGGGGCAGAGAGAGCAGGTGGTAACCCGGATGGGATATAGCAGGTGAAAGAGAGGGGGCAGTTTTGAGCATTCACCTCCCAGTGTTGACACTGCACTGGTGACCCTGGCACAGATCTCGTGTAAGCAATGGGCAGTGGTGTGTGTGGAAGGCAAGAGGTGGGGAAGGAGGGAATATGGTAACAAAAAAGATTAACCCCACTGCAGTGAGCTTTTCTCTTTGGCTTCTTTCTTGGAGTGTATTAAGCAGAGTGTGTCCAGCAGATCAAGGGAGGTTCTCCTTCCCCTCTGCCCTGGTGAGACCTCATCTTGAATACTGCATTCAGTTCTGGGCTCCCCAGTTTAAGAGGGACAGGGATCTGTTTGAGGGGGTCCAGCAGAGAGCTACAAGAATGATTAGAGGACTGGAGGGCATGGCTGATGAGGAGAGGCTGAAGGACCTGGGGCTGTTTAGTCTGGAGAAGAGAAGACTGAGAGGGGATTTGATAATTGTTTATAAACACCTGGGGGCTGGGGGTCAGGAGTGGGGGACAGACTCTGCTCACTGCTCCCTGGGATAGGACAAGGAGCAATGGATGGAAGCTGCAGCACAGGAGGTTCTACCTCAACATAAGGGGGAACTTCTTGACTGTAAGGGTCACAGAGCACTGGCACAGGCTGCCCAGAGAGGCTGTGGAGTGTCCTTCTCTGGAGCCTTTCAAGGCCTGTCTGGATGTGTTCCTCTGTGATCTGTGTTAGATTGTGTGGTCCTCCTCTGGCAGGGGGGTTTGACTTGATGATCTCCTTGGGTCCCTTCCAACCCTTATATCCTGTGATCCATCTCCTGGTCTGTATTTTCTCACCCTTGTCTTACCTATGGGCTGTCATCATCTCCCAGTTTGCTCATATTCTGTGTAGGAAAGAGGCAAAGAAACCTCACAGCTGCAGAAAACTAAGTAAGAGACCACTTTGTAAAACATTTTACTGTGTTATTTCTCAGTTGTGACTGAGCCAACATTCCAGGAGAGAAGAAAACAATAGGGTGTCATGTCATAGGGAAAAACAATCTTTCTCCTGGGATATAAACCTTTGCTTCTGGGTCGAGGCAATCCCAAGCACAAATCCAGGCTGGGCAGTGAGTGGCTGGAGAGCAGCCCTGAGGAGAGGGACTTGGGGGTGCTGCTGGACGAGAAGCTCAACAGGAGCCAGCAGTGTGCACTTGCAGCCCAGAAAGCCAACCAGAGCCTGGGCTGCAGCAGCAGAAGTGTGGCCAGCAGGGCCAGGGAGGTGATTCTCCCTCTCTGCTATGCCGAGACCTCACCTGGAGTACTGCATCCAGTTCTGGAGCCTCTATTACAAGAGGGATGTGGAGATGCTGGAGTGTGTCCAGAGAAGGGCCAGGAGGATGCTGAGAGGGCTGCAGCAGCTCTGCTGTGAGCACAGACTGAAAGAGTTGGGGCTGTGCAGGCTGGAGAAGAGGAGGCTCCCAGGTGGCCTTCCTATATCTGAAGGGAGCCTACAAAAGAGCTGGGGAAGGACTTTTTAGGCTGTCAGAGAGTGACAGGACTGGGGGAAATGGAGCAAAGCTGGAGATGGGTAGGTTCAGACTGGCCATGAGGAGGAAGTTGTTGAGCATGAGAGTGGTGAGAGGATGGAATGGGTTGCCCAAGGAGGTGGTTGAGGCCCCATCCCTGGAGGTGTTTAAGACCAGCCTGGATGAGGCTGTGGGCAGCCTGATCTAGGGTAGGGTGTCCCTGCCCATGGCAGGGAGCTTGGAAGTAGCTGATCCTTGTGGTCCCTTCCAACCCTGACTGCTCCTGTGATTCTAACCAGTGAAGGTCTCCTGGCTCTGCTGCTGCTCCAGCCCAGGTTTTGCCGTGCAGTACCTAATGCAAACCAGGTGATAATTCCTTCTGTAGCTGCAGCAGAAACGTTTCATTTCCTAAACAAGCCCTGCTGTGTTCCTGCAGGCTGCTAAGCCGCGGCTGCTGTGCGCCGCTCCGGCAGCCCTTGCCCCAGCAGCTGGGCTGGGTTGGTTGGAGCCTTTGGGTGGAAGGTGCTGTTTAATTAGCAGCGGCGTTGCCTTCCTGGAGCTTGCTACATGAAAGCAAAATACCCGCAGCCTGTAATTAATCTTCAGCTAATGTGCCACTGTTTACACTCCTCCTCCCAAAGCAGACAGATGTAAGAAGAGACCCAGCCTTCATCTGGGATCCTCTGAGGTTACTCTGAGCTATCTTTGGAGAAGTGCAGCCAGCCTATCTACCCGCCCTGCCAGGCTCTCAGCAATGACTACCTTTAACTTCTCTGAGGAATGAGTGGGAGGCTTTGTTTCCTAGCAGGGAGCAGGATTAATGCTTTTTCGTTTGCATTACCACAGCCGAGGCTGGCTGGGCTGCAGCACTCCTCCAGCAGTCATGAATGTGAAGTGTGAAAGGCTTCCA
Source organism: Pogoniulus pusillus (assembly GCF_015220805.1). Taxonomy (NCBI): domain Eukaryota; kingdom Metazoa; phylum Chordata; class Aves; order Piciformes; family Lybiidae; genus Pogoniulus; species Pogoniulus pusillus. The sequence goes on from NC_087278.1 coordinate 21,472,499, forward strand.
CCTACTAAGCCCTGCTTCTTCCGGTGCTGCTCTGGGTGAGGAGGAGGCTACTGGTGGTGGGGATGTGCAGCATCTCTTTGGTGAGGGGATGAGTGGTTCTCTGGGACTCTACTCTTGGAATCATAGAGTCAACCAGGTTGGAAAAGTCCTCTAAGTTCATCCAGTCCAACCTAGCACCCAGCCCTGTCCAATCAACCAGACCATGGCACTAAGAGCCTCATCCAGGCTTTTCTTCAACACCTCCAGGGACAGTGACTCCACCACCTCCCTGGGCAGCCCATTCCAATGCCAATCACTCTCTCTGACAACAACTTCCTCCTAACATCCAGCCTAGACCTCCCCTGGCACAACTGTATCCCCTTGTTCTGTTGCTGCTTGTCTGGCAGAAGAGCCCAACCCCACCTGGCTGCAGCCTCCCTTCAGGTAGTTGTAGAGAGCAACGAGGTCTGCCCTGAGCCTCCTCTGCTGCAGGCTGCACACCCCCAGCTCCCTCAGCCTCTCCTCACAGGGCTGTGCTCCAGGCCCCTCACCAGCTTTGTTGCCCTTCTCTGGACACCTTCCAGCACCTCATCATCTCTCTCAAACTGAGGAGCCCAGAACTGGACACAGCACTCAAGGTGTGGCCTGAGCAGTTTCCAATCACTTTGCTTTATTTAGCAGGGGTAAAAAAAAGGTGATGAAAATGCTTAGAGGTGTGGAGAGGCCGAAGAGATTCCACATCCTTAGTTAGAATGAAGAGGAATAAAAAGCAAGGTGACAGAAGTGTATAAACTTAGAAGCAGAGAGAAGTAAACCAGGCATTCCTCTGTATACTTTTGCCTCATGCAAGGTTTTCAGTGGAACTGAAATGAAACATCTGACATAGGTGAAACTTAATTTTTTTTCTTACAGCACATAAATAATTGAGACCAAGGGCACAGCAGAATGCAGAAAGGATTAGACATTTATGTGGATAAAAATCTTGTGCACAGTTTATGAAATTTTAGTCTGGCTGTTTAAAAAGGTATCAGGCTGCCTGCTCCTGGACCAGCTGCAGCTGGTGAAATGCTCTGCTTGGCCCTGTGAAACTCATAATGCTTTCCTTTGAAACATCTTACATCAGATACTCAGAAGGCCTGAGCCTTCTGTTCCCCAGCATCTCTGCACTGCATGATGACTGCAAACCTGTTAGGAGCAGCAATGACCACAGCTTTCTAATCACCTGGAGGCTTAGGTGTAGGATGCGAGGAGGATGTTGTCCTCCCAGAGGATAGGTCATAGAATCAGAATCCATCAGTCAGAGTTGGAAGGGACCACATGAATCAGCCAGTTCCAACCCCCCTGCCATGGGCAGGGCCACCTTACCCTAGATCAGCCTGGCCACAGCCTCATCCAGCCTGGCCTTAAACACCTCCAGCCATGGGGCCTCAACCACCTCCCTGGGCAACCCATTCCAGCCTCTCACCACTCTCATGCTGAACAATGCCTCCTCATGGCCAGTCTGAATCTCCCCACCTCCAGCTTTGCTCCATTCCCCCAAGTCCTGTCACTCCTTCATAGCCTAAGAAGTCCCTCCCCAGCTTTTTTTTAGCCCTCCTTCATATCCTGGAAGGCCAAAAGAAAGTCACCTGGGAGCCTCCTCTTCTGCAGACTCAGCCCCAACTCTTTCAGTTTGTCCTCATAGATGCATGATGACAATCAGTCCTGTTATCAAACCACCAATCCAGCTTTCTCCACTACCTCTCTGTTAGTCACCTACCCCAGTGTTGTGGTGGATAGGTGACCTCTGCAGGCCTGAGCTGCAGTAAGAGATGTTCTGACACCAAAGCCTGCATGGCTCCCATCCTCTCGGGCAACAGTGCATTAGAGGTGTGGCATCAGCATCTGTTTTTTCCCAACGCAAACTGAAGCGAGTTGTAAGCAGCTAAGTCACCTGGGGGATGCTTTAATCCATTTTCACTTTCTTTTTCTCTTCTGGTATGTCTTTGAGCTCTGCTTGTTTTCGGTGTACACTGATTTACCCTGCTGCAGGTGCCCTGGTGCAGAGTAGTCCCCGCACGGTGCGCTGGGCACGTTGTACGCTGGGGCATCTCAAGGATACCCAGGACAGGCTCCCTGCTTGCACACCTCAGCGTTTTGCTGGGTTAGCAGAGGTAGCCTGCTCTCGTTGCTGGCCTGGAGGGAAGGAAAATTTGTGATATCCAGCAGAGGGTGCTCATAAACAGACATCCCACCCGAGAGGGTACCGCTGGTACCTCCGCGCCTCGATTTCTGGTGACCACAGCCGTGTTAGCAGGCAGAGCAGATGAGGAGAAGCAAGTCTGGAGGGTGAACAGTTGATGCTGAAGATCCTCCTCTTATGAAATAGCACTGTGGGGTGAGGGAGTGCTATTTTGGACTAATTCTTGCCTGGCCTCATGGATGTGGATTTTGGACTAATTCTTGCCTGGCCTCATGGATATGGAGGGGGCATGTGAGGCATCCTCCTCAAGCACAGTCTCCTACACAGTTTCATCCAGAGGAAATCCAGTTTGCAAGCTCGAAGGTTGCTCCAGCCTGCAAACTATCAGGTGGATAGTGTGGTGGATGGGAGATTTGCTTCAGAAGTAAATCCCTCTTTGACCTACAATATTGGCATGGTCATGGCTGGTCTCGGTGTTGGTAAGGGTGAGGTCTGCTGTCAGGTCCCTGTCAACGGTGCCCAGCTGACTCTTTAGGTGAGTGCACATACTCCAGCCACTCTCCATTCAAGCTGCTTTCCCTCCTCCAGGTTTTGAACCAAGTTTATGCCTAAACTCAACTCAGAATCTCCAATTGCATCTCGATCAAAGCTGTGGAGAGCTTTGAGACTGAGCACAAGGTACAATGCAGAGCTGTAACTTAGTCCCAGCTGTGCTCAGAAGAGTCACAAACCTTTAGGTGAACCTTGGCTGAGTTTGTGCCACATCCCAGAACCAGGTGTATTTTTTCATGTGTGGGGGACTGTGTGTTGTAAATGTCACATGGCTCTGAAGTGGAGTCCCCAGAGCAAACGCAGCATGTGATCAGAGAGCTGGCATTAGGCAAGAAAAGGGGAGATTTTTCTTCAGGTAATTGTAGGCAGCTGAGTAGCCTGTGGGGAAAAGAAGTCCTGCTAATGCTCAGCACCTTCAGAGCACTTGCTGTAGAGAAGGCATCACTGAGCTAGAGAGGGAGAAATACTTCTCTGGTCTGTAATCCAGAGTGCACTTGAATTAAAGAAAGTTCATTGGTCATGATTATATTAAATGCAGAAGAGTTCACTGGTGTCTTTACTGATCTCTCTTGTTTCCCCAAGAGTCGTTTCTACTGAAATAGAATCATAGAATCAACCAGGTTGGAAGAGACCTCCAAGATCATCCAGTCCAACCTAGCACCCAGCCCTATCCAACCGGACCATGGCACTAAGTGCCTCATCCAGGCTTTTCTTCAACACCTCCAGGGATGGTGACTCCAACACCTCCCTGGGCAGCCCATTCCAATGCCAATCACTCTCTCTGCCAATAACTTCCTCCTAACATCCAGCCTAGATCTCCCCTGCCACAACTTGAGACTGTGTCCCCTTCTTCTGTTGCTGCTTGCCGGGGAGAAGAGACCAACCCCACTTGGCCACAGCCTCCCTGCAGGTAGTTGTAGACAGCAGTGAGGTCTGCCCTGAGCCTCCTCTTCTGCAGGCTGCACACCCCCAGCTCCCTCAGCCTCTCCTCACAGGGCTGTGCTCCAGGCCCCTCACCAGCTTTGTTGCCCTTCTCTGGACACCTTCCAGCACCTCATCATCTCTCTCAAACTGAGGAGCCCAGAACTGGACACAGTACTCAGGGTGTGGCCAGGTCAGTGTTGAGTGCAAGGGAGGAGTAACCTCTCTTGTCCTGCTGGCCACACTGCTCCTGATCCAGACCAGGAGGCCATTGTCTCTCTCAGGCACCTGGGCACACTGGCCAAGAAAGCCAATGGCCTCCTGGCCTGGATCAGTAACAGGAGAGAGGCTGCCATCCTTGCACCATGGTATGATCTCTGGACTAAGCGAGCAGAGCTACCCTAGATGCTGGGCATTTGCCTCTGCAGAGATACTTTGTTCTGCAGGGTGAGGGTTGCTGCGGGGGTAGCCTCCTCGCTGCATTGAGTGCTTTGTAGGCTGTTTCCTGGAGCGCAGATCCGCGTCGCTCTCGGAGCCTGACCCCTGCCTTAGTCTGTGTGCCTCCCTTTAAGCCTTGGGTTTAAACCGCTACAGTTATTTCGGGGCACTTATGGGCAAAGCAGTTTTTCTGTTCCTTCTCTGCTGAGTTGGATACCTCCAGTATGTTGCTGCCAGTTCCCAGCTGTGGGCTGGCTTTGTACTGACACAACACATTCTGGGGTAAGTGACAGATCTCTCTGAAGTGCAGCTGGCACTGCATGCTTCCCACGTAGCTGTCGGCAAGTGCGTGACATGGTGCTGCTGGGAGCCAGGAGGTGCAGGAGTGGCACACCGAGTGCCTGCCCGTGTGATGTGCTCCAGGGAGCAACACCTGGCTTATTAGACGTGCAGATGTTCCCAGGATGTTAGGGGTTGGAAGGGACCCAAGGAGATTATCCAGTCCAACCCCCCTGCCAGAGCAGGGCAATCCTATCTAACACAGATCACAGAGGAACACATCCAGACAGGCCTTGAAAGGCTGCAGAGAAGAAGACTCCACAATCTCTCTGGGCAGCCTGTGCCAGTGCTCTGTGACCCTTACAGTAAAGAAGTTCCCCCTTGTGTTGAGGCAGAACCTCCTGTGCTGCAACTTACACCCATTGCTCCTTGTCCTGTTCCAGGGAGCAGTGAGCAGAGCCTGTCCCTGCCTCTCCTGGCAGCCCTCAGATACTTATAAACATTTATCACATCCCCTCTCAGTCTTCTCTTCTGCAGACTAAGCAGCCCCAGGTCCCTCAGCCTCTCCTCATAAGCCATGCCCTCCAGTCCCCTAACCCTCCTTGTAGCTCTCCGCTGGACCCTCTCCAGCAGATCCCTGTCCCTCTTCAACTGGGGAGCCCAAAACTGAACACAGTATTCAAGATGAGGTCTCACCAGGGCAGAGTAGAGGAGGAGGAGAACCTCCTCTGATCTTCTGGACACACTCTTCCTAATACACCCCAGGATCCCATTGGCCTTCTTGGCCCCAAGGGCACATTGCTGTGCCATGGATGTTCTCCACCAGGACCTCCAGGTCCCTCTCCACAGGGCTGCTGTACTGGTGCAGTTTATTATTCCTCCCCAGATGCAGGACTCTGCACTTGTCCTTGTTGAACTTCATGTTGTGTAGGTGATCCCTTGGGCACTTGTAGATTTCCCTGCTGTTTCTGCTGTGATGATCTGTCCTGGCTCTGGGTCGTCTGCTGGGACATCAGCAACCCTGAAACATCCCTCCCAGCTTTCATGAGGGTAAGAACTTGTCCTTCCCTGTTTCCATACAGCAGCTTCTTTAAATGTGTGTGAAACTGTGCAGCTGAATATATGGACAGTTGTATCAGCACCGAGTCCCTTCTGACACAACTTGTCTGCAGTTCCTACATTCAGGCTGTGTTTTGGAACTCTCTGTCTACAAGGCTCCATTCCTCAGGGAAATGGTATGGAGGGGGCAGAAGCTAACATGTGCTCCTCAAGCACTGTTGGGAGGCTCTGACAAGTTGTGTGTGCTGTGCCTTGGGCTCAGGAATATCCATGACTACATCTGAGACTTCTCTGATCAGGATTGTTTAGCCTGGAGAAGAGGAGGCTCGGGGGTGACCTTATTGCTGTCTACAACTACCTGAGGGGTGGTTGTGGCCAGGATGGGGTTGCTCTCTTCTCTCAGGTGGCCAGCACCAGAACAAGAGGACACAGCCTCAGGCTGTGCCAGGGGAAATTTAGGCTGGAGGTGAGGAGAAAGTTCTTCACTGAGAGAGTCATTGGACACTGGAATGGGCTGCCCGGGGAGGTGGTGGAGTCGCCGTCCCTGGAGCTGTTCAAGGCAGGATTGGACGTGGCACTTGGTGCCATGGTCTGGCCTTGAGCTCTGTGGTAAAGGGTTGGACTTGATGACCTATGAGGTCTCTTCCAACCTTGGTGTTACTGTGATACTGTGTAATTTACAAGAGCCCATGTAGTTCAAAGGTCAGTAATGATCATGCTAGGACAGTTTTCTTGCAGTGTTCAGGTAGGACAAGGGTGGTTTCAGTTATGGAAGCCTGTCAGGCTACTCTGCTGTGCTAGAAAAAGAAGATTACAGAGTCACAGAACACAGCTGGTTGGAAGAGACCTCCAAGCTCATCCAGTCCAACCTAGCACCCAGCCCTATCCAATCAAATATACTATGGCACTAAGTGCCTCATCCAGTCTTGTCTTGAACACCTCCAGAGATGGCAACTCCACCACCTCTCTGGGCAGCCCATTACCAATGCCAATCACTCTCTCTGCCAACAACTTCCTCCTAACATCCAGCCTAGACCTCCCCTGGCACAACTTGAGACTGTGTCCCCTTCTTCTGTTGCTGTTTGCCTGGCAGAAGAGACCAACCCCACCTGGCTACAACCTTCCTTCAGGTAGTTGTAGACAGCAATGAGGTCTGCCCTGAGCCTCCTCTGCTGCAGGCTGCACACCCCCAGCTCCCTCAGCCTCTCCTCTCAGGGCTGTGCTCCAGGCCCCTCACCAGCTTGGTTTAGTTGATTGGATAGGGCTGGGTGATAGGTTGGACTGGATCATCTTGGAGGTCTCTTCCAACCTCACAGCAGCCACATGTGAAACGTTGGTTATCTTCAATCTCACTGAACTGAGCACACCTCTCCAGTCTCCATTTGCCTCCGAAGGCAGGAGGCAAAATGCAATCCCTGTTAGACAGCTGTTGGATCAATGAGTCTAAGAGAATACCTGCATGGAGGGCAAAGAAGCAGGATTGGCAGGCATCTATAAAAGGAAGTGGGGGTATTAGGACAGAGGGCAAGCACTGAGGTACCTTCCTGCCTTAGGAAGCTCTACCAGTTTTCAAGTGGCAAGATGTAGCTTTGTGATATCTTTAAGATGTGTGCAATAATGATGTCATAAACCAGAAACTCTTTATAATGTCCCAGTGAGCAAATCACATTATTGGGATTCTGGAGTTAAGTCTTGCAGGCCAAAGATATTTGGGAGGAGCATAATAGTTTGCAGACATGTTTATTGTACAGCTGGAAGTCCACCTAATGATCCAGCATGGCAACTGGGCTCTTCACAAGGCAAACTTTACGTAGAGGTGGAGGTAAAATGTAGTGAATGAGGATGTGACTTCAAGGAGCCAAGCACAAGGGTTAAGGAAGAGGAGTTGTGGTCCAGGCTAGAAGTGGTTGCCCTGAAGAGAAAAGTCCTTGACTTTATTGTATTACCTGTTATGGAGAGCATTAAAAGCACAGCTTAATCTGGAGATAAAAATAGAGTGTTTAAGGGTGAATAGAGGGGAAGAAATATTAGAGGTAAACTTGAAGTAGTTGGATAAGGAGCCTGCAGGCTATGCCTTTAGGAAGAGTTCTAGGAATGGGTAAGATAAACCCTTGCCAGGAATGATCCAAGTATCCTTGCTTCTGCCTCTGTGCAGGATTTGGGTAGTGATCTCTGGAAGGCCCTGGTGTTTCAGTGGTACTGCAAGTAGGGTTTCTCAATGTTGTCTGTCTACAGCAGTGTCTGCGAACAGAAAGGCTCAGGGCTTCAGCCACAAAGCTCACTCAGCTGATCAGGAACAGTAGACTAAGGGTAAGATCCACATCCAGTTGGCAGCTGTCACTAGTGGTGTTTCCCAAGGATCAGTGCTGGGCCCAGTCCTGTTCAATATCTTTATTGATGATCTGGATGATGGGATCGAGTCCAGCATCAGTAAGTCTGCAGATGACACCAAGCTAGGAGCAGCTGTGGATCTGTTGGAGGTTAGGAGAGCCCTGCAGAGGGACCTTGCCTGGCTGGCTGGGTGGGCAGAGGCCAATGGGATGAGATTGAACAAGGCCAAGTGCAGGGTTCTACTCTTTGGCCACAACAACCCCAAGCAGCACTACAGGCTGGGGAACAGAGTGGCTGAGAGCAGCCAGGAAGAAAGGGACCTGGGGGTGCTGGGAGAGAGTAGCTGAAGATGAGGCAGCAGTGTGCCCAGGTGGCCAAGAGAGCCAATGGCATCCTGGCTGGCTCAGGAACAGTGTGGCCAGCAGGACAAGAGAGGTTATTCTGCCCCTGGACTCAACACTGGTCAGGCCACAGCTTGAGTGCTGTGTCCAGTTCTGGGCCCCTCAGTTCAAGAGAGATGTTGAGGTGCTGGAAGGTGTCCAGAGAAGGGCAACGAAGCTGGGGAGGGGCCTGGAGCACAGCCCTGTGAGGAGAGGCTGAGGGAGCTGGGGGTGTGCAGGGAGCTGGGGGTGTGCAGCCTGCAGAAGAGGAGGCTTTTTTTTTTTTTTGTAATGATTTTTATTGTAACAACCCTGAGGTGCTGAGCGTTGTGCTTCTGTGCCTGCTCGCAAGTGCTTGAGTGATCATGATCCAGAAAGAAAGCACCGTGGCCCCTCAGCCTCCCCAGGCATTTCCAGGGAGCACCCAGCGCAGCATGGATGCAGCAAGATGGAACAGCCAGTGGCAGCTGCCACTTTCCTTTTGAAATGTCTTACACAACAGCCAAATGCTTTGAAGGCTCAGGAATGAAAACCTGCTTCTCTGCTTTATCCAGCAGTTAGTTACTGCAACACACAGAGAGGCTGCAGAAGGAGAGGCTGACCCCTAGAGCAAACAAACACTCGTGGTCTGTAGCCATTGCTCCCTTCATGGGCTCTTGTTTCTTGCACTGAGTCTGCAAGAGTCACCCATGCTGCAGTGCAGCTTATTTGGGAAGGCTGAAGATTGGCCTTACCTGAGGGCTGATGGATAGTGTCTTCTCCAGGAGGGGTGGGTTTGCAGTGCCATAAAGGGGGAGAGGAATTAAAACAGGTCTCCTCCTTCCCTAGGCTACTGTTGAAGAGCAGGGCATGCCACTGCCTCCTGCGGGTATGGCTCGCTTGCTTGTGCACAAGTGAGAGCATGGCAGTTTGGCAGCAGGGAGAAGGACCTCATTTTGGGTCACACAGGAGTGTAGGCAGTTCCCAGTAGCTTTGAGCAAAGTGCCAGTTTCCTCGGACAGGAGAGCCAGCAGCATTTCTCCCCTGGCTGGCCTGTGGTGTGTGTGCTGACAGTAAGTGGCTCCGTGCCTGGCAAGAAGTTGTTTTGGAGACTCAGTAGTGTCTGACTCTTCTCAGAGGCTGCAAAAGCACAGAGGATCCTAACCCTGGGATCCACCCTTGGAGCAAGGCTCTTAAAAGCTGAGTGTTGCAGCACCCATGCCTGTGGTGCCAAGTCTGTTTTGGAGCTTGCTGCAAGTAACTTCTGCAAGACTTTTCTGCATAATGGCTTTGCAGAGCCAAAGCCCAGCCTGTCTGGTGGACCACACTCCCTGCCTTTGGCTTTTCAGTTCAGTGAGGCTCATAGGACTGGAATCAGTTGCTTTTACTCAGGTTTTTTTCTATTGAAATTCCCCATTGTGATGGTTTGGGTGTTCCCTGCCCCCCCACACTTTAGAAATACCCAGACTAGTCTCAGTCGGCTCTGGGAATATAAATGAAGCTATTTATTTACAGCTAGCACAATATACAAGCAGATATTTACAGTATATAGTTATATACAGAAATATACAAGGTAAAAACAATACAGAAACACAACTCCCCTCCCAGAAACCTGAGTCCTCAGGAGGGGCTCTCAACCACCCCTGCACCTCCCCCCTGCCCCTCTCAACCTTACCCCAGTCCTAAGGAAGAATGGAGGTTCAGCCAGGGGGTTAAGAAGCAAAGGTGAGTGGAAGGTGTGTTAGAGAGATGTTGCTCAGTCAGCAGCCCAGCCAGAGTGAGTGAAAAAAGGCGAGAGTGTTATCTAGTGTTGTTCATTTCTCCTTCAGCAAGACTCTGAGGGGAGCAGACATCACCACTGTTTTCCTTTCACAGCCTAGGATCTAGTTCTTCTCACCAAAACATTCTACCCTGCGTCAAACTAGCACACCCATCTAGCCTTGCTTCTGTGGAAAAGGCTCATAGAGGAGATTTAGGCTGGAGGTGAGGAGAAAGTTTTTCACTGAGAGAGTCATTGGACACTGGAATGGGCTGCCCGGGGAGGTGGTGGAGTCGCCGTCCCTGGAGCTGTTCAAGGCAGGATTGGACGTGGCACTTGGTGCCATGGTCTAGCCTTGAGCTCTGTGGTAAAGGGTTGGACTTGATGATCTGTGAGGTCTCTTCCAACCCTGATGATACTGTGATACTGTGGCTCTCTGTTTGTGCGTGGTGCTGGAGTGGGGTGCAGGCAGCCTGGAGGCTGGGGTCTGTCCCGTAGCACAGAGGAGGCATGCCGCCCCGCCAAGCCCTGCATCCAGCTGCGGTGGTTTAGGTTTCTGGCTGAGTCCGTCTGAAAGCGGCACAGAGCGAAACACAAAGAGAGGGAGGGTCGTAAGTACCCCCCATTCTCTGCTGATAATCCCTTAAAAAATAATTGCAGGCCTAAACCTCTGGCCTCCAGCAAATTTTCCACTCGATTAGAGGCTTTTGTGAAGCTGGGGAAAGGGACACGCAGACTTGCACATTGTGCCGCTGCCCAAAACTTCCAGCTGGGATTTTTTCCATCAAAAGGGGATTTTAGTAAAACCATTATAAGGGGCTTAGTCACAAAAAAGCAGTTGAGCTGAGACAGGGGTAGATTAGCTTTAACATGCTTGTTTTTGGCACTGGGGACGGAGTGGAAGTTACACCCAGCCACTCACATGCAGCCTCCCTCTGTCTCACTGACTCCCCAGCAGGTGTGTGTGGGAGATGATGTCTCCCCAGTGTCTCCCAGATGTAACCCCCAGCCCAGGCACACTGCATGCAAAGCCGGTGAAGGTGAGGGGTAGGGAGTGAGCAACCTAGGCACAAATCCTCTTGCCATGTGGTCTGAGTCTGGAAATCACAAGTCAGCGTCGCACGGCTGGGTTTTGGTGTGGTCTGGAGGAGCTTTTGCTAATGGGCAGGTGCCTCTCGGGAAGGAAAACCATGAGGGGCAATTGCATTTGCAGCCTTAGGGACGCTGTTCTGCTTGTGTCTTTGATCTGCCTGGGTGGTCCCCAAGCATCCCTGCAGGGACAGTCCTGGTGAGGATGTAGATAGAGCAGATGGGAGAGCTGCAATCTGAGCCGTACCTGTTGTGACGGGACCTCGGCCTTCAGGGCTGTCAAGGCACCACTTTTCGTTGGGTCCACATCTGTGTGATGAGGCTTGCTGTTGTCTGAAATAAAAGCTGAAGGGTCCGAGCAGATAGGGGTGGTTCACTGGAGAGCTTCCTGCTGCTGGGAGCCCTTCCACAGCTCACACTTGAACACCAGTGCTTCTGGGGCTCTGGGTGGCAGAGCTTGGTGAGGGAAGAGTAGGAAGATGTCTTTTCCCCTTAGTGTTTCTCCATCCTGACCTTCCCTCTCCAAGGCTTAAGCTGGAAAACTCATTTCAGTTTTTGTTGCTCCAAGTGGCAGAAGCTAGCAGGGCTGGAGACAGGAGAGGTGGATGCCAGGTGCAGTTTGGCAACTCATGGATTTGCAACATAACCTTAGTCAAGTTGATTCTAAGCTTTCTTTCCCCTTTGATAGTGTTTAGCTTTCTGGGGTCTGTGCATGCAATGAGTCATGCAGGAGCTAATTAATAATTCTAGTAAATTACCAAGCATAGCTGCTTCTGAAAAAGATAACATTACTGTATCTGCCTCTGCATCAGCAGTGTGAAAAGTGGATAGAAAGAACCTATTCAGGTTTGGGTGGTAATGGGGAGGTGGTGGAGTCGTCATCCCTGGGGCAGTTCAAGGCAAGGTTGGATGTGGCACTTGGTGCCATGGTCTAGCCTTGGGCACTGTGGTAAAGGGTTGGACTAGATGATCTGTGAGGTCTCTTCCAACCTTGGTGATACTGTGATACTGTGATACAGCTCCAGCTACCTTCATCATTACTGAGGCATCCACAGGGTAATGGTACCAACAACACAGCAAAGCTCTGCACAACAAAACTGAACTGAAGGAATGCAAGCGTTGGCTTAAATTCCATCCAGCTCTGTAGTGATTCTCACACTTGCACATTTAGGAGGGGAAAAAAATGAAGACAAAAAAGCAGAGTGCTTTCCTTAGCCTTCTGATGTAGATGTGAGAAGATGCAGGCTAAGTCTAGGGTGGGTGTTTTTAAGCAGGAGGCCTGTTCAGGCTGGGGGGCACAGGTTCTGCGCAGCGCTGGGGTGTGTTGGCCGCTGCTCCAGCTGTGCCGCCTGTGGCTTCCCGGTGTGCCTTATGGAGGTGCCGGTAGTGGTGATGATGAGCAGCAGTGGAGTGCATCATCTCTTTGTAGCTTCCGATTTGGCCGTCCTCCACCGCTTCGGGTCGGCTCAGCCGTGGCCCCGGCTGCCGAGCGGGCCCGTCCGGTCCCTCGCTTGGTGACCCCCGGGTGACACACGCACGCCGCTGCGCTGCGGACACTGCACAGGACGGCAGCGGCGGGAGGGAGCCTTGGCCCCAGCTGAGGCTGCGGCGGGCGGGGGCTGCCCCAGAGCGGCGGCACTCGGCGGGCAATGCTGCCGCCTGGCGGAGAGGAGCCGCGCCTGCGGCCGCAGCAGCCCAGGGAACGCGGTGGCCGGCGGAGGGGCGCGGGGCCGTTGGGGTCCCCGGAGGTGTGCGAGATGCAGAGAGAACTGTCGGAGCTGCCGGTGGCTGTGCCGCTCCGGAGACGGATGCAGAGTGGGACTGGGGATGCGTCTAACGAGTACGGATGAGGATGCTTCACCCAGCCCCTGCCGCCGCACAAACCACGCCGCCGTCGTAGGCATTGTTAACAGTTCTGCCTCAGCGTGTTGTCCTATCAGGTTTTACTTGGGTTCTGGCAGACAAGCGACCCAAGGGATCTTGTCGTCCTCATCACCCCATGCCAACCCGCAGAGGGACTGATAGTGCACAGGGCCAAAGATTTGCAGGAGCCAGGAGGCAGGACTTGTGTTCCAGGCAGCTCCCCAAGGTTTCCAGCAGAGGAAACCAGCGCTCCTGTGGCATCGGCAGCCAGCATGTGTCAGGAGGAGTTTATAGTACTGGAGGATGCGTGCGGGTCATGATGAAGCTGAGGTGCTGGGCATGCAGCCGTGGCTGCCACAGTGGGAGATAATGGCAGGGTTCTGTTGCTGCTGTATGTTTGGTGTTTTAACTCGCAGAACAAGGAGAGAGGCTACTGGGCACAGAGCCACAACTGGCATGTCCCTGCGGTGCTGTCTGTACACCTCTGGTGCTGACCTGCTGCACGCTTTAAGTTTCCCAGGAGTTGTAAAACTCCAACACTTTGGGGGAGGAAAAAGGGGAGGACAAGGAGGGATAGGATGAACCTCAGAAATTGCTGCTGCTTCAAATCGCTAAACTGTGCCCAGAGACACAAGGCCCAGAGGAAAGAAAATAACTAGGAAGAGTTGCCCGTTTCCAGATCTGATTTAGTTTCTGTGGCAGAAGAGGAGTTTGGTTTATGTCTCAGTAACCCTCTCCTGGAGGAATACTTGCTCAGGGCATGCATCCAGGCCCTGGTATTAAACTTTTGTGACTCTTTCCAGAACGCATTCCAGGTCTTAGGAAATCTTCAGGAAGATCCCATTTCCGTTGCTCTTTCTGCTGTAAGGACAGATCAGATTCAGCTCTTTCGAAGTCTCCACAGTGCTGTTTCAGGTTGGGCTGCCATTGAGCTAATGCATTTTGGTAGATTTAATTAAAGAAGGGGGAGAAGCACCGGTGTCCCTGCCAAGTGTGGCTGGAGTCTATGTTCTGGCACAGAAGCCAAGCAAACCCTCTCCAGCTCTTTCTTTCGTGCAGCCTGGGGCTGGGGAATTGAGCAGGACAGCCTTGCAGCTCAGCCAGCAGCTCTGGCATGGGGCCTCACTGATGTCCTGAGGGGTCCTCATATCCAGTCCACACCACCTAGCTGGATTTATCAATTATCTTTTTCCTTCACAGAAAGCACTATTAAAGAACTTCTGGCTAAGAGTGAGGTTGAAGGTAGAGGAAAGAGAAAGAAAACAAAAAAGGGTCCACTTTGCAAGAAGCATTCTGTGTAGGTATGTAGTGAGGCTGCCAGATCTGAGGGACCTACCCTTGAGCTATTGATGTTAGCCTGTGCTAACTTCCAGCTTCACTTCCAAAAACTTAGGGTGTCTTGGCCACCCAGCTTTCATTTTAACTCTTCCTTGACCTCCAAAGGGCAGGTTCAGTGGTAAGCTCTATACTATCTAGCACAGAGATCACCTCTTGTCCTAGCATAGGCCCCAGGCAGTTTGCATGACAGCTGCCCCATGACCCTTTAATTTATTATCAAGGAAACAAAGGACTCCAGAATCACCACGACAAACTGATTCAGTTGAACCCACAGCATGGGGTGGGAAGGTATAAAATGTATAAATCTGTCATGCATGGACCTCCCATATGCTAGTCCAAGGGCAGTAGGACCCAGGTGGGCCCTCCTTTTCCTCCCCATCTCCCAGGGAGAGGAGCCAGCCACCAGCTCCAGCCGTGGGAGCAGCTGCTGCTGCAGACCGAGAGCCCCCATGCACACACAGGACAAGCTGCAGCTTGTGAGCTGGCATCCCCCACTGCTGCCTCCCAGTCCCCATCCGCCTCCTCCCCTGCCCAGTCCTTTCATCCCCCACTTTGAATCGTTGCTGCTCTGCTCTGCTTTCTGCCACCATCTCTTGGGCATAGGCCTTCTGCTCCCCACAGCCACTGGCCCATAAAGGGAGGCCCTGATTCATGCTCTGTCCTCCATGCCTCGGTTTGCATGGCTGTAGGCTGGGACCCTGCTGCCCTAGTCAGCACAGCTGGGTGGGCTGGGAGCACTTCTGCTAGGCACAGTGTTGAAGGCTGGCACCAAAACCACCACTGGGGCACTGGGAGCTCACTAACACAGAGTGGAGACTTCCAGCTCACTTCCAGATAGTGTTGAGGGATTTTTTGGTATGGTTTTCTCCTGCAGTTGCCATCTGAATCACATTCAAAAATTCAAGGGTGGCTGGAGAGTGAAAATTAAGTTTCCTTGTTAACCCGAGGAGTCATGTGGTAATTGGTGTATGGTTGCTGGCAGTGGATTGTTTGTTTGAAGAAAGCTTTCCCTTTACTAGTAAACACATACATCCCCCCAGCCCTGGCCTCGCTGGACAGGGAGGCCTGTGTCTCTGCCCAAAGAGGTGCTGCCATGCTGAGGCATGAGAGGAAGGCCTGAGGAGCTCTTGTCCCATCTAGAGGAACAACCCACGGTGCCTAAATGCTGGACTTCAGAAAGGCTTTGGTTTTGGCAGCTTCCTTTGGCTTGGGCTCCCCTTAAAGAGCATTGCAGGCCATGTGGGCAATGCTCTTGGCTTGGTTGTATTTTTTAAGTGGGGAGAGGAAGCACAGGTGTGCAGGGGGGGATTAGAGAGGGGAAAAAAATCCTGTCTTAGTTCTGGTTGCAGAAGTTACGAAAACATGTTATGTTTAGACATAGGTGTCCCACCGCTGTCTGCGTGATCGTGGGGCTTAACAAGGAGATGCCATTTGCACTCAAATCCAGCAGAAGCAAACCTGCCTTTTGAGAGCTGTGTCATTCCCTATCCCTGCTGGAACTGCTGCCTACACCAGGAACATTTACATGTTCAGCAGTAATGGGAACCTGATCTGGAAGTCCAGTTGTTTATAACATTCGTACATACATTCCCTCTTTCACTCAAGAAGTTACTGTAAACCTTTTTTCCCCCCCTTAATGCAGGAAGGACAGACCCCACACCTCCCTGCAAGGAAAGGAAGATGGATATAGTGTCAGGCTCAATTAGATCCAATTGTGATGGCTTTTCCTAAAGCGAACAATGCAGCTTTTGTGGTGGACTCCCAGCAGAAAGCTCGGAAGTCTTGGAAAGAAAGGAGGAAAAAACAATTCGTGGCCCCAAGTCCAAACCTTGAGCTAGTCCAGGTCCTTCGAGTGTAGGTAGTATTTTGAGAAGGCCAGAGT
The DNA here is from genome assembly GCF_015220805.1 of Pogoniulus pusillus. Classification (NCBI taxonomy): domain Eukaryota; kingdom Metazoa; phylum Chordata; class Aves; order Piciformes; family Lybiidae; genus Pogoniulus; species Pogoniulus pusillus. The sequence continues at coordinate 21,488,530 of NC_087278.1, forward strand.
TGGGCACTGAAATGTGGCACTGACTTCAAAAGGGTGAAATGGTTAGAGCTGGCAACAAAGAAGTATGCCTGGTCTAGCCTCAGCCAGGAATACCTGTGGAGGTAGAGGTTAAGCAGCTGGGGCAGAGTGCCCTCGGCTGTGGAGGGGACCTCCTTTAGCAGGGCATCTGAGCCACCTGGAGCAGCACCGCGGTGAGGGCTGCTGGAGCTGGGTAGCTCGAGGGAACAAAGTGGCCAGCTCAGCGCTGGAAGTGCTTAAAATGCAAATGTACAGGAACTTCAGACCATCCCCCTCCCTCCTCCTCCGAGCGGAGGAAAGCAGCTTAAATACAGCCAGGCCTGGAGAGGAATGTTAAAAAGAGGGGAAGAATCACCCTCCTCCTTTCCACAGGGACCCGGGCCCGGCCAGATTGAGTATGCATGACTGAGCAAGCAAGCAAGGACAGCTCCTCTTTTAACTTTCCAGAACAATGGCTTCGGCTTCTTCCACCATTTCGCATTCCCCCTCCCTCAAGGCAGAAGGGGGCAGCCGGGCGAGCGAGCCCCGCCGCTGGGCTCGGGGAGCCGGGAGCCGGCGCTGCCCTGCAGACGCCGCCCGAGCGCCGCCCCGACAATAAAACCCCACATCGTGGAAGGCTAAAAGGGGATCCCAGTGGGCTAAAAGTCATAGGTTGTGAAGAGAGATTACAGTACAGGACAAAGGACACTTTAGATTATTCAAACTTTGTGTGATTTTTTTTTTTTTTAAACACGTTCCCACTTTAATTCCTCTTCAATCTTTGCCTGGCCAGTAGAAACTAACCAAAGTATTTTGGATTCCCCAGGTCCTCATAAGCTGTTTGGAGCAGGTTTTGGTGGTAGTTGTTGCTGGGAAATGTTTTTGTTTGATGGGTCTTTCACCCAGGGTGAGCCTTGATTTAAGTCACAAAACCACTCTGACGTCTACCTGGAGGTTAAAAAGCTGAAGAAACACAGCCTTTCTGTCCCCCCCCTTCCCAGATGCCATTCTCTACCACTGAATACTTGGATTTAGTTGCACTTCAGCACTTTGCGTTTGTATGACCTCAAACTGAGCTGATACTTCACACTAATGGGCAGCCGAACTTGCTTTCTCCCCAGAGATAGCACAAGCACCCTCCTAGGCTAAGCTGGTCCTACCAAACCCCTTCCTTACAAACTCTTCACAATGATGTTGCTCAACATCCTGCACAGGAGGCACTGTTCTATCTTCCTTCCTTCCTTCTCATCTCTCACTCACTGGCACAAGAGCAAGCAGCCCCAAATTCCACGGGGATGCTCAGAGGGCTGGAGCACCTCAGCTATGAGGACAGACTGAAAGAGTTAGGGCTGTTCAGTCTGCGGAAGAGTCACCCAGGTGACCTTACTGTGGCCTTCCGGGATCTGAAGGGGGCCTACAATAAAGCTGAGGAGGGACTTTTCAGGCTATCAGGGAGCGACAAGACTAGGGGGAATGGAGCAAAACTGGAGGTGGGGAGATTCAGAGTGGAGGTGAGGAGGAAGTTGTTGAACATGAGAGTGGTGAGAGCCTCGAATGGGTTGCCCAGGGAGGTGTTTAAGGCCAGGCTGGATGAGACTGTGTGCAGCCTGCTCTAGGGTAGGGTGTCCCTGCCCATGGCAGGGGGGTTGGAACTAGCTGATCCTTATGGTCCCTTCCAACCCTGACTGATTCTATGACTCCAAATGCCCAACCTACTTACCAAACCCACAGCCAGGCAGAGACATGTCTCTAAAAAGCACAGACAACACACATAAGGCTTATTTTTTTTTTTCAAAAACATACTTCATATTTCCTCTTTTATTATATAAATATGTTTAACCTTTTACTGTAAGAATATAAAATGTTTTAAGAGGATCTTTGTTATTTTTTTTTTTTATACAAATTCACAAACAGTACAATTAATCCATAGGGGGTTCTCTGGGTTTGCGTTAACTCCGTGGTCTGGCCTTGTTAGGGTGGAGGATTTGAGATTTTGAACAGATGAGCAAAAAAAAAAAGCCAAGTTTTTTTTTCTTTTTCTTAAAAAAAAACCCACATGAACAGAAACAAACAAAAAAAAATTTCTTTTTAAAAAATAATCATTAAAAAAAAAATCTAAAGACCCAGCTCCATTTTATTGACAGAACAGAGATAAGACAGATGAACTTCAGTCTCCTCCCCTTCACATTGCAGCCTCAGGGCCTGCAGGCCAGCTTTGCTCCTCTCCACCTACAAACAGGAAGCCTGGCATAGTGACCTTTTGTAGGTGATTTGGGAAGGGAGGGGAAAGCATTTGCATATATTTATATATTTAATTTAAAGGAGGGGGGGGGGGGAAATCAAAATCAAACCAAAAACTTGCATTTGACACATTTCTGTTAACAGTAGCCCAATCCTCAGCACAGATTCTCACGTTACATGTTTGTGCTAGAAGAGTAAAAAATGCAGAAGCACAGTTTGGGTCCCCAGTCCCCAGTGAAGAGGGAGGGAGAGGCACAGCCAGAACGCGAAAGTGGGACACAGTAGGGTAAGCTTAAAAACAAAATTTGGGTGAGGGGGAGAAAGGAGGGAAGGAAGAAATCAAGGGGAAGGGAGAAGAGGGATTAAGAAGAAACCCCAAAAAAACAAACCAACAAACCCATGGGGCATTATTCCAGTCTAGGCACAAAAACGTTTTGATTCTCAAAATCTCTTTCCTGTAAGAATTCCAGGGCTTTTGAGGAGGAAAAAAACAAACAAACAACAACTAACCAACAAAAAAAAAAAAAAGCCAAAAAAAAGGAAAAAAAAAAGGAAAAAAGGTAACAAATTAAAACGAGGTAGCCAGACATCATATATATATTTATATATATAGAATATATTCAGCAGAAAAAAAAATGTACTTAAAAATTCACAAGAACAGCAACTTCAAATGTCTTTTAAAATCATGTAAGAAAATGAATACTGTAAAGAGAATGAGTGAGGAAAACTGGGATCAGTCACAGGACGTAAGCAAGGGATAGATGGGAGAGTAAGAGGCTGTTTTTGTAGCAGTAATTTCCTTTTATGCATTTCAAAATAAAAACAGGTCACAGTATCTCAAACGAAGCAGAAATTAAGCTGGAGATTCTTCCTCGAGTCCCCTGGGTAGAAGGGAGCTAGCCACCCCTCCTACCCCTGCTCACCCCCCAACTCAATGAGGAATGGATATGTAGCTGGATATGTCTATCCCTGTTGCCAAGAAAAGGGAGGGGGTGGGGAAAGAAAGGGAAGACGAGTCTTGGTGTCCCCCAGTGCAAGGAAAGGCTTAAGAGACTGGGGTCCACGTCCAGTCCCCACAGAGACAGGAGGAAATGGTATCTTCATCTCCAGTAGAGAGATGGTGAGAATGGAGTGCCTAGGCTTTTCCATTAACAATAGTGCAGGATGACACAAACATACTGATAAAAGGAGAGGCTGTAGCTATCCCTAGTCTCAGTGCAGTGGAGAACTGGAATAGTGGGAGGCTGTATCCACCCACATGGAACTAGAGAGTGAAGAGTTAAAAAAATAAAAATCAATGTACCTAGGGAGCAGTATTTTTGTCACAATTCCCAGCTGACAGGGGAGGGGCAAGCGCAGAGGTGGAATGGTTATTTTACAAAACGCTGTCTGTGCCCAGCACAGGGTGACTGGGTGGCCAGGGATGTAAGTGTAGCTAGGAAGCCTTTTCTGCTGTTGTTAATTGTTTGTTCCCACCTCCATTCCCACTCTCCTTTACATAAACCAAAAATAATCGATTCTGAATACATGGCAGAACAAGGGCCTGTCGTTATCCATCCTTAGTGCACAAGGGGATGGAATGAGGGAGTGGGAATAGAGAGGGGTGTTCTCTAGCCCCAGTGCATAAGAGTGTGGGCTTCTACCTTCTCTGCAGGGAAGAATGCTGTAGGGGAAGGGGGAGCTCCATCTCCCCAGCATGGAGCTATGACCTGGAAAAGGGATAGGTGCTTTCTCTCTCTCCTCCTGCCCCCCCCTTCCTCTCCCTCCTCCAGAGCAAGGGTAGGTAGGTAGCACAGAAGGGTTTCTCTCTGTTACTCCCTCCAGTGCAAGGGTGCGTGGGTAGCATGGCTCTGTGCGTGCCCCTCTCTCTCTCCTCCATTGCAGCAGTCAGTCAGTGAGTCCCTCCAGAGGAGATGGAGGTCTCAGGGTGCCCCCCTCCTCTCACCTGACCTTCTCGCTCTCAGTCATTTCCCAAAGTCCCAGGTTGAGCACCTTGAGGCAGGGCAGCTGGGTGATGCGCTCCAAGCCCCGCTTTGTAATGCGGGTGCAGCCGTAGAGATCGATGCCGGTGAGCTGACTGAGGTGCTCAGCAATGAGCTCCAGGCCCTTGTCAGTGATGCGGACGCACTGGCCGATGTTGAGGGTGCGGAGCCCGTGCATCTGTCGCACCATGCGGTTGATGCCCTCGTCGCTGATGTGGCAGGAGCAGAGGGAGAGGGAGCGCAGCCCGTCCAGGCCCTGTGCGATATAGGCTAGGCTCTGGTCTCCCACCTTGTCACAGAAGGAGACGTCGAGGCCGGAGAGCCGCAGGCTGCCCATGGCCAGATGCATGATACCAGTGTCGCTGATGTTGTCGCAGGAGCGCAGGTTGAGGCTGCGCAGGCTGCTCATGTGCGACAGGTGCAGCAGCCCCGCATCCGAGATGCCCCCACAGAAGCTGAGGTTGAGCTGGCGGAGGCGGCCCAGCCCGCGGGCTAGGTGCTTGAGCGAGAGGTCACTGAGCTTCTGGCAGTCCTGCAGCGTGAGCTGCTCCAGGCCTAGGCAGCCCTCGGCCGCGCTGCGTGTCATGCCTGCCAGGTGCCCGATGCCCACGTCGGAGAGGTGCCGGCAGGAGCGCAGGTTGAGGCTCTTGAGGCGCTGCAGGCCCCAGGCGATGAGGAGGAGGCCGGTGTTGGTGATGTTGCTGCAGCCCCCCAACTCGAGCACCTCCAGACCCTTGAGGTACTGAGCGATGCGGCCCAGGCTGCTGTCCGTGATTTGCTTGCAGAGGCTCAGGTTGAGAGAGCGAAGGGAGCTGATCTCCGCCACGAAGGCGTGGCCCAGCCCGTTGTCGGTGAGGTTGTAGCAGCCGCTGAGGTTGAGGCTCTCGATGTCCGCCATGCCCTGGATCACGTAGCTCAGGCTGCGCCGCAGCGACAGGATCTGTACCCGCCGAATGCCCCGCGCCGCCAGGCTGGGAAAGAGCGAGGGGTTGGCGCGGCGCAGGTGCAGCTTGGCCTCCACGCCGCGCCAGACCGACCGGTGGTAGGCGGCGTCCCGCCAGGCCGTGCACACCTGCGCCGCCCGGCCCTTGTCCCGCACCTCCAGGTACCCGAAGATCATGGCCAGCAGCTCGGGGAACAGGCACGAGATGTGCGTTTCCATCGCACGCCCGCGCCCGGCCGCCCCCGCCGGCGCCGCGCTCCTCCTCGCCGCCGGGCCCGGCCCGCTTCCGCTCGGGGCCCGCCCGCCTTCCGTTCCGCGCCGTGCCGCGCTCCTGCTCACCGCCGCTGCCGCCCTCACATCGCCAGCCCGGGCGGCGCGGCCCGGCCCGCGGGAGACGCTGCTGCGCGACCGCCGGCCCGGCCCCGCGTCCTGCCGCCGCCGCCGCCTCTACCGCCGCGCCGGGCGGGCCGCGCCGCTGCTGCCGCCGCTCTGCTGCGGCCGCGCCGCCCCGTTCCGCATCGTGCCGCCTCCCGGCGGGCGGGCGGGTGCGCCCCGGTGGCGGTGGCGGCCCCCGCGCTCCGTCTCTGGTGCCGGCCGCCGAGCCCCGCCGCCTCCCTTTGTCTCCGCGCTGCCGCTGCTCACAGCCCGCGGCCCCGGGCCGCCCGCATCCCGCGGCGGCGGCGAGAAGGCAGCGAGGGCAGAGGGCTGCGCCGGCCCGGCCCGGCCCGCCGCCGGTACCGACTCCGCCGCTTCGGGCCCGGCCGCCGCCAGCCGCCTGTTCCGCGCCGCTCGCTGCTGGGCCCCGGCGCCGCGCTCCGGCCGGGCGGGAGGGGGAGGAGGCGCGGCGAGGCGGACGGAGGGAGGGAGGAGGCGGCGCTGGGCCGGGCCTGGCGGCGGCGGCGCCGCTCTCATTCCCCCCGCCCTTCTCCCGTCCCGTCTCCCTCCCCCCGTGCCGCTTGCGCAATGGTACGATCCGGAACACTCCGAGCCGTCGCCCTGGAAACAGCGCGGCCCATTCGCTGCTCCCCGCCGTTAACCGTTGCTGCGCCGCCGGCGGCGTCGGGGCGTGCGGGCCTTGTCGCCCTGCCCGTCGGGGACGGCCGAGGCACCCCCATGTTCGCCCTGTCAGTGTGGAGACGTCGTGGCTGGGTGTTGCGTTGTCCCCTTTGGGTGACCTCGGCGAGCAGCGTCCAGCCCCGCTGCAGCTCGGCCCCATCACAGCAGGCCTCTGTGCTCACCCCCGAGCCCTTCACGTCTACCACCGGCCCACCTCAGCGTCGGGGTGTACCGAAGGCCGCGCTGGGCCAGCTGGTGACCAAACCCGTGAGCGCTCCGGCGAGCACCGGGCCCGCGAGGTGGAGCAGGGGCTCAGGTTGCTGCGCAAGGTGGCGAGGGGAAAGCGAGACACTGCCTGACCTGTGCCTGTCGGAGCGCAGGCTGCTGCCATCCCTGGCTTGGCCTTCGGACTGCCAGATGGCCTGGAGGGCCAAAACTTAGGAACCCTCTGCTGTGTCTGCGCATCTCTGTTGGAACGATGGGAGCGTGGCTGTAAATAGCTTGGAACTCTGAGCTGGTTTAGGGCTTGTGTGATGGGAAATGGAAAAAAAACTGAAAATGGCTTTCAGTTAACTAGTTGAACTAGTTCTGAAAGTAGTCGAAGAACGTCGATTTCCAGCAATTTCAAGAAAAGAAAGTGTTCAAAATCCACGTTTTCTAAGCGTCCGTAGCCGCCTGTAGTTGTAACTGCACGTTCCGACACCCAGCGGTATTGCAACAGTGTTAAAAATGGGTTAAGTTCTGCCAGAGATCAGGTAAGGCTTTTTCAAAACAGTTTCAAAAGAGCAGGACTTCCCTTCTGTGCCAAAGGGCTGCAAAGAAAAAAAACTCACATTTGTTCAGCATGGCAGGGCACATTTTTAATACTGGCTGGATTACCAAAACACTGCAGAAATCAGCCTCGTTACTGACCTGTTAGAGACTTTCACTAACCTAAAGGAGCAGGCTGCATTTTAATCATTATCTAAGTTTAATCTGCTACAGAAACACCCATGGCTCCATCTTCATGTGCAGATTCCGTATTAGCAGAGTCTGTGGACTGCTTAGAGGTTAAAAGTTTGTGTTGCTCCGCTTCTTTCTTTCCTTTTTGCTTCAAGTTGGAGCAAGGCTGAGTCGAAGGACTCGGAGGCCCTGCTCCTGCAGCGCGATCCCCATGCAGTCTCAGCATCGCTATCGACGCTAGACTGTGGTTTGGCAGTGCAGGAAAGCCAGCTGTACAACTCCCGGCGTTGGCTCAGAAACGGGGTGACCACATGATGTGAAGCACTGACCTGGTCCTCATTCACTCTGCCTGCTCCAGTTAATTCAAGAAGTTTTTGACAGGTTAACTTTTTACTAGCAGACTTTATGCCGGATCAGGTATCAGTGTACACAGCTCCAGCCAGATCAGGTATCGTCTGCACCCCTGCGGCTGGCGTGCAGCCAGCGTCAAATTGGCGTTGGCTCCGTATCGCATGCTCTGGCTCATTCAGCAGAAGCATGATCGTGTGCCTTGGCCCCATCCCGATCAAATTTGTACTCCTGGGTGATGCAGCAATGTGTAGTTTTAATGCAGCCCCACACTTGATGCTGTTCCCAGCAGCAATCACCTTTGTGGTGTTGTTTTTCTAGTTTTGCACTGCTAGGGGTGGAGATGTTCAGCCGTTGGCTTAGTGAGGAAAAGGTTAGGGGCAATAATGTGAGCTTGCAGTCCAGAGGGCCAGTAACATCTTGGGGTGCATTAAAAGCAGCATGGGAAGTGAATCCACAGAGGTGATTCTGCCACTTTGCTCTGCTCTGATGAGACCTCACCTGCAGTGCTGCATCCTGGTCTGGAGCCCTCAACACAGGAAGGCAATGGACCTGATGGAGAGGGTCCAGAGGAGGGACATGAAAGCGATCAGGGGGTTGGAGCACTTCTGCTACGAGGATAGGCTGAGGGAACTGGGGTTGTTCAGCCTAGGGAAGAGAACAGAATCATAGAATCAACCAGGTTGGAAGAGACCTCCAACATCATCCAGTCCAACCTAGCACCCAGCCCTATCCAGTCAACCAGACCATGGCACTAAGTGCCTCAGCCAGGCTTTTCTTCAACACCTCCAGGGATGATGACTCCACCACCTCGCTGGGCAGCCCATTCCAATGCCAATCACTCTCTCTAGCAACAACTTCCTCCTAACATCCAGCCTAGACCTCCCCTGCCACACCTTCACACTGTGTCCCCTTCTTCTGTTGCTGCTTGCCTGGCAGAAGAGCCCAACCCCACCTGGCTACAGCCTCCCTTCAGGTAGTTGTAGACAGCAATGAGGTCTCTTTGGGAGACCTTAGAGCAGCCTTCCAGGATAGAAGGGGGCTGCAAGAAGGCTGGAGAGAGACTGTTTGCAAAGGCCTGCACAGACAGGATGAGGGCAATGGCAGATTTAGACTGGATGTTAGGAACAAATTCTGCACTGTGAGGATGCTGGAACGCTGGAACAGGTTGCCCAGGGAGGTGGCTGAGCCCCATCCCTGTAAATACTCAACGTGAGTCTGGACTGGACTGTGAGCAACCTAATGTAGCTGAGAATGTCCCTGCTGGCTGCAGAGGAGGTTGGACTGGATGAGCTTTGGAGGTCCCTTCCAACCTAGACCATTCTGTGATTCTCTTTTGCTTAGCAGCCACGCTGCAGGTCCACTGTGATCAAACCAGCTGTAGAAAAAGGAGAATTTCCATGCAGCAAGAAGCAGGCGAAAGGTGCTGCGTGTGCCTGCCCTAGCACGGTTGAAGGCAATGGGATCACTTGTGAGAAGTCCAGTACACATCAGGCAACATGTGAAAGAAATGTGGTACAAAGGTGGTGGTAGTGGATCTTGGTGATTGTTGCATTACTCATAACTGGCAAAGCTACGAGCAAGTTATACAAGTCATTCTGAAAGAGTGCTAATGAAGTCTGTTACCTTAGTGTCCCAAATTCGACTGCAGAATCATACCATGGAAATAATGTGGCATTTCCTCTCTTCAAGCTTTTCACCTCCAAACCACATTTGAGGGGGAATAGGGAAGGGAGATATCTTTAAGGCATTAAAGCTTACCCCAAACACTTTATTTCTTAGCAAGTTGTGTCTGCAGTGCCTGTCTGCATGTAAACAGTGTGGTTTCTGGAGACCCCAAAGTTCCTTTTCTCCTGTCATGTACTTTGTCTGTGCATCCCTGTTAACAATTAAGATTTAGATGTTAAATGGGATAGCCTTGGAATTGGGATTCATAATCCTTTTTTGAGGGGGGGAGCACAGAAAATATTTTTCTTGCAGTTTTTTTACCGCTCACTTTTAAGTGACAGAGGTTTGGAAAGAGAGTTTTAGAAAGGCAAAAGTGCATGAAAAGTGCCAATTTATCTCATGGTTGTTCATCTAACTTCACATTTCCAGGAGGAAGGAAATATGTGCCATGTTTTTCATGATCTCATGTGCTGCAAATAGGAGGTGGTAATCACTGTGCAATAAACCCCATTTTATTGAGAAATCCCTGCTTCCCTCCTGTGTACTCTGACAGCTGATCCATCCCTCTGGAACCATCTCCCACATTCCAGCCCCTTGAGCAGCTCCCAACAGCCGTTCTCTCTTTTTGAAAGCACTTGCCAGATAAAAGTTTCCCTCTTTTTTCTTCCTCCCCCCCTCCCCAGTTACACTGGTGTTCGGCAGAGCCTGGATAGTTTTGTTTGGCAGGGGTTCAGGAGGATCCACATAACTCACTTGTGGCTTCTGCAATTGGAAGTAGTTTGTGCTGATAAAGCTGCACCATTGTCTATCCTTTATCTTTTATTGGGCAGAACATCCACCAGGTCTTCTGCATCTTCCATCTCAGTTTGTCACAATTTGTTTGGTTTGCTTCTTGATTTGCAGGGTAACTTCTGACTCAGTCATTTAGGTGGTAGCAAATAGAAAGTCCTTCCTTATGCATCCTTTTCTTCTCCTCCACCCCCCCCCACCCCCCCTCCCCCCTGTGCTTTCTGCATTTGTACTGCTTTGTCTGTGGAATGGAAAACTTGTGAATCTACCCACAGGAATCTACTTGGCCTTTGGCTTTTTCTTGCCTGTGGATGGGACTGCAGAAATGACACAAACCTACTCAAACAATAAAGCCTATGCTCTACTCACCTTTCTTTCTCTTTTGGTCCATTTAACCTTCAATCCAGTGCTAAAGTAATACCTTTTCCTTGCATGCCTAACTATCCATACTGCTTTCTCTGAACTTCAGGGCTCCTTGAGGAGTTGTGTTCCTCCTCACCTTCTCTTGTGCTCTACAGTCACTCATTCCTCCCATTGCCCCATCTAGCAATGCTGTCCCATATCTCAGCACCTGAGACATAAGAGGCAGCTTCATCTGAGAGAGCAGGCAAGGCAAGGGATATGCAGGCAGTTCAGATTCATGTGTTCCACTCAGTGCAGCCGTGATGGTGAAAGAGATACGAGCCACATAGGGACCTGGAGGCTTAAATGGTGCTGCTTTGTGTCCCACTCTTGAAAATAGCAAGGCAGGGATGGCCTCAGCCACCCTCTTTTGCTGCAGAGGCTGCAGGCTGGTGCCATTTAGGGTGTAGCCTGATACAATCCCTGAGCTAATTTCCTGTGACTGGCTGATGTTGAGTTTTCAATCCTTTTGTCCAGCCCACCACTATATCTTGGTTTTAAAGTGTTTTACTGCAGTCTGAGCTTACAGCAGGGAAATTCCTCCTCTCCAAAAAATGCAACTGGCTTAATGGGTAGTTCAGCTATCACTGTTTTGGGACTGGTTCAAATCGTAACGTCAGCCATGCTCCACAGTGCTATACTTGTCCTTCACAAATCAGCTTCCAGATATTCTTGTCCACACAAAAAAAGGACTAAGTAACACCCCATGGCTTTCAAGTAGGTTTAAATTGGTTTAGTGGAACTTGTTAAAGGTCATTTTGAGCAAAGTCCTTGTGTATGAATAAGAAAAAATGCAGCCCTTTTGGTATTGCTGTCACCTAACCACCATCTTCTGACACAGCTCAGCATATGACTGTGCAGGGCCTGAGGAACAAGTTTTATGAGGAGCAACTGAGGGTTGTTTAGTCTGCAGAAGAGGAGGCTGAGAGGAGACCTCATTGCTCTCTACAGCTACCTGAAAGGAGGTTGCAGTGAGGTTGGGGTTGTTTTTTTCTCCCCAGTGTCAAGTGATAGAACAAAAGGAAGTGCTAAGGGAGGTTTAGACTGGATATTAGGGATTTTGTGTTGTCAGGCATTTGAACAGGCTGCCTAGGAAGGTGATGGAGTCACTATCCCTGGAGGTCAAAACCATGGCACTTCAGGACTTGGTCTAATGGCTGTGGTGGTGCCAGGTTGATGGTTGGACTCAATGAGCTTAGGGGTCTTAACAACTAAAACAGCTCTATGTCTCTGAAGGTGTTCAAAAAAGTACTGGATGAGGCACTTAGTGCCCTGGTCTACTTGATTGGTTAGGGCTGGATGATAGGTTGGACTGGATGAGCTTGGAGGTCTCTTCCAACCTGGTTGATTCTACATACATACAGCACACACATAAATCAAGATAGGGCTGTTGAGTGAATGGATTCCCTTTGGAATTCAGGCTGCACGTCATCTTTTCTGACCAGAGATTACAAAGACAATGTAAACTCACAGAACCAGAGAATCATAGAAAGTTTAGATTGGAAAAGACCTCAAAGATCATCTAGTTTCAGCCCCCCACCATAGGCAGGGACACCTCCCACTAGAACAGGTTGCTCAAGGCCTCATCCAACCTGGCCTTGAACACCCCCAGGGAGGGAGCAGCCACAACCTCCCTGGGCAACCTGTACCAGTGTCTCACCACCCTCACTGCAAAGAACTTCTTCCTAACATCCAGTTTAAATCTTCCCTCTGCCAGTTTCAACCCATTCCTCCTTGTCCTCTCATTACAAGACCTTGTCAATAGTCCCTCCCCAGCCTTCCTGTAGGTCCCCTTCAGCTACTGGAAGGCCACTCCAAGGTATCCTCAAAGTCTTCTCTTCCCCAGGCTGCAGAGCCCCAACTCTCTCAGCCTGTCATTGTAGCAGAGCTGCTGCAATCCTCTGAGCATCTTTTGGCCCTGCTCTGGATTGGCTCCAACAGTTCCATGTCCTTCTTGTGTTGGGGGCTCCAGAACTGCACACTGTTCTCCAGGTGGGGTCTGAGAAGAGCAGAGTAAAGGGGCAGAATCCCCTCCCTTGCCCTGCTGCCCACACTGCTCTTGCTGCAGCCCAGCACAGAGTTGCTGTCTGGGCTGCACTCACACTGCCACCCATCAGTGAATGATTTGAAAATGAAGATTCTCTGGCATGCAGAGCTCTGGTGAAGCTTAGGTGACTGTACATGCTCTTTAAAAACCTGGTGTACTCTCTGTGCTCTGCAGGTATCATGTCTCTAATAGATGCTACATGAAACTGTATTTTAGGATTCCATGGTTCCTCCTGCACAGTGTAGTTTTGATCTGCTGTGTGTTTCCTGGTATTGGGGGTGGCTCATCCGAAATACAGCAGTGAGGTGCTGGGGCAAATTCAGAGCTGCTGTCTCAGTGCAGGCTCCAGCTCTAGAGTGGAGCTTTTAGGATTTGGGTATTTCCTTCAGGTTTTGATGTTACTCATCAGTCAATAGCTGACAAGAACATCACTATGCTGATATGAAGAGGAATCATCAGAGGATGTAATGTGTGAGAGTTCTGGGTTATACTCCCAGTTTTGCCATTAATCTAGCCAGCAACTGTTGGTCCTGTAACACATTTCATCAACAAAAGAATCACTTGAAGATCCAAAATAATGTATTATGGGCCAGGTAACTGCAGTTGAATGCAGTGTGCCTATCATGTACATCTCGTTTGCTCTCTGAGACAGGACTGTCTGGTGCTTAGAGGAAGCAACCTGGGCCCCTGGCCACAGGCGATTCTCTGACTCCATCGTGCAAGTCACACCCTTTGTGGCTTGTACGAAGCTCAGTGCTCAGTGGTTGAACTCATCAAAGGGAAAGTGCTCTGGGAGGGCAGGGTGGAAAATCTCCAACCTCGGCGTTTGTAGTTCGTTGCGTTGGGTTCTATTTTAAGTGTTTGGCTTTGTCGTTTCTTTATTAGCAGCCCCAAAGAAGATGGAGGTGGAAGAAAATATCTGATGTAATCATTATTATTAAAAGCAGTGGCATAAAAACAAAGAGACCTTTCAGGCAGTAATTGCTTTCATAAGCCATTCCTGGGGGTTGAACTCTGAGACCTCTACAACTCGATCCAAAAGGGGCAGCCCCCGCAGTCCAAGCAGAAACATGTGTGTCCAGTGTGCTGTGTGGTACCTGTCACAGCAGCAGGTTTGTGAAGCCCTCCTCTGTAACAGCTGTTTAGTTCAAAACCCAGCAGAGGCAGCTGGGCACTCTGTGTGTGTAGCTCCACTGACAGCCAGCATGGACAGACAGCTAGGATGGAGGAGCTGTTCTGACCTTTGAGGCTGGAGAAGAGTGTGTGTAGCTTCCTCTCTGCCTAAGGCTTCCAGGTGGTCAGGGTAGATGTAGCAGTGTTAGCCAGCTTGCAAGGAAGGGTTATTTGGCTTTCAGTGGAGCTTCTTGCTGTCCTCTCTGTCAGAACTTCCAAGGAAGAAAAGGCTGCAGTAGCTGGGCTTGTTCCTCTCTAGTCAAGCCTTGCATGGGCCCCGGGAGCAATGTCCAGGGGCAGGTAATTCATGCATTCTCGCAACAACAGGAGTTAGGTATCCTCACAAGAACATAAGCTTGGCCCAGGCTGGATACAGGTGCAGCTGTGTAGATCTTAAAACACAGGATTTTCGTACCCACGGATTACTGCAGCCTTCCTTTGAACTGTTGACTCCTCCCTCTCTGGGCTGTAGCCACCAGCACATTTTTAGGTAGTAAATAGCATTCCAAAATTGGCAGTTCATTAGAATTGGACAAAGTTATGTCACTTGCTCTAGGAGCACTGGCTTCCAAGTAAGTTCTTAGAGTAAACCAGTAAAAAATAGGGCAGTGCTGTTTTGGAAACATGCTGTGAAAATGAGAGTCACAGTTAGAGCTTGGCAGAACCTGCAGGTGAAGGTTACAAAATCCCTATAAAAAAATTTATAGGAAGGCAGCATAAAGATACAAAATGCAATTTTATACTTACTGGAGGATTTGCTTTAGTTCTGGCCAAAAGAAGGTTACTTTAGAATCACAGAATCAACCAAGTTGGAAGAGACCTCCAAGATCATCCACTCCCACCTGTCACCCAGCCTTGGCCAATCAACCAGACCATGGCACTAAGTGCCTCATCCAGGCGCTTCTTGAGCACCTCCAGAGACAGTGACTCCACCACCTCCCTGGGCAGCCCATTCCAATGCCAATCACTCTCTCTGACAACAACTTCCTCCTCACATCCAGCCTAGACCTCCCCTGCCACAACTTCACACTGTGTCCCCTTGTTCTGCTGCTGCTTGCCTGGCAGAAGAGCCCAACCCCACCTGGCTACAGCCTCCCTTCAGGTAGTTGTAGACAGCAATGAGGTCTGCCCTGAGCCTCCTCTTCTGCAGGCTGCACACCCCCAGCTCCCTCAGCCTCTCCTCACAGGGCTGTGCTCCAGGCCCCTCACCAGCTTCGTTGCCCTTCTCTGGACACCTTCCAGTATAGAATCATAGAATCATAGAATCAACCAGGTTGGAAGAGACCTCCAAGCTCATCCAGTCCAACCTAGCACCCAACCCTATCCAGTCAACCAGACCATGGCACTAAGTGCCTCATCCAGGCTTTGCTTCAACACCTCCAGGGATGGGGCCTCCACCACCTCCCTGGGCAGCCCATTCCAGTGGCGAGCCCAGAACTGAACGCAGCTCAAGGTATGGCCTGATCAGTGCTGAGTCCAGGGGCAGAATAATCTCTCTTGTCCTACTGGCCACACTGTTACTAATACAGGCCATCTTGTTCCTAAAAGTAACATGACAGAAACCACTGATGCTGAATTCCCCTGATTCTCTGAAAGTCAGCTGCTGAAACTCCAGTGGATACATAGAGAAGTGGTAGCAAAACTGCTTTCATTCCTGCCTCTGTTCTTAGCTATGTGTTGGCACTTTAAAACCCCATTCCAACTCCTAAATCCACCAACAGATCTCATCTGCATGGGAAAAGTCTTTAAAATCCTCTCTGGAAATGCAGGGGTAAAATTAAGAGCAAGCACAACCAAGGTGGGAAGGAAGCACACAGGTCATGGTGCTGGAGCTGGAAACATAAGTGGATAAAAGACTCCTATAGAACCACAGAATTGTCAGGGCTGGAAGGGACCTCAAGGATCATCCAGCTCCAACCCCCCTGCCATGGGCAGGGACACCTCACACTAAATCAGCTTGTCCAGAGCCACATCCAGCCTGGTCTTAAACACATTCAGGGATGAGGCTTCCACCACCAACCTGGGCAACCTGTGCCAGTCTCTCACTAACCTCACAGTGAAGAAATTCTTCCTAACATCCAACCTGAATCTACCCATTTCTATTTTGTTCCATTCCTCCAGGCCTGTCACTACCTGACACCCTAAAAAGTCCCTCTCCAGCTTTCTTGTAGCTCACTTCAGATACTGGAAAGCCTCAAAAAGGTCTTCTTGGAGCTTTCTCCTCTCCAGACCTAACAGCCCCAGCTCTTCTCAGCTTATCCCCATAGCAGAGCAGCTCCACCCCTCTGCTCATCCTCATTGCCCTTCTCTGTGTTTTCTACACCCGCAAAGTGCATCAAAGAACCAGAAAGCAGTTTTCAGCTGCTTTCCACAGCATTCAGGGAGGAAAAAACAACAATCATCCTCTGCCAGCAGTATCATGGAAACGAACCATCAATGTGTGCAGCTCCTGTTGCGTACAATGAGAGTGCAATTGTCTTTAAACCACGGGATGCCACTTGGGGCTTCTATTTTTTCTTTGCTTGGGTTTTGCTTTTTGGGTTTTTTTTGTGTGTGCATAGGAAAAGGAAAGCTAGAAATACTGCCTTTACTCAATTTTTTCCCCCTTTTTATTTACTTTTTTCAATTTCCTTTCTTTTTTAATTTTTTTTTTACTGTTTTCCTTTTAGTTTTCTTTTTCTTTCCTTTTTCCACTTGCTTTTTGCTTTTAAATTTTGGGTTCTATTTTCTTTTTTCTTTCCTTTCCCCCCTTTTTTCTGTTTATTTTCTTTTACCTTTCCCCATTCTTTTTTCTTTCCCTTTTCCCCCTTTTTTTCTTTTTATTTTATCTTTTACCTTTCTTTTTATTTTTTTCTTTCCTTTTTCCCTATTCTTTTTTCTTTTTGTCTCTTTTCCCCCTTTTTTCTTCTTTATCTTTTACATCTTTTTTTATTTCTACTTTTATTTTTCTTTCATTAACTTTTTTCTTTTTTCACTTTTTTCTTTTTTCCTTTATTTTTTTTCTTCTTTTTTCTTTTTATTTTTCTTACTTTTTCTTTTCCTTTTTCTTCTTTTTTCAATCCTTTGGCTTCACATTTTTTTTCTTTTTGCTCTATTTTTTCGTATTTTTCTTTTTTCATATTTCTCCTTTCTTTTTTTCTTTCTTTTTCCTTCCTTTTTTTTACATTTATTTTCCTACTTTTCTTTTATTTTTCTTTTTTTCCTTTCTTTTTACTTTTTCATTTATTTTTCCTCTTTTTCTTTTTTCTTTATTTTTTCTTTTTCCTTTTTTTTTCATTTATTTTTCCTATTTTTATTTTATTTTTCAATTTTTTTTCTTCCTTTTTCCTTCCTTTTTTTCTTTTACATTTATTTTTCCTATTCTTATTTTATTTTTCTTTTCTTTTTCCTTTCTTTTTTCTTTTTCATTTATTTTTCCTATTTTTCTTTTATTTTTCAATATTTTTTCTTCCTTTTTCCTTCCTTTATTCTTTTACATTTATTTTTCCTATTCTTATTTCATTTTTTTCTTTTTCCTTTCTTTTTTCTTTTTCATTTATTTTTCCTATTTTTCTTTTCGTTTTCCTTTCTTTTTTCTTTTCAATTTATTTTTCCATTTTTCTTTTATTTCTCTTTATTTTTCCTTCCTTTCTTTTTTCATTTATTTTTCCTATTTTTATTTTATTTTTCTTTTTTCTTCCTTTTTCCTTCCTTTTTTCTTTGTCATTTATTTTTCCCATTTTTCTTTTATTTTTCTTTATTTTTCTTCCTTTTTCCTTTTACATTTATTTTTCCTATTTTTCTATTATTTTTCTTTTCTTTTTCCTTTCTTTTTTCTTTTTATTTTTCCTATTTTCCTTTTATTTCTCTTTATTTTTTGTTCCTTCTTCCTTTCTCTTTTTTCTTTTTCATTTATTTTTCCTATTTTTCTTTTATTTTCTTTATTTTTCTATTCTTTTTGCTTTAGTTTTTCTTTTTTTTCTTTTTTTCTTCTTTTTAATCCTTTTTTCTTTTTCCCCCAGCACACACCCCACCTAAATTATGTGGAAAAGCTGCTTGCTTTCCACTATTTCGCCCCTGAGATCTAGTATTTTCCTAGCCTTGTCAGTGTTGTTGTTCCACACTTTTTGCCAGCAGTCCCAGTCTGTATTCTGTACATTCCTTTTGAAACAGTGAATCCTTTGGTAAGATTATTCCTTGATGCCCTGAAGCAGGAAACATAAACAACAGTCCTCAGAAGTATTGAAACCTGTGGAAATATTTACAGACTGGCAATGGTTGCCAGGAGGTGGGAAACAACAGGTACCTAAGTCATAGAATCATAGAATCAACCAGGTTGGGAGAGACCTCCAACATCATCCAGTCCAACCTAGCACCCAGCCCTATCCAATCAACTAGACCATGGCACTAAGTGCCTCATCCAGGCTTTGCTTCAACACCTCCAGGGATGGTGACTCCACCACCTCCCTGGGCAGCCCATTCCAATGCCAATCACTCTCTCTGCCAACAACTTCCTCCTAACATCCAGCCTAGACCTCCCCTGCCACAACTTGAGACTGTGTCCCCTTGTTCTATTGCTGGTTGCCTGGCAGAAGAGACCTTTGCCTGTCTGTGGAACCTCTCCTTGGGCAGAACTGGAAGTCTGTGTACTCATGCAATACCTGCAGCTTTCTGGCCTTCCAGGCTGCTCCACAGCCTTTAGCCCTGTTACATCTGTGCTCACACTGAGCCCTAAAGGGTGTCTTCTGCAGGGATGGGAAGTTAGTAGCTCACAGCTTAACTTTGTGTGAAATCCTGGTTGGCTGGGCTTATGCTGTCTCACACCAGGTGCCCAGAAGCATAGGCATGAAATCAGCTTTTGGAAACTTCAGGCTGAATGACTTTCCAGCATCACATGCTGGGTTTGTTGCCAGGCCAGGAATACAGCCCAGATCTCCTGACTCCTGCCCACTGCCTGAACAGCAGGGCCAAGCCTCAGCTCCATTTCAAGGGATCCTAGAGAGCACTGGCATTTTAGCAAGTCAGCTGGCAACTTTGCTGTATTTTGTTTAGACTGGTTCACATTCTTCCATCTAATTCCCACACTGAAAATGTCCAGATTTCCTCTTCTCCCTGAGCTGTCCCAGTGAGAGGTATTGCCTATGCAGATGTGATGGCACACGCTCACACACGTGCTGTTCCTGAAGCTACCCCTCAAAGTTTGTTCTGCATGTTTGTTTTACTCTGGTTCCTTTAATCCCCAAAGTGACATTAAGCAGATTTTTTTGTTTAACCTTTGTGTAAAAGACTCTCTCTCCTTTATTTGTAAGGCTATGTGGTTTTACTTACATTTTGTTAGCTTCCCTTGTGTGTGGAGGAGACACTATAAAGGAAAACATTCTAATTATTACCCACCCTACACAAATGTCTTCTCCCATGCCTGTCTTCTCTACAACATAGAATCATAGAATCAACCAAGTTGGAAGAGACCTCCAAGATCATCCAGTCCAACCTAGCACCCAGCCCTATCCAGCCAACTAGACCATGGCACTAAGTGCCTCAGCCAGGCTTTTCTTGAACACCTCCAGGCACGGCGACTCCACCACCTCCCTGGGCAGCCCATTCCAATGCCAATCACTCTCTCTGAGAACAACTTCCTCCTCACATCCAGCCTAGACCTCCCCTGCCACAACTTCACACTGTGTCCCCTTCTTCTGTTGCTGCTTGCCTGGGAGAAGAGACCAACCCCACCTGGCTACAGCCTCCCTTCAGGTAGTTGTAGACAGCAATGAGGTCTGCCCTGAGCCTCCTCTTCTGGAGGCTGCACACCCCCAGCTCCCTCAGCCTCTCCTCACAGGGCTGTGCTCCAGGCCCCTCACCAGCTTTCTTGCCCTTCTCTGGACACTTTCCAGCATCTCAACATCTCTCTTGAACTGAGGAGCCCAGAACTGGACACAGTACTCAAGGTCTGGCCTGTTTCTGAACATGCACATCTCTGTGTTTTCAAACCCATTTGTGTAATAAGTAACTGATTTCCCAGCATCACAGAATGTTAGGGATCTGAAAGTGACCTCAAAAGATCCCAGAGCAGCATCACTTAGAGCAGATCACACAGGAACACATCCAGGTGGATTTGGAATAATCTCCAGGGCAGGAAACTCCACAGCCCCTCTGGGCAGCCTCTTCCAGTGTTCTGTCACGCTCACAGGGAAAGAATTCTTCCTCATGGAACTTCCTATGCCTCAACTTCCACCATTGCCCCTTGTGCTGTCATTGGGCATCACCCAGCAGAGCCTGGCTCCTGCCTCCTGGCACTCAGCCTTTACATATTGATAACCATGACTGAGGTCAGGCTCCTCCTCTCCAAGCTCCAAGCCCCAGCTCCCTCAGGCTCTCTTCAGAAGGAAGATGTTCCACTCCACTGTTTTTGTGGCTCTGTGCTGGACTCTTTCAAGCAGTTCCCTGAAGTGCTTCTTGAAGTGAGGGACCCAGAAGTGGACACAGTACACCAGATGTGGCCTCACCAGGGCAGAGTAGAGGGGCAGGAGAATCTCTCTTGATTTCTGACCTACATCCCTTCTAACCCAGCCCAGAATGGCATTGACCTTCTTGGCCACTAGAGCACATTGCTGGCTTATGGGCATCCTTCCATCCACCAGGGCCCCCAGGTCCTTTTCCTCTTCAGTGCTCTCCAGCAGGTCAGTCCTCAACCTATACTGACCCGTGGGGTTGTTGTTTCACTCTCTGAGTGCTCAACAACAGCTGTTCATTCAGAATCTTGGAAAAATACCTCTCAAAGGCAACTGAAACTGTGCCCATGAGCAGGAAAAGGAGCCAGGAGGCTTAGCAGCCTGTTTCCTACTGATGAATCTCTCAGTGCAAAAGCAGCACTGGACTTGACCAAAAAAACTGCACACTGTCAGCATGAGCGAAGTTAAAACAATGAAATCTGGGTTCTTTCTCAAGTGAGGAAGCTACTTTGCTGGGATAGCCTCACAATCCTTACTAGGATTTCTTACTTTCCTTGCAGTATAAAGACTCAGGTGATTCCTCCTCTCCTCCTCTAGCCTGCTCACTGCAGGGATGAACAAGGATGGGCATTTATCCTAACACCCCAGCTTTCTGTGAGCTACATCTGCAAACATACACACAAGCATGACCCTTCTATGCTCCCCTCATCCACAAGACAAGCAATCCTCACCTCCTCTACAAATACACAATCATTTCTCTTGCAGCACAAACACATTTTTCACTGCATGAACAGTTGTATTTGTCCAAAAATGCCATGATCACATTCCAGATGTACAGCTGTTCCACCTACAGAAATTCCCTAGTCAGTAACATATGGCCAGAGAGAAAATAGATGATCAAGATAATGGAGAGAGGGAAAAAATCTTCACTGCTGTAAATGTCCTTTGGAAAGACAGCATAAAATAGAACATTTTGATTCTTTCCATATGAATGGCAGTTGGAAGAGCTTATCCCACTAGATTTTTCTCACTGGGCACATCTTTTCCCTTTGGCTTCAAGGGAAGAATAGATACATTTCTTTGGAAATTCCTCTAGACTGTTCTTTTGTGTTTGGGAAGTTCTGCCCTGAGATGTTGCTATGAATGTGGAGTTCACAGTCATTGAATTAGCAGGGTTGGAAGGGACATTAAGGATCTTCTGGTTCCAACCCCCCTGCCATGGACAGGGACACTTCCCACTAGATCAGGTTGCCCAGAGCCACATCCAGCCTGGATTTAAGAACAGACAGCGATGAGGCTTCCACCACCTCCCTGGGCAAACAGTTCCAGTGTCTCACCGCCCTCATGGTGCAGAACTTCTTCCTACCATCTAATCTAAATCTGCTCTCCTCTAGTTTGCATCCAGTGCCCCCAGTCTTGTCACTACCTGACACCTTTAAAATTCCCTCCCCAGCTTTCTTGTAGTCCTCTTTAGATACTGGAAGGCCACAATAAGGTCTCCTTGGAGCCTTCTGCTCTCCAGACTGAACAGCCCCAATTCTCTCAGCCTGTCTCCGTAACAGAGCACCTGCAGCCCCTGATCATCCCTGTGGCCTTTCTCTGAACACCTTCCAGCACCTCCAGATCTTTCTTCTGATAGGAATTCCAGACCTGGACACGGGGCTCCAGGTGGGAGTTAATATTAACTGTATTTACATGGTTCCACTGAAGAAGTTTTAAATGCATTAGAGCCTGTGATGTATCACAGCATCCACAGACGAGATCACAGTCTCAGTCCTGAAACAAATGTACCTCCTCTTGACAGGAAGCAACTGAATTTCAGCCTCAGTTACAACCAGAGTGAGTTGGCTAAGGAAGTGAGCAGTGGTGCTGGGAAGACAAGGTCTTCACCCGAGCCCTTGCTGTAGTCACCAGACACAGGGTCAGATCCCCACCTGGCCTAGCTCAGCAAAGCTCCAGACAAGGACTGTTTGTGCCCAACAGTCTGCTTTGTGGCTTTGTACGTGCTCCTGGCTGCAAATGCCAAGGCAATGCAGCTTAAAGTGCCACATGTTACATGGCCAAAGAGAAGCATTAGCATAAAGGTGTGATGCTGCCTCAGGGACTGGTGAGGGCAGCCAGGCTGTCCCTGCAGGGCACCTGACCTGATGGCCACCTTGTGCACAGGGTGAAGTTTGGCTCCAGGAGAGGATTTTAGCCTCCATCTTCCAAGCTCAGGTTGCCTCTGAGGAAAACACCTTTGCCTCTACCAAAACAGCATATGGTAACTCAGGAGTTACCTGTTTACTTCTGCAAATGTGACTCTGAGACATGGTGACAGTCTCACATCATCTGACACTGGGTGTGTGATCAGTAGAAGATGGCATCAGCCCAGAATGTGTCAAACAAAGCAATCCTGACCTTTCTCAGCTCTTCATAGAATCAAGCAGGTTGGAAGAGACCTCCAACATCATCCAGTCCAACCTAGCACCCAGTCCTATCCAATCACTAAATGCTCCATCCAGGCTTTGCTTGAACACCTCCAGGGACAGTGACTCCACCACCTCCCTGGGCAGCCCATTCCAATGCCAATCACTCTCTTGACAGCAAGCAGGATTGAAAAGCTGGCATTAGGAGTCAGAATAGTCTTGATGAAATTTGCAGGCTCATAATGATCTGAACTGAGTACCCTTACCCAGCCCAGCTGCACCTGCTGCACAGTGACTTTTACAGTCATATTAGAAGGGCTGCAAAATACAGCTGCTACCAACTGGGCTTTTAAACAGCTTAGGGGCAGCTGCCAGTGTCCACCAGTCACAGGTACCTATGCCATTTTCTGGGTAGATGAGGTATTAGATAAACACCTGCATTTTCCAGATAATTTAATCCCTTGGAATTCTGTTTCTGGTGCTTACACCATTTTTCATGTCCAAAGCAGAAAAGGAAACAGAGTTTTCCACAGGCACCTCTGAAACCTGATTCTTTCTTTTGAAGGAGGTGTGGTCCGAGCTCTTTGGAGGATAAAGTCCCCAGCAGTGGAGTGAGCGCAGGATGTGCTCAGAGAGCCTCGCAGCGGGTGCGAGGTCGGTCTGGTGACAAGCTGCGCTGGCTGGCTTCATGGGAAGAAAGTTTTTGACTTCTGTTAGGGCTGCTGGGCAGGCAGAGCTGTGGGAGGAGAAGATGGAGGCAGTTCTAGTTGGTTGGTGAAAAGCTTAACATGAGGTAGCAGTGTGTGCGCGCAGCCCTGACAGCAACTCTGTACTGGGCTGCAGCAAGAGCAGTGTGGGCAGCAGGGCAAGGGAGGGGATTCTGCCCCTTGGCTCTGCTCTCCTCAGACCCCACCTGCAGTCCTGGGCGCAGTTCTGCAGCCCCCAACACAAGGTGGACGTGAAACTGTTGGAGCCAATCCAGAGCAGGGCCACAAAGATGCTCAGAGGATTGCAGCAGCTCTGCTACAACGACAGACTGAGAGAGTTGGGGCTCTGCAGCCTGGGGAAGAGAAGGCTTTGAGGAGACCTTGGAGTGGCCTTCCAGTAGCTGAAGGGGACCTACAGGAAGGCTGGGGAGGGACTACTGACAAGGTCTTGTAGTGAGAGGATGAGGAGGAATGGGTTGAAACTGGCAGAGGGGAGATTTAAACTGGATGTTAGGAAGAAGTTGTTTGCAGTGAGGGTGGTGAGACACTGACACAGGTTGCCCAGGGAGGCTGTGGAGTCTCCTTCTCTGGAGACTTTCAAAACCAGCCTGGATGCATTCCTGTGTGGAGTGTCCTGCTTGTGGCAGGGCATTGGACTGGATGATTTCTGGAGGTCCCCTCCAACCTCTAATGTTCTGTGATTCTGCTGACCACTCAGTGGCTTATTAACATGTCCAGAGTGTGTCCCTGGAGGTGTTCAAGGCCAGGTTGGATGAGGCCTTGAGCAACCTGTTCTAGAGGGAGGTGTCCCTGCCTATGGCAGGGGTTTGGAACTGGATGATCTTTGAGGTCACTCCCAATCTAAACCATTCTATTATTCTATGTTTCTAGTATGTGTGCCACCAACAAAACCATCACAGTATGGTCCCACATTGAGGACAGAAGCAGGCAAAAGCACAGCTTTCCTTAAGACAGCTTTTGGATGGTCATTGTAGTTAAGATATCTTTAAAAACTGAGTCAAAGTCAGTTCAAGAGGGAGGTGTCCCTGCCTTTGGAAGGGGTTTGGAACTGGGTGATCTTTGAGGTCACTTCCAACCCAAACCATTCTATTACTCTATGATTACTCACAGACAACCAGCAACAGAAGAAGGGGACACAGTCTCAAGTTGTGCCAGGGGAGGTCTAGGCTGGATGTTAGGAGGAAGTTGTTGTCAGAGAGAGTGATTGGCATTGGAATGGGCTGCCCAGGGAGGTGGTGGAGTCACCATCCCTGGAGGTGTTGAAGCAAAGACTGGCTGAAGCGCTTAGTGCCATGGTCTGTTTGACTGGCTAGGGCTGGGTGCTAGGTTGGACTGGATGATCTTGGAGGTCTCTTCCAACCTGGTTGATTCTATGATTTCACGATTCTAGTGTGTGTACCACCAACAAAACCATCACAGTATGGTCCCACATTGAGGACAGAAGCAGGCAAAAGCACAGCTTTCTTTAAGAAAGCATTTGGATAGTCATTGTAGTTAAGATATCTTTGAAAACTGAGTCAAAGTGAAAAGGAGTAGATTTGAATAAAATGCAGTAGCAGTTTTCCTTTTCCACTTTGGTTTTTTTTTTCCCCCTCTCAGCTTAGGGAGGGCTTTACAAAGCAGCCAAGAGTCGCCGCTGCACTGGAAACCTAATCTGTTCCAAAGGAGGTAATTTTACCCAGAGGCAGCTTTCCAATGAAGGCTTTGTTACTCATTTTTTTAAGTCTTCAGACTGAAATTCTTAATTATTTTTTTTTCAGTACCACGTTCTTGCACGTCAGTCCTTGCCCTGGTAACACAGAGGCTTTTGGCAGCAATGTGGGCTTGAAGCAGTTACCGCCCAAGCAGCTGGTGTGCACCCTTCTGCCCTTTGCCTGCAGCAGTGAGCTGTGAAATCGGTCAGGGAGCAGATCCCCAGTCACAAACCCTCGCAGGAACACAGCTTTGCTTCAAGTGCCACTGCTGCTCTGGGTGGATGTAACTCGGGCAGTGTGGTGCTGTCGTGAGTCAGCCTCCTCCAGCCACATAGAATCATAGAATCAGCCAGGTTGGGAGAGATCTCCAAGCTCATCCAGTCCAACCTAGCACCCAGCTCTATCCAGTCAGCCAGGTTGGAAGAGATCTCCAAGCTTATCCAGTCCAACCTAGCGCCCAGCCCTAGCCAGTCAGCCAGACCATGGCACTAAGTGCCTCATCCAGGCTTTTCTTGAAGACCTCCAGGGATGGTGACTCCACCACCTCCCTGGGCAGCCCATTCCAATGCCATTCACTCTCTCTGGCAAGAACTTACTTCCTTCCAACATCCAGCCTATACTTCCTGCTCCACTTCACCACACTTCTGAGTCCCATGTGAACCAGTCCAGGCAGATCAAAAAGTAAACCCCAAGTGTCTACCTTTTTGTGTAAGATTATAGAATCATAGAATAGTTTGGGTTGGAAGTGACATCAAAGATTATCCAGTTCCAACCCCCTGCCATTGGTCCGGACACCTCCCACTCGAACAGGTTGCTCAAGGCCTCATCCAGCCTGGCCTTGAACACCTCCAGGGAGGGAGCAGCTACAGCCTCCCTGGGCAACCTGTGCCAGTGTCTCACCACCCTCACCATAAAGAGCCCTTTCCTAACATCTACTTTGAATCTCCCCTCTGCCAGTTTAAACTCATTTTTCCCCTCTGCCAGCTCATAGCAGAGCTGCTCCAGCTTTTAGGCTCATCTTCCTCTGCTGTTTCTGCTAGTGCAGTGGAAGTGATTTCATGGGAAGGGAAGCTATTCCCACAGCCTCATCCAACCTGGTCCTGAAGACCTCTAGGGAGGTTGTGGAGTACAAAATCACAGAATGTGATCAAAGATCACATTGGGTGATTCTGGGTGATTCTGTGCTCCACAACCTCCCTGGGCAACCTGTGCCAGTGTCTTACCACCCTCACTGCAAAGAACCTGCTCGTAACATCCAGTTTAAATCTCCCCTCTGCCAGTTTAAACCCATTACCCCTTGTCCTCTCATTACAAGACTTTGTCAGCAGTCCCTCCTCAGCCTTCCTGTAGCCCCCTTCAACTACTGGAAGGCCACTCCAAGGTCTCCTCAAAGCCTTTTCTTCTCCAGGCTGCAGAGCCCCAACTCTCTCAGCCTGTTGTTGTAGCAGAGCTGCTGCAGCCCTCTGAGCATCTTCGTGGCCTCCTCTGGACTGGCTCAAACAGTTTCATATCCTTCTTGTGTTAAGGGCTCCAGAACTGTAACTTGGAGTGTTCTTATCTGCTAACATCATCAGGGGGCTGCACCTTGAAAAAGAAGTGTCACTGCAACACAGGGCTGGGATGAGCCCCCTGAGGTGGGAGAGTGAGAGGTCTTTATTACCCTGCTAGCGCTGCCAGCAGGCCCAGCTTGTCAGGCTAGGCTGTGCTGGCATCCTCAGCTTTAAGGGACAAACTGGCACTCCAAAAAAGTGCAGGAGCTGACCATAAACAAATTTAGACTGAAAATGAGAGAAAGAGTCACAGCCTTCTGCACGGTGAGATGCCAGACAGAGTAAGGAGCCCAAATAAGGCAGAGCTTTCAAGATGCTCACTGAGTTTATATACAGCATCATATGTGTCACTGAAAACTGGGACAAGCCCTTGTGCCTAATATTAAACTTTAGCTGCTTATAAAGAAACCAACAGAGTGATTCAGCTGAACAGTCTGCTTTAATCAGTACCCATCATCATTTGGAAGGCTTTGCTTTTGGTTTAAAGGGGAACTAATCTACACAACACTGATACACTGATAGCACTCTTCCACATTAGGTTTGCATGGCATCCTGGCTGGGAGCAGAAACACTGTGGCCAGCAGGGACAGGAGGGGATCATCCCCCTGTGCTCAGCACTGAGGAGGCCACAGCTCGAGTGTTGTGTTCAGGTCTGGGTTCCTCACTCCAGGAAGGACATTGAGGGGTTGGAGCATGTCCAGAGGAGGGCAAGGAGGCTGGAGAAAGGCCTGGAGCACCTGGGCTATGAGGAGAGGCTGAGGGAGCTGGGGGGGGTGCAGGCTGGAGCAGAGGAGGCTGAGGGCAGAGCTCAGTGCTCTCTACAGCTGCCTAAAAGGAGGTTGGAGTGAGGAGGGGGCAGCCTCTGCTGCTTGGTGGCAAGGGACAGGAGCAGAGGAAATGGTTCCAAGGTGTGCCAGTGCAGGTTCAGGCTGGATGCTAGGGAATATTTCTTACCAGAGAGGGTTCTAAGCCCTTGGAATGGTCTGCCCAGGGCAGTGCTGGAGTCCCCATCCCTGGAGGTGTTTCAGCAGCCTGTGGAGCTGGCACTTAGGGACATGACTTAGGATTGTCCCTAAACTAGGTGGAAGGTTGGACTGGATGAGCTGTGAGGTCTCTCCTAACAGGATGTTTCCTGTGATTCAGTGATGCACATTTTGCTGAAAATGTCTACCTGGAAACTCTTTTCTTTCAGCAAGTAATGATGCTAGAATAGCATTTTACAAACAAGCTCTAAAGTGGGATACTTTATTTTCTGCAGCTAGAACTGTGATTGGTACTAAAGGGGAAATTACCTTCTTTGGAGTGCCAATGTATATGCAGCCTATTCCCCAGGCAGCTTGAACAGGTTTAGCTTCAATCTGTTCAATCCAGAATTAGCAGGAAATTCTTTCCCTGAAATGTGCCAGCATAGAAGATAAGTTCTGAAATTGGTTAAATCAGTGTCACTTTATTTATAATGTTGCAAGGGTTGTGCAGCCTGGAGAAGAGGAGGCTCAGGGCAGAGCTCATTGCTGTCTACAACTACCTGAAGTGAGGTTGTAGCCAGGTGAGGTTTGGTCTCTTCTGCCAGGCAAGCAGCAACAGAACAAGGGGACACAGTCTCAAACTGTGCCAGTGGAGGTCTAGGCTGGATGTTAGGAGGAAGTTGTTGGCAGAGAGAGTGATTGGCATTGGAATGGGCTGCCCAGGGAGGTGGTGGAGTCACCATCCCTGGAGGTGTTGAAGCAAAGCCTGGATGAGGCACTTAGTGCCATGGTCTGGTTGATTGGCCAGGGCTGGGTGCTAGGTTGGACTGGATGATCTTGGAGGTCTCTTCCAACCTGGTTGTTTCTATGATTCTATGATTCTCTTTCTTTATATATTTTTCCTGTATTATTAATTATTTCTGTATTATTAATGCTATACAGTATTAATCACTGATACCTTAGTAATCTATATATTCTTTCTTAATATTGAAATGTCATAAACATGCTTGGAAATCTTTATTTTCCCTTTGCAGAATGCTTCTGATAACTATACAAATGATACAGTTGATACTCTGGGGTATTACTCCCCAAATATTTATTATTTCTGCTTTAAATGTCTGTATTTGAGCAGAATCAATCTTTAATTGAAGGCAGAAGTGCTTGGGGGTTGGAAGAATGGCAAAAGCAAACATGTTTTGATTTTGCTCTTGATTCAGCACAAATGAACAGGCTTATGCTTACTCTAAAGCAGACTGGAGAGCTGGGCACAGAGGAAGCTGATGAAGTTCAACAAGGACAAGTGCAGAGTCCTGCATCTGGGAAGGAATAATAAACTCCACCAGTACAGGCTGGGAGGTGATCTGCTGGAGAGCAGCCCTGTGGAGAGGGACCTGGGGGTCCTGGTGGAGAACAAGTTCCCCATGGCACAGCAATGTGCCCTTGGGGCCAAGAAGGCCAATGGGATCCTGGGGTGTATTAGGAGGAGTGTGTCCAGCAGATCAAGGGAGGTTCTCCTCCCCCTCTACGCTGCCCTGGTGAGACCTCATCTTGAATACTGTGTTCAGATTTGGGCTTCCCAGTTTCAGAGGGACAGGGATCTGCTGGAGAGGGTCCAGCGGAGGCTACGAGGACGATTAGGGGACAGGAGGGCATGGCTGATGAGGAGAGGCTGAGGGACTTGGGGCTTTTTAGTCTGGAAAAGAGAAGACTTAGGAGGGGACTTGATAAATGTTTATAAGTATCTGAAGGTTGTCAGGAGAGGCAGGGACAGGCTCTGCTCACTGCTCCCTGGGATAGGACATGGAGCAATGGGTGTAAGTTGCAGCACAGGAGGTTCTGCCTCAACACAAGGGGGAACTTCTTTACTGTAAGGCTCACAGAGCACTGGCACAGGCTCCCCGGAGAGGTTGTGGAGTCTCCTTCTCTGGAGCCTTCCAAGGCCTGTCTGGATGTGTTCCTCTGTGATCTGTGTTAGATAGGATTGCCCTGCTCTGGCAGGGGGGTTGGCCTGGATGATCTCCTTGGGTCCCTTCCAACCCCTAACATCCTGTGATCCTGTGAGCCTGTAAAACACCTGGCTCGATGCTTTGCTTGAAGAGAGGTAAATCTGCACCACAGATTCACTGTTTTGAACCTGCTGCTCAGCCCTTCCTGCACCTCTCTTTCCCTTTCTGTAAGGTGAGGGGAAAATAGTGGCTGTTAGAGCTGTGGTGGATAATGCATGGAGTGTATGTGCTCGTTTTGCTGTTCCAGAGTGCAGGAAGAGATGATCATTAATAGTATTTGCATTAGACTGGACTTTATAAGAACATCTTTGAAGACTCTTAGCAGGAAAGGGAGAAATTAAATTCAATTTGACTTTATTCCATAGCTTACTGTTTCTTTTGGAAGTGTATATATCAAGCTTTGCTGGCAATGATTTAACTGACAGGAGCCTATTGATCCAAGCCAGGCTGACACTGCTCCCTGTGACCCACACTGAGGTGTTGAATGTCCAAGACAGAGCAGTAACTGTGCATCTCCCTGCTTCCCTTGGTCTTTTGCTCCTGGGTAGCTAAGAACCACTGCAGCAGCAGCTTAACTGTGTTTTAAATAGTTGAGTTTCTGTGCC